>NC_091500.1:15736095-16381408 GCF_947461875.1 Haliaeetus albicilla | reverse complement strand
GTTGGCTTTTCTTTTCATGAGCTGTAAGACATTCTTGTCTCATCTATTCCTTTGGATTGTACTGTGGAAAATTTTTACTTATGCCACAGTTCTTTTTTTCCTTATGATTCCTCTAGTCTTTATTTTTGTCCTCTTTAGTGAGGTTGAGCAGTGAGCCCTTCTGTTGATGTGCATCTAGTTTTGCACTGCAAGAAACTTCTTTGTGAGTGTCCCTAGTTCCATATCATTTTAGCATGCATGTTATTTAGCTGACTTCTCTCCAAGTTGCAATTTGTGCTGCATTCGTCCATGTTTGTTTCTGGGTTGTGCACATTTTTCTAGATATATATATAGCTGTTTTTCTGACTGCAGTTGGCCAACTGGGAGATTTCCTTAGAGACTGCTTCAGTAAACTTTGAATGTGGTCTGTGGTGACACTGCATGAGATGCAGACAACATACTGAGCTCTAACAGAGCTGCTACCGCCTCCACAATTGCAATTACTAAGTAGTCTTGGTGTGTTAGTCACTGTAAACAGGGTAAGCTTGGTGTGGATGAGACCAAAACGAATCTAACTGCTAATCAGTACGCTAAAGTGCACCCAGGATCGTATCACATATGCTGTAATTACCAGCTAGGAGGAATTGAAGCTGTTGACAGTGAACTGAATCAACTAATACTGATAACTGTGGACATGGATATGACTGTATATTATAAATGTTGGCCTGGGAACTGATATTGCGAGTTGAGCTGCAACTCAACTTTTGAAAATACCAAGCATTTAGAAATACTGTCTGTGACATGAGACTGGCAGTAAGGGAGCAAATTCAGAGCTCCTGAATATAGGTGACAATTGGTATTTGATACCTAGTTTCAATCTCCTAGATTACAATCTACAGAAATGCTGTAGCTGAACCAGTTATGCAAGGCCTGACTTGGCTGGTATATAGAAATAGTCTGTGTCTGGCTGTTGTGATGGCAGTCACAGACTTCTGTTTGTTGCCCCAGAGTGCCTCTACCTATGCTGGGAACTTTAGTCACTCCTTCGATGGAAGTCTATAAAATCTGTACCAGCTCAGCTTCTCATGATGAGCTGTGTCTTTCTCATGACCCTCTATACCCATCAGCTAGTTGCCTTGCCCACTGAAATCACAGCTGTACCACTGCAGCATGTCCGTGGGGCGATGGTCCTACCACTCCACAGATGCCTGCGCTCTGCTCTGCCACCGCCACCACTCTGAAGACAGGACATGTGCCTGCAAAGAGGAGCACCCCTGCCCAGGTATGGGGCTTCCCTCATGGGAGGTCGGGCAAAGCCAAGGGAATGGCAAACTCGTGATGTTTGCCTCGCAGAGAACAAGAGAAGTAATTTCTGAGAAAGTGAAGAATGACTAATAATAATAAGAACAAGCAAGTAAAACAGATGCTTATGAAATAATAACACCTTACCCTATGCCAACAGAAGAATCAAACCTCTTCTGTGTCATAAAGCAGTGACAAACTGACCCTGGTAGGAAATGAGGTTGTGTCCCCTTCCCTGTTACTTGTCATGGGGAAGGAGAGAGAGATGTGCAGAGCAAACTGAACAAGGGGGAGAGCTAAACTGTGGTCTGCCTCTGGCTGGAGGGAAGGTCTTGAGCCCATGAACCACAACCATCTTCACCTTATGGCTATTAAACCTGTGACAGTCTCAGATTACCACAGTGTCACCATCTACCTCCACACGGCATTTGCGTTCTTATGAATTGAAGGCTGAAGTCAAAGTACTAAAAAAGGCTGCATAAGAATATCAACCTACTGTGCTGGCTAAGCCCAGGTACTTAAAACAGTACAGGTATTTCTGCTGCTATGGGATCACTGGATAGGGATTAGCCGAGTGCAATGCAATTATCAAAAATCAGGAATGTGGTTTACTAATGTAGAAATAAAAACAAGTCTCAGACTGGCTTTCTCTGGGGAGAAAGAGTGACTAGTTTAAATTAATTGTGTGATGTCAAAGACCACCAGAGCTGACAAGCTTGAAAAATAAGGGAAAGAGGGGAAATATTCAGTTGCCACAGGAGTAATCACTATGGTATTGCTAATGACATGCGAAGAAACTAAACCTATTGGTATGCTGCATGTAAATGTTTTAACCAAAGGGGAGTTGTCTGCTCTCAGCACTGGGGCAGGATATGCTCTTTGACTGATGGATATTGAGAAGGATAATTCTCTAGCAGTTTCCAAGTAAACAGAGGTGAAATGGAAGTTTGCACTGGGAGATCAAACTGTATTAAGCAATAAAATTAGTTTTGGCTTGCACCTCCAAATGCTTGCCTTCTGCAGTCGCTAGCACTGGCTCACAGATCAGTGAGTTACAATATGGGTGAGTGTATGCTGTGGCTGTGTGGTTGCCGTTACTGTGTATTATTTGTTTCTGTCACAATTCATCTCTTTTTTCCAAGCAATAAAGCTAACAGCAAATTAACAAAGAGTGACAAACATCTATCTGGCATGTCTCCAGATCTCTCCCACCAGCAGTGTAACTCTTTGTGACTTTCTTGTTGAAAAATTGCCCTTTAGTTCTTTGACCTATGACTTAAAAAGCAGAAGCCTTGGTGCACTGCTTGTTTGTATAAGCCCTGGCACTTGATGAAGAGCTCTCCAAACAAAAGCCTGTGCCTATGTAGACAAAAGATACAAGTCTAATTAAATCCTCTGATGCTGTCCCTCTTAATTTTTTTTAATGAAGTTTATTTAAAATGCAGGATGTATTGATTTTTCTTCATATTAATTAGATTAAGATGCACTAGGTATTTTCCTCTTTTTTTTTTTTTTCCCGGAAGTGTTATGCAAACTTCATCTAGATATTCTTGCCTACTCAGTTCCGCTTCATATATTGGCTAGAATTTTTCACCACTTCTGCGCCATAGATTGCTGCACTCTCCAGTGGCTCTTGCATTTCACTCCAAGGGGTTGCAACAAGTGTCTGAAAGCATATGCAAAGAAATATTTGTGCTTCAGTGAACTTGATTGCTGTTCAAACATCCACCAACCATGCTGTTTGTTTTAAGACACTATTGTTAGCATGACCCCATTAACTACAAATTTGCTTGTTATGTTCTCAGAAGTCTGAACAATCAACAAGCAAGGACCATGAAATCTGGAAAAGTGCACCCTCTTCATGTGGAATAGAGAGGGAAAAGTGAAAACAGAGTACTCCAGGTGATGTCAGGAATGAAGAAGGTGTCCCCTCAACCAAATAATTTTCTGAAAATCTTCTTTGTGAAATGTTAAAACTTTTTTTTCTTTCCAGGAAATTGGAAAAAGGAAAAAAATAGCTTTCATAACAAAACTTTACTTAATCTCTACAATGCAATAGAGAGAGAGAAGGGGGAATATGAGAGAAAGCGATAAAGGGGATTGATGAAGAAACCAGGAAAATGCACTGTCTTCAAAGATGAAAAGAAATATGTAGGCATGGGGTCAGAAGTTTCCAAGCTTGTGAAATTTTGGCTGTAAATGGCTAAAGGTAGGGAGGAGCAAGCTGTCTTTGGTTTTTTTTTACTGAAAATAGGCATAGCGAGAGCTAGTGAACCTGACTGAAAAATGCAGCAACACTTTCCATGAAAATTGTTTTTAGTACAATTTCATTTTCTGGAAATTCTGTTGTTCTGACCTGTACAATTGGTGGGTGGTGGAAAACCAGAAAGGCTCCTCCCCATCCCCCCCAAATGCTATCAAGACCCCCAAAATTTCAAAAGCAATAGTGGTGGTGGTGTCAATGTGGTAACTCACACCATCCAGATGGGTCTTTCTAAATACATTTATGCTGCATACATCACTGTAGCCATTTCACGTGTTCATATGCTGCAGATTCTTATAATAACCATGTGCTATTTGGGATTGTGTTAAGTGATGTGACTTATATGCATCACACGTCAGTGGTTCTTCTGTTCTTTTCCACAGCAAGACACTTAGTGGGAGATTTTGCATATATGTGTTACATGTGTAGCAGGAGGCTGTTGGAAAGCCTCTCACAGACAGTGCAGACTGTGGAGTTGATGGTTTGACAAAGGCTTCATTTTGTCGTAAACTAGCCCCAGAAATTTCCCTGTCCTCAACAGATGAGGCTGCCTTGGCTGGAAGCTCTCTGGACTGGAGGAACAAGGCTATTAGTGGTCTGCAGCCCAAAGCCTTACAGGAGGCTGCTCAGGTGCCCTGAAGTACCTGCAGCATGGGTGATCAGGGTTTCTTCTTTTTTTCTCTTATCACCCAGCAAATATTGCAGAATGAAGTTCTGTCTCAGTTGTGGCTACAGCAAAAATTAACTGTGCTGTAGACACTGTTGGAAGCCATCCTTAGCCTGACTACTATAAACTACCTGGATAAATCTATCCAGTTTATCTACTGAGATACTCAGCAGCCTCAGAAAGAGATTTGTTATGATCCTTCAGCATCATTCCTCTTTATTTGAGTTGTCTCTATTCTTTATGATCTTGCAGTTTTCCTATGCTGTTGCATATATCAGGATAAACTGTTACACCATGGAATGCCTGGCATGATAGTGCCGTGAATAAATTAACAATGTTTTCATGAAAATACACAAGGAAAGGTGTTTATGGAGAACTTGCCTTGCACCAACCAAAAATATCATGGACTATAGTGCTGGGAAGAGATAGCAAGATGTTGGTAGTATAGTTAAAGCAAGCCTAGTCTAAGTTGAATTTTTCTCAGGTAGAAAAGGGGAGTCATGTGGATGGTTTGGCCTGGCAACAAGTGTGGTCACAATATGGGCCCATGCTAGAACTATAATTGTTCTATGTAATGGCATTTCTTCTTACCACTGAAGCTTTGTCAAACATTGCAAATTTAGAGTTGAGTCCAAACTGCAGAATTTGTTTTTCCTTTCTATGCAGGCACAGATTCCATCCTCACAAAATAAATGTAAAATAAAGTAAACTTCAAGTTGGAAATATATAATCTGTATGTCTTAAAGCCTGCCCCCACCCTGTCTGAATGAGACAATGTTGTCCCTTTTAGTCAAATATCTAAGCTATTTAACCCACCTTTGACCGCAGTAAAGCACTTGTATGACGTTCCATTACTGTGAGGCTACTGCATTGAATAACACCATATAGAAATTTCTAACTTTCTTGGTTGGAGACTTCTGTCCTGAACTCTATCTCTGGCTGGTAGCTGATCAACAAATATTATTAGTATGGGATTAGTTGGAAAGAGTCCAACAGATATATATCATCTTCTTAGATCACCTCAGTGGTTAAAGCTACCTTTCTGTTCTGCAGCATTTAAAGGATTTTCACAGTCCACATCTTCTAAGCATACCCAATCCCTTTTCTTATCTTTATACAGAAGTGGTTATAAATTGTACAAGTCAGATCAATAAAAGGGGATTTTGAAGAAGGGTGAAAATAAATGTCATGCTTCATAATTTCTTTCAAGGCATCACTATCTTTATTATTGTCACGCCTACACCTTGCTAAAAATAAGCACAGGTTAGAAGCCAGAGTCAAATTCATTTTCAGAAATGTCCTTTTCAGGTGTTCCTAAAGAAATATTTGAGACTGATATTATGCACCACCACTATGCCAAGTTACACACCTTCAGAAACTCAGACATGGCGAATCTTCTCCAGGCTTCCATCCCAAAGGGTTCATGACATTGTCACTCACTGTGAAATCCTCTGTGAGCCTTTCATGCACTCAAGCCCTCTCAGTGAAGGAAACAGTTGCCTGATCCTTAATTTGGGGGGGTAAAATTGCTAGTGTTCCCATTGGATTTTCATATGTATAAATACCTGCTTGGGGAGGAAGGCGGAGGAGGAGTAAGGAAGAGAGAGCCAGACAATTCTCCGGAGTGCCCACTGACAGTGCAAAAGGCACGAGTTAAAACACATGAAATTCAATCTGAACACAAGAAAACACTTTCTTCTTGTGAGGGTGGTCGAACGCTGGCACAGGTTGCCCAGAGAGGCAGTGGAGTCTCCATCAACGGAGATACTCAAAACCTGACTGGAGGTGGTCCCAGGCAACCTGCTCTGAAAAGGTGAGGTTGGACAAGATGGTCTCCAGAGGAGATCCAGTTGTGAGGGGCTGAGGACCCTTCCAACCTCCTCCATTTTGTGAATCTGCAATTTCACATTGGACTCCAGGAGCTGCATGTATCTTGCAGATGCCTCAACACATTGACAGGGATGGTGCATTTCAGCATCCTTAAAGCTACTTTATCGCTGTATCAGAAGGAAATTTCCCATCAACCTGGGAGTCTCCTTTCACATGTCCATGGAAACTTTTTTCATTTGGAGTATGCAGTATATGGACCTTAACACTTGCAGGGCTTGTGTCTGAATGCACAAATATAAAAGCAGTGAGGGAAGGGGAAATTCTGCAAGCTTTATTGTGAGCTATAGTTTCCTGCAGTGATCAATGAAAGTAGAGGGAAGCCTCTTCCTGTTACGAATTACCAGGTCAAACCTTTCATCTGTGAAGACTAAAGCTGTTGAGAGAACCTGCAGAGGTTATATTAGAGACATGGATTGAAATCCCATGTGTGACAGCTTGATACCTTTAGGTTTACAGAGTCAGCTAATTTCTTACATCAGGATTACATTCCTTTGAATGCTCTTTGTGATCCAACTGTTGAGATGTAGTGCAAATGCATACTTTAAAATCTCGTATGAAAGGTCTCAGTTAATTTTAGTGCTCTCTTGGTAGTTGCTCTATCTTTTAGGGAAGATAGGTTGCTGTATGTATGTGGAGACTTGTTTTTGAAGTGCCCTTGCTGTACCTTTTTTTACAGGTTTTATTATGGTTTTACATGTAATGGGATAAAATAAAATTTAATCGGTCTAAAAGAAAAATGAAGGCTACAGAAACAGCACTTACTGGTGCCTCCTTCGTGCCTGCAGCTCTGGTCTGGGGCACTGCTGTGTTCAGCAGTCTCAAGGGACTGTTCCTACCCCAGACACTGCTTGTACAACACTAGGGCTGTGGGGATGTGGAAAGCAGTGCCTGTGATGCAGAGGGTGATTTGGAGATGCTTAGGGAACTCTCCTTTTTTCAGTTTTAGCATTCATCTTTCTCTGCCTCAGCTAAGCCACTCTCTCTAGTGCATTTACTTTAGCCCTAGAAGTACTCCTCCCTGGAGTGCAGTGCAAGCGGCTATACCCACCTCCCTGCTGGGGTTGAGCCCATTATACTTTATTGCTGAGCAAGCAGTAGCACTAATCCCTTACACCCCATTGCAATGGTAATTTCTGCATTTTCACACATGCAGCCTTCTCTTCAGGTCATCTGAACCTTGATAGATATGACAGGCCTTCAAAACAAGCCTTCAAATAACATCATGAGACAACTTTCATGAATAATTTTTTTGAGAATATGTGATGTATGAGGACTACTAATAAGAAGAAACAAAGACAGAGATAGAGAAGTGGGGGAGGCATCAGAGACAGAGAGACTGGGAGAGGAGCATGGCTCCAAAGTAAACCTATGCCACTCACGCTGCCAAATTGTTTTAAGGAGAGGCTGGAGTTTAGCATGCATGAAAGTGCAATACTCCTATTCATTTCAATAAAGAACACCATTGTCTCAAGTAGACAAAGTTGGAGTGAATTCAGCATGCAGCAAGCCCACAAAATTGTCTGAAAATTAAACCTGGGTGGAAGAGCCAAGAAAGCGGGAATCAATCAGAGCAGACTGAGCTTAAATAAGAGTGTCTGATCAGAGATGTGATGGCTACAGGTACAAAACAGGAAACAGTAAAGAGGTCAGGGAGGGAGTATCACTGTTAATGAGTGAGGACAGAACAAGGAATAATGGGCTCAGCGTGTGGCTGGACTCAAAAGGTGACTATGAAAATGGCACTGCATGCAGGAGGTCTCTTTTTTGTTCGTGATGTTCGAATGACTTTCACAGGCAAACCACTGCAGCGCAGGCTTTAACAACGAGCTCGTGTGGTCCCGCTTTCTTGTCTGGGAGGATGTATTTGCAGCCTACACTCCCTTTGCTGGAGAACCTCTCCGCCTTTTGCTGGTAGACCGGAGCTGCAAGAAGACCCAGTGTAGCGAGGGAGCATGCACCTGAGCTGCCTGAGGGGAAAGGGGGTGCCCTGTCCCCCAAATCAGCACATCACAGGGGTATCGACAGAAGAAAACTGCAAAGGCTGTGAGAAGAAGAAAAGCAAGGGAAAGGGGCAGGGATATCAGAGGGAGGGAAGAGAGGAGGTGCTAGTTAGGAATGGCGACCATGCAAGGTGAATGGAGAGAGCTGGACAAAGTCCAGCCTGCAGCAGCCCAGGAATGGGATGATTCCTGTTTGTGTGCACTCATTGCAGTGATCTGGGGGCTGAACTTGCTCTACTGAGTGAGTGAAAAGACCGGGGCTGCTGGTGCTTACAGCATAGCTGGGCACAGGCGGGCAGCGCTGGACATCGCCTGTAATGCCACTGTTTCCTGACTCCCTGGTGTCCTGTGCTCCAAAGGAGGGACTTGGAGAGCTCAGAGACAGGTGGTCAGAGTGCTCCTTGGAAGGTGGGCAAGCAGCATTTCTCCTCTCAACCATTTTAGAAGTTTCGGCTTTCTGAAAGCTTGTTTGCAACTTCTGTAACACTGAGTTTGGTTTCCTCCTCTAGCAGACAATCATGTCTCATTATTAAATACATTGATTTCTTGAAATGGAGATGGATACACCTTAGCTGCGCTACCCCATCTCCAGGGCTAGTAATCATTTACTTTTGTGCCACCCTTAGACTATGAAATACTTTCCTTCTGTTTATGCCTTGTCCTGTGATGTATTTAGAAAGTGCAATCATATTACTTCTCAGGCCATGGTTAGCAAAACAAGCCATCCTTTTTCACTCTTTGTGACCAGTTGTAGTCTCCTGCTCATCCTAGTTAACCTTTCTCTACAACTGCTTTTAACCCCTCTCTCTTGTGTGCAGTAGGCAGAACAAAGCACATCATAGTTGCAGATTAAGTCTAATTTTCTGTTAATACAGCTTCCTCATCCTTGCTGGAAATGTCTGATGGCTTGCTAAGTGTCCATTGGACAATTTGTTGAGTTTGGTGAGTGCAAGTGGAACAGGTCTCATTATTCTGACTTCAAGCATAAAAGCCCTGAAGACAAGTTTTGAAGAAAAGAAGAATTAAATGGATAGGATAATGTATAAAGTAAGGGCAGATCATGCTAGATTAATCCAACCTATTCTTGGTAAACGAGGCAAAATACCACTGCATTCTCAGGAGTGCAGGATCAGTCAAACTACCTTCTGCAAATTATGACTAAGCTATGTAGCTTGATGAAATTTGATTTACACTCTAAAGTCATCCTGAGCAAACCTAGACCTTCAATAAAGGACAGGAGAGCTTGAAAAAGAGGGTATAAGAAAAGATATTATCGTTTTGACCTTACTTCGGATTGTCCTGCACTGCATAACCACAAAAAATTCAGCATATGGTTTCAGGTGGGAGACATGACTGGGGGGGCAGAACTCTTTTCTGGCACATGCATGTGGTTTGCTTACCTGGATTAGAAGGAAGGACACTACTAAAGAGGTCCATTAATGGCTGCGCAAACAGCAAAGACCTGCTAGCAGTAGTTGCTTATGTTTTCATTGCAAAGATTTAGTGGGTGCTGTGTGTGGGACAGGGCGTTGAGTAATGGTAGGCAGCCGGGTCCTCCTGGGAGGGCCAGGCTTTTTGGAAAAGGCATTAATGCAGCTGCATAAACTTTCATCCCAGCTGAGCAGCCCGTGGACACAGAGATGGCTGAGCCACCAGTGCCTCCATCACAGCCAAGGGGACGGCAGCAGGATGGTGACACAACCTTGAGATGGAGCTCCCTATGAGCCAGGGGTGAGGAGAAGGGAGATGAAAGTCTCAGGCATTTAATGAAAACTAAGACACACTAGGGAAGAGATTCTGGCAAAGCTCCACCAAGGCTGCTGCTAGAAGGATGAGGAATGTGATCAGACTCAGATAAAGATCAGGGAATGAGTGATAGGCACCTGGGAGAGGAAATACTTGCTTCTGAATGACTCAGTCTGTAATATTGTTGCCCATGGCTGCTTCGTTTCCTCAAACAACAGTTTGTATTTATGCAGTGCGCATAAAATAATCTTTATGCAGAAATTCTTATAACAGCCACCAAAAGGCAAAAAGATACACCTAAAATGTTTTTACAGGGTGAGTCATCTGCCTGTAAAGCTATAGCAGGATGACCATGTCAACATGACCATTTGATATCTGAAGGTGTTATTGATTCATAACCTTGTATCACATCCTAGATATTGGCTGTTCAAGGGACAGTCTCCAGGATCTCCTGGCCTGGAATGAAGAAGAAGCAGAACAGAGAGACCAATCATGATCTAGCCTTGAATCTCAGTGTTATTTATATATTCCTAGTCATGAAAATTACAGCTCCACTTAAACGATGACCATGACACTGGCAGTTGTCTCAGTATTTGAAGATACACCTCCTGAAAGGAGAGATTTACACTTTTCAGTGAGTTTAGAAATCTTGTACAGACCTGTAAAAACAGGAATAATATATTTCATGCAAATTTTACATACTAATTTGCTAATTATGGACTGTCAACTGTAAGAGTATGCAAAAGGGACAGATGATAATTCTGTTATCATCTAAGAACTAAACTCTTAAATCTTTTTGCCAAGAAACGTGAATGTACAAAAACTAATGACTTGCAGAAACAGTGAAAGGATGCCACAGATTTTTCCACTGTTTTTTTATATAGATCACTTGCTTGTGACAGTAAATTTAAAATCGGTCTTCCTATATTCACCACAGCTCGAGTCACACATCTCAGCAGGACAAAAGCTTCAGAGTTACAGAAGGGAATTCATTTTGTCAGTGCTTGAACATGTGGATATGTTAAGGCATGTCCAGCTGAAAGGCTGTTAAATGTCTTCTATCAAACATGGTTTTAGGCTAAGCTTACTCACCACAATATTAAGTTCTTCAAAGATTTTCTTCCTTCCCTAAGCATGTGCAAAACAATAGGGATGATGGACAGATACTTTATTACTGAGTACTATTAGCTTTTTCACAATATTCTTAGTGCATTCCTTTTATCGTGTTAAATTTAGAAAAAAAACTGATCGTATGTGCTGGAATTTGACATGAAAATCAAGTTGAATCAAAAAATATTGGAAAAATATTCATTTCATGAGGCATATATTAGCTCTCAAATACTGACTTCACATTTTCATTTCAAGAGTGTTCATACGTTTCAGGAATCTTTGGGTTAGAAGAGATTTGGTATTTTTATCTTCAGCTCCCGGCTGTCTCCACATCTTAGAACTAATGGAAGTTGCTGATTTCATTTCTGCTTGAAATTCAACAATGGAGAGACCTTTTTGTGCGTGTGTGTTAACAGACTTGGACAGATTATATAAACCTGCTAAATATTGATTCTGTAAATGCTGACTGTCAAATTAATTTGAATTATCCCTTTAAAGAGCTTAGGCACTGATTAAATATACTAAATTCCATTTTAAATAATAAATTAATGCTTTGTATAATTGTATATATTAATACGACCACATATTTTATGATGGTAGAAAAGCATGCATGGTAGTAAAAATGCACAGTCTGTTAGGGGCAATGGTTCAGCCTTTAATTTTAAGAGGTGTTCCTCATTTCCACCCTAGAGATGTAAAGATGCTACTAGTGAATGATCCATTTAACATTTTGGGCAGGAGAGTGCTAGGAAGCCCAAGCCCTCACTCAGCTGCAGGGGTGTAGCTCTCCCTCCGTCTGCCCTGGCCCCTTTTTGTGAAGGTCCCCACTGCTGCAGAGGGTTGCCCAGCTGGACTCCTTTGAAGGACAGGGTCCTTTCTATGAAACAGTAAGAAACACTTCCATATCTTGCCACAATTACATTTTACTGATGCAAAAAAAATTTACATTTTACTGAATAGCTGCATAAAAATGCCTTGAGTAGCTGAGCTGGGGTATATCCAGTCACCCCTGGATGTGAGCCGCTGGAGGTGGCTGCTCCAGCTTGTGGTGCAGCAGAGATGCTGGGGTGCACCTCACAGCAGAGCTGAGCTGGAGAGCATAGCTGCCACCTTTGGGGATGGGGTCAGGCTTTGCTTTGCAGTGTGAGGGCACGTGTACTACCCTTTAAAGTGCTTTGTTTGCACGTGTTGGCACTCACCTGCATTAGCAGGCAAAATTAACTAGAACTGCCCAGGGATCAACATTTGCCAGGCTGGCGCAGATGGTGTAGTGCTAATGTGATGGGAACTGCATCAGCTCACAGGTCTCAGCGGGTCCTGCCTCTGGCTGGCCCTACACTAGCTGTGCATGACAGGGATCTCCAACAGACCCTAAAATCCCTCTTGTGCTCTGTGCGAGAGACCTGATGCTTCTTAGTGAGTGATCTTGCAGGAGGGAAACCTAGGCGTAGCCAAGGACAGGAGGAGTCTGAATTATCTTCTTTGTAGCTCTGTAATAAAGCACAGGGCAAAGGGTAAGCATGAATGTTCTGCAATGGCTGTTTATTCAAGCCAGTGGAGCTATGCCCTCTTACTGGCATTGTCCCTCTGAAGAGCTGTTCCTCTTTTATGATCACGACGTGCACTTGTATGACAGTTCCAGTTTGATGCTGAGGTCTTCGTGCTCTTTAAAGTTCTTGAGTGGGTCTTTTATAAGTGGGAACAAATGTTAAATGTTCCCTGACTTGGCTTGGAGAAAGTCTAGTTCCAACCAACCAGCCAAGGCTGGTCCATTGCCAGCTCCTGGGAGTAGGTCCTGTGGGGTTTGGACCATGGAGCCACAGAAATGAAGGTCAGACATTACCCCAGTCCTGATGCTGAAGCCCCCTCAGACAAGGCCTTGGAAGAGCTCTGTGAGGGTGCGCTGCAGTAAGGAATTGTCAACAGGTGCAGATATGGCATAGCTATGCCAAAATACACAACTTCACTGGGAAACAGGCAGCTGAGAGCCATACCTGGTCCTTAAGCCAATGAGTGGCTTCATGCATGATCTGGAGTAGCTGGCACAATTTAAAAATCAACTTTTCCCCATTACAGCCCTGTTCACAAATCCTCTCTGCAGTGAGTGTCAGGACTAGTGAGACATCTCGATGGCTGCCTGTGTCTGTGATCACTTAAAAACTGATATCCCAAGTCCTGGGGTTCCCGGTTCACTTTCAGTAAATTCTGGACAAGAAAACACTCTCACTGAGTTAACTGACATTTTTGCTTTGTAAATCCTGAAATCCTTCATGACTGAGAATTATTACACCTCCAAACTAGTGGTATTTATTTTGTGCCAGTGCCAGTAAGCCCTGACTGTAGGAGATGATGCCACAGAACTAGGTGCTGTACCATTATGACCAGCTCGTTGAACTTGCGAAATAACAGACTACCCTACAGTTCCTGAAATGCTTAACATTTCTGCTGCCCCACAGAATCCAAATACACAAGTGCCCCTGCAACATGAGAGGGCTCATGCCTGCTGCCTGAGTGGTAATTGCCTCCCAGCCCACCACACTCTTCACCTCTCAGTAGAGTCCTGCGTGAGATGTCCTCTCTCTCCTCCCCGCCCTTTTCTGCTTGATCCTCACCCCAGATCTTATTTTTTTCTCTGCTTGCAGCTGCAGGGATGGCTCAGACCCAGATTTGTGCCAGCTCGCTGAGATGCTGTATTTGCCTGAGGTTCCCAATCTCGGCAAACCCTTTCAAACAATGGGTGGACTCTCAACAGTAAATTCTAGCTGCCTGTCGATAACTTTGTTTTAGTTACCTAGTTTAATTTGGTCAAGGCAGATTTTGGCCTTGGTTTGTTAACTGTTTATGAATGCTTGCACGCTGTATAGAGTGCAAAAACCTCTACAAACTCTACTGCTGACTGTATCCTTAATGTAAAAGTTGCTAAAGTATGGTTGCTAAAAAGGCTATGTTGTTTTGCACATAGTTGGCTACTCAACACTAAGTCTAATTCCTGTAGTGGGGTGACTTGGTTGAGTAAAGCAGCTAACACCTAAACTTCAACTAAAGAGGCTTTCTATTTACTTCATGTGCCACAGAATTAACAATTTGCTGATAATCTGGCTCATAAGGGATGAGACTTGAAGGAGGGGAAACCTTTTCTACCTGATCCTTGTTAATAGCTATGTAACACTTGATTTTGTTTTCCAGAGGAAGCAAAGTACACAGCTGCCAAGAGTGAAAGATCTTGGCAAAAGACAGTTGAGGGGAAAGATGAGGGTGTAATAAAATGAAGCCTAATGAAAAGGCATTCTGAGAGGGTAGACAGAACAAGTACTTGGGCAGTAGGTCATGAAAGTCTGGGGAAGACAACCAGCCCAGCAAAACACTTTACTGCTACAGGATGGTTGTTTCTGTGTTACAGCTATTTAAATGCTTTCGTCCATCTTCCAAGTAAGAATAATGTAAAACCTCATACTCTCAGGTCAAAATGTACTGCTTTATTTTTCCTTCAGTTGAGACATTGTGGAAGGTTATGAAGTAGAAAACATTGCTATGTTGCTGCAGGAGAGCCGAGTTCCTCTCCCTCTAATGACAGTTTCGCACTCTAATACGCCTGTGTTTCTGTATCAGCCTACTGCTCCTCTTACATAGGTTGTAACATAAGGCAGGATACAGATTGTGTATTTCAATGAGCGTAGTAGTATTTAAGGAGGTAACAAAAGCCAAAATAGCTGAAAGCAAACCACTCAACCTTATTATAAAGGGAAAACTTGCAAAGCAAGCGTGCTACAAGGAAAGGCAGTTGCATAGTCTCAGAAAGTAGGTTAGGGTACCCAAGAGACAATTTAAATGAGCTAGTAAGGAAAAACAGATCTGGGACTATTGTGAGACATTCCTCTCTGTTAATATTCTAAGGTGAGTAAATCCAAGTGAAAAAAAATCACATTTCATATATACTGTTTCATGTTGTGCTGATTTCTTAAGACCTCAGTGAATCAACTATATCTAAACTCTGCGGGAAGAGAGGATGCCATGAGGAGACTAACATTTGTTATCCAGTATAATAATGTTATGGCAAAATTTATGAGGGAAGGCTGGGCTTTGTTTTCCTTGATTAAATGTAAGGGAACATTTGGGGGTCTTTGCTTTTGTTGTGCACGGTGTGTATCCCTGCTAAACTGTTATTGTTGCTATCAACAAGCAAGAATAAAGCCTGCCCTGACTGGGGTGCCACGTTTTAGCAAGATACACAAGGGGAGTTAACATGATTTCTTAGGAGGGTGAAGGACAGGAATGAATCATGGCACAAGAGAGACAAGGAACGTGAATGGTGGTATGTGGGCTGGGGAAGGCTCTCGCTAAGGCTGCTCTGAGCACCATACCTGTGACTTCGGCAGCAGTGTGTTGATACAGAAACTCACACAGCGCGAAGAGCAGTCAAAAATCAGAAAGGGAACCATTGCAAAATGTAAGCCTCTTGCTAGCCAAAGGCAAATCTTTGTGCCTGAGGCTGCTAATGGAGGGGGCTGCAGCCAGTCCTTGCTGCAGTTTCCATGGCCCTGAGCACCTCTGAGAGTCTGGTGCTCTGGATGCTCTCATTCGGCCATCCCAGGAGGAGTCCACAATAAAGTCAAGCCTCAAATCGTTTTGCTTGGCAAGCTGGTAACCCTCTTTCCTAATGTAGAAAGGGTCCTCCATTTTAAACACACTAAATTACTGACAAGCAGAATATCCACTGGTCCTAGAGCAGCTTATATGCCTTTCTTCTGTTACGCTCCAGTTGTTCCTTCAGCTAAGAACTTGCCATAGAGGAAAACACCACTTATGCCCTGTCCTTATACCTTCACAGCATCCCCAGGTGAACAACGCACTTTAAAAAACCTTCAGTATTACCTTCCATCTTCTTTATGACATGGGTCACTCACCTGAAAATAAGATCTTATCTGTTGGTAAAATTAGAAACCTTTCTGTGAAGTCAAACTTATTTCTATAGCAGTTTGTAACTACACTTATTTCATTTGGGATTAAATTCTGCCATTTCCAAAGCAGTAACTGTGAATGCTGGTGAACCTTATGCAGCAGAACTGCAATTCTGACCCCATTACAATCTATGGTAAAACGCTCAATGCAGCTGGAGCCAGGATTACAACACGGGAACAGGAACAACATACAGATTTTTATCCAGATGTTCCCAGTTTTAACTGTCTGGTAATATCACTAGAGCAGAAGAAAGGGTGTGTCTATGCAAGTTTGCTTGTAAATGTTTATATTGACATAGAAAATAGAATTCCAAAACTCAAATAAAAATCTTGAGGAAAAGAACGGGTTAAAAACAGACAAAAAACCTCTGTCCAGCAGCAGCAAATGAAGACAATCAGCCTGATCTTTCATCCCTCAGGATTTCCAGAATCAAGTGCTATTTATTTTTCTACCTATTGGAAGAGAAGAAAGAACAAGCAATTTTGTGTGCATAGGTACTGATGAAGCCTGGTTTCCAGTGGATTTGTCTGCCAGTTGACCACTAGCGCAGTGGATGTCTTCTTCCTAGGGAACAGAGGGACCTCATAAAATGGCTCTCGTAGCTGGTGCTAACGTGTGAGCTTGGGCTACAGCTTTTCCGTTTGTCAAGTGCTTACAGCATGCTCTCTCCCCACTACTTGCTCAGCCCCTGTGCTCATGAAGCTTGAGGAACTAGATTATCTCTGAGTTTTGTTCTTCTGTCAGTTGCTGTCTGGGATGAGCCAAAGAGTTCAGAAGTTATTAGGAGGAGACGAGAAGACAGTGTGGCTGCGTTAAGCCTTGTTCCCATAGAAACATGTCTAAAAAGTGTATTTATCATCAAATGGCAGGAAGGGAGAGCTGCAGGGGACGGCTCACTGTTCCCGAGAACTTGGCCACGGGCTGGGGGACATGCGGTAGCTGTCTGGTTTGTATCTTCGTGTGCTCGATCCTGTGCACTGTCAGCAGGGCACAGCCAGGCACCAGGGAGGAAGACTCCCCGCTCCGATTGCCTTGTTCTGGCTGCTGATCCTGAGTGAGGTGGGGACCCTATTTTGGAAAAGGGACTGCATGCCTGCACCCAGGGAAGGCATGTTTTCAACACAGTCTCCCAGAGACCCAGGCAGCAGGTAAAGAGACCAGGAAGCTCCTGAGAAAAGGGTGCTCCCAGCTGGATTCAGAGGAGAGGGAAAGACAGACTTTTCCTTAGGGCTCAGAGGGACTGCACAGGGCTTGCTGCAAACTGGGAGCCTCACTGAGCTGACCGAAGGTTAGCCCAGAGGCTGGGATCTGCCCTGCAAGTCCAAGGATGGCAAGGAAGACACCTGCTTATATCTTATCAGGCATAGTTGAGTTGCTCTACATAAAAAGCTTATTTTGCAAGTAAAACATAGCCTTAGAGAGTTGAGACTCTCCTGGTGTTTTTGAGAGTTCGTGTTAGATCCACCTCTTAGTTTGCACTGGTTTGTGGTGAACCAGCTGTCACAGGCGCAGTGGTTTGCCATTGTGAGGTTTCACTACAGCATGTAGCTTTGCTATAGCAAAAAGATGGATAGCAGCAGAGCATGGCTGCTTTAAGCTGAGGGAGGGAATGTTTTCACTGTGCCTCGCTGACAAGGACTCTCTGTTCCTAGTACGCACATTCTGCACAGGTGTCCTGTGGTCCTTATGTCATCTCACTGGTAATCTGAGGACTTCACTCACAGTTTACTGAGGGACACCAGGTGGAAGTTGGCCAGAATGAACAAGGTTTCTGGAAATTTGGGCCGAACTTGCATATTTCTTTAATGCATCTTTGTAGAAAATGATATTCCAGTGTCCAAGTTACCATGTTGTACCAGGCAGTATGCTGCAGCATTATGGAGCAACTTTTGCACCCAAGGTCCTCCCACATTATTTCTCCATGCCAAGCACAATACATCCTAAAGCACCTTGACTTGTTCTGCACACTAAGGTTGTGCTTTGAACTCCTGACCAGCTGCATGTGCTGGGTCACCGAGCAGAACAACAACATGATGATGAGCTGTTGAAGATGCAGGTTGTCAGTTCAGTAGACAAGACTCTACTGCATCTGCATTAAAGGTATTTCCTGGAAAACCTGTGCAGGGTCTTTCGGGAGCCATTTAATAATAAGCATGGGTCATGGGGGTGGGGAAGAAAGGGAAACAAAACCCAGACAAAATCCCCGTAAGGAACATCACATTTCAGGCTTACTCCATTGCTTTTGCTGAGTATCTCTTTCCAAGTAGTTACTAAAACCTTCTGAGACCACATCCCACTCAGTAGAGCTCCTCTTTTGACATCTTCTGCAGGATTTCAGCCCTTGAATGGAATGCACTTAATATAAGTTGGCATTCCTGTATAAATCTAAGCTGACATTCCTGTATATGAATGCTTACTGTGGTCATCTGGGCTCCTTTTGAAATCAATCATTGTTCTTAAAGAGCTGAGCAACTGAAGCCTTGGAATACAGAAAAGAGATGTAGAAGAATTAAAATGATAATAGGAAATCATACTAACCCAGTTCATGGCTTGAGGTGACTCCTGTTCCGATTTTGACAGTGCGATTCTGTTAGAAATGTTCCTTTTTTGCCCACTGGGACAATGTTGATGATCCAAGCTGGCAGGGTTGAAATGCCAGCCGTTTCTACCATCCTTAATTGCAATATTGCATCAAAGAAAATGAAAAGTCTTCTGTATGTGTATGGAGATGTGGCTGAGGGGTGAACAGTTAGTATTCTGGTAATGGACTGATAATGCTGAGCCAATTAAAGATAATTCAGGATATTTAGGTTCTGATTCCATAACTGCAGGCTGAAAACAGTTTTTGCAGAAAATGAATACATTTTCTTCTTCAACCATTTGGAGTTGCTGGAGAATTTTGTTTTATTTTTAAAGGAACTTTTTTAAGCATTGATCTTTTTTCTGCTCCATGTCACTTGGATCTGATAACTGCATATTTATTTGAGTAAGACAAGCTCTTTCTTCTTTACACTGAAGTTCTTGTAACTTATTTTCTGTTGGTCTCTTTGAAATCCTGAGGTTTTTTGTAACCAGCCTAAACTTGAGGAACTGATGAAGACAACCAATTTAAATGTGCTTAGAGAAGAACTGGGTCAAAAGTTTTGGCCTAAAATGTGCTGCTGCTTTTTAAAACTCATTTTCCCTTTGTTAAATCCTCTAAAACACTGGAATGGAAATCTTCAGGCTTTCAGAATGGCATTTAATATGCACGACACTTTTTTTAACGTCAACAGTTGTTTGTGGGTGTAGCTCACAGTTTTTGGAAAACTAGCTCACTCTTTTCCATCAGAAAACATCTTTAGTATTACATATATTGAATTCAGCAAATTGCACCTTCTGTGATAATGTAGGCTGATGTGAGATCTTTCCCAGACTATACCCAACTACCTTTCTGCACAAGGTTTGTTTATTTCTCATTTGTCAAATGTACGTTCTCTCCCATGTTTCTGAAATTACATATATAGACATGTAGCCATTTTACAGAGTTCACACTTCCCTTTTGTTTCTCTCTCTTTTCTTCATATTGGTATTCTGGGTTCACCATAGAGCTCTTCATCTAATGTGTGCTCTTAGTTATCTGAACAAGTTGCTTTGCAACTGAACATACCTTCTAAAGATGTGTTTGGGTTTTTTAATCTGTATAGGAAAGGAGGAAGGGCATTGCTGTTGGCCATGCTCCAGAAGAAAGTCTCAAGGCAACTGCTGAAGGGGAAAGGCTCGAAGGCAAAACCAGGCACGAGGTCACCTTTGGTGCAGTAACCAAGAGCTCCTGCTGTTGGTCTGCATTTCTCTTAGAGGCTGAATTTTACACTGCAGAGAGTTTGGACCTCAAGTTTCCCCTGATCGTATCAGCACAGCTGTAGCTTTAATAGCAAATCCCTTCACGTAACCCTCCTCTGTTTTGGACTCCTACACAATTGAGCAACATTCAATAGCAAGAAATTAAGTACTTGGACTGCGTAAGACCCTTGCACTTCATTTACATCTGCCCATTGGAATTGCCTCTGAACAATAATTTAATAAAGTGCAAACCTGGATGAACAACTATTCCCACGTTTACAAAGGCCACATTATGCTGGCAGACTGTCATCCACACTAAAACAGGACAGGAACAAAATGTTCTCTGCTCCACAATACAAACTTTTTGGAGAAACCACAGGGCTTCCACGGTATACTCTTTGGAGAACAAGGCCAAAAGTCAGCAAGTGAAATTTTGGCCTATAAGACACCACCACTGGAAACTCGAAAATGCTGCTGATACAAATTCTATAGAAAAAAACAAATACTTAAAATACTGATTTTGAAAGCAAGGTCATTGGAACGAATCTTTGAATCCTTTTATGTCTTTAAAGAACTCAGGAGGAAAAAGTCCTCACTCTTCACAAACTGCTGCTTCAGTTTTAAAAGCAAATCACCAATTTCTAACATTTTTACTACTGGACAATTTTAAGGTACCATTGTAGATGCTTTAAACTCTCTTAACACCAAAATTTTGCTTCTGAGGAAATAAGAACAGGATGTAAAAGCTGTAAGTATTTTTTTTTTGTTAGAAGGAATTTTAGCTTGCTGTACCTATTCTTTTCCATTTCCATTTTCTTTTCTCCCTTCATATTAAAGGAAGCATTTCTAGAGGCACAGAATAGGCTTAGAAAACCAAGGCTGATTTAATTAGTCCCTGTATTTGTTAGCTTGTAGGTGCTTGACCAGTGTATCTTGGGGCCTACTTACCTCACTGGAATTGTTTGGTTTCTCACTTTCTTATATGAAGTGGAATAAGAAAGAAAGCATTTTCTTCTGTTGCAGCCACAGTGAATAAACTCTGAGGGAAAGAGCAATAAAAGCTTCAAAGAAATAGATGGCAGAAATATCTTAGTTCTGCAAATGCATACAACATTGTGTTACTATTATTACTGAAACAAATTCAGGCACTAAATTTGTGAGGTCCAGGGATGGTGTTCCCTGACTTCTAGCAGTAAAAATTTGAAAGCGTCATAAATTATCTGATGGGAATGAGGGAAGAAAAGCATCTTAGAGGTGGGTTAGTGAGGAATAGCAGAAAGCTATAGAAAGCCGGGGCCTGAGGGGGGAAGATAGGCCTGCAATTAGGCAGTGTGTTGAGACTCCAATCTCAAATCAGTTCTTGGCTCTGTCACAGGCCTTTTTTAAGCTTGGGCAAATTAATTGGTTTCTGTCTCTCAATTTCCAATCCATAAAATGTCCCCAGAATGTCTGGCAGAAATTCAAGTGCTATTGTTACAGGCTCTCTAAAAACTGAGATATTTGGGGTTTAAGCTGAGTTTTTGACAATGCAGAAATCTTACCCAATCAGTAGCTCTTGCACTACTGTTATTTCAAATGGTGCCAGAAAACAGCCTCATCTTTTCCTATATATTTCAGGAATTTAATTTGGATGCCTCCTCACTAGCGAGAACAGAGCTCGAATTTAAAGTTCTACTTTTAGTTCATATCTATTACAAAGTCAAGGGTTTCTGGGTTTTTTTCTTTGTTTTGTTTTTAATGGAAGTTCTTCCCAAAATATGTCAGTGATGAAGAGAGTCAGATGCGATACACAGCATGAAGGATGTGATAGCAGCAGCTCTCAGCACAGGCGGAAACGCTCGGCTCCCCCAGTAGCTGGTTACTGCAGAGTGATTAATAAAGCACTGCTAGCAACTGACTGGGACACTCGAGAGCACAGAGACATGGTAGTAACATAGCTAAGTCAAATAAAATAAAAAAAAACAAAATAAAAACAACAAAACCAGCAGCTTGCTTGTTTTCCTTCAGGCACAGTCCCACCAGACTTTGTACTTTGGGTACCTGTTTTTCTTCTGTAAGTAACTTGGATTAAAAGAGACTGCAAAACTTATAATTTTTACAGTCTGCAGAGAATTAGTGTGCAAAGAGGGGAGGAAAAAGAGAGGATAAAGATTGAATCTACGTCTTCTGAAATGGAATGTGGTGGGTTAGGTCTGTCCATGGGGTGGGACATTACTGTGTTATGAATTTCATTTCATATATGCATGGTAAAAATTTATCACCAAGCATTCTCTAAGCAATAAATCTCCTAGCATCCCAGATCACCAAGGACTTGAGCTTTTCCATCCTTTCTCTGGAGCTATTAGCATGAGTCATCTGTTAGGAACAGGTATCTGAATCCCAGATAATTAATCTCTTGTGATTACAGTGGTGTCACTGCATCTTCATCTGTCTTCTGTTTCTCATGTGAAACAGACCTTAGGTTATTAAAGCAGCCAACAGAAGGGAATGAGGCTAGGGGAAATGGTAACAAGAAGCAGAGGAGTGAATTAAAGTTTTATATATATATATGTATATACATTGTTATTTATCAAGCAAATGTTATGCCTTTGAGTACAGAAAAGGCCTGGATTAGACTTTGGCATGATGGTAATGATCAGCCATCAGTGATGTTAAGATGGGTGCAAGAGAGGAAAGTGGACAGAAATATGTGAGCTCTAGAGAGCAGGATTCAGATTTCAAGGATTAACAAGGATTTCCAGTTGCTAAAAAAAAGAAGAAAACTGCTATGAAAAAGTATCATCTGCCTGCTCTGCACTTTTTCCTAATGAATTTGCTGTTATGCTGAGATGTCAGGCACAGTCACTGAAGTTTCCTCCTTTTTTTCCTGTTTTTGCTATATTTTCTATGGCTTTTCACCTTTTGTACCTGTAGTTCTCCTTTTTTAATCATAGGTAAAGCTTTCTTGGCCTGTGGTGTGAGCAGCTGACAGGGAGTGATGGGATAAGAGGGAATAGAAGTCCCACTGACAACTCGAGGCTAAGCATTAATGGCATAGCACAGCTGCCTGTGATTGCCAGAGCTGAAGCTGATAAGCCCAGTGATCCCTTCTGCCCTGTGTTCCTGCTAGTGAATTACTAAAGACAGAAAGTTATGCCCTTCTCCTCCTCCTCCTCCTTGTTAAGTAACAGCAGCAACTGGAGAGTAGACTGAACGTAGAGGTCCAATGAAGAAACAGGAGTTGCAAATTTTTGGTCATGCTATCAAAGTGAAGACAGCTAGTTTGGGTATAATAGTTGTGTAGTTGTTGCCATTTTAGAGTATTGCCATTCTTTGTCATCCAGTATTACCTGGAAAAAACAGCTGATGGAGTTCAGTTATAGCTTGTGCCAAGCACTTTGTAGTCATTACTCAAAAGATGGTCTGCTGGCTTCAGTTTCCTCATGTAATGAAATGAGAGGCAAATATTGGAGAGGAAACTCTTGCACAAGGAGATGAGGTGAGCCACTTGTAGTTGTGCTATCAGTCATCTGCAGAGCTGGGACCAGCGCCCGGCTCTGGAGGCTCCCACCAAGGCAGCTCAGTCCTGTTGCTAGCTTGAATTAACTGATTTTAACTATAACTTCTAGCTGGAAAAAAGCAGTTGGTTATATCCTGTTGCGCTTCTTGGGATGGTGGCAACTTGGCAGGGCTGTAGGTAATGTCCTTCTAATGCAAAGTCCGAGGGTGTCATCCTTTGGTGGATTAATTTTTTTACCTGTTAAGGGGTGTGCTGTGCAATCCACGTGTTTCTGACTGAACATAGCCAGAGGGACCCATCTTATTAGCATTTCTACCCACAAAAAAACTTTAGTCTTTACTCAGAAATGGGAACTATTTTAAAAACAGGCTGTGAATACAGATTCAAAGATGTTGTTATAATTACAGTACCAGACAAGATGGCTCATTTTAGGAAGGGGAAAGTAGTTACAAATACAGCGTCTCATAAAAGAGACTTTAATTAAGTCGAGAGGCAAAACATAATAACAGTCTTTTTAATGTAGACATGCTGTATCAAAGATCCCCAGACTGACAGGAAGATTAAGCTGGTTATGGCTTCTATGTCAGCATAACTGTTGAATTCAGCACTTGCCAAAATAAAGCCTGGATCCTAAAATAGGTGAGTTTCCATATAGCAAACTATGGAAAGTTTTCAGGATTATCTTTTTTTTTTTTTTTAATTTGAATGAAACAGTGAATGGTTTAACACCATGTGCATTTGTATGAGAGATACAAGATCCTCAAATTCATGAAAATTACCTAGATTCTACCTCAGTTCTTCCCAATACAATTAAATGCTGGACACATCTATTCCTATATACAGTGTTAACCACATATACAGCACTATTCAAATGTGCAAGTGCTCCCACTAAAGCACTGCTGGTCATGGCAGCAGCTTCAACGGCTTTTCCCATGTCCTGCAGGAGTTCTTCAGTGGTGGTCCTGCGATGCTCCCCACCAAAACCCGCAATGACCTTCCCAAAACTCCCCAGCCCTTGTGCCTCCCTGGAGGTGAAGGGAGCTGCTACTTCTTACCCCAGCTTGTCTGTGCTCACATGCTTTCCCCATTCTGTGTTGCCACCTATTCTCCATCCCTGCAAGGTGGCAGGACTTCTCTTTAGGTTGGGCTTGGGATACAAGAATAACCTCAGTGGAAGCAAGTCAAACTTTTTCCATATCCTTATTCTCTGAATATGCAACAGCTTCCTTGAGTGATTTAGAAAGCCAGGCTGTGTTGGCTTGATCCCTAGCACTGCCTTTGCAGTGGACGGTCCACCTGGGCTGGCTCCTGGATGTCCTCCCTGCTTCCATGTCATGGTTAAAGCCCCTGGGTTTGGCTGCTCTAGCAGCAGATGGGACCATCAGGGACTAACGCTGGAGCTTGTACCCCAGGAAGGAAATGGTGAACTTTTCTAACCAAATATGCATCAAGTACCTGTTGCAACGTGGGCTCATGCTGCCAAGTCCTTAAGACCTTGGACTGAAGTCAGAGGCATCAGTTCCTACCTTTGCCATAGACTTTTTTTCCTAAGTCAGGTAGGTCCATGTCAATGAAGATAACTTCAGGACCCTGATTCCACTTGGAATGTATTTATTTCTGGTTAACTTCAGCGTGACTTAACTTGGATCTAGATCTTCTCCATCTATGAGATGTGGATCCTTTGCCTCTTGTTTGCCAAAGCTGGTAAGTCTGTTCCCCAAAGAAGTAACACTATGCATGTGAAATAATTTGTATAATAGGACATTGCTACAGTAATACTATCAATTGTTAGTGAAATTCTGGCACAGAAGTAGTAAATGAGAGTTGAGAATCACTGTCTGCTTATATGACTTCATTGGGACTTTAAAGTGGGGAGCAAAGCAAGAATACAGTGCTATAGCCTAGACTGTAACTTCCTGATAATTTTATTTGTAATGGTCCTTTTGAATGAAAGATATTTTGTGAATGTTACTTGTAATCATTCAACACTTCAGAGCTACCCTGCTATTGCTGACTGTCATTACTGGGAAAAAGCAGGCCTTTTGGAATTCAAATGAGATGCAGAGAGCATCATTCACTGGGCTGACTCCACTTTTGTTGGCAATCTATCAAATACGCTGCCAGTGGGAGTCTGATTCTGCAAGATGAAGAACAGTCAAATCTGCTGGCCCCACTGCAGCCCATGCTGTTTTTCAGCCAGGTTTGAAGATGGGTCACTAAACACCCATTCTCAGCCACAGCTGGTGGTAGGGTTGATCATGGCTGCTTGAAATTCTCCCGAAGGTGAGAATGTTTCACTGGCAACGGAGAGATGCTGAAGGCTCCTGGACCAGGGCCCTGTTGCAACAGCATCAGCATTTTCATCAAAAAGACCCTCAGAAAAGCATTGCCTCTACCTGTAATATTTTTCTTGCTTGGGTTTTTTCACTCCTCAGGCTTGTTGGCAGTTTTTAATAATGATGTAAATGGCATCTGTTTTCGCTAGTAGTATGTGCACAGCATTCTCGGGAGACAAGTAACCCTTGTCTGGTTGAGGGTTTGGTTTGATGGTTTCTTCCATCCAACTTAGTTTTCACTTAACTAAGACATTACAGGGAGATATTGGCTTGGTTTGGAGCCAGGAAGCAGTTTCCCAGGGCCGGGGTTATCTGCCTGAGTGTTTGGGTCAACTCTCTGGGCATGGTCCCACAGGTGGGGACTCTCTAGGGATGTCTGGGCAAAACCACTGTAGCTGTCGCAGTTCTGCTGTTTCGTGCAAAGGCTGCTCTGAACCGCTCTGTCCTGGGCTGCCTGGGAGATCCCTCCTCATTTGGGCTGCTCTGCAGCTTTCAGAGGTATCCTATCCTTCAGAGATATCCTTCAGAGGTATCCTTCAGCTGCTTGGGAGCGGGCATGCCATGAGCATCCCTCTCCCGCCCTCCTTGGGGGGCCACAGGCTCCAGCTCACTCATACATCCCTGCTGTCCCAGGGCTCCCTGCCTTTCCACCTGTGCTTCATTGCCAGCACAATTCCTATCAACAACCGAAGGTTTCAACCCAGAATAGGAAAAGAACAGGTTAGAGGGTAGTTCCTGAAATTAAGAGTTCGTTCTTGCTTTCACCTTTGAAGATAAAATGATGTGAGGACCACGATGGATGGATGAGGTATTTGGAAGTCCAGGAACATGCAGGTATACTGAAGTGAGAGAAATTACTCACAGATGAGTCAGCTGAAGGTACGACCCTCCTACCTGAAAGCAGGTGGAACAATAGACTGTTGGAAAGCACCTGGAAGGACCAGGTAAGACAGGTAGCAGCAAATACAACCCAGTCTCTGAAATTCCCAGGTATTTTCTCTTTATAGTTAGATAAAAGCCAATGTGCTCAAGGGAGAAACAGGTATCAGAAATACTGTCCTCAGGCTTTGGATCTTACATGTGAATGCCCCATCTGACCAGGAAGGGAAACGTGGTCTGGCTGAACCTACCATGATGTATGTGTGAGGTTAGTTGATAACAGTGTATGAAGTGTGGTAAAGGTTCACTTCAAAATGAAATGAGGTTGCTGTTGGGCATTGCTGCATCTGTCCTGGATGCGGTTTTGCTCTGTGTTCTTCAATGATTACCTGGATGATGGACCAAGGCAGTCTGAGCTTGTTAATCTGCAGACATGCAACCAGGAGTATCTGCAAGTCCATCGGTGGGCAGGATGAGAATCAAAATAACCTTAAAAACATGGACTAAAACTGTAGAAGGTGAGTCAGTGATGGCAAATGCAAGGTGCTGACGTGTGGGGGAAGATAGCCAACATGAGGGTGGGTGGCAGCCCCTCTCTGGGGGAGGGATGACAGAGGTGGCAGGCTCACAGTGACCCCAGTGTGGGGCTGCTGGGAGAGGCAGAGAAGAAGGGAGAAATCAGTTCTTCATGCCTTTGGTGGATAGGATAAGAAATGAGAAGCTTAAAATTGCAGGAAGAAAGCTTCAGGTTTTGCATTACCAAGAAGCTCTCAAACCGCCAGGAAAGCAAGGTCATGGCAAAGCAGGGGGAGGAAATGTTTTCTTTTCTTATGTCTCCCTTCTGTCGACCGCCAAATTATTAACAGCTGAACTGTTTCCAATGGTGGGCAGTCTACTTCATCTGAATTGGTTTCAGGCAAGTGCTTCTTGTTTTTCAGACCAAAGTGCAGAGATCAGTACTCAGTCGTCTGTCTCCATGACAGCAAAACACTAATTTTGTGGGGAGGGGAACTCGGGGAGATTTAAATTGGGAACCTTTTGGCTTTTGAAACCTAGTGGATAAACACTGGTTTTGCTCCTGGCAGATGTTCTTAGCACGACTCTTAAAGAAATAAGATGTGAAGTTGGGCCGTGACCGAACCCACGGGCAGTGCAGTGTGATGCGCTGGCACAAAACGGGCTGGAGGAGAGATGGCTCCGCCTCTGTTTACAAAGTACTTGAGAACTGGTGAAATGAAGGGCTAAATATGAGCCTGGCATTGTTATTAATGTTATAAATGAGATGTTACGCCAGAAAAAATGGAGAGACTGAGTCATTCCTTTTTGTCCCTTACCCTCTCTACTTGCCATCTTTAGCTCGCCTCTGCTCATCATGCCTTTTTCTCACATCCAGCAACCAGCCACAGGCTTTGGCAGGTTTCCCAGCCCTCCTCCGCGGTCCGGCCACCGCAGCTGGAGACAGCAAGCTCTGCTGCTGGCCACACTATCCCAAGAGGGTGGACGAAGACACTTTCCTCAATCCAGGACTAGATGATAACATTCTTTAAAAATAATGGGTCCTAGATTATACAAAGATCTTGTCATGCCTCCAGCTACACTTACTCCTCTACGAATCCTTATGCAGTGAAGCATCCCAGTGCTTGCTGTGGTAAGGGGTAGAAATAGCTTACTTATTTAAAGATGCAAAACAGTGATAACTTTGCTGGATTATATTCCTATGGCTGAATTCTCTTCTTATGCACTGTTGCCCATTCAGTTACTATGAGTGCCTGACTAGGTGAAAGGCAGTGTTGGGTTTCTGTTGTTTTACGTTCCTTCTAAGTTGCTGTCAAATTGGAAATTTAAATAACATAGGTGGGTAGAGTTCCAGTCAAGCTGTAGAGGTCCCTTTTGAATGCTGAGTGTCAGGGTTATATTCTGATCCTTAGAGATGTTGAAATGTGTTTTGTGAGATGGAGGCAGGCAGTAGTCAAGAATACTCGAATCTTTTATGACTTATTTGATAAATTAATCTTTTATTGCTATTGTAGCAATCAGGCTAAGAGATTTGAGTTTTCTGATTGCTTTCTGATATCATTTAGCAATTCCAAATGCTTAAGCGCCTTCGTAGGTTTTTGATATCTGCAATACCAGAATTAAATATATTAAATAGAAATGAAAGTGAAACTTTCTTGCTTCTCCATGAGAAACACTTCCTATTTAATTCCTGAGATGTTACCAGTATCTGCATGATACTGGTATCATGCTTGGGGAATGGTTTTACCTGGTAAAACATGACAACTCTTATCACATTATAGGTTACAGTTTTAGGCACAGGGAATTGCTCAAGTGCATAATCCTGCCTAGATGATGATCCAGCCCTTCCCAGAAACATGGTGTTTTTCAGAGTTACAGAAGAGCGAAGGAACAGAGTGAGCATGTGGCAACATGTTCACACCTTCTTTCCATCTGCATCTCCCACCTATTGAGAGCCACAGGTCGTATTCCTCCAGGTTGATACACTTCAGTGGGCTCCCATCCTCCTCCAGATTTACGTAACTCCCTTTTTTGCACCCACAAGCTTTTTGTAACCTGCAGCAAGGAACTCTAGAGATGTTTCATAATCAAGTATTTTCTGCATATTCACCATTTTGTCCACTTGGAGAGCATTAAACAAAACTGATAGCAGCCATGTTCAGAAACGATCATCCGTTTGCCCTCCCTGTCCCGCTTGGACTTTGTGGCTCTCTGTGGTGCCTCCGATCCATTGTCTCTACTGGCCTGAGGATGACCAGTGTGTTGAGCTGTCATTGCCTTTTCCTGTGTCTCTTCCAGTTCCAGTTGATGCCACTGGAGGTGCGGGGCACTGACCCGCACACCATGTGCTAGATGGAAATGTTACCTGCATGGTCCCACTCCCACTAGGACAATTTCTTTTTTCAAAAACTATCCCATTCATTACCATATGGAAAAAGATAATTTAAAATTCATCACTGTGCAGGATTAGATTTTTTTCCATGTGTGTCACTTTGTATTTTTCCATAAATTACCTACCAGCTTGCTGCCCAATTGCTGTCCAGTGAGGTCCTTCTGAAATTCCTCTGTCACCTTCAGAGTTTTTTTGTTCTAAATAACTCTGTATCATCAGCAACATTTTTCGTGTCATTATTCAAGCTCTTTATAGCTCATTACATCTATTATAACTTCAGCATCTTCTTCCTGAGTGGTAATGGTTTGTTCAAAAACCACTGCAGTGGAAGTAAAGCAAGAACTGTTCTTCTCATGTTTATTTATCCATAGTGAATTTAATTTGCCATGATAGAAAATTATGTTGCTTTAAAAACCAGAAGATATTTATTTAAAACAGATTTCGGTAAGAAGCAAAGTTACAATTAAACTAAAATAATGAAACAGACGATCTGTTTTAAGACATGAAATTATGACAAGTGTATTAAGGCCAGAACTTGCTATAATACCTGAGAATTTTAGCTGATGTAAATGAAATATACTATTTGAGAATGACACTGCTTATTTCCAAAGTTTGAAAAAGAGGATAAAGCTCATAAAAGTCACCAGACAAGCATCTAAAACAAGTTTTTAGTCAAAATAATAAGACAGTTTTACAGCTATTTCACCTTAGCAAGAATTCAGTGGGGTTTTTGTTTCAGCATGTTCATCTAGTTCAGCTCAAAGACAAGTTAATTGAAAGCTGGAACACTGTTTTGAAATAGGAAAAGCAAAGTGTGATTTTTCTGCACTAACATAGAAGTAAAAGTGGGATGTGAGGAGATCAGCTCTAATGGTTTTAATGTCTTAAAGGACCTTGTGGTTAGTAATGGCCAGTTCAATTCTTGCCATAGAAAAATGCATATGTTAATAAATTAGAAACTTTTTCAATAGCAAACATATTTCATTAAGGATTTAAAGACTATACAACCAAAATAATTGTGGTTTTTTTAAAGTTGCTATTGTGCTTTGTATCTGTATTTTTAGCCAAATACAGTTTAACCCCAATTACCTAGGAAAAAAGTCACAAGCAAATAATAAATCTTTAACTTACATTTTAAAATAGGAAATTATAAGCTACAATAAAAATTTACAATCCAGATGTACAAATACAGCTTATCCCCCAGTCCTCAGAAGGTACCATGTGTACTTCCATCTTCTATTAATTTGTAAAATGTTGTATCCTGGTGGATATCAGGCAATAAGAATGATTTTTTTTTTTCAGTTCAAGTAAAATATGCAAACTATGATTAAAATTAATTTGTTTCTATCTGCAGTCGGCAGAACTTGTTGAAACTGGTGAAAATTGCAAGTGGTCAGAGTCAGCTCTTTAGGAGAGAGCTGTCACTGTATGTGTACTTCAGCATCCTCTGGTCAGCCAGCAGCTCAGTGCACAATTGTCCCTGGCTGATGAAATCAAAATAGTCTCATAATCTTACTTCCAAGTCTGTAAGCAACATATCACAGCTAGAGAGTCACGCATGATATCGGTCTATGGCAATAGGTTAAAATCAAGGGTCATGGCTAGGTGGCTTGAGTAACACATTCTGGCTAGAGTCTTAATGCAATTTAGCAGCTATTCCAGGTAGACCTTAGTATCGATAACAGAGGTCTCCTGATTGGGAATGAACTGGGGATTCCTTTCTGGACAATGCCTCTGACACCCTGAACTTGTGTGAGTTTTCATTTTCAGGGACTCGGTAGCAATGCGTGAATGGCCATCAAATGCCGCAGCTTCCTCCAGGTGAGATCTGGCACTGAGAACTTTCCCAATTTCGACAGACATCCCCTGGACTCTTTAAGCACCGATCCAAGTCTCGGCCAGCTCAAATCCGAGTAGCCCCATTGACTGCAAAGGAGGCCAATTAACAGCAACCATAGACTGAGCCTTGTTTACGCATACGTGTGTTTTACCTCTAATATAAAAGAAATGTGGTAACTGTTCATGTTGGTAATGGCCTGCCTTCTTCATCTACCCCCTCTGAGGTATGAATTAGCTTTCTTGCTTCTTCTCTGATGAGCTAAATAGGGTGGCCTTCTCGGAGGAGGATTCAATTAACATGCAAATACCAGATTGTATAGAGAATAGCTGACACCTTTGTCTAGACCTTTGTGAACTTAATTCATAAAGCATTGTAAGCAAAATAATTGCTTCTTTTCTGAGGCTGTAATTGCCGAGTACATTCTACTCAGTGTTCAGGAAGAAATTATCACTGTGCTATCAGACAAAAAATCAGTAACTAATAGGAAACACACAATTGTATGTCAGGGAAATACAAAACAAGGTCATGTAATTTCTGCACATAATTATGATAATGTAAGGCCTAATTCTGCAAGACCATGAAATTCACCCACTGAACAGGAGGCCTGATCATGAGGGTAATTCAGAAGTGGGCTCCTATTAAAATAACAATTGTGAATAACATTCCTAACTAGATTTAAGTTAGGCTAACAAAGCACTGCAGTAAGCATTTGGGTAAGACACACGTTAGATTCGATCATAAGGTGCATATATACATAATGACATTTAAAAGTTTCAGTGAGTCAGCTGACTTGCCTTTATCACATGTAGCTTTTTAAGGCAAATTATAACAGACTGCCTGATTAGGGAGATAGTTATCTTGGTTGCTGATTTGAGAGTAGATGCTCTCACTCCTAATCAGTGATCTAGTAAAATCAGCCAGATTTCTTTTGACTGCGGTATTTTTGTGGACAGACCAGATCAAGGAGGTGGAGCTAGTCTTAAAAGCGGATTAAAAATGTAAAAAGAAAAAAAAACCAAACCCTTTTTAGCAAAGAAAATATGAATAGAACTATAGTGGAAAGGGAGGATGTTACATGCTCAAATCTTGTGTACGAAACTTGCCTAAGCAAAAAGTCTGTAGCAGGGTTATCAGCTTCAAAGCAAGGCTCATGTTGGTAGCGTTGCCCTCTGAGGGCAACTGGGATAGCTCAGGCAGCTGGGATAGCTCAGGCAGCCAGAACACTAACAAAGCTGATTCTTCAAAATATGAAATGAGGATGAGAAAAAAATGTCACAATGTAGAACAGGAGCAAGTCATGGCACAGCGTAAAATAAGACAGAAAGGACTAGACTCCTGCCCAGGCTCTGCCTGCCCGGGTAGCTTGGAACAGTTCAGAAAGCACGATGCCCTTCCCTTGGGAGCTGCCCTCATCAGGCACTGGAAATCAATCATTTCAGATGCACCGGGGTGCGTAAATGCATGCGGGGAACGGATGGGATCCTTGCTGCGGTGGGAGGACTGCTAGAAACCCCTCGCCATGCACAGGTCTCCCAGCACTGCGCAGCCTGTGGCAGGGAGGGGATGGCTGTCAGCACAGGGGCAGGGCTGGCCAGATTACACGTGCCTTGCCTTGGTGTTGACAAGGTGAAGTGCTTTGCAAGGGTGGATAAAGGCCTCAGATGTCCCCGTCCACAGCAAAGACAACAATCTGCAACAGCAGCCACGAGCCAGTAACTAATGCAACCTGGCGCCCAGCGCTGAGCTCACTTGTCTTAGCGCAAAAAAATGCTTCGTCTTCCCACTTGTGAAGCCCTGATGTGTTATAGTCGCATTCATTTTGAAAGGAGGTAGTGAGGCCTCTTTAACTATGCTTTTTAATGCAGCTCGATACTGTTGATGGAAGTGTGCATGGGTTTGCCTTGGACTAGGTGAGGGAGTAAGCAAGCTCTGACACAACTGCTATATAATGAGAGGTAAGATTATCCCTTGAAGAGAGATTTTCATTGCTCCTAGATTCATCTAGTTAGGCTTACTTGTGCCAGGCATTTATGAGTATGTTTAAATGAAGAAAAGATGTGCTCCTTTTTCAGGATTCACTCACTGCCTAGGTACTGCTTGCCTTTTGCTGCCCTTCACCCACGTGTCGGTATCCAGTGGGAGTAGCCACAGCCTTTGGCAACTGAAACTGCAGCTTCTCACACGACGGGACCCCAAGTCAGGACATCCAGATGCTACCGTAAAGTGAACAGCAGCATATGGGTGGTAGTGCATCACATAAACTACGGGAGAAAGAGATGTTAATATGATTATGAGACATTCACTGTTGCACTCCTGAATCTCAGGAACTAATAATACCTTCTGCATATGCATGCCACTCTGTACCTGGGATTATTGGCAGAGTTTTAATTTATATGTTACATACAATGCACTCATAGTATTGGTATGATATTGCAGCAATCTTCTTGTCTGTCGTTACCAACTCCAGAAACAGAATATTTTATGCTGGCATCTGCGTTATTTGTAAGATGTAGTCCCTATTAATCACAATAATTTTGTTTCTTCTCTCCTTCCATGTGCATATGCAACATATTAGCCAGGCTTCACCATTTTCTTTCTCTTATTGTTCAAGATTAAATTTCTCAGAATTGTATTTTCTCTTCCAAGTAAGACTGACCATGCAGTCTGATATTGCTTCTTTTCTGAGAGTATTAGATTTCTCAACAGATGAAATATGGACACTATTAGATGGCATTGACTTTTTTAAAGCTGTAAGTAGTAACTGATAAAATCAGTAACACAGACCATTTTAAGCGACCTTTCATCCTAATAATTCTTTGGCTTAGTCTGATACGGAAATTAATTCTACATAATGGGAGAAGATATATTTATGGAGTCTTGAAAGAGCATATCTTCTTCTGAGTTATTGAGAATAGCAGCTCTATTTTCTTTTTGAAGTTTGTGTCATTCTTTGTGGTAAATGACTAAAGATGCTATTCGGCTCTGTGTGTTAAAATTTTGTGCAGCAGAAGATCTGACTAATCTGCCGTATAGTTATTACAGTCACACTGTGCGAGATTTATAACTCCATGAAGGTCTGCAACAGGCAATCTGTAGCTGATGCTGCTTGGCTATTTGAAGGTGGATATTTGCAGGGGTTTATTCTCAGAGGCAGTAACACCCTGACTTATGACAGTGAGATCGCTAAAGATGAAGTCGTGAGGGTGGAGTGGCAAAGGGGCCTCTGCAGTGCTGGAGTCCTCTGCTAAGGCTGTGACAGCAATTGGAGAAAGCGCATGTGGCTGAGGATGAGGGTGGTGGGATGAAGCCACTTTGCCCAGGGGCTGTCTTGTGTACATAGGTTCAGAGCCAACTTGGGTGCACGCATTTGGAGATTGTCCAGCAGCTTGTGATCTGCAAGGAGGAAGGTTCACATTAAGAGCTAAAACAGCGTCTAGCAGATCCCTAAGCCAGAGGCATTGGTTTTTTCTCCTTTACCATAGATGGGTGGGTAGAATAGATCCCCAAATCCAGAAAAACCAGTGTCCCAGGGTCCTCGGAAAAGGAGCTGCAGATACTCACAAGTGGAGGACAGAGCTCCTACTCTTGTTCAGAGACAAGCGTCTGGGTCCACATGTGTGAAAGAAGACTGGGGTGGGAAGGGCAGCCTGCAGTGTTAGGGTTGGGACGGGTCGGGACCTGGGAACTGCAGCTATTGCTGTTACTGAAGTGTGAGCGATGGCACCTGCTTCTGTGAAACATGGAGATGGAAAGAAAGAGCTGGTGAAAAGCTGTGCTGGTAATAGAGAAGTAATATCGTTGATTTGTATTGTTGTGACACTCAAAGGGCAAAGCTTGGGGGTCTGCTGTATTGAGTGCTAGGTAAACACATAATTACCATCAGCAAATGAGAGCAAATGTCAGCTTTGCTTTGAGGTGAGAACCCCCTTCTAATTAATGGTAGACTAAAGCCCATGACAGGCCCAAATTACTTGGAAATGTCATGATCTGCAGCGTGGTGCAGGGTAACATAGAGACCTACTTTTTTTGATAATTCCTGAGCTATAATTCATGACCATGAAAGGTCTTCCATCAGCTTGTAACTCAATCTTGCATTTTTTGTCTTTCAGAAGCTTGAACTGGGTATTTAGGTGGGGCTCAAGATGACTGCTGGCAACAAAACTTGACATTTTTCTGGCACTTAATGAGATAAAGCTTGTTTAGTCTCTAATTTTTTATGTTACTAAATATGAAGACTATTATAGGTAACTTGTATTTCATCAAGGCTTACCTTGTGCCTCCAGACTGTTGGAGGAGAAGAACATTTAAAGTTGCACAGCTGTGTATACTTAAGAGTTACTAAACAGTTTCCATTCTCAAGTCCGGTTTTCAGTTGCTTATGTCCTGTCAAATAAGATTGAATACAAGTGGATTATGTATTCTACTGCCTATCCCAGAACTTGGTGGCTTTGCAAGTTTCAGCAAATCTGATCCAGCAAATCTGGAAAAAGTCTGACACAACGCAGTTTAATTTCCTTAATTCTTGGAGAATTCTTGGAGAATTCTTGGAGCCCTTTAGCCCAAACTGCAGTGCCTCATTTTTGAGCAGGAATTGAAGCTCAGTAGGAGGGTTTGATTTGCAACTGGATCAGTTTTCAGTTTTCCCTCTCACCCAAATCTGGTCAAGATACAAACCTCTGAAAAAAAATAAAAATCTCTATTTCATGTACACTCTAGATATATAGTGATGCAGGTAAATTCTTGGATGATTTCATCTCCAAACCCAAGCCTCCAGCTCAACACAGTCTCTGGAGCAATTCCTTTGTAACTGGGCATTGGAGCCAAAAGCAAAGAAATGCTACACTTGCAATCGAAGCATATGGATGCATAAGGCAGAGCTGTGAAAAGCAGATGAAGCTGAGGCAGACTAGTGAGTGCAGAACAGATGTAAAGACAGACCGCGTAATCTGGGCGGTAGGAATAGGAGCAGGGTAAAAAGCACGGTAAGGAGCTGGGATATGAAGCAAGAGAACATCGTGAGGAGGCAGGTGGGTCTGTAACCATTGGGACATATGACCTTCTAAGATCAAATTCAGGATGAGTGGGTTTCTTTAGCATCTTCCCCAACAAATGGACTAGAAATAATGTCAAATAAAATGTGAGTGTCTTCCTACACAGAAGGCAAGAGTTTACTGTCTCTGCTCCACTAGCTCAGTTTGAAGGGATTCACAGATTGAAGCAGCCCAGTTTGGGTAAGGGCTGCTTTGGGGTGGAGCATAGAGACACTCGAGGTGCCCCATACACACAAGAGACAACAGGCCAGTGCATCAAAAGGAAGCAGAAAAGCCTTGAGACATTTCAGTGGAAAGCTTCCTCAGTCACTGTGGTGGGACAAGGCCATCTCTGAGGCACATGACCGCAACATTAAGCAGACTAGTCTCTAGTGATAGTGTTTGAATACCACTATCAAAATGCTGGCAGGCATGTTTCAGAACACTCTAATATCTTATATAATATCAGCTGAGGACTGAATTGCTTTGCCAAGCTTCATCAAGACAACTGGGACAGATTGGCAGAGCACATCATACCTCAGGATGCATGATACTTCAAGGGAGAGAAGTACAGGAGAGAGGAGATATTGAACTTAATATCTTTTGTATTAACACTGGCTGCAGAAAATGAAAAGCTCTACATGTTTCTATGCCAAACCTGAAGCGATCCATTCACCTCTGTATGGTGAATCCTAGCACTTATTTGCTACCTGGGCTAAGGGTCTGCTTATCTTAGACAGGAGAAGCAACTTGGGTGGCAATGAAAGGGTTGACAGCATTTGACCAAGGTTGATGTGGAGATGCAATGAATGGACCAGGCAGCTATTAAACTTAGCGGGTAGCCAAGGGACATTGGTCATAGGAAAGTGACAGTCCTGCAGCGTGAGCATGGGCTGAGTGTGATACCTTGGCTGGGAGCAGAAGTGAAAGGTGGGGGAAGAAGTGTGGGATGCAGCTGAGTCATGAAGGCAGGAGGCTGGGGGTGTGTGGGGGGTGCTTTGTGCTTCCACTCAGAGCCAGGGAGATGTGAGCAGCAGTATTTCGGTTGTGAATGACTGATGCAGGCTTGTTTTGAAGAAGCAGCTTTGAGTCTCTGCAAAATATTTGTTGGGGGTAACGTTTGCAAGATCAATACATTCCCAATACAAGCTTAGTGCTCTTGAATCCAACTGAGGAGGCTTTTGTGAAAGATGATTTGACTTGCAAGGAGCTCAGGGGCACACCCTTGTTTGGGCATGGGGTCCAGGAGACCACTCAGCAGTCTTGACAGGCCCCCTCAGCAAGGGGTTGCCAGTTCTCAGAGCTGTCTGAGTGCAGTCATAACATTAGTACAGGGAAAGGACCCTCTCCTATGCTCCCAGTTACATCCCGAGTTTGACTACCTTGATGGGATACAATATGAATGATCCCATGGTCGCTGAATGCTTCTTTGTAGAACTGCTAGAAAATAATAATAAATTTGCAAGAGTAAACTCAAGTAATTGAATTTACTCATTTGGAATTTTTCCTGAAGCCTTGTTTGACTTCTGCATGCCTTTAGCATATGCATATCCTGTAAGTGCCAGGAGAAATTCTATATGCAGGTCATGAAACAGACCTTTGGATGGCCTCTCAGGGAAATGTGCGGATATGTAAAACAAGACTGAGAAGTTCCCTTCTAAGGCAACGCTCTTCTGGCAGAGTTGGCCTAACTTGCCCTTTTTGATCACCATATCAACACAAAAATTGTGTCAGTCTTACTTTTAAAACCAGGCAGGATTCAAAACTCTCAAATATTAGATTTAGGCAAAATATATAATTTAACAATTTAATGTTAACAATATATTAACATAAATTTCATATTGAGTGCTGCTTCATCTGCACTTAGACTGAGTCTCAAATGAGGCACTGGTCTTTGGCCCTGTCCCCTGCAGCCTCAGTCCCCAGGCTGGGACCAAGCTCAGGGTTTTCTTGCTGCAGAGTGACAGGAGAAGTTGACATGTAGCCAGGTCCTAACATGGACTTGGACAATGTCTGGGTCCCTCTATGTCCAACAGAGCCTAACAGATATTGTGTGTATCACAACAGGCTTTTTCTCGCCTTGCGAAGGTCTGCATAAAAGAAACTAACCTTGAGACACACTTTCAGTGGAGAAATAATGTGCTTAACACACAGAGAGAACTTAGGGTTCATGCATAGATAACACTTTCCTGGAAACAATTTTTCATGGGACAGCCTTTTCTGTCAGTACTAATGATTTACCTTGGAAATATGATTCTATAACTCTACTCGTGTTCTTCATATAAGTAAAAGAAGATAAATTATGAGCTTCGGAGTCTGACTCAGGGCAAGTAGGTAATCTCTGAGAGGGTTTGCAAACTGCTTCTGGTGGTGGCTCCATCATATTTCTATAAATGCTGGATTCAGTGCTGATACCATCAACATAAGTGTATTGTAGCAGCATTGTGTATCCAGAAAAAAAAATTAAAGGAAAAAAAAAAGCATCCATTTGGAGCTGAAATTTACTTTTCCCTCTTCTTCTAGGCTCATGGTTTTTGTATTACTCATTTAATTCTGTGGTCACTTTTCAGGAGCTCCTGCAGGGGATTTTGCTGCCTCCTCTTCCCTGGGAAGAAAGTTATACAGGGAGTTTCCAGCTGTGTTCAAGTACCGTGCAAATATGAACTTTAAAAAAAATCTGTCTTTTTAAAAAGTGAGAGTCAGACATCTTTGCACAGAGTTGCGGGAAATGATGGATGTAGTTTAGAAGCTTGTTAGAAACATGAGTAGTTCTGCTGCCTGATCTATTTGTTTTGTACTTAATTGTGGCTTAGCTTTAAATGAAGCTAAATGCCAGAGCTGTCAATCTAGCACAGAACTGGTACAAAATCTGGGAATCTGGCTGCAGAACTCATGTTGCTCAAGGCAACCTGCATTCATAGTTAGAGAAAAAGGTAGCCCATCTTGCTTTCCCTACAACACAGTCAGCCATTTGGGTGACGTATATGCTGCTGTCTACTGTGAGTGTTGGTGATACTTTCCATGTAGAAAATGCCATCAGTGTGACAGATATTCACTTGCCAACACATTGAAATGGAAAGCCTGCTGCAATTCAAATAGGAATGTCCTGGGAGATTCTCAGCTATGTTGAATTAAGCAAGGAAGAATAGATCAAATCTTGTTTCCTAAGCTCAGTTAACTCCACGAGAAGAGGACACAGCTGTGAATCCCTTAAAGGCAGTACACATTCTCTGCCAAGTTAGAAGGCAATTATTCTTCATAAATCTATCTTTTTAAATTCAAGCAGATCGATTGTCTCGTCCATCCTTTCCCTATGCAAGCACCCGGAAAGGCTCTTTTAGCACCACCTACGACTAAGTACCCTGCTTATCAGGAGAGCCACGCTATGGAGGTGATGAAAGCCCTGTCATCCCTGCGTACCCCTTTGTAATGGTGGATTGAAAGGTACGTTCAGATTTTTAATGTTTTAACCGAGAAGTTTCTGTGCTGTTTTTAAACACTGTCTTGGCTTTAGATATCTGACCACTATGCAAAGAAATAGGACACTCCTGAAAATTTATTGTCTCGCTAATAGGCAGAAAAGTGTTGCAAGAAGACAGGAAGGTTTCCTTATGTATACTGTCATGGTTGCATCAGCATAGGGCTTCCAGAGCTGTGCTGAACTGGCGTGGTTACAAGACAGTCATCTCCTAATAGCCCTGTTCTGCCAAATTGCCCTGGCTCTGAAAGTCAAAATGGCTTCTGCCCTTTCTGGTGACCTGTAATCACGGCTAGACATTCAGCAGGTAAAGCAAAGGCAAATATTGTTTGGTGCAGTAGTGAGCAAAGCCTATGTAAAAACATGTGTCAGACTTGGGAGGATCAGTTGCCTTCAGGGCTTTAAGGTGCTCATTGTGATCTGAATAACACGCTAGTCTTGATGTTTTTCCCTTTTTTTTTTCAGATAGGGAGAATGCTTTGCAGTCTTTCTAAACGGCTTTGGGGGATTGTACTGATTACAGCCATTACAGCTATGGCGCGTCTTCTCTGGCTGATATTTGGTGGATTTACTAAGGCCCTAAAACCCAACAAACACTGTGAGAAAGGGAGAGGAGTTAGCATAAATTGTCCTCTCCCATGCTGCAGTGGCACAGCAGTGAAAGAAAGGGTGTTCATTTATCTTTTTTTTTTTTTTTAAAACCAAAGCAGGTAAATGAGATGTTTGTCCTTATCAACCAGCCTCCAGAGCCCCCAGCAGGAGAAGTGAGCCAAGGAGAGCCGAGGCGTGGGATTGTGGTGTGGAACAGACCCAGCAGCAAGTCCTGGGTCAGCTGCTTGGTGGCACTGGGTAGGACTGGGGCAGCCTGGGGACACACGCTAATTGTTGCCAACTTAAATCCAGGGAAAAGTGTGTTCTAGGTATGAAGAAGTTTGGGAAATGATGCTCCCACTTAGGAAATTTCTGGTTTACCTCTGTTGGCATTATAAAAGAGTCCTCTGGGGTCTTAGTCCCACCAATGATCACAGTATGGCCGACTTCAGTATTAGGTGAGGTTGTGCAGAGCCTTGTCCCATTGAGTTTTGAAACTCCAGGATGGACCTACCACCACTTCCCTGGGCAACGTATTCCTGTGCTTGACCACCCACCCTGATGATGAAAATTTCTTCGTCACTTCTAACCGGAATTTCCCTTGCTGCATCTGTGACCGCTGTCCCTCATCCTCCTGTGGTGCGTATCTGCAGAGTCTGGCTTTGTCCTTCTGTGTCACCCACCATGTTATTAGGCGGCGGGAAGCATTGCTGCTTCCCCCAAAAATAGCAAATGAAGGAACTAGAACTGAGCCAATATATTCATAATAGCTTCTGGGGCACTGAAAGGCCATGTGAATCTCAATTTGTGAATCATTTCTGCTACAAAAGCAGAAGGAATTCAGAAAAATCAACAGCTTGGCATGGGCACTTCCAGGACAGGAATTTGAGGTTTTTTTCTTTCACCTTCACTTTGAAGAGACCTAGATGTCGACAGGGGATGATGGGAGAGAAAAGGGTTAAACAACCTGGAAGCTGAACTGAAATACTGCTCTTATTTTGACTCATCTGTAATTTGTTGTTAATATTTTAGCTCCACGAAAGCTGGAGAGAAAACCTTTGAGTGTTACTTTCTCAGCTTCTGAGGAGCACAACTTGCTGGTGAATTCACAGGGGCTTTGCTCCAAAAGTGGTGGGGTGTCACTGGGCCTAGACAAAAGGGCTTCCACTTTCTCCCAACATCTCCGCTGTGGTCTTGGCCAGTAGAGCTACATTTTTAAACCCTGAAAATGTGGAAAACTGCAACCATGAATCCTCTGAGAAATCCCAGAAAAACAGGGCTAGAAAGATTCACAAGGGCTCATTTAATCTTTTCTCCAGCCTCAAGGCAGGTTGTACCACTTTATCATCTCTAACCACCACCTGTCTGACCTGTTTGTAGTGTGATGGAAATTTCAATCCCCCCCCCCCCCCCCCCAGCAATCCAGTCCAATGGTTTGCTGCCCTTACCTGCAGAAATTTTTTTTTCCGTGCTCTGACTCTTACTTGCTTTAATGTAAGCTCATTGCTTCTGTTCACTGCAGACATCCCCCTCCATTTAAGACAACATTTTGCCTAGCTGGAGGATTATGTTTCCCTTCAGGCTTCACGTATTTAGGCTAAACCCCAATTCAGTCAGCCTTTGCTCTCGGGGTGTTTTCCACCTCCCTGCTTGGCAGCTGGGTCACTCCTCAAGCCATGCTGCCTCACTCTAGCTGGCATGGAAGGGCGATTTCCCATTGTATGGGCTCTGCTCCTCCTTCATCCACGCTAGAACATCTGTCTTCTCCACAACAACGTGATGTTGTTGATTCACATTCACTCTGCAATCCACAACCGCCCTCTCAGACATTTTTTTGGCAGAGCTGCTGCAGCTGAACCCAGGCTGTGTTTGCACAGCTGATTGTTCCTGCCTACCTCACACGTGTCTCTACTGAACCGCATCCTTTTTTCCAGGCCTTTTCCCCAACTTGTCAGCATAGCTTTGAATCATTATTCTGCCATCCTCTGTGCCCGCAGCCCCCACTTGCTTTGCCTTGTCTATAAGCTAATAAGCGTACTCTCCATTTCTTCATCATCTGTACCCTTACCAAATGCTTTTCTCTTCAATTGACCCTAATGTTTTTGGACACAAGGGAAATATGTGATGCTTTACCTGCCACCCACTTAAGAGCTTAAGAGCTCTAAAGAGATGACTCTTGTAGAGATGGCCTTTTGTTCCCCTTGCAGCAAGATCCCCACAGCAGAGCTGGATGCATTTTTGACTGATACAGTAATCCTTGCTTCCTCTTTCCAGTTGCTTTGTGTCGTGTCAAACTGCACTTATAAATGAAGGAGATGATATCTGCTTCTAATACATGCCTCCTCTTATGCACATTTTAAGTTCAAGGAATGGCATGGGCTTATAGGAGAGCCTTTCTCTTTGAAGCATGCCAATGCTCTTAATAAATGAAGTCTATAGAAATCATAGCTCGCCACTATGAAAAGAGCACTCGTTTGATAGCATGTTATGACTGTACCCAATAACTTCATACTGGGAATGAACAACGCCATAACAGGGAGCTCGTGGAAACATGAGCTGACACGGGGCAGACCCCTCCACCATTCTGCATGTGTCTTTGACCAGGAGGTATGAGTGGAAGTACCTGGTCCTTTGCCACTGAGAGTCATGCTGAAACAGGGCATTGGACATTAAACCAGCTCTTCTGAAGTAGTGATAATCTCTCTGTTTGTTAGTCCGTGAGCAGCCTGCCACTTCTGGCTTACATAAAACTGAATTCTCAGGTAATCTGTTGCTGTTATTAAAAAAAGGCAATAAACTTCTGCCACTCTGTGGGTATGCTCTTTTACCAGAAAGCAACACGTAAAGGCCAGAGTCTGTTCTGGGGTGCCCTGTGCGGAGCCTTGGGGAGCCCACTGAGATGCTGGGGGCACTGGGGTTGCATGATGCCAGCCATCAACCAGTCACCCAATGTTGACTTCTCTAGTTTTCAATTAAAATGTGCCCAGTATACAGCCTGACCACATGTGTTCGTATGTAAACTACGAAAATCCCACATGCCCCTACCTGAGAGTGGCGAGTTAAACAAGCAGTCCCAAAGATTCAACATCTTAAACTGGACACTGTAATGACTGGCTTAAAAATTGGGAAACTGGAAGAAAATGTTTGTGTTTGCTTGCTGGTGACTCAGGGCTCAGTGTTAATGTTTTCAAATTTGCCATGAAAAATATGGATGACAAATAGAACTAGTGAGAAAATAGAAGGTCTGCATTCGCAAGCAACATGTGGATTCCAGCATCTGGAGCTCTGAAAAACACCCAAATGTGATAAGGTCTGCAAATTAACTGGGTTTTTATAGAACCAGTTGTAACACAATGCGCATGATAGTGGAGGCAGGATGAGGGGAAGCAGGCTGAACTAGCATTATAACAAAATATTTTGGAAAATATCACTCCCTATTTACACCTGGGGCATGAATGCTAACCTGAAACAATTTCACTTCTTTTATGCTTTCTATATTAAGAGGTGCTATTTTAGACTTCTACTCACTTCAACAATCTAACTACAGGGTCTGCTTTCTCTCCCTGGGCTGAATCCATCCCGGGAGGAGCTCTGTAGAATGCTATGCAGTTCCGTCAAGTATGAATTTGACCCACTGCGCTCGGTTGTCCTACTAACGCATCTGTCTTGGGTCCAAGTGCTCTCCTGATTTGTACTATAATTATCCTAAAACTAGATTTTTCTAGATTTCATTCTCTCACAGCTTTTTATAGTTCTGGGAATTAATTATTCAGAGCTGTGGAAGTTCTCAGCAGTGCTTTTCCCCAGCTTTTTTGGACACAGATGCATTTCGCTCATGTAGAGCAGAGCACACGCTGGTGCTTCAGACAGAGACAAGGGAATGACTTTGGCCAAATGTTAAACAAGCTGCCTTCAGCATTTCTTCCTCTGACACCATCTCCTTGAATCTTTTGAGGCATAGATAATTTCTGAGCCTAATAATGTCTGTATTCCCTCCCTGGCATTCATAGGCTTTAGAGGCTCCCTTTACGCGTTACAGGTTGATGCCACCTGTAGCATCATAGGGCAGGAGGGGCTGCAGTGAGCATGGGGACCAGTGTGGCTGCAGAACTGGGCACTGCCAAAAACAACCCCACGTTTTGGCTGGGATGGGAGCGAAGCTGAGCAGGGGTCCAATGGGGAGGCTAAAGGAGATAGACTTCTAGCCTGGAACCAGAAGCTGGGGAGAAGTCAGTGATCTCATTTTGTTGGCTGGCAGCAAGTGGATGCATGGTCGGGGATGGCTGGGCTCTGGGGGACACGTCAGAGGGGCGTCTCTCTGGGGTGCAGGCTGGGCAAGATGTGTCCTTACAGCCGTAAGTCTTTGTTTGAATTTCACTTGAGTTGGAAGTTCAGCAGGAGGGCATGGAGGCACCAAAGCACGGACCTACAAGGCTGCTGCCAGCACAGCTCCTCTGGCTTCCTCGGCTGGGGACAGAGCGGTCTCCAGCACAGGTGTGTGGGGAGCATCACCCGCGTTGGGTGTCACTCCCTCACCAGGCTCACCCCGTCTGCCCGGGGAGTCACGGCCACTTCTTTCACCGAGCCCTTTCCCTTGGAAGTTGCCGTCCACACGCTGGGGGTTTCCATCCCACGGAGCAGTGGTGAAGGGAAGGGTCTGCTCGACAGGCGCTGGGCTCTGAGCAGGACCCCGGTTCCCCTGCGGTTGGCTCTGCAGAGGCAATACAGCAGCGGAAAATGAGATTGAGCCTCTTCTGCCCCCCACATCTTCGTTTGGGTAAGTGCAGAGTGTGTACTTTAATTAGCGATGATACATGAGGGAGACAGGAGATGAAGCAACGTTCAAATTAAGTATCTGCAGAGCTGGTGAGAAGGTAAATATGAGCTCCCAGACTTGGGGGATTTTTTTCAGTCCCTTCTTCTGCAGCAACACTTTGAGTTTTAATTTAAAAAGCAAAGAAATCGTTGCAGCATTTTTTTTTCCCCAAACCCACCACCTTTGAGGTCCACCTTCACAGGCCCCTGGGTTTTATGACACTGCAAAACCCAGGGAGGGTTAGCTGGGTTCCCACTGCAGCCGGGGGGGGGGGGGGCAGGTCCCCCCCAGGCACAGCTTTGCGTCAGGCAAAGGGCTGCTGCTCCCATGCTGCAAACGCACAGGGAGGGTGATGGACTGATGCCTGTGTGACACCACTGACCTTCCTGCAGCAAATCACCCTTTAACAGAAGCCAGCTGCAATAGGTTTGGGGTCTTTCCTCAGGGATGGAGGCTTCGGTGACCTGCTAACCAGCCCGATTCCTCTCTCCCATCACTTTGCACTGTTGGGGGGGTTGTGGGTGCACCTCTGCCCCCACAGCTGCATGCATTCCTGCTCCCACGATCAGGAAGTGCCGCTCACAGCTGTGCTCTTTGTACTGCTGCCTATCCCCGGGATGTCCGAACACCTCATCCTTCATGCTGAGCATCCTCTTCCCTGCTGGCATGGATGGGAGCTTCAGACTGAAAGCAGGTGGGATGCTGAACACAAATATTACACGTGTCAGGAGGATAAATGAAGGTTTATTGAAGAATAAATTAACCTTATATTTAAAAATTGTTGTTTCTTAATTGCTTGACTTCCTCTGTGCCCTATATGAAATATTTTTTGTTCGCTTTTGTAAATAATACAGTATTTAATTATTAGATAAAGCATACTCCATAGTGAAATACGGTTTCTAATGCATTTTAAACTGGTAAATACCAAGTATTCACATCCCCTTTGCTACGATTTCACTTTAAGAATGATTTTGATGTTTCAGTATGAGTCAGGCAACAACACAGGAATTGCTGAAGAAATTTCACTGAAAACCTCTCTGAAAACCCAGTAACAAGTCAGAGAAAACATAGCCAAATTTTACTGGTTCAGTCCTGGCTTGGTTGGGTCTGTAATTTCAGAAACCAAATTCCACATCTGGAATTGTCTACAGTTTGGCTATTAATAGGATGTTTGTATTTTTATTTCAACACCACCATCAAGAGATGGGACCTGCCTTAGGGAAGGTGGTGGCCGCCAGCACCCACTGCTGCCTGACAGAGAAGACCCAGCTAGAACGGGAGATTTCCTGCAGAGATGACTCAGAAGAAATAATCTTTTTTTCCAGTGGAAAAATGCATTGCCAATGTGAAAGAAAAACATAAAGAGGAGCAGCCAGGAGAGGAAGACACTGGAAGACCCCAAAGGCTCCAGAGTCCCTACTTTTTGCTTTCTGCCCCTGCTAGTGTAACTTGTTTACCTACCTTTTTGTTACAAAAAAATAAATTTTATATGCCATTAAAGGCTGGCTGTTCCCAACAGGTGCCCAAAGCAAAGCAGCAGTTTGGCTGTTCCCAACAGGTGCCCAAAGCAAAGCAGCAGTTGTGTCACTCGTGGGAGTTCACGTGTGCAAGGGCAGAATCACGCTCTTTGCGTGGTTGAAGCCAAACTGTACATTAAGTAATAAGTGCTGAAACTCTTATGTAAAAGATGACCCAGTCCAGCATTTTTTTAGGAATTCATCTCGTTTAGGAGCTCATCAGGTGCCCTTTATTACTTCTTAATCTCTGTCAGCCTGAAAGGATGTCTCCAAAATCTCTATCAGACAGAATTAATGTTGTACAGATACCCCCAGCATGGAGTAAGTAACTGAATTTCTCTTACTTGCGTGAATATCATATTATATAGAACAGGACACCTGGTATCATGATAATATGAAAAATCTGGCACAACAATCTGAGCGCAGAGGAGGTGCTGCGGCTTCAATAAGCTGTGCCACTGTTTGCCTTTGAATGCTGTTGGGCGGATCAGCTGAGAGCGGCTACACCAGCGGGTGCTGGGAGCACCAGGTACCTTGCCAGAACACCAGTGGGATGCCGATGAGAACATGGTGTCACACGTTGTCCAGGATCCTGCTAGGGGGCTCTTTTATTGGATTATTGTCTGTTTGGAGGGGGAGAAAAATATCCTCTGCTTGAAGCAAATTGCCTCATGGTTTGTGTTGTGATAAAAGGTGAGTATACATCCCTGAAAACCGTGATTGCTTTTAGTTGCAAAGCCACCGCCCCTCTCCCTGTCAGTTTATAAAAAAATGTGTGTTTTGCAAAGGTAGGGCAGGATGCTTGGCAGGGCTAGAAAGTGGCCTGGGAAAAATCCTTCCATTTTAGCAGGAGTCCTTTACATTTTGCTGTGATATCCCCATTGGGTGAGCAGCACCAGCTGCCAACAAGCTCCTGGGGGGATGCTGCTCCCCTGTGTGCCTGCCTCAGGCCCACCACATCAATGGGTCCTTCTGTTTCCCTCTCCTCCTGCACACACCAGGTCAGGCACTGAGCCTGCATTGCTGCCCGTCCCAGCTAAGCCTGTGCCAGCTAAACCTGTCCCAGCCAACTCTGTCCCAGCTAAGCCCAGTGCCCAGCCGGTCAGAGGCCTCGGCAAGTGCCTTTTGCTCAGCCCACAGGCTGCCGTGCCTTTGCGGGGTTCTACGTTCGGCTCTCCAGCCGATGGGAAACACACATGGATTTTTCAGGTGGAGGCCATTGAGCGAAACACGGTTGTCTGCATGCGTGAAATTAAGCCTATTTTTCACTCCTTGAAATCAAAGTGCAAGACAACAGAATTGGGACATTCCTGCAATAGCACAGAGGATCTGGTGATTATCTAAATGCATAATCAATACCACCATTTAGTCATTAGTATGCATTTGTCAAACGCCCAGCAATGTGCTTACCCTATTTAAGGATTTTCTCCAGGCATAACCCAACCTTTTTTAAATTACTAACTTTTTTCTCATTGAAAGTGTTGTTAATTAATACTTTTATTGTCCTCCCCTGTGATTTGCTTTCTCTTAATTACCAACAGGAGCAATACAGGAGCGCTCCATTGCCTGTGCCAAAATTAATCTGACTTCTTCCAAATTGCACTGAACAATCCACATGGCTTTGCCTTTGGGTACTGAGCAGGAGAGCCCGATCCCATGGGAAATGGTGCTTTATGAGGACCTCTGATTTCACACAATCACAGAATGCTTTGGGTGGGAAGGGACCTTTAAAGGTCATCTACTCCAACCCCCCCTGCAATTTTCAACTAGATCAGGTTGCTCAGAGCCCCATCCAAACCTGACCTTGAATGTTTCCAGGGATGGGGCATCGACCACCTCTCTGGGCAACCTGCTCCAGTGTTTCATCATCTTCATTGTAAAAAATTTCTTCCTTCTATCTAGTCTGAATCTACCCTCTTTTAGGTTAAAAACATTACCCCTTGTCCTATCGCTACAGGCCCTACTAAAAAGTCTGTCCCCATCTTTCTTATAAGCCCCCTTTAAGTATTGAAAAGAATTTCAATATTAAGTATTTCAGGGTGAATTTATGCAGATGGGAGGAGCGTGAGGAGCAGCGGGAGGAGGTGTCCCAGCAGGAAGGTTTGAGCCCTGGATGAGGAGTGCAAACATAATGCAAAGCCCTTTAACCCCAGAGCATGGTGGCAGCATCCTGGGGTGGGTGTGTGGGGTCCCCTGGCTCTCGCAGGGCTCTGGAAGGCATTCTGGAGCACACAGGCTGGCAGAGAGCTAAATAAGCATCTTGTTGGCTCCAGCATCCCAGAAAGCACTGTCGGGTTTCTTTCTTTTCCTCTTTTGTTCAGCCATATGAAAAAAAGCGGTCTCAGCAAAACTGAAAGTCACTGTGGGGAAATACCAGGTTTACTGTGGGTTTTTTTTTTTTGCCCTGATTTAACAAAAATACTTTGTTTTGCTTTTTAAAGCTTTTGTAATGCCAGGCTAAACCACTGATTTTCATTTAGACACACCGGTATTTCTCACACTTAATTACTGGCTTTTGCATTTTCCTGTTGCGGTTCAGAAAAGAAACAAGTAACAGCATTGATATTTTCTGCTGCATAAATGCTTGAGTTTTCTTACTCTATCCCACCTCTCTCAGCATAAATCTGCCATTTTGGACCACAAACCCAGAGTTCACTCTGTTGCATCCCATAGCCACGACAGCCTTTCGATGGCTCTGTGGGACCTCTCCCATTTTGAAGGCTCCCTGTTATTTTCTGCTCAGACAAGTGAGACACAGCATTTTGTGTTTTGATATTGCTGCTGCTGCTGCTGGTGTGGGTTAAAACCCTGGGTGGGAATGACAAGACCAAAGATGCTGAGGCCCTCACCGTGCCATGGGATGGCAGATGGATACCCAAAGCCCTGCTGCTCTGCCCTGATAGTGGGTATCCTTGTGCATAGGGCCTGTGGGAGAACGGGGTTCTTGGTAGATGCAACTCAAAATAAGCATGTGCAGGCTATGGAGTGTAGGAAATTCCAAGTTTTTTAATAGTTTTAGTTAAAACACGCCCTGTCCCACACTTTTTTTCATGATAAATCTCAGCAAACATTGTGGCAAACCCCAGAGTGCAAAACTACAGTAAAGCACCATGGAGAGAAATTAGGCTTTTTAATTTTCCCTATTTAGCAAGGTTCTTTCCTTTTTGTGTAAGAATCTTTAATACTAAAATCTTATCTAAAACATCTAACTTTAGTGTCTGGCATAACAACTGCAGCCTGGGAGGCAATCAAGTCCCTTTTAGATTCCCATGTAATAAACTGGTAAACAACAGTAAATTAAATGAAAATGTGCTGGTTTAATTCATAAATTCATCACCTCTGTCAGGCCTAATTTTTTTTTAATATTTCCACCCTCAGTCATTCTATTATTGGAGAGAAAAACTACGCAGTCAAATTTCCTTTATGTTGCTTTAATCGTTGCTCTCTTTGACTTTGAAAAGGACAGTGAGTGTTCTTATATATGTAAATGTGCCTGATGGCTTTGGCTGTTCGTATGCTAAGTGTCCCCCTCCCCCGTAGTCACTGGGGGTATCCCTGGGGCAACCTTAATATAAATATAGGTAGCAAAGTGCATTTTTTTCTTTGTCCAGCTGTGCAGGCTCACATCTGCTGTTCTCAGGCTCAGTGCCAATCATCACAGCTCTCACTATTCATTTTTCCTCGCAGGGGAAGAAAGCACCCAAGACAATCTCCTGCTAAGAAAAAGAAGAGCAATCATCCAAAGATGGAGTATTGCCACTATTTTTGTTACTTTTCTTTTTTTTTATATCTATCCGATGTTACTGGCACAGTGGCAGGCATAGCAAGTAGGTTGGAGATGAAAAAGCATGCAAAAATTACATTAAATATTGTGTTGTAGCTAAATTCTCTGAACACCCATTTGCCCTTGCTCCACATTATATTATTCAAACTAGACAAAGAGAGTACTCTGGAGAGTACTAGCAGATTCCCACCTCCCGCCTCTCCCCATTCTCCAAGGTCATTTAAAACAGGCCAGGGAAGTACACTAGAAGATATTGCAGGGAACAATCCTGCTTTGGCAGGAAAATGCACTGTAAAAACCTACCTGCTCTTTTCTACCTCCCGTTTCTGCGATCCAGATGGATGGCAAAACCCCTTGGCATATTTGTTTTGGTAGTACGTTAAATACCGGGTCTGCCTGTTCAGGCAATGCTGCTTGCCCATCCTACGGTTGAGAGCAATGTGTGCAGCTGGCATTTCCCAAGTTATGTTTGTTTGCCTGTTAAGTCTAGCTTGGAAATGCAAAGGAGCACAAAGAGGGGTTAAACTGATGTAGGCAAAAATTCAAGCTCCAGCATCTGGTAGCAAAAAATGGGAGGCTTTACAAGATGAGCAGCCAGTTTTTTATTACTGGAAGACAAAACTTATCAAAGAAAATAGTTCTGATAAACAATTTTCCCTCATATTTCCCCAAGCACCTACCATCCAGCTTGGCTTTATCGCAGTGAAATAACACCGGCTGCACTTCTCTGTTACTATTTTCATTTGAATTTCTCTAAAGCGATTCTTCAGTGAGAGATTTCCAAAAGCAAGATTAAAACAGGATGAAAGAAATAATTACAGTGTCTTTTGAAACATTGCTTTCTTCCATCAAATGGAAATTGTGAGGAAGCTCGGTGATGGAGGGGGTGCTCCAGGGGTTGCTCCTCCGACCGCTCCCGCCAGGTTGTCCTGCAAATGCCTTGGCCGGGCAGGAACTCCTTCCCAGGCAAAACTGCCAGCCAGCAGCTCCCCCCCGGAGAAGTGCCATCTGCCTTTAGGAAGACGGCGTGGGGATGACCAGGATGACCGTGTCCCCAGCTCAAAGCCAGAAGACATGCTTTTGCTGTCACTGCCTGCAGTGGAGGCAAGTCCTGGCTCTTCTGGCAGAGGCAGATCAAAGCTTGTCCGATGCACACAAACTTTCTACCAGACACCTGGCCTGAAAGCATCTGGAGCGATCAGCCATCTTCAAGGATGCCACCAGTGCTTTCCATCCCAACAACCATGACAGGTACCAGGAGACCAACAGGGAAAGAGCAGGCTGAATTCTTAATCCTTGCCAGCAGTTTCTTCCTTTGTTTTTTGGTGCTGGGCTGTCCAGGTCAAGCTGATGAACTGCTCAAAAAAGGTAAATATTGCTTTAATCTCTTCCTCGAGTTAATCACGCCAAACCACAGGAAGGCAGGTAATAATTCAAGATTAGCAATAGCCTTATGAAGCTCACATTATTATGGTAGATATTTAAAGAATAGCAGCATGCCACATACCTCAGATACTCTAGTTTCTATCTAATCCATTGGTGATTAAATCCCAGACAGCAGAAGGAATTTCACACAGTATCTCCAAATTCAGCATAGTTTGAATGATGCAGATGAATCTCACTTAATCCCTCTTTGTTTCTCACTCCTAACTGTGGAAACAGAATGAAAAGTACAAAGAAAAATCAAACAAAAGGTGAGATGCCAGAGCAGCTATGGATTTAAGTTTGCGAAGGTCCATGCTAGGTCATCATGGCAGTATTAGAGATAGGCTTAATGAACATACACCATCAAAAGAAGAACTTCAAATAAGCCAGAAACACTCAATAGGCCCGATTTTGCAAATGCTTTCATAGAATCACAGAATCATTTAGGTTTGAAAATATCCTTAAGAACATCGAGTCCAACTGTAAACCTAACACTGCCAAGTCCACCACTAAACCATGTCCCTAAGCACCATGCCTACACATCTTTTAAATACCTCCAGGGGTGGTGACGCACCACTTCCCTGGCAGCCTGTTCCAATGCTTGACAACCCTTTTGGTGCAGAAATTTTTCCTAATATCCAATCTAAACCTCTCCTGGTGCCACTTGAGGCTGTTTCATCCCATCCTATTGCTTGTTACTTGGGAAAAGAGACCGACCCCCACCTCGCTACAGCCTCCTTTCAGGTAGTTGTAGAAAGCGATAAGGTCTCCCCTCAGCCTCCTTTTCTCCAGGCTAAACTACCCCAGTTCCCTCAGCTGCTCCTCATAAGACTTGTGCTCTAAACCCTTCACTGGCTTCATTGCCCTTCTCTGGACACGCTCCAGCACCTCAACGTCTGTCTTGTAGTGAGGGGCCCAAAACTGAACACAGTATTTCACAGGACATTAAGGTCTCGTAGTAGTACACTCAAGTATGCACTTAAGTGCGTAATATGAGAAAGTAACTGCCTACGTATGGACCTTAACTTGCAAATACAGGGCTTGACTGTCTTCACATGGCACATTCTCTGAAGAGGAGAGCAGAGCTGGGAGGCTGCAGAGCGAGAGCAGCAGCCCTCACAAACTCATTGCAGGAATGAATCTGCAGCTTCTTTTCATCTCAGATTGTTTGTGAGCAGTCGACGACTTTCTAAGGCCATCCTTCCTTGTTTCCCAAGGGATTTCTGTAAATCAGGAATTGCTCGTTATCAAGCATTAGGACTCAAAATCGTCTGAAATCTTGGTGGTGTTTCTTTGGTTGGCTATCTATCTGGATTGCACCATCTTGTATCCGGTCACAGCTGGAAGGGTGCAACTCTTGAAGGAAGAATTTGGGTATAAATGATAGTAACGCCTCGTTTGGTCCTTGTTGTGCGTTCTCCAATAATTGTTGAATCCAGAATTATTTTCAGTATTTATGCAATTTATCATGGGATAACACATGGAATACTAGAGGGCTGGAAGAGAGGAGCAGCCATGGGCTCTTCTTAAGTAAGTACCCACTGACCATAAAATGCCCCCAAGTCTCCCAGCACAGGCAGCTCCTGCCAGAAACGTTCGAGCACTGTGCTGAGCAGGGTGCAGTGCAGCACGAGGACACCCACCCGAGGATCACCCCAAACCGAGGGCAGGGCGCTTGCAGCCGCCCAGCCCCATCGAACCAGGACATCCCCGCGAGGAACCGCCGCAGCCTCCACCAATGGCTGCAGGTCTCATCTCACAACCTGTCCGCTGCGGGTCGTGGGGCAGCGCCTGGGATTGAGTGCCATAAACCGGCTGCTCTCGCCAGACGTCAAGCCCAAGGGCTGTAAATCTTGGAGGAAGCCTCATGTAGGTACTCGCTCTGTTGCCACCTATTCCTGGGCAGAGGGTGATGTCATCACCCGTGCCACCGCCCTCCCGGGCAGAGCAGCCGGAGAGGCACAGCCAGAGCCACAGCCCTATAGCCGCGGCCAGCCCCGCTTACGTGGGCAATGCTCGCGCAGGGAAGGGTTTGCGGGGAAATCAAGGGGATTACTCGCATGTAATCATCTCCTGCAAGGAGAACCCAGCTTCAAGTATGCGAAGTTGGCAGCGATGGCGGTTGCATACAGTTTTCCATTATGTGTTCCTGGTCGAGTTGCTTCTAGTTTTAACTGTTCAGGTTCTCTAGTTTCCAAGCTTGTTCTTTGCCTTGGGCTGACATTTTTATTAATTTTTTTTTAAGCTGGCAAAATGGTTGAACTGTTTCTGAAAGGCCTTGGAGAAAGTGGTTATTGTTGAGTAACATTGTCATCTCTCTGCATCAATGTATTCAGTTTCAGCGTATTCAAGCTTTGTAGTACATGTGAAAGGTTTGGTTGGTGGTAGTGGTGGTTTGTTTGGTTTGGGGTTTTTTTTTTTTCTGCCCTTATAAAAATCTGTTGGACTTTGTGCAGAGATAAGCTTTGAAAAACTGCTGCTTTGGATTTTTCTGTTTGTTCCTGTCCCCCTTTGCCTCCCAAGGTTTGACGCTAATCTTTAAGTATCTTTTTCCTGGTGTGGCCTTGATTTCAGCTCTATTCAGTTCTTATCTCACGACTGCACTGAACGTGCTCCCTTAGTCTCCTATAAGGGGAGGCAGAGTGAAAGCTACCGATAAGGCACAGTGGCAACTACATTAAATTCTCCATATATTTTCAACTTAAAAATGTGCTGGATAGGAGCTGGGCGGGAGGGGGCAAAAAATATCCTAAGGGGAAGATTCGCCTGTTTGTGCTGCGGGCCATATTTCTGAGCCATGCTTCCAATGACCTCCCTCAGGAAGCAGATTAGCATCAGTCCCTAAATCCCCTCCATTTTGTGATGGGGTACGCTGGTAGGCAGTGCAAGTTCATGTCTGGCACAGAACGGCGAGCGCCTGTCTCCAGCCGGGTGAGACGACACCCACCCACGGACTCGGCTGACGGTACCGAATTTACCTGCACCGAATTCACCTGTACCGCTATCGGCCTTGCTGGGGGGCGCTGGGGGGCACTGCTGGGATGGGGGGGGGGGCACTTCGTGGGCAAGGGGGGCGGACAAGCATCGCCCTGCTCAGCAGGGAAGCGTGCGGCGTGTCGGGAGGCTGCCGCGCTCCCCTCCGGCGGCCGCTCCGGAGCTGCCACCGTCCCCCCCCCGCGCACCGAAAACTTGCCACCCCCTCCAGCCGTGCTGGAGATGCGCGCAGGGCCCGGTGTGAGCTGGTGCCGCGGGAGTCCTGCTCCATCGTTTCCTTATTTGCTTCGGGGTTTAAAAAAAAAATTAAAGGGAAAAAAAAACCCGAAAACTCCAAACTTTTTTCCACCCTCCCTCCCCCTGCCCACGTTGCCGGTGAGGCCGGCAGCGAGCGCCGGCGGGTCGGGCGGGCATCCCCCCCACCTCCGCGGGCGCGCAGCTCCGCGGAGCCGCCTCTCCGCGCTGCCCCGCCGGCCCCGCACTTCCTGCCCGCCGCCGGCCCCGGCCCCGGCCCCGGCCCCGGTAGGCGGGCAGGGCGATACCAAGTGGCCCGTCTCGGCGGGAGCGCCGGCGGCGGGCGGGCCTCCCCTACGCGGGGCGGCCGCGGAGCAGCGGCGCGCTGCGCTCCGCCCCCCCCCCCGGCGCGCCCGCCGCCCCGCCGGGGAAGTTGAGCTCCGTCCCTCGCTCTCCCCGGTCCCTCGGCGACGGCTCCTTCCTCCCCCTCCCTCCAATGCACCTCCCGCTCATTTCCTCTTTTTCTCCCCGCTCGCCGCCGCTCCGCAGGCGCGCGGCTCGCCCGGGCGCCGCCGCGGAGTCGTAGCTCCCAGGAAGCCGCCGCCGCCGGCCCACCCCCTCGGCAACCTCCTCCCCCCCTAGCCGGGCAGCCGCTGCCGCCGCTTCCAGGGCCGCCGCGGGACCCCGCTCCGCCACCCGGGTAAGGGGCTGGGGCTGCCCCCGCTGCCGCCCGCGGAAACTTCGGCGGGGCTGCGGGACAGCCGCGCTGCCCTCTCCTGCCGCGGGGACTGTAGAAGGGGGGAGATGGGGGGGGGGCGTGTGTATTTTCAGGGAGCGAGGGTTGGAAACATCCCGGCTGGATTGCGGGCGCGGGGCGCTCCGCGCATCTTTTACACCCTCTCCCCCACCCCCCCCAACGCCGCGGAGCGGAGCGGACGTCGGGGGATGCGGAGCCGATCCCCCCGGTCCCGGCCCCGGCCCCTTCGCGGTGGGGCTGCGGTGGCAGCGCCCGCCTCGCCCCGAGCGTGGGCAGTGCCGGCGTGTTCCCCTGCCCTGCGGAAAAATGTGTATGTACGTATTCGTGTGTGTTTGTCCGTGCTTGTGTCTGTATACCCGTACGTGTGTGTACGCGTGTGTGCGCACACACGCAGCGGGCGTGTGTTTGTGGGGTGTGTACGAGTCTCGCCTGATGATGGAGGGAGTTACGCAGCTCAGCTTTCGGGTGGTTAATGGTTTACCCGGCGAAGTTCCCGCCGCGTGAATGTTGCAGGGCGCTTTGAGTCAACTCTTCCAGATCCGGACCTTCTATTTGCCACTTTCCCAAACGGCCACTAAGAAAGGCTGGCCTTTGCCTCTGGTGAGTAGGCTTTTTTGGCCGTCTCCTCCCCCGGGAGATGTCTGCGGGCCGCGCTGGAGGCCAGATGGCTGCGGCCGACGTCCCCCCGGTCCCCTGAACCCGGGGCGAGGGGGGACACCCTGCTCCCGGGAGGTCGTGGCAGCGAAGGCGTCTGCCAGCCGTGGTTTGCATCGGGCTGCCGGGGGGGACCTGCTGGAGCACAATAGCTGCCGGAGTATCGAGAACCGCGAGAAAGAGGGAATAAAACAGGGCAAGTGTGTTTACAAGTAAGTTCCCATGCAAATAAGTTTCTGCTCGGTTCGGGAAAAGGTCGTGTAGTGCATCATCTGGAATGAAAGGTTCGCTGAGAAAAACAGCTGGGTGTTCTGGAGGTCTGCGTCTCCTGCTCGCAGCTGGGTAATTTGTGCCTTTAGGACAGAATCCTGAGTTTTTTCACAGGAATACTTACAGGCAAGCACTGGAACTGAGCGTTAGCCTGTAATCCCATTCACAAGTGAAAATCTGGTGGGGAGATCAGATTTTTTCTGGGGGGGAAAGAAAGGAGGAATCAATTACTCCCTCCCCAAAATATTCTGCAGTTTTCCCAATAGAAGCCATTTGTTGTGGTTTTGCGTTCAAAAGCTCTTCTTGCCTGAGGTGAAACTCGAGCAAAGATCAGGGGGCTATTTCAGCAGCCCACTGGTGTGATAACGCTGCCCTAAGTGGGGTCCCACCACCATCATGGGGTGCTTTCCGCGGCAGCCGGGGAGCAGAACCGGCAAGGAGCCTGTGGGGGGCCCTGCCTGCTCCGGAACTGAATATCCACCTCGCTGCTGGTGCCTCGACTCTTCTCAGATGCTTGGATCGGGAGCCCTTTGATTCAGGCGAAAGGATCTTACAGCCGTGTATGTTTGATTTCATCTAGTGTGGTGAGGCTCGGGGAAAAAGGCAGATAATCTCCCCACATCTTCCCTTAGGTTAGTGGGGGGGAGATGCTGGGCAGCCAGCAAGGCAAGCATCACCTCTTCCTGACACCTATTTTCTGCTTTTCTTTGTTTCTTGCCTTAAACTTAGGGTCTCCCTGTGTAGAGATGGAAGTGTACGAAACTGGGAGGGGAAAAAAAGCGCATGCTGCTATAGAGTGGCTGTCGCAACGCTGGCAGCAGCTCTGCCGAGGAGTCAGCTATGCTGGCGAAAAAAGTGCTTTTTGTTGGCATACCTTAGTCCATTCAGGGACTTGCAACGGTGAGAGGAGTTCTGCCAGCTGCAGGAGTAGCGTTTGCTCTTGCAGCTGGATGCTTGCACCGGCAGGACCTTGTGTAAGTGTAGGCAAACCTTTTGAGTTCTCAAATGAGGCTGTCGCTGTGTAGGCGCAGGCGATGCTTTCTTCACTATGTGTCGCAGCTGGCACCGTGGTACCTCGTTCTGCCACACGAGCTCATGGGCATGGCAATAACATGGGCCAGTTGTCCGGAGCTGATGATAGAGATTACTTTGTAGCCTAAGCAACATTAAACTTGGATTATGACTCTGGAAAAAAAAAAGGGCAAAAAATAAGAAAGTATGTGATCTGTGATTAGAAATGGTTGCAATTAAAAATACTCATGCAACATGATTTTTTTTTTTTTTTCCCCAAGCAAGACAATATTCTTTTGAGTGTTGATTACTTTGATGTGAGTGAGGCAAGAATGCTGGTAGACCAAGGGGGAAATCTGAATTAAAATTCTGTATTGTTGGTTTTTTGTTTTTTTTCTTGCTTTTAGTGATGTGAGACTGTAAGGAATGAGGTTGCGCTGTCAGCGTATGCAAGATGCACTGATACTCATGGGAAGAGGATCTCCCACTTTTCCAAAGAACTACTGGTCTTTCCTTCAAGCATGACTTTTAGGTTAGATTCAATAACAAATGCAATATGTTTTCCAGTGAATGGAAGAAAACCAGGCTTTTTTAATTTTTTTTAAATGTGTTTTTCCTCATGTACCTAGGATGCTTCCCATAATGTCTGTATGTGGGATCAGTTTGTTTGTTGTCTGTATTAGAAAATAGTCTGTGTCCAACTTCTGCATCTTCATGGACTTTAACTCGGACTGAAGTTAAATTTCTTTTGGCAAGAGGTGATTTACCTGAGTTCGTATTGACTGTATTACTGTATTGCGTGGGATCCTGCCCATGGATTGTGGAAGGATTTGCTCTTGCAAAATTGTTGGGTTTTAGCTTTAATGAGCAGAAAATGTTTTAAATCAATGCCTGAAATCTCTGTTGTTCCAATAATCCTTTACCATCCTGAGAGTATAACAAATGCAAATGCTTATCTTCATCAGCCTTTTGCTATATAAAAGCTTTCATGGGTCGGTTGTGTTTTGCTAATCTGCTAATTAACATATTGATTTCTGCATTTCTTGACTTCCTCAGATAAATATCTTCTTCCTATTGTTACACTGCGATAGCAAAGTAATTGTGAATCCTTAAACAATGGGGGCAAATGCTCCACGAAGGAGCTCCTTACCTTATCTTACCTTACCTCCCTGAAGCTTTCAGTAGATAGGAGAGAACATTCTTCAGCTGAACCTCCTGGAAATGTGACCTTTCTAGAAGTTCAGGGTTCTGTTGCTTAATGACTAGGAGACCCATAGGATTGACTGCGGGATGAATTATGCATTCTCCTGGCACTGATTGTACTGGAATTAGAAGGCAGGAGCTGGGAGGGCCGGATGCATCTTGTAATCTAAGAAATATTGCAGCTCTTCTGGATTGCATTGCATGAAATACACCTGTATTATTTTTAAGAAATGCTGCTTATAATTCGCACAGTAGGTTTGTAGATAGCTGTGAATAACCAGGGTGGAAGAGATGGCAGTGGTACTCTGACTATTTCAGTGTCTCTTGTCTTGTAAGTGTGTATCTTTTTAAAGTCAAAGAAAGCAGCAGGTACTTTAAGGAATTCTCACTGGTGATCTGTGTTAGCTGAGATACCGTGGCAACCCATGCCGGCAGCTGGCTGGGGAAAAAAAACCAGCAACAAAACTTAGACATAGCTATAGTTACATACAGTTCATGCATCAGTCTTTGAGACCTTCTGCCAGTTCTTTTTGGTGACTTCTACAAATATGTTTTAGCCTTGTTTTCTTTTTCTGCCCTCTTTTTCAAGGGAGATGAGGCTGCCTAAACGGGAGAGGGTGCAGCTGAATAAATGCATGCTTAACAACTGCGGAAAAAAAGGGATGCTTGCTATTATTTCAGTTGCTGCAATCTTAATGTTTTCAGAGAGGTGTTCTGAGCTGATGATATCCCTTTAAATATCCACTTGGGTTGGAAAACACTGGATTTGGGTGACAGGGACACCTGGAGACTTCCAAGGGTGGAAGGCATGGCATGTACCTACAGAGATGCTTGCGGAAAACGAGGCGTACTGAGATCCTGACATGCTTGCCAAGAGCAACGACTAAACTTGGGCAGCTGGTTTAGCAATTAAATTATGTTTTTGTTTTGGACAATGGGTTTATCGTAATGAATTAACCGTTGGACTAGTCAGAGTGGCAGAGGGGTTTGTTTTTGATTCCTCAGCCATGCAGCATGCCAGCATCAGGAACGTACTTCCCACAAGTGGAAGAAGCATTTCATACCGAGTGCCCTGGGGAGAGGGAGCACGCACGTGTGTCTTCTGGTGCGCAACCCCCAAATTCTTGTAATTTCTTGAAAATACAAGCATGTGATGGATGGTATGGCTTGGGCTTGGGATAAGGAGATACATCTTGCTGATGCTTGAAAGTTGGCACGTGGCTCATGCAAAGTCATTTTAAAATAGACGGGGGTGGCGGCAGCAGTGGGAGGAGGGAAGAAAAGAAATGCCTTCGGGGGGCTGGGAGCTAGCGTGTGGGTGTGCTTCTCATTCACCTCTGCTCCGCACAGACTAGCGTGTCTGTGCAGAAGGGATGGTTTCCCGTGCTTGGAGGTAGCAGGATTTTTTTTCAGGTTTGTTTTTTTCTTTCTAAAGGGCATTGTGCGCAGGATGCTCTGTTCTTGGCAGCTCGCCAGTGGTGTGAAGGGAGAAAGCTCGCTGCTTTTGGTTGTGCTGCAGATAGCCGCCGTCAAAGCCAGTTAGCATTTGCGGGGCATCCTTTCCTTCTCCTCTTTAGTGAAGCTTTTTTTTTTTTTTTTTTAGAAGGTAAATGGTGTTTCTCCAAAGACATGGCTTTGTCTTTCTTAAAACTTATCTGGGGAGAAGCAGACTTTCCTTTGGAGGATGAGTTGGGGCTGGTTGATGAGAGCTGCTTGCTGTGAGAGGGGAGTGGGAATTACAAGGGATGATGTTGCGAATGCGTAACCATTAGCACCAACTTTAATTATGAAATGTGTGTTCAAAAGAAAGCGAGCATACTTTGCTGTGTTTAGGAAAGGTCCTAGAAGCAACACCTGTTAAATATGTTAGAAGATGTTTGAAAATCCTGTATCCCCTTCACTATTGCTGAAGGGAAGGCAGCAGCTTGAAACTTAGGTTTGGGAGCACAGGCCTGGCAGGAGCAACCCAGCCGGTGGGTATGGCAGGCAGCTGCCTTTCGTAGTCCTCTGCAGAGTGGTCAAAGCATTGTTCTGGAACAAGCTGGGACTCTTCCTTCCAGTTTCCAATTCGAGTTTCTCCTTCAATGGTCAATACCTGTGTGTCTTGTGTCACCCCTCCCAGTCTTTTCTCCGTGGTGTCTGTCCTCCTAAAGCTTTTGTACCGAGAGAGCTGGAATTGCTGCATGGAGGAGAGGGGAGAAGAAAGCAGGCTCAGCATAAAAGGCCCTCTGTGATGAGACACTACTTTGATTTTTGCTGGGCTGCGTTTTATTGCTCTTGAGCTCGTGTATGTCAGCTTTGCTTCAGAGGAATTCTGGGGGGCTTTCCAGACAATGGGTGCTCCTGTGTGTAGGATTTTATTAAAGGAGGAACTTATGCAAAATAAAATAGGGGTTGGAAATGCAGGTATTTGACAGTCACCTTTTTGTGACCAGTCTCTGGAAGCCAGAACCATTTAAATGGGAATGAGCACATGCTTGTGTCCAGCCTCTCTTCTGGCTTTGTGCAATAAAGCCCAGATGGTTACATCCAGCGGAGGGTGGCAGGCCAAGCCTGTCCCTGGTGTAAGGAGCCTGATTCCCCCAAATCTCATGGCAAATGATTCCACGTGGCTTAGGTTTGACGTGGAGCAAGCCCACTGAAACCAGTTGTGGGAGACCATTTCAGTTGGCTCCCTTGTTGGTAGCTCATTGGCTGCGGGAGGGGTTGCTGGGTGCTGTACCCTCAGTGATGGCTGTGGCCCCTTCTCAGGTTGTCGGGACAGGAGTTTGGTCACTGCACATGTGCCTGTCCCCGCAGGGAGCACAGTGTGAGCCTGGGGATGCTGTGCTCCTCCGCACCAGGCTCGTCCCAGGAGCAGCGGCTTTGCCTGGGCCAGTCACGGGCTCTTCTAGTGTTGTCAGAAGATGTATCAGAAGATTTTTTTTTTTTTTTAATGGAAATTGGATTTAATTCCAGCTGAGGCTAATTTGAGCAGTGGTAATGGTCTGAAAGCAAATGAGAATGAGCTCTGTAGGCTGCAGCCACAACTTTTTATTCTGCTGGTGTCATGCTTCTTAAAATGTCATTCATTCCTAAATCTGGCCGTAAAGCTACTAAGAGCTGTGTTTTTCTCAGGAGATAGGCAAAGTGAGGGAAGACCACCCTTCATTTTTAATTCATCCTCTAGCCCTCCTCTCACATCTCCTTAAGTATGCCCTGAACCTGCAGGCTGACTTGCCCGGGCAGGCTTGTCCCCATGGGAAACATCCTGACCCTGGTGGCACTTTGCAAAGGAGCAAAGAGTCTGTCTTGCCCTGTTCGGATCGTGAACAGCCCTCCAAAGCAGCTTGCGGTTGCAGGAGGAGGGATCTGTGATTCCAGTAACATCTCCCTGCCAGCCAGGAGGAGAAGAGGAGTCTTTGCAGGAGAAAATCCCATTGCCAACGCCTGCTGAGGTACTGCTGGATCCTCCAGCGCAGAGAACTGAAGCGATTGCTGTGCCTGTCACAGGAGGGGGTCTCTCTTCTGACAAAATGGCTTACTGCATGTGATCTGAGCTTCTCAGCTGCACCAACTGTGATTTCTCCTGTCTCAGATCTCCTGGTGTTTGCCCACGTCTTTCATCACCCCCATGGGGACTGTTGGCAGGCTGTTTGCAAGGTGTGTGCTGCAGCTTTCCAGAAGTCCTGTCCCTTAAGTGAGGCAAGCTGTTACGAACTGATAGCACCAGAAACAAGTGAATTTACTGAGCACTCGTTTTTATGGGTTGAGTTCATGAGGCATGCTTTGGAAGTGAAGGTGCCCTTGCTAGCTGTTTCCAGAGCTCTGGCTTGTTGCAGGACATGTTCAAGGATATTCTTCCTCAGCAGTTGGCTTAGCCATCATCTTCTGGGGACTGGGAGCTTCACAGCCAGGCATTGGCTAGTCCCATTGGTGGTGGGACATTTTGAGTTAGCTGCATCTTGTTGCCAAGCTTTGCTTTCAGATGCTTGGTGCCTGTGGCTGGTGCTGGGGTCTTGTATGCCTCGTTAATGGGCTTAGTGGATTTTTAGGCTTGGTGGGGAGGCATGTTTCTAGCAAAAATGCTCTGTGTTGCTTGCTCGGTTTCATGAAAGCATTGCAAAAATGTTTTGGGGGAAGTTTTTAATATTCTTGAGCTGTACGCATGCAAAAGACTGGGCTGACTATTGAAGATTAATGCCTGTGCAGGGGCTTGTAATGAGTGTGCCTCCTGGTGTAACAGTCATTAGACAGAAAGACGAACTGTTGGTAGCTTTTAAATATCACAAGGTGTACAGTGTTGTGCCTTCTGCTTTCCATGTGAGCACGCTCGCTGTCCCGTGCCCAGTGTTTGGGTGAGCTCTGACCGGCAGAAGACGTGCGGGTGCTGGGGCAGAGCGGTGCCGCAGGCTGAACTCCTCGGGGCCGGGCACGGCTGCCACCTCCATCTGTGACAGCATTTTAGACATCCCCGTGCCAGGTTCTGTGGCTCTGGCCGGAGCCGGCAGCTGGCATGACGCAAGATTTGCGGGGTGCCCATTTGCCGCCGCTTGTTTCCTCTGCTCCACCAGCTCACCCTGCTGTCCACGTCAAGCTGTGGAGATGCCAGGCTCCTGCTTCCTGTTATTGGCCTCCGTTTAAACCCATTTCTTAATGTCAGTCAGAGTGGAAGGTGAGGATAAAATCCCTAACTGGAGCAGCAACAACAGTGGCAGATCCCAAAGCGTAGACTTCAAGGTGGTCACCCGCCAGTCTTCTCCAGAAGCCTGGTTTCACGCAGGTCATGGCTCCCACTGCGTACAAAGAGGAAGGGACTTCCCGCACTGTCACCTGAGTGTCCCTGTGGCTCCAGAGGAGGGGTTCACCCGGCGGTGTTTCAGACAGCTCTGCTGCTGGCTGAACCCCATCTCCACATCTCCCGGTTGTGCCGGGACAGCCCGTGCCAAGGAAAGCCGCAGGCTGCGGCAGGGCTGCCTGCGGGGAAGCGACAGCCTGTCCTGGCAGAGCAGGGAAGACCCATCAGCCCCGAAAAATCTTTGTCACCTGAGGTTGATATTTTACAGCCTCTAAAGCTGTGATTGATGTGTGCAGGAAGTTTTGCTCTTAACGTTGCTTTTCCAGCTCTCTGGAGGTTAACAAGACACTGGTGCATCTGGTTTTTGCTTTGCTTTCAAGGTAGTTTTCCCCTTGTAATTATAAAGATGAGAATGTGTAAATTTTTTTAAACGAATAAATGATCTGCCCAGGAGCACTAGTTTGCGATAAATTCAATTTAAATGCAGCTGCGTATTCCGTAGCTGGAGTGGTTTTATGTAGCGTAAAGGAGCCTCAATATGCAAGAGAGGGTTAAGGTTATATGAGGCACCTTGGTTGTGCCATAACAGCATTTATCACTGTAATTTGGTTTTTGAATAAATTCAGGCTTCATTCAGTCCCTGGAAAGTTTTTGAACTCTTTCAACTGCTGCTCTGTTGTGTCCCTCCACCTGGTATCTTAGCTGCTACAAATTTGCAGTCTGCTTTAATAAAAGGCAGTTGACACTATGTCCTGCCTAGCTGTTTAGCAAGTCTTATTTTAGCAGATACCTCCCTTCCCATGACCTTCCTTATTCATTCCATCCCTCCCAAATCTTTATTGTGTAACTTGAATCTAATGTTTAGTTTAGAGCATCCTGTGAAGCAGGGAAATGCAACTGAAAAGGAGGCTAAAAAGGGGAAGAAAGAAACTTCCTGGACAATGAATGTGTAATGACATAATTTAGTTAATTGTATTGGAAAAAAAATTAAAAGAGGAAATAGAGTAAATAACTGGCACTGTTCTGTCCCCAACTGCCTGTAGACTTTTTAACTGTAGGCTGATCGCTTGTGTGCAAGTCAGACCAGGCAGTATGTGGCATTTGCCAATAGTCTTTTGGGGAAAAAAAACGAGCATCAAAACAACTCTGCAATTCAGTAAGGGAAAAATATTTAAGTGAAAGTAATTCAGCTTGTTCTGACAATTTAAATTAGATCAAATAAAATGTAATGCATTTAGTCGGCAGAGTCTTTGAATTTCCATACCTTCCTTTCCTTCTTTTATGCGCACACAGCTTCTAGGGGAGTTTAGTGCAGTGTGTGAGCTTATACAGCTTACTTTGGCAATCGGTTCTGTGATAACATCAATTTACCCAGCATGGCTTCTAGTCTTAGTCCTAGTGCTGTCCTGAAAAATCAGCCTCTGCTTACCCTTGAATTTGTAAAGCTTCCTTAGCCTGTTGTGGTTTCCTTTTAGTTGCTTTTGTGGAACCCAAGTTTGGGGTGTGTTTAATAAGCCAAATAGCTTTGCTTATATAAAACTGTGATAAGGAGTGCAGACACTAATTACTCATTGAATTGGGCAGAGGAGATGTCTGTACAGCTTCCTCATCCCTCTGAAGCAGGGCATCACGGCATGGTCATCCTCAGTGGCCAAAAGTTACCGTCCAGCTTTTGAGAGGTTCTGTTAGCAGGAGGGATTGGGGCCAAAACCGACATGTAATGCAGAAATGCAGTCTGCAGCTTTGGGTTGAAGTAAGCAAAACTCCTCCAAAGCCAGGGGAATCGCATCTGCCTCCACCGAGATGCATCTGTGGTGGTGTAGCGCATGATGTATTTCATGATAAGCTTTGTTGGCATGCGGGTTTCTCCTTTGCACTGGCTTCTTTTGTTTTCCATTGGTTTCCCTGTTGCTCCCCTGAATCTGGCAGGGATAACTGTTTGTGTTATGATAGCATCAGCCAGAGATAAGATTCTTGTACTGCACACTTCAGGTTGTTCTTCAGTCAATGGTTTAACCACTACATTGCAGCTGTGTTCAATAAATAAGCCTTAGGGGATGCTCAGAGTGGGTTTTTGGAGATGTGGAACAACAGTTACTTACTGTGGACCTAATCTTCTACTAATTTAGGTCCAAGCTTTTCGATTGTACTCCAAGTGTTTCTGTGCTGGAAAGAGAGCAATGGAGATATGCAGGGCAGCATAAAGTGTTTCCTAAAATCCCACAGTAAAAACCGACGGGACAGATGTGTTCATTTGATTGGATTTCTGTAACTCCTATGAACCCAACTCTGATATCTCCCGGCTAAGGCATGACATTCCTGCTTGGGTAGGAGCACAAGTCACAAACACTTTTCTAGGCAGAGGCGTAGGTCTCTTACTCACTTGGAGAGTTTACATTTAAGCACCCAGGTAAACATCTTGTCCTGCTCTCAGGGCTTGTTGACTTATCTGATAGACCTGAGTGCCAAGGGAAACTGAAGGAAAACAACCTTCTGCCAGGGCAGATACTACACCTCTACCCCCACAACACCCAGCAGCCCTACTCTCCATGCTTTCTTTGTTTTTGTTGTTGGGTTTTTTAATGCTGCAATATCCACCATTCTTTGTTCTGTCTTCTCTGCTGAGAGGTGGACCTGGCTTTGCATTTCACCTCAGTGTTACAGCTTAAATTCACCAAGCAGTGTCAGGGTGGCTTTGTAGCAGGTGTACGTACCAGTGGTGCTGCAACAAGCTGCAGGTTGCAAAAATTTGTGTTGGAAAGTTGTCCAAATAAACTGCAGAGGGAGAAAGCCTGAAGGCAGAGAGCTGGCAGGAGTTGGACACCTTCTGAAAATGCAGGGTGGTTTACAGCATGGGAAATCAAAGTAGCCTGGGAGCCTGTTCAGTCTGTTCAGTCAGTAGGTGCAGAAGGTGCTCCAAATAAGCAAACACGGCCTCCAAGGAATGTTTTGAACTCCTCCCTGTTGCCATTTCCTGATCCCATCAGTGCTTGGTGTTCCCTTCATGCTCTGGCAGCCGCCTGGTTACAGTCATCCCTGTGAGAAGTGGTGCTTCGCTATGGTGACTGCTGGGAACTGTCATTGAGGGGTTTGGGGATGTGTGACCATCTCAGTGCATACGTCCAGTTTGATGCGTCCAAGTCGGGATTCACTCTTGTTGTGGTGATAGCTGGAAGCAGGTATCTCCTGTCTTACCAGAGCTGATGCACTTGCGGCTTGGCTGAGGGCCTGGGGCTCAAGGGAGCAACATTCAATCTCTGACTTGTTCCTGGGGAGGCTGCAGGGTCTCGGTACATCAGCTTCCCATTGCAATGGCTGGATTGTAATACATTTCTGGGGGTGTTGTAAGCATGTTTCTTCGGTGAAATGGTAACTGGAGAGGTGCCACTAGGAGTATCCAAGGCAGAGAAAGGAGGGGCAGCAGTTTATTCTGTTGACACAACAGAAGTCTCTCTTAGCAGTACCAGCCCCTCAGGGCATGCGCAGCCTGAAGTGTATCTGCACCACAGCCATAGCAGGGTATTGAGGAGAACACTTGAATTACCTTTTACATTAGCCAGGGTCTAAATCTCGAGTTGTAGCACCCTGGAGCTCAGTATGGGCTGGAAAACCTGCCTGGGAACCGAGGGAAGTGAGCCTGCGCCAGGCTGTGGTGGCCTCTGGGCTCGCTGAGCCGTGCCGAGCAGTGTAAGTGGTCCCTGGGACTTAGGCAGGTTGGCAATGAGCTTGGGTAGTGACAGTCCCGTGACGGACAGGGCGAACTGACCAACGCCTCTTCTTGGATGTAGAGGCCTTAAAGAAAACAAACCTGGAGGATAGAGTCCTCTGGGAGTTTCCTTGCACTGTGGGTTGAATTATATGTCGAGGTGGGACCTCTCAGAGCTGCTGGGTGGGCTCCGAGCGTGGTGGCTTATGGGCCTGGTGTGAAAGGTGAGGAGGAGAAAGGGGGCGAGAGGTGAGTGGGAAGAGACGGTGCTGTGGAGGAAGGGGTGGACGGGCACGCTCCAGAGCAGTTTGTCAGCCAGTATGAGTGCTGGCACGCCTACACGGGCAGTCTGGGTGCATCCCCAAGCACGTGTAGAAGTGCAACAGCCAAAGGGGGGGTGCAGTGGCGGGTGATGAGCTGGCTGGCTGGGGGGGACTGGAGAGAAATTTGAATAGAATAGTTCAGTTGGAAGGGACCTACAGTGATCATCTAGCACAACTGCATTGCAAGTGACAGGACAATTAGTTTCTTGGCTGTCTGTGGACTATTGCTACCCACATGTAAAGGGGACTGCAAAATTATATGTCCTACAAGCCCTCACCAGCTTGCATTTGCAAGAAAAAAAAAAGAAAAAACCAACACATTTTTATAAAATAGCAGTCTAGTTGAAAAACAAATTGCAAATAAGGGAGAGCAGAGACTTCATGTAGTGCTGGGAGTTATCTCCACTGCTGCCTGAGGTGTTTGCAGGCAGGTCACACTATCCACAAACATAGCAGCATTAATAACAGTATTGATTTGTCTTAATGCAGTTATGAAAGCTGAACCTTGGAGGTGTGGGAGGGCCTTACTGGTAATCAGCATTGAGATTGATCAAGGATAGTATCAGCCAAAGAGGAACAAATGTAGGCTAGAACAGGGTAGGGTAAAACAGCGGCCATTAAAGAAAAGTGCCCACAACGCTTGAGGCTTCTCTATCATGTAGAAAGAAATCTACTTAATATATGTCGTCTATGACTTGAAGCAAAGGAATGGGGTTAAAATCTCTTTGGAAAACAAGACAAAAGAAAAATAAAGGTGTCTGCAGTAGTTTTGGTGCAAGCTAAGGCAGGTCCGAGGATGCTGCAGGACGTAGCAGAGCTGCAGTGCCTGCGGGGGAGGCAGGGGTGGGTGATGCATGACCGTCAGGAGGGAGTTTTACCCCTGCTAGATGGGTCAAAGTGTGGTGTGAAAAAAACCATTTGTCACCTTGGTTTCTCCAGTCCATCAATGAAGCTCTTTTTCTCAGGAGGATCTTTACAAATGATTCTTTGGAGCAGACTCCTCCTTAAGCTTTTTGCTAGCAGCTCTGAAAATAGTAGATTGATGCACTTGCCTCTTCCTGCCCAGCCTCCAAAAGTTACTGACATCTCTTCCTTTAATTCTGCTTTGTAATTGAATTTCTGCCATAAGTTGCTTCTGCTAATTCAATTATACCTTACTTTTAACTGGCAGTGGATTTAAATACTTCATGTGCTGTTAACATAGAGATTAACATGTGCTGTCTGGTTACCCTCTACTCCATCAGGTTGGAGCAAAGGTTTTGTATGATTATAAGAATTTAAGTAGCCGTTTCTTTTTTTCCTGAAAGTCTTTTGGGATGCCAGAATCTAGCCAAGGACTGGGAAATGCCAGTTTATGTTATTTTGAACATGTAAATATGGCCAAATAATCTTGCACAATTCTGTAAGGTTTGTTGAATGGGGAAGGCACAACAATTTTGTACCAGCGACACAGAAGAGAAATCGGAAGAGCTTCTGGGTTGTTTCCTATTTTGCCATTGACGTGGTTCAATCCTTACCTTGCCTTTTCATTGGGTTTCATTGGGCTGGCAGCTTGGAGAGATAACGTCCATCCCTGTATAAAATGAGGATACTAGGTTTTCTTTCTAAAAAGATGTTGAAGCTAAAATGACTTGTTTAAAGGCTTGTATTGCTGCCAGGTTGCAACATTTGTGAGTGCCTGCCGGGGATCTCAAGAGTAGCAAAAAATTTCATGGAGTCTTGGACCATCCTTTCTGTGAGCAGAAGACTGATGTAGTTAATATCTGTACTGACAAGGGAAGATACCAGGATAAAATAAGAAAAGAACCACTTAGAGGGTGCTCACTTAAGGGTTTTTCTCTTTTTCTTTAGTTTTTCTTCCAGCTTCTCTGGGCCTTAGGGAAGGATTTGTTTAAAACAACCCCCCAGATGTTGGGAGGACACACGTGGCAGGGCTGGTCCGGTAAAAGCCGGTCAACCAGCACCACCAGTGATCAGGGGTGGGGGCACCTGCAGGGGGTGGCTGGTGACCCCATGGCAGGGTGGGATGCCCTGACCTCACCTCCATGACACTTGTCTCACTCTCATGATTTGTAGAAGGAGCTGGATTTCAGCTGGCTGCTTGACTTCGGTTCTTTTCAATTTCTTCTGGGTGATTATTTCTAAAAACCTGTGGAGAATTTGTGAGGTTTCCATAACAATGAAAAAGCAAAAAATATAGAGCTAATTATTTCCCACCTAGGCATCTTCTGGGTGCTTATAAGTAACAGCACGGATTAGTCCAGAACAAATCATGTCAGACATCCTAATTTCCTTCTACAGCAGGGTAACACATCTTGTGAATGTGGATAGATGGAGGATAGATGATAGGATGTACTTCAATCCTAGTTAGGTTTTTGGCACTGTTTTGATGTTCTCGGAAGCTAGGGAAAAGGAATTTTGGCGAAACTTTTGCCTTATGGATGGTGCAATGTAGGTGTGCTAACCATGCTCCAGGCTTAGCTCCAGTATGTTGTCAAGCTCAGAAGTATTGGGTGGGTATTTCCAGAGGTGGACCCTGTCGCTTGGGTCATTGTAATTGATGCATTTGATAAAGTACTGGTTCAGACTCAACAGGTGACACCAAACTAGGGGACGTTACAAGCACTTGGGAGGAGGGATTAGATTTTCAAATAGCTTTGGATAAAGCCAGAAAATTAGCTTGGAGGGTGATCATTCACACCCCAAAGTGTTAATGTGGGCTTGCAGTTACCTCTGGTGAATGAGTTGGCTGTACAGACTACCTGGGGGTGGTTGGAGGGGCTCTGCTGGAAAACATCTTGGGATTGTGGTGGGTCACACATCGCTTTGCCAGCATCATCCTGCCCCAACAGCAGCAGACACAGTCTTCCATAAACAGGGAGATGGACTTGTACCATCTGTTGCATTCCCGGTGCTTTGGCATCTCTGGAGTACTGGAGCCAGCATGATCTGGAGCCCACTGCATCTGGGGGAAGACATGGAGAAAATGAGAGAGGCCAGCGGGAATCTGAAGAACAGGACCCAAGAGGAGAGATGGGAAGGAGTGGGGTGTTTGGTCTGGAGAGAAGGTGGAAGATCGGCACAATGGGTTTGCAGTGTCTGGAAGACTGCTGTGAGGGGAGAAACGTGAAGCCTCTGCCCCATGTCTGTGGGTTTGGGGCAAGTGGTAATGAGTTTGAATGGTATCACAAAAGGAAGAAACTCCTACTTGTAGGGATGGTGAAGTGTTGAAGGAGAGTGTTGGGAGGCTTTGGTAATGTCTGGGATCTCTGTGGCTGGGGTTTTGTGTTGGGCAGACCAAATATGTGTGTTAGGGGTGGGCTGGAGGCACCTGGGAGTAGGGTCCCAAACCCAGTGGGATTTTGTTTGCAGAAGTTATGGGGTTACTGGGTCAGACAAGGGTCTGGCAGGAAAGAATTTGGTGTGGTGAGGCTGGAGGAGATGAATGCTTCCCAGCCGTGCCTGGCCTGGGTGGTGGGGGAAATCATGGTCCGCTCTGTGGGAGGGTGGGAATCGGAGCAAGTCCCGTGTTTTCGATTTTCTAATCCACAGATTTTGAGAGATTAGGAATCACAGGAGCAGGTGAGCTTGCTGATGGTGCTTTTATCTGTGACTCCTTAAGTGTTGATGAACTGTCAGGATTCACAGCTGGCAGATGCTGAAGGGATGCAAATTATTATACTCCGATTTCTTGAGAAGCATGCTTAGTAGAAAGAGAAGTGATTTCTAACCTTTCAGAGCAATGCTTAATGGCTTCAGAAAACTTGAAACTGGCTCTCATATTTTACTTCTTTTTCTCCTGTTTTTAGATCTTGGCATAGTAATATTTTGAGGTATAAGCCAAGCAAGCCTTCTGGATCTGAACTTGATACTTGCTTATTTTGAAAGATGAGTTTTACAAAAAACATTTTAAGTAGGAAGGGTAATTTCAGCAGATTTTCAAATGCCAGAAGAATTTGCTGTCTGAATTGTTGAAAAATGCAGATTTCTCTCTATGGGAGCTGTTTTCTATTTCAGGAGAAATAGTAAAATGCAAATGCAGGCAACAAAGTTGTTTCTCAGTGTAGGGTGAGAACTGGAGCAAGTTTTTTGCATGTTTTGACTGATTCTGATTTCTTTTTCAGTTGGGAAAATTGGTTTTTACAGGTGAGGCCAAAAAGTGGGAAGGTTGTCACTTACAAGAAAGCTGTAATGTAAAGCATGTTTCATTTGTGTCTTCTCCTCCAGGCAATCGAGCCCTGTGGACTTTCTCTGAAGAAGTTCCAAGGCAGGTGGTGAGTACTTTCCAGAGCCTGCTCCTTTCAAGGCACTCTTTAAATTAGTAATAGAAAAATTAAATTAGTAATAGAAACTACAAGTGTTGGGTTTTGTTCTGCATTGGGTGCAGGAGTTTGCATTTGCTGAGATTGTGGCATGGTTTAATTTTAAAGCTGGCAGGACTAGTCTTTGAGTAGGGGTTTGGCATCAAAATGTTAAGCTTTACCTTTGCACCATAATGAATTTCCTGAGACTCGATTAGTGAAATAAATGTTATATTTTTTAAAATATTTGACTTCAGGGAAAATCCGTACAAATTATGCTGTATTTTTCACTAAAAACCTACACAGTCCAGTGGGACAAAGTGTTTTCTGTGTCAGAGAGCAATCTTAGGGGTTTTTTTTCCCTTCTGTTCTGACTGTATTAATCTAAAGGAATGCAACTTCCAGAGGGTTAAATGAGCTGCATAACTCACACTAATCTCTGCTGTGTGTGACTAATTTTGTCCTGCCTGCACCCAAGACTTCCATGTATTTCATTCGCATGCACTTCATTGTGTCCTTATTTGTAAGTAAGCGAAATATTCAATTGGTAAAGGGCTGCAGGAGGATGAGATTGCTAAGAAATGCTGATGTTGTGGCTTTGCAGCCAGAGAGCCACCTCTTACACTGATGTAAATCAGTGCAGTTTCTTTTCCTCTGGTGGAGCTGATCTCTTCCCACGAATGCCAGCCAGGACTCTGCTCTGTAGCACCCTTTGCTGTTTGTTTTCGTTGTTTCTAGAGAAATATGTACCCTATTTCCTCTTTCAATTCTAGATTTCTTTCCAATGAAATTAACCAAATTATATCATTACCCATTAATTGCTCAGGAAGTTTGTTCTTTAGTTGCATTTCCCTAGTGCACAGGATACAAGCTATTAGAGCTCTTGTGTGTTCAGACTGACTAATGAACTACAGCTGAATGTCCCAAACCTCTAATGGACTTCTCTATCTTTCAAATCAATCTATTTTCCATAGATAAGGTGCCTTTTGATACAGATGGTCCCAGGTTGATCTGAAGTGTCTGTACAGCTAGAATGTAGCCATCTGTACTTGTTTCTTGTTGGGGCGGGGGAGGATGCTGGGGTTTGGTGTGTTGTACTGTGCATGTGTCCACCTTAAATATGCGTTAATTTTGGCCAGAATATGCTTCTTTAACATTTAAAAGGGTCTTATTTAATGTCCCTTAAATGTATTTGGCAACAATTATATCTTTCATTGATGAAAACATCCCCTACTTAATAAACGGTGTTATCCATGTTTTCTGTATAAGGGGAGCTAATTTAACCCTAGACAGTTCTTCTGACTAAGGCTTATATCCGTAACCCATGAGTCTTTTAAGGCCAAAATAAGAATCCTGTTTGCCTTTTGCCAAAATGCTCTTGTGAGTAATAGCTTATGAACCCTTCTTCTTCCCCAGCCCTGCAGCTACGATTGGATCTGTATTATAAACCTGCAAGCTGTTTGTACTGATAATTGCTATATTGGGACCTGGATCATCAGTTGATCTTTTTGAGATGTTGAAAGATGAATCAAGCTCTCTTTTCCTGAGGGCAGCAGGGAGTATGGGGTTGGTGACTGTAATACCATGTGTGTAAAGACCAGGCAATTTTAAACTGTCAGTTTAAATTGTACTTACAATTGGATTTTTTTAAATGTTGTTTCAGGTAACGCCTGAATAGGTTATAAATAAAAAAACCCTTCTTAATACTCCAGACTGTGCTTGCCATAGTTAATGTTTCTTTCTCCTGGGTAGTTGCTTTGGGTAGCACTTTCAAAAGCATGAGGGTCCTGTGGCCTTTCAGGGAAACTTGGGCTCCTGATGCAGTTTTGCAAACAGAATTCAGAGGTGTTGGGTGTTTATAGATCGCATTTTTGCTGCATTAATGGTCTCTATCCCTCTTTGCCTGTTCAAATTCAGGTGTGTCCTTTGTTCCAATTTGGGAATATAGATGATCTGTACCAGTGTGAAGGTACATCTCCAAAGTGTAACACTTTCTGTATGGAGCCTTAATGGTGGTCTGGCTGTGTCAGTTCATATTTAACGTATAGGAAGAGACAGACTTGAAGGCAGACCAGTGCTGAGCCAGCTGGGCATTTTCCAAAATGTCATGTGTGGCCAGTGGCATATGGGTGGCTTCAGATCAAAGTATAGCATTGTGAAAACAAAATATTTATGAAAGTGCCTGAAAGTAGCTTGAATTTTACCCCAGCAGCGCACACCTGGAAGTGAGTGTGCTGGCCAGGGAAGGGGGGAACAGGCACTTGGGTGCTCTCCTGAGAGGGTACCGGGGGCTCTGATGGAGCAAGCTGCTTACCTGTGTTTCTGCCTGTAACCACATAAGCAGCTCTGGGGAGCCAGACAGACGATGGGAGACGCACCCACCTCAGGGCCGCCCTTGGCAAGACGGCCGAATCGGCAACCAGGCTGGGGTCTCCTATGCCTCGGCATGTTTCGGGGTGCTGCTGCGGTGGTTGTGCTGGGAGGTTGGAGATGTGATGTGGGCGTGAGGGCCGTCTCGGTCCCAGGTGCGATGCAGCAGGGCCACAGCGGTGGCATCACTGCAGCCTCTCTGCTGTTTTGGAGGAGCACGTGAGTGGCTGCGACCCATGGCAGGGAAGGCAGAGGATGGGACGTGAAATGGTGTGAACAACAGCAGAAACTGCCTGTCTCTTGCACGGACATGGGGTTCTGCGGCTGAAACAGGCCTCCTCGCTTCTCTGGTCCAGAGCTGGTGTGCATCAATGCGACATCCAGGACTTGAATTTTGAAGTGAAACTTTCTGCAGCCAAAGACTGACAGGTCTGTCCTACCAAACTGGCTTTGAGAAACATTTTATTTTTAAACTGAAAGCTGAGCTGAAATCTATGCAGCCTTTGTTTTCGAGGGGAGGTGGCTCCCCTTGAATGGGAGGTTGCATGGAGTACTGGAGGGTTGGGCTCCTAGAGGTACCTCAGGACCACCTGTGGCTTGACACGGAAATCAAGGAATGCTCTTGCTCTTGGTGCTGGGACATTTTTGGAAATACTCCTGCGCATAGAGCGAGGCTGTAGACACCTCCCCATGGTCTGGCTCTGGGACCTTTTCCATCACTAGGACATCCCCCCTCACTGGGATGTCATCATCCCTGGATCCCCATGCCTCCTGGCATGGCTCCTCCTCTGCTGCCCCTGCCAGCATCTCCCTGGCTTCCCCACAGCCCACCCGTGTCCCCATATCCAGGATCCCATGGGGGTTGCCCTCCTGTGAGCATCCAGTCTCTGCGGGGAGGAAAAGCCAGTCAGCAGAGCCGTGCTGAGCACCGGGGGATGAAGGATGAGGAGGAGGAAAAGGAGGAGGGAGCAGGCATGACAAGGGGGAATTGGAGGCTGTTTTCCCCCATCCCTGGGCATCCTCTGCGCTACAGCCTTGGAAAACTCCCTGGTTTGAGGATTCAAATCCTGTTGGGGAAAGGGAGACCTTTCAGTGCTATTACCTTTTCCTGCTACCTTTCCCACAGTCTGCTAAAACCCTCTGGAGGAAGCTGTGAGGGCTGTATGTCTGCCATACATACAACTATACCGCGGCGGGGGGAAGTGCAATTAATTGGAAAGTGTATCTTAAAAAAGAACAAATGGGGGGAGCACAATAGCAAATGAAGTACCTTGTGTGAGTGGCTTATGTAATGAAGTAGAATTTATTATGGTTTAATGTGTCACTAATCAAAGCTTGCATTTTTCCTTCTTACCACCTTTAAAAATTGCTATTTGAGTCTGTCTTCTATATTTTCATTATAAATAGGTTTTATTAGTATTTTCACTGTTGAGGCTTTTCTGTGTTGTGTTGCACGTTTGCTTTCCGTATATGCTGTTTGCTCATTCAAAGATATTAAGAAGAAAAACAGAATGAATGTGCAACACTGCTGTTCATCCATGTTTGTTTTTATGAATGAATCTTCTGCCTGGGCGCATACAGGCTTTGGGATTGCTTACTTTTCCAAAACTTCTAAAATTCAAACTTTTTCATTAATTTTTTACTGTAATAGGGAAAATTTAAAAGCAGGCTTTGCTTTTAAAAATGTAAGTTCCTAGCCAAGATTTCCAAGCTGGAAGACAGTGGGGTACCAGGTTTGGATTATTCTGTAATAGCGCTGTTTCCCCTGTTGTGTACTGTGCCTCCTACAAACACCACGTGCCTTCTGCATTTTGCATAGATGTTGCTATATAGCATGAAAAAGGAGTGTCTCCTAATGCAAGTATCTCATGTTGATTCACTGCTATACAACTGTTCATCCTCTAATAGTGTGGGATTACAAAGCATTATCATGCTCAGTTTGACTCAGGTAGTGCTATTTTTATTTAAGCTGTATTAAGGTATCATTGTGAATCTTTGGTCTTGCAGCATGGGTGTAATACGATTTACTATTTCTATAAAAAATCAACATGGCTGTACAAATCCTGTCTATAGCAAGAGCTGCAAAGCTTAGTCATGAGCTCAACACTTCCCCCCCCCCCCCCCTTTCTTCTACAGTGAGTCGTTAATTTTTTCATTTTCATGTGACCTCCATCATGTTGGCCAGGCTTGGCATAAAATAAGAGGGTGCCTTGGCTTATGGTCAGGGACTTGGTACTTGCTGGGAGAAGCGTTGGTGTAAGCAGGGGGCTTTGGTGTAAGAGGGCAGAGGGTTTGGGGATGCTCTGTGGAGTTACATGGGCAGCCACTGAGGGAGTGCAGTGGGTTTCATCCATCTGAGCCCTTCTGGGGTCATCTAATTGAAGCAAATGCTACCTCCCATGGGCATCATACCAGCACTCATGTCCCTCCACCTCACTGACTTTTATATCAGGCCCTGCCCCTCTTAATTATAAGGAATGTGGTAATTTGGTGCAGATGCTTTTCTTGCTCCTCTCCTCCTTATCACCCTGCAGCAGCTTGGTGCCCTGATAAAGCAAAAATAAATGTACACCCTAGGGTTGAAGTTGGCTGAGGGGTGCAGTCAGAGATATCTACAGACAGCATGTCTGTCCGGCTGGGTGCCTGTGGGTCGGACAGTCTGCCAGCTGTTGTGTTTCCAGAGGGGGGGGTGGGGAAAAAAGCATGGCCTTTCTTGGAAAGGGAATGCAATGAGAAGTGAGGTGTGATTTTTCCTCAATTGGGACAAATGCGAAAGTGATCAAAATTAGTTTCCTTTGCAATGGGTCTCAGAGGAGTTACCACTAAAAGTCAGCATGGTTTGGTTTTAGCTATTTAGCTACTGCTCCCCCCTTTCTGGGGAGCGCAGTAGGAAGGACATCACCTACCCTTAAACTTCTCACCCCCGGGATTTGCTGGGATGGGAGCTGCTCCAGAGCAGGGGATGCAGCACTGTCTCTTTGGGGGAGTTTCTGGGCATCCTTCTGGCCTTCATCTGCATTTGGAAGGAGAGGTGATGGTTGATGGGAGGAGTGGTGATGAAGCGGCTCAACGTGGGCGGTGTCCTGGGCTCCGCATCCTGGGGCGGCCTGGCTGGCGAGCAGCTTAACTGCTCTAATTGGCTTGTGGCACCCAAAGGCACTGGGATCCTGTCGGGAACGCTGCCACGAGCAGCTGCAGCTGTCTCAAGTGTGGTCTCCACTTATGCAAGAATGAACATGCATGGAGACACATGGGGCCTCAGCCAACTAAAAAATGTGAATGAGCATCTCCATCCCCTTCAAGCCTTCATTTGAAATGAAATAGTCATTTAACAATGGGAATTTTCACAGCTTTCTCCTTAATTACCAGGAATACAGAATAACTTCCAATAACTACTTGACTTCTACCTGACAGAAAAAAAGCCAGTGATAGTGGCTGCATGCTCCACCGTTTGGTGTGAGCAGCCCAGGATGTCCATTGAAGGGATGAGAAGATGCTGTCGGTTTGCCAGTGCAGCACCAGAGCTGGCTTCTTGCAAAGGCTTTCAGTCCTCCTCCCTGCTGATCATGAGCTGTTGAGTTTAGGTATGGAAATCAGCTGAAGTCTGATCTCCATTAATGCCATTTAGGGTAGAGGAACATAAATTGTCACTTTTTCCATAATAAAATATATGAATAATTTTGACATGGGATGCACACTGGGTTTGAGAGTAGCCAGGCTTGAAGGCAGGGAAAAATTTCTGAATATTAATTAAAAGGTTTTTTGAAGTGAAGGCTGAAAAACCCATCCTATTTTGAGGGTTTTGACCTACCTAATGTGGTTTTTTTAAAAAAAAACCCACCACCTCTCATTTATTATACCCGTTTTTATGCTTAATGTTTATTTTAGCTGTATTTAAGTGTTTTGGTAGCAAAGTTAACCATTTAACTAGTTAACCACTTGCAGACTTCCAGGTCTGAGCATTTTGCTGCAGCTTTGTTGATGCATTCCTGCTGTGGCCAGGGGCTTGGGCTCCATTGCTTTGTTAACGGGTTTGTTTGGTGGGCTTGGTGTGGGGCTTCTTTTTGGGGGGTGGGGTGTCATGTTTGTTCCCCCCCGACACCACCAAGTGTTGCATCTATATCTACCGTCGTGTCCAGACATTGCCCTCCTCCTGCATGGCGTTCTGGTGAAGTGCCAGTGGAGCATCAGTGAGTGGGTGGGGTGCAAGCTGTTTTTTGTGTGAGCAAAGGGTCTGAGCTAAGCCAGACAGTTTTGTTTCCTTCTCCCTAAGCATTTGGTATTTATAAATACTGCCTTGAGTTACCAGAAAATCTTGTCTCTTAGCAATCAAAATCCCAATTGCTCCCTTCCAGAGAGCTGCCCTGCATCACCAGGGGAAGCAGATGTGGCCATCAGACCCTGTCTAGATTTTGTTGTTGTCTGGGATGAAGCATCAGGATCTGCAGTTGGACTAGATGATCATTGTAGGTCCCTTCCAACTGAACTATTCTATTCTATTCAAGTGCAGACAGGATTAGAGAGCTGGAAGAGGACTAGGCTGTAGATCCCAGCTGGTATCTTTGTTTGCACTTTGGTGCAGGAGGGGTGGGAGAGATTTTCTTTGCTAGGTGTTTGCTGTCTGTCTGTCTTACACCCTAAAGCCTGAGAATTAATTGTCTCAATTTTGATTTCATCAGCAAATAGAGTGTGGTCACAAAATGTAGTGAATGTGCTACAGTAAAAATGAATACAGAATTTTTAATTACACAGAAAAGAAATTGTTTGGTCTTCATTGAATTTCAAGGGGAATACAATTTGATATTTTCTTCGATGAAATGCCAGGAAAAAAATCATTTAGGAATCTTTGTAATTTGGGGCGGAAATTTCATTTTAGGGATTTACCATCACAAAATTATTTCATGGCACGTCAGTGTTAAGGCATGTATCCTTAAGGGCGTATATCATGTTTCATTGTTATGTGGCGTTACTACCTAAATGTCAGAATAGTTATTTATCTAGTTCTGATCATTTATATTGGAATCACTAAGGCAGTTTGTTTTTAAGTCTTTTTCTAGGTTAAAATACCTTCTTTCTGAATTACAATGAAATGTTTTAATGCTGTAACAAGGAGCACAATAGATAATGTTAAATAAGAGTATAAAAATAGAAACTTCAAGATTCAAAACCTTGAACAGATTTGTTTCAGAATATATGCTGGGACTACCTTCCCTCAGTTTGCATATGCTTTCTAAGTGGTTTGAATCTGAAGAAAAGAGCTTTTTCCTTTTGTTTTGGTTGGGTTTGGGTTTTGGTTTTGGTTGTGTTTTTTGTTTTAAGTTTGACCAAATATATTTGATAGACTCTGCTCCTCACTTATAGAGTTGGGTAAGAGGATTGAGTGGTCCCTGTTCACCACTATAAAGATAGGGGGAGATTAATTTACCTGCAAAATGGCAACTGAATGCAGGATTGATAGAAGATAGCAGGTGCAAAAGACATTTCAAAGCAGGAAGGTACTAAATGTTGAATTTTGTAGAGTACCTGGGAAATGACTTCAGGTTGTCCGCTTGAATCAGTGTGCTTTTAAAGTTTGTAGGCTGGGTCTCTAAGGAAAGGAGTTTGGTTTTGCAGGCTATCTGGTTCTTCCATTGTTTCCAGACACCTACCACCTCTGTGGTTGCATTCCCCTCCAGCCACATGCTTTCTCTGCACCCTGGATAAACTGTGACTCAGTAGAAGAGTGTGCCTTACTGTGCTCTCCATCCCTCCCAAATCCTTCCCATGATGGCAAGGGAGTTGTTCTATTTCTAGCTAAACAAATGTAAAAGCTTGATTTTATTTCTTACTGCATCTCAAGCATCCTTCTCCTTTCAGCCTCCCATGCTCTGCGAGGTGCCCTGGTCAGGGGTGGTGATGGTTCTGCCTGGAGTCCCAGGCATCCCAGGGGAGCAGAGAGGCATCCACCTCTGTGACACTACCCGTGGAGAATCCAGGGTTTATTATGCCTAAATGCAAGTCAAAACCTGCAAGAAGTGGTTTAATAATGGGAATGTCAGCAGACCCCTGAGTACAATACTGGTGCTGGATGCTTTCATAAATCTGAGGTTTAGGGATGACAGTTATGATGCATGGCACTGGGAGAAAGTGAAACTGCAGTCATTAAACAAAAATGGGTTTTTAAACTAATGGCAGCTGCCTGAACAGTTTTGCAGTGAGATTCCCTTAAGCTACCATTCTTCAAATAATACAGGTCCTATTGACTTGAGGAAAAAAAAAAAAAGAAGATATTTTGGTTTGGTGCTGTAGCACTGCTTTTACATTCATCCCAAAGGTCAGGCTGCTAAGTGTTTGCTAGGTTTTAAGCTGGAGGTGTTAGAAAATAATGAATGGCAATGTTTCCAGATAATTCATTCACTGTTATTCCCCTGAATTAAGCCACCTGCAATACCAAGGATTCACACCTGTTTCTAGATGGGTTTCCAAGCAAGTATAGGGGCACTTTTCTCCATCTAAACTTGGCTGTGTTTAGCCCAGTAGGTAGTTCTCCACAATTTCTCTGTTACACGGAATTTTATCCAAATATCTCCATCAAAACCTGTTCCAACTCCTGCTGGTTTAAAATTGCACACAATAAAGCAGCGTGTTGCCTTGTCTCCTTTGAAGCCATCATTCCCAGCCTAAAGCTGGAGATGTAAAGATGCATGTATTGCCTTTCCCTTTGTGCCAGAGAGGTCCTGATGGACAAGGACTACCCGTGATCTGAAGTGCATTGGCCAGTTTCCTTGAAGAGGCATTTCAGGAGGGTTTGGCAGTTTCAGAAGACCAACCCATTCTCAGCCGCTGACTTTCAGATCTTTTTAACTTTTACTTCTCCCCTGCCCAGGCTTGGTTTCTTCCTGAAAATAGCATGTTTTGGTTCTGTCTCCCTGTCCCCCTCATTTTTCAGCTTGATTAGAACTCATAATCCTTTTTCTTCCCCCCCCCCCCTTTTATTACAAGGAATAGAGGAGAGGACAGAATAACCCAGACTGTGAAAGGATGCCAAACAGCAGAATTTAGTTGTTTTGTGTCATCTCCCTTCATATCACATACAGCTTGGAGCCCAGTTCTCTCCTTAAAAGTTCAGTTTCAGCCTGGGGCTGGCCTTGCTTGCTGAGTAACTCCAGACTGATTTTTAAATATTTTTTTTAAATCATTATTTTTTTAAAGCAAACAGTTCCATTAGAAATGTATGTGAAATCCATTGAGAGCAGTCAGATTTCACTTTGAAGTTCTCCATGTCATGAAATGACAATTTAAAGTTGGATGTCATAATGCTCTCTAGTTTTTCTAGGAGAAAGAAAAGAAAACCTGCTAAGACTGAGCAGAGGTTGGAAAGGATGGGCTAGGGGTCCAGACATCTCCTGCCATGTCAGGGATGTCAGAGCGCAGCTTTCAGAACCTGATGAGTTCTCTTCCGAATGTCACCTGAAGTCCCAGCTCTCTGCAGGTTTTGGCTGTCCTGGGAGACTGGATAACATACTACTTCTTTCCACCACTTTTTCTCCTTTGCTTCTGTAGTCTGTCCTAACCATAAACATGTTTTCTGTGGGCAGTTTTTTGTGGAAGAGGAGAAGTGTTTAACTGCGGTGACTTCAGCCATGTTTTCTTCTTTCTGGGGGGTATGCTTGAGTCAGGAGAGTGGAAGAAGAAAGGTTAAATTAACTGCAACATGAACATTTGAACAGATGGGTGACCTCTGTAACACCAAGAACCGTTTAATTTTAGAAATTTGCAGGCTGTTTTAAGTTGGTTGTGCTCTTTACAACCATCTGAGCTTAGGTACACAACACAATTTATTAGCTTACTGCAAAGCATTGTTGCTTAATTTCCCTGCTGTTTGAAACACTGGGGTTTAGGCAGAATGAGCAGGATCCTGGAGCATCAATGGGATCAGCTCCCTTTGTGCCAACTTTCTTTAAATCCCTGGAAGCTGAGGCAGGAGGGATGCTCCTGGTCATGCTGGAAGGAGCTCAGCTCCTCTGCTTCACTTGCTGCCCCAGCAGAGCTCAGCTCTAGCACGGACAAGGGCCATGGAACAGTTAATTGTGGGCAGGGTGGAGACAGATGATCATCCTGCCCCAAATCACTTAACCGTCTTAAGGGTCTACCCTTGCGTGCCTGAACGAGCCAACTAATCTTTCAGTGAGCCGCACAAGTGAGCGTTGAGCTATATATGGTATGAAGAGAGAGATGACACAAAATGATCAAATTCCCCTATCCCACCTCTCCCCAAAAAGCTGTGCACTGTATGGCTGCTTAACAGTGGAAGAGCATCGCTGTTAGGAGCAAATGGTTTCAGGCTATGGTGGGTTCTATGTCCTCTGGAGGTGCTTAGGTCAGGGTTGCATATCTTCTGAAAATGTGTAGGCCAAATGGATGGTGGCTGGATGCAGAAATTCTTGGGAGAAATTCTTTGAATCAAGAGGTATCGGACTAGACCAGTGCTTTTCAATGCTCTTTGTGAGATAGCACCAAATTCCCAGGGGCTGTGCTTCGGACACTTGTATGGTGATTTGGAAGAGCAATATCTGCATGGTGGCCACATATGAAGTCCTCGGCACTGTCCTGCAGACCTGCTGGAATGAGCAATGCCGGGGTCCCATGTGGGATTCAGTGAGTCAAGGATGGAGGAACAACAGTAAAGTGCTTGGAAATTGTCTTTATAAGGAGCTTACCATGTTAGTCCACCAAAAAGTGAAAGAAGAAAAAAATCTGTATTGGTGCAGCATGTATTTCTTTTATAGAGGTCTGGCTTATCATTACGGTTGGCTTTTCTTAATTACTGCTAATGCTTCTGCAGTCTGTGCAGTTGGAACTGGAATGTGGCTGGCCCGGAGTCAGGGTGCAGAGGCTTTTATCAGGGCCACTTGGAGACAGGACATCTGCAAGATGTATTTATTTTTTTTCTTATTTGTCTTCTCTAAATAAAAATATGATGCTGTGAGAATGTCCATTCTGTCCTATTGCTTCACTCCACCAAAGTTGCCATTTTCTGACAAACTGTTTTAGAAAGTTACGTTTGGCAAATGGCTGTTTACTGAATTCTTCTCCTATCGTTGCTGCTTGTCCGTAAAACCCAAGTCTGTTTGTATGCAAGCTCAGCTGTAGCTCAGTTCAGAGCATTCTTTAAAACATAGTTGCTTTCTGCTCATTTGCTTTTTTTAGCTCCTTTTCTCCCATGATGGGGGAGCTGCAGGTACTTCATATCTGACGAAGGCAAATCCAGTACCTGCAGAGCCGAGGGCTGTTAGAAGCTGCGACAACCGCGTGGTTGGGTTTCCTTGCTTTACCCCAAGTGTTGGAGCTTCAGCACTCTTGGCATCCCACAGCTATAACACAGAGAGCATAATGAGGATTAGCTTTGTAGGAGTGAGTTTCTTCTGTCTGTGGAAGACCACGTCAAGCATCATGAAGGAGCAGCGGCCCTTGTTGGTTCCCCAAGTCCTGCTGGCTCAAGTCCTCAGCCAACAAGGGAGACTTCTCCATGATAACCTTCAGCAAAATTGGCTTGTCAGGAGGAGACTTGGGAGAGGTAGCTGCTTGCTTTTTTTTTTTTTTTTTTTTTTTTTTTTTTAAGAAAAGTGATTTCCTTGGGCTTGGTGCTCTCTCTGAAGTGAACTTAACCTGCTTGGGGTACTGGGATTTGTTTTAGAAATAAAATAGTCCTTCATCATGGAGCTCTGTGCAAAACTGTGCTGTTCAAATCATGGTGGGGGGAAAGGAACAGTCCCTCAGTGGCACCAGTTGTTGCAGAGTGTCCTGGTTTCAGCTGGGATGTAGTTAACTGTCTTCCTAGTAGCTGGTACAGTGCTATGTTTTGAGTTCAGTATGTGAAGAATGTTGATAACACTGATGTCTTCAGTTGTTGCTAAGTAGTGTTTAGACGATAGTCAAGGATTTTTCAGCTTCTCATGCCCAGCCAGGGCACCTGACCCAAACTGGCCAACAGTGTATTCCATACCATGGGACGTCCCATCTAGTTTAGGAACTGGGAGGTGGGGGCAGGCATTTGCGGCTCGGGGACTGGCTGGGTGTCGGTCGGCGGGCAGTGAGCAATTGCCCTGCGCATCATTTGTACATTCCAATCCTTTTCTTACTACTGTTGTCATTTTATTAGTGTTATCATTATCATTATTAGTTTCTTCTTTTCTGTTCTATTAAATCGTTCTTATCTCAACCCAGGAGTTTTACTTCTTTTCCTGATTTTCTCCCCCATCCCACTGGATGGGGGGGAGTGAGTGAGCGGCTGCGTGGTGCTTAGTTGCTGGCTGGGGTTAAACCACGACACAGAGTTTTTCTTAAACTGATAAATATAAGGCTGTCCCTGGCAAAGTGAGCTTAAGCAAGGCTTAACATGCTTTGCCCATAGTTACTGTGATATAACCCAGCTTTGGCCACCTTAGCCTAGCAATGGGTGTTTCTGGAAGAAGGTAGGGACTGTAGTTATAAAGGGAAATGCAATTATAAAAGCAAAAGAGCAAACAGTTGTTTATAATCTATAAAAATTGATACTCAGGTTTGCCTTCCTTGCCTTAAGGTTTTGTCATTAGAAGCAGTTTCTGTAAATACCATCTCTTTCCCCTTGGAGAGATCTCAAATTGCTGGGCTGGAATTGTTGTCTGGGTAATCAGTAAACTTTAATTTACATTATGGTTTTTTCCTTGAAGTTGGTTCTTCCTGTACTAGAGAGAACATGTCTAAAGCAAATGTAAAATGAAGAAGGGTTAGATTTGACTTGACTCACTTTTACTATATGCTCTTACAATTTTGCAATATGAATGTCTTCCAAAACAATTATGGTTATTGCTAAATGGACACTAAATGATTAATCTACTAGCAGACAGCCAGCGCAGTAGCGTCTTTGAAACCATTTTTGAGCCTCTTCCCTGCTGTTCTTTCCCTGCAAGACTGGTTTAAAGATAAGACACTGACAATAAAATAAATTGTGATTCGTAGCCCGGTTCTTCTTCAGTCTACTCCTTTGCTTCAGTATTGTGCTTCTGGCTCGCACTGAAGTGTGTAATGAAAGAGGTTTAAAGTCTGCCCTGAGCCAGAAGAACATTCAGTCTTGTATTTCACTTGAGGCATATGCTTAAATTATCATGGGGCTGGCTGGATTTATTCGTGCACTTAGATGCATGCTTAATCCAGGTGAGTAATGATGCTTGAGAGCTTTTGTTGATGGGAGGTCACAAGTGCTCTTCTTTGCGAGTTGGTGGCATCATGTCCAGAGCATGAGAAAATATTCATTGATCATCTTACTATCTGGAGTAGTCCTTGTACTGGAAATACCTGCTTACGTCCTGGTTTTCTTCTCAGAAGGTATCTCTTTTGGCCTACATGGTGCAGAGGGAGAACTTGCCAGCACGTAGTTGAGGAGCAATCTGATTTGCAGCTGAATTTAGGAAGATTACTAAACACTTTAAAATGCAATGATTTGTGAGAGAAAAGGCAAGACTGCAGAAAAGACTCTAGCTTGGTTCCTCATACATTTTGTAAACTTGTATGTTTTTAACATTTTTACAGCTACAAGTCATAAAGCTACGTACCATGTTGCATCGAGACAACCAACTCAGCAAATCGTCTGGTGTCTGTAGATGCCGTGGACTTGGCTGTGTGCTAGTGCTGGTTTTAATTGTCTTTCTGTTTGAGGAGATGTCCTCAGAGTATCTCCTCGGGTTAGAGGTTAAGCTGTTTCTCATTACTTTGAATAGCAATGGTATGTTTGGTTGTACGCCCAGTTGAGCTGGCTCAGAGCTGGTAAGCAGCAGTGGAGCTGGGCATAAGTCATGGAGTTACTCATATAGCTTCTTACCCTTCCCTTAAGTTGTTCTGGTTAATAATATAATAATAACTCTGGACAACAATAGGTTTGCTCCCCTGGGTTGTGTGATGGCAATTCTGTTGTTGCAGAGGTTTTAAGTTTAACTCTCAAACTGCGGGCAGAAAGCCAGTTACTCCACGTATGGTTGAGTAGTGGCTTGATGGAGCTACAAACCAGATCACACCCGTGCTACCTGAAGTGGTAGGGCTCATTAAAAAGAAATTTCTGTTGGTTTAAGAAAGAGTTACATCTCCTTGTTGGGAATGTTTTCTCTGCACTTTGAAATATTTTCTCGTCCCCTAAAGGCAACCCTGTGCTCTGATAGTAACACTTTCGTTCAAGAACAAGAAGGCTTAAAAACTGTCTCATACTGCGCACTTTTTAAATTCCGGCTCTCTCAGGTAAACCGATCACCTTTTCTTAATTTCACGTGGTGGAAGAAACAGTCATGACGGTGCTTATAAATGATGCAGTTTGTTTTTGCTCAGGATGCTGAAGTTAGGGAGTGAATTCCAGGCAGACATCTGTGCTACGTTAAGGTTATTCAGACCAAAGCTTGGTTTTAGTCTTAACGTATTTGCTACCAAATTTTAGTAACTAAACATGAGACAGACTGCTCCCACCCGGCAACAGATATGGTTGGTTTGGTGTAGCTTTGGTACCTGTTCCAAAATGGATCTGATGACCATTGTTTAAAAATCAGCACCTTCCCATCCTCCAAACCTCCAGGTGTGGGAGCCTGTGCTGCAGCTCCTGCCGCAGGAGATCAAAGAGGGGTGATGGTGTGATGAGGTCAGAAAATGGATGTGAAGATGCTGAAGGAGAGCACCAAGAGCGGTCTTGTCTATGGGTGCTGAGGTATGAGGCCACAGGTGGCAATTAATCCCACTTATTTTTAAGGTAGTTTTCTCCATGTGTTGTGAGACTCATTATCCTGCTGTTTAGGTTTCTCTGTGAGTTGGTGGTGGTCAGCGTGTTTCAAAATAGCCGGTTGCACGAAGTTGTGTTGATTGTCAAGTCCAATCTCATGCTGTCACAGAGAGTGAGGAGTAGACTTTAAACTCAAACAAACAAACAGGTCCCCTCTCGGGTGCTTGCCCTGCTGAGAGGCCGTTCACCTCCCTCCCTGATTAGAAACTGCTCCACTTTCAGTTTTAACTTACTCATGGGCTGTTGACTAGTTTGAGGGTTTTTTTGTCAGCACTACGGGTTTATTTTTTTTTCCATCTGCTGTTCACCATCCTGATGCAGTTACACCAAAAGCTCTTCTCCCTTCTTGTGCTTTCATTTTAAGATGCATCAGCCAAGTGCTGCTAGTCTGCCACTTTCCTTAGCCTTGTTTTTTTAAATTTGTATCACTGAAGAACATTTTGATCTTTGCTCTTTATTTTTATTTGCATGATCTAATTCAGCTTGACTTTTTGGCAATTTCCCTTTACCCCTTTGCTTCCTGACCTCCGTGACACAGCTGATCTGCTGAGCAGCCCTTCCTTTCCATTCCTTGCAGGCACTCTGCTTAGTCTTAATATCCCTTTTTTGGTGATTGTTCCTCCAGTTAGATTGGGAATCATTCCCTAGACATCTCCCCCACTTTGCTTGGGGTTATAAGTACCAACTCTTCCCCCCCTTTCTTCTTTGCCATAAAGATATTATAAGCTTCTTAGAAGTATGTCCTTGAGCACTTTAGTCCAGTTGACTTCCATACCGAGTTCCTTTGATTCCTCAAAGCTTATGGGAAATTGAAAATATGAATTTCTATGTTTCACTTCAGAGTACTCTTTCTACCTAAACCACATGATTACAACTGCCTCCAGAGTTACTTTCTGTGAGCACTTACAGCTACTTACAGTGTCTAAATTAGTATTGCCCTTTTCTAGTTCAGCAGCTGGAGGATTACAACTGCTGTCTGTTGCTTCCAGGAATATCTGTGGTCAGCTCTTAATGTTAATAGTAGGTTCTTCAGTTGAATATTTTGGGAAGTTACAGTCCCACAGTAAGATAAACCCTGTTAGCGCTTTTACCTCACTGTGGACGTTGCAATCTACACTGCAGTCCCATGCAAACTCTGTAGGGTGTAGGACAGCCTGTGCCTTTGTCCCTCCTTCTTCCAAGCAGCATGGACCCCACAGCAGTCATAGGCCAGCCATGATTGCTGTCATCCTGAGCTGCTTCTGCTTCCTGACTTTCTTCTGTTGCTGTGCCCTGGCTCCCAGTGTCAGTATGTTAATGCTTGATCTTGTTTCTTATTCATCATCTGTGAATTTCTGGCTTATTATCTAACATCCTATGCTGCTATTGATGTTAATGTGCTCTTCATTCTCCTAAGTTTGGATGATACTGTGTGCTTTTTTGTCCACGTTTACCAATCCACCTGTCTGTTTATTAAAACCAGATGTGGGAATTAACTGATTTTCCTGATTATCCTCTCTCTAGAAGTTGTGGTTTGGTTTGGGGTTTTTTTGGGTTTTTTTGGTTTTTTTGGGTTTTTTGGGGGTTTTTTTGGTTTTTTTGGTTTTTTTTTTTTGTTTTTTTTGGGTTTTTTTTGTTTTTTTTGTTTTTTTTGTTTTTTTTTTTGTTTTTTGGGGTTTTTTGGGGGTTTTTTTGGTTTTTTGGTTTTTTGGGGGGGTTTTGGGGGGTTTTTTTTGGTTTTTGGGGGTTTTTTGGGGTTTTTTTGGGTTTTTTTTGGGTTTTTTTGTTTTTTCTTTAGTTTAAAACCCTCAGCTGTGCCTGCTGTGATCACAGAAGGCCATTTCTCAGCCATGGAGAAATGTCCTTTTTCCATGAATGCCTTCTGGTGGTGGAGCACCCTAAAGCTTCCCTTGCGTGTCAGTTCTTGAACCATATGGATAACATTAACTTGTAATGGCTTTTCCTTCCTTTTGTAGCATCTAAAGAAAGTCCCCAGGGATGATGCTCAGAGGCTAAGCCTGGTCTCCCCAGGCTCTCTCTGTAACCGAGAGGGAGGTAGGCACCACCAGGGAGCATCTAAAACAAGGTCCTGCTCCAGATTGCCTTCCTAGTCTACTTGTTCCACTGGCAGAGAGATGATCCTCTTCTAGGCTAAATTTAGTCCTGAGCCTTGATCATGCCTGTGGTCGAGTTCTCCATCTGCACACTGAGAGCGAGAGCACTTCATCTCTTACTGGAAGGCCAAAGATAAACCTCTCGGGGAACAAGGAACTAGAATACTCTTAATAATAAGGACCAAATAAAGTGATGTAAGTAAAGGGAGAGCTAAGGACAGTACAGTGGAGCAGCTGGGGGCACGAGACAGGAGAGGAGATGGAATAAAGTCAGGCCCCCAACAAATGAGCTGTGGCCTTGCAATCAGAAGCAGCTGAAAGACTTTCATGGTGCAAAGACATCTTGCAGAATCTCTCCAAGCAGGAAGAATGAATCCAGATTGCTGTATCTGCAGTGAGGAATTGTTTTATTTCCCATTAAAAGGGTAGAGACAAAATCAGATTTCCACTCTGAGTTGTCTTATATTTTTAGCCTGTGATTGGATTGCAAATACACACTGGATATTTACATTTCTAGAATCAGGCTCTGGTGCCATTTTCTTAACCAGGATCCAAGTTAATTTGCTGAGCTTCCAGATGGAAGCCATTTGTTTCTTTATTACAGATTTGCAGGAATGCTTAATTTAATCTAGATTTTTCTAGCTCAGTAGTTTGCCTATCCTAACATTCAAGCATTTTCCTTACCCCCCCTTCTCCCCCTGCCCCTTCCCCTTGAGCTGAATTATCTACTCATGCAGAATAAAGAAAATGGGTTTTGCAGAAGGAGCCACCTGTCTGTCATCCATCCTGTATGGAAGCTCTTGGGGAGCAGATTGTCCTTCCATCTCCTGCAGAAGGTTTCCTAAGAGGGGACTAAGTGCAAGGCATAGCTGGTAGAGCCTCTTAGCCCTGTTTCACTTGGTTTGTTGAGGCTTATTAAATTTTGCTAGCTTCTTTGTTTTAAACTATTTAATGATCACCTTAATCTGGTCTAGTACATGTGCCGAATAAAGATGATGTTAAACTGCTGGCTCTTTCTCTGTTGCGGGTAGATAAGGATATTTGCAGGGGGAGGCTCATAATTTTCCTTAGCAACATTCAGCCTCCAGTGCATTGAGTGACTTGTGATTGTATTATAGCCATTTCTTTAATGAAATTTTAACCTACATGTCTCTTTACAATCACTTCTGCCTGGGGTTCTTAGTCATGCAAACACTATGTATATCATTGCCGTGGCATGCAGTACGTACTGAAGAAGCAGATGGGGTGCAGACAGGTTAGCTCACGAGAGCCATCCCCTTTCTTCATTACTGCATTTTCCATAACAGTTAAGACTGTGGTAGGAAAAAATGATGCATCATGTTTTAGCTGCTTTAGTTTCAGAATGAGTGTATTGAACCAGCTTGAGGTCAACTTTATTATTTCTTCTTCCTGTGTTACGAATTTCCAGTGCTCCCAATAGTCAAACCTCATCCCAGATAAACACAGAAGTGCTGCACAGAGAGACTGCATCCCTAAGCCTCGGAGACACAGTGTGCCAAGAGCCACAGGCATGCTTGAGAGCTCGTCCTGAGCAAGTTGGGTCAGTGACCTGCAATACTTAGTACATGGGTGAGCATTTACAGTTGTCCTGTGTGGTTTCTGTGTTGCTTATGGTCATGCAGGAGCTGAAGGAAGCTGGGGTTGGTAGGGAATGCGCAATATGAAACTGTCCTTCTTCATTCCTTGCTCAGGATTGTTGCCTGTGCGGTAGTGATGATGGGGATGGCGTGATAAGGTACCAGAAGACATCTTTTTGTTCTGCATCTGTACAACATAAAGTCTTGCTGCCTCCTGGTCTGTGGTTTAGGCCCCAAGGTGCCAGGGTGATGTTTTCAGCCAGGTGATGCTCAACCCTTGCAACGGTAGGGCAAAGTGGGGTAGTTGCTCACTTCTGGTATAGATAGTCCTTGGTACTTTTAGATTTTGGGGGTGGAAGTGGCAATATTGGTTTTCTCCACAGCAAATGAGTGGACAGGTTTTGGAGTATTTTATCAGGCGATGGAAGCAATGGGGGCTCATTTCTGGAAGGCAAATGATGGACCGTGGGACAGGGCCGGGTGAAGGAATCCTGCCGTTGTGCCTGGGAAGGCAGGCACGGGCTCAGCAGCGCATCCCAGCCTCGGGACAAGGGCAGGGGGTATATCTTGTACGTGCTCCAAGGGTCAAGGCACAACCTGGACCTGATTCCCAGCACCACCGGCAGGCTGTGGAACACCACGAAGGCAAAGGTGGTGTGGTGGAAATGATACAGTAAAAGATTATGTGGTTAACAGTACTCAGGTCAGCATCTGAGGTTAACAGACAACAACTCAAACAGGGTGGGATTTCTTTAGGACCAATAGAGTAATATATGAGATGTTTAAATTCTTATCTTACACATTTGTTTGAATACAGTACTGACTCATTAGTGGGAGAACTGGTTTAGTTTACTTACAGGAGGTGAGATGACATGATAAACTTGAGTAGGATAACAATCTAGTATTTTGCATTATTTCACATTATATAAATGGTACTATAATATATATTTTATTAGAGCATTGTTTTTTATCTTAGTCTACCACTATAAAAAAGGATGAATATAAAGGAGAAAGAAACAGCATTTGTAGTAGAAACAGAAGCTTCTGAAATGTAGCTGAGAGATAAGCTTGTTACATTGAAACGGTCAGCCTGGGAAGTTTTCTCCCTGTTGTGCTGCACATGCAAACTCATTACAACCCTTTAGGAGTTTCTCACAGTCTCTTTCTGCCTTAGTGTGACCAGGACACTAAAAACATGGGATTATCCCTGTGCTCCCCGCAATCGCAGCACCATACAGTGTGCATGTGATGTGAAAATTGCTCAGCAAGGCTGCCCTGCAGCAGCCAGAGCTGGTTTGGGCTACCTCATAAATCCTACTAAGTCAGGAGTGTCAATACAATATGTACAACTTTGGTTCAGAGGGGGCTATTTATAGCTGCAGTAAGAGTATTATGTGCACAGGGCTTTTCTTTCACACCTGATCAGGGACCTTGGCAGATTCAACATCCATCCCCTTTACCCGCTCAGCAGCTCGGGTGCCAGACCTCTGAGAGCACAAGGGTTTTAGCTGGAAATCCTTGTCATCTTCTAAGGCCATCTGAGGGCCATCACAGAGGAGGAGGTCGTGATTTTCTGCCTGCCTCTGTACAGCATCTCCTCGTCTCCTGGCTCGCTGGGTTCGGTGGTTTGGCTTTCAGGGCATGCAGTGCCCCGCTGTCACCATGAGCACTGCGGTGGGAAGGAGGAGGGATGCCATATACATGTCAGTGATGTCATTAAACTTCTCAAGCTCTTCTCAGTGATGAGTGAGCTTTCTGAAATGTTTTGGGGTAAAGTGCATAGGATCTGGAGTTTGGAGGGACCAAATGTGGTGGAGCTGCAGGGGCAGGGTAAGAAGGAGATGTGCTTGGCCTTCGTGGGAAGGATGATTTACACACCCTGTCAGCGATGGCAGTTCGTGGTTTTAGGGTCTGGCTGTGGAGATAGGAAGGACTTTCCTATAAGTTTCCAGCCTGGGGTAATCCAGCGGTGGAGTGAGGACCTTCTTTGTGACCTTGTGTTCACAGTCTGGTTTTAGGCTTTGGCATTTGGTGAGCACACTAATGGTATGTAAAGGAATTGCCACAAATTTAATTTTAAAATAACACAGCGTTAGTGGAGTACAAATAGCAAAGACCAGTAGAGAACATGTTCCTTCCTGCAGCCGGCCTGGGCTGGGGTCCCCCCCACCGCCAACAGCCCCCTGGGATGCTGCCGTGAAGTGCAATCAAATGTGTTAATAAAGCGTACAAGCTTTCTGCATGCTTACTGTGTTACATCAAGCAAGTTGATTATAGGGGCTGTTTATTTTATGGGGTTTTTATATTCTTATTGGGAGCCATTTGTCAGTCTGCATGGAAATCTGATTAGCTGAGAATTTCTAGCTCTGGTATATGTTAACCTATAAAGTGAAGGATGCAGCAATAAACACAGCCCATTAGGCTGCTGGAGAAGTCTGTAGGCTTCTTTGGAGAGTGGAAAGGAGAGGTCTTGACATTTAAATGCCTTTCCCTTGGGAACTCGCCTGTGTTTGGTGTGGGTGTTCTGTGCCAGCATCCCTTGCAGGGGCTGGCAGCCCATTTCAGCCCACTGGTGCTGCTCTATGCTGCTGGAAATCTGAGGTCTGAATGTCGGTGGGTCTCCGTGCCCACACCGGTGGTGAGCTGAGAAGAAGCTGCCTTGCTACGGGTGGTCTCGTGTGGGAAGGGAGCAGAAGGCTGGTGTCACTGCAGTTTCAAATCCACCCCATCGGCAAAGTGGTGTTGGCAAAACTTTGGGCAGCGGGAAGGGGAAGATGCTGCTTCTGCAGAGCAAAGAAACAAGAAATTGTAGCTGACTGTGGTGCTTCTGCAATGCTTCCTAGAAGTAAGCACGCTGCTCTTTGCAGAGTGTGGTTCATTAGTTAAGTAGGTTTAAATTCAACTCTCCTTCAGGGTATGGGGCACAGCATAAGGCTTCCCCTTCACCTATCAAATGCACTTCCCCATCGCTCTGCATAAAATAACTTTCAGGTTTTTTTTGCAAGGAGATACTTAAATTTGGCACCAGGCACCACGGTGTGTTGCCAGAGGGTGTTGAATGGGCACTGTACATGACTGGATAAAGCACGGACAAGGTGACTAATAATACCTGCAGCCCTGCAGCGATATTTTTGTGAAATGCCTCCAGCGTAGCAAAAGCCCAGGGCTCTTCTCACCAATACCCTCTTCTTTTTGCTTAATTACAACAAAAGATTTAATTTTTTGTTAATAGTGTACAAAAAACTTTTGGCAATAAGGTAAGCAGAGGCTGTGGAAAGCTTTGCCATCTGTGGTGATGCATTCAGGACGCCACTACCAGCATCACATGGGGTGAGGTGGTTTGGGGCAGCAGAGCAGTGCTGCTCACATCCCAATCCTGGCATCCCTGAAAGAGGCCAAGCTCCATCCAGGAGAGGATAAAGGTGTACTTTTAACACTGTTTTGACAGGATGAGTTCAGCTGCTTGGTCAGGGTGGATCTGGTCTGCAGCGTGCCTGAACGACATGTCGGCACATAACCTGCCCCGGTCCCTTCTGGGCACCCTGATACATTGATCTGTTTTGAAAACCCAGTCTGGCTGGTTGAGACGGTCCAAGAGGGCTGACAGAGTGAAGAAAGGGGTGGTTGTTAGCTAACGTCATCTGCTGTCTTAAAGCCAGCCTGTGTCTTACCATGTGTTTGTTGGGTTGGACTGGGAAAAGATGTTCCCATCAGCTCTGCTTCTTAAAACACACAAACATATTTGCCAGCCTTTCCAAAAGATTTTTGAATTAATTAAGGTATCTGCAAGGCTGCATTGAATCTACTTTTTATCCTAGTGTAGAGGACCACTGAGTGGTTGGAGTGACCCAACTGTCTTAGCTTCCACCTTTTTATGTTCATGAACATCTTCTTTTTATTGAGGTTGGGGAGCAAAGCTTGTGTCTTCAAGTTTTGTAGCACTTGAAGCTGTCTGGTCCATCCCTGAGCTGCTGTGCAATGGCGTACCCACCAAATTTTTCTTGTCTTGGAGGTAAAAATTGGTAGTGAGATACTAAAACTGAGGCAGATGCCTTCTTATGATTTTGAGTGGCTTCGTTTTATCTTTCAAGTTTGCTTTCATCAAAATGACAGCTTACACTTGTTGTCTAAGCAGTATGGTATCCAGCAAGTAGTGAGGGCATTTTTCTGTCTGGGATGAGGCATCACCAGTGACATCAGGGTGGTGCAGAGCTAGTGTGGGATTTGCAAATGATCACTCCTAAAACCAGTGCTGTGATTAATTAGGGTTTTCAGAGTTCTGGAACAATCATTTCTATATTAATAATGTGCACATCTAAGTGGCCCTCTGCTGGCATGGGGTTTCTCTTTGAACAGAGGTTGAAACAGGTAATTTTGCCATTAGAGCCTGAATATATAGCCACATCAGGCTGTGGGCACAAACTGTGTCTTGTGTAAATGTATTTGCTCCTTGACGATTTTCTTCTCTTTGATGCAGAAGTCTTGCTGCTGTAGGTGTAGATATGTGTATGCTGAGCTGAGCCCCTCTTTTTTTAAAGAAATATCTGTAAATTTCTTATAGACACATGTTGGAAAAGCAGGGAATCTTTCAACTTTTGTCTTTATTTTAACTTTGAGGGAAACTAAGTGCTGTACCAGAAACTCCCACAACGGATGGGTGACCAGCCAAGTGGTCTCCTCCTAGCTCTGAAAATTCGGCCTGGGGAGCTGTAGACTGCAAAACCATCAACTGCTTGGAAACCTTTCAACCTTTCTACCTGCCTGCATCTCTGAAACTAAAGTTTGGGGTGTCTCTTGAGATCCCGTATCTTGTTTAACGACAACACTCAAAGATACTATAAGTAATGATGTCTGAGGAGCTGCAGAAGTGAAGCAACAGCCAACTCCTGGCTAGTAGGGATTCAAAACTGTGTTTGAACTGGTGGGAAGGAATGAACGAATAATCCCATGCTAGCTCTTCTTTCTCTGAAACTTCTGCAGCGAAGCTTTGGAGGTGTGAGCTGCATCTTCTGCCGGTGCTCCTGGATGTCCTGAGCCTGGATGGTTTTAGGGGAGGAGGAAAAGGGGGACACAAGCCGAGAGTGGAGCCACCTGCCCACTTTTATGCCGTAGCAGTGCTAAGGGCACATTCCCTCTCTGAGCTCTCTCTTCAGGCTTTGCCTGCTTCGTGGAGAGACTTAATTCAGTGTTTGAGAGACTCTTATTTTCCCCTTGTAGGAATGGGATAATGGAAACGTATGGGGTGATAATACGGTGATGTCTGTTCTCCACCATCGCCCAGGAATTTCTGAGTGTCGGAAGGGTGTAAAATGTAAAACCCATTGCTGGGCGGAGTGAGGGTGTACACGTCGTTTGTGTACGTGTTTTCGCTTTGTATTCAAGAAAAAAAAAACCCTCATCTAAAAATAAACTCCCGGCTCACCTCCGCTTCCTGGTTTGCGTGGGCTGCGATGGAGCAGCCAGAGGGATGGGGCGGCAGGGCTGGCCTGGGGAACCCCCCACCTGAGCCCGGAGCGGCTGAAGGGGCAAGGTGAGGGGGTGAGTGGGGGGTGGCTGGCACCCCCTTGGGCAGTCGGTGCGTGGCCGGCCCTTCTCCCTGTGCCAGGGGGTCACGCTGCCATCAGTCAGTACGTAGGGTGTCTGTCCTGTGCGGGTGGCTGCATGAAGTCCCTCTGCGCCTGTAAATTCATGTCATGGTGCAAACGTGCAGGTCCTCCGTCGGTCCCGAGCGTGTGTTTTGGCGACGAGGGAGGTGGTTGGCTTTAAAGCCTAAATCCCCAGAGTGCTTTAGAGGTCTGGGTGCTGCTCTGGGTGAAACAGATGAGCAAGCAGAGCAACCTGAAGCCATCAAAGATGTGTAATATAATGGCAGCCTCTCGTGCCAGTGCGGCAGTGTGGTGTTACTGTGGTATAACCGGCACCAAAACTCAGCTGGAGAGCCACCAGGACGCTGTGCAACGGCAGCTGTGCCAGCTCACGGGGGGCTTCGCTCTCCAGGTAGGGAGGAGCGGTGCGGTGCTGGGGCGGTTTGCTGAGCCAGGGCTAGGAGAACTGCAGACGGGAAGCGAGAAAGGCAGCGGCGGCTGGCTGAAACCACAGGGCAGCTGCATTCATCGAGAGTTGCCCGGGAGCGCATTATTTTTTCGTTAAGGATGCTACGACATTTCCTACTTTGTTGCCTTCTTTTTTCTTTTTTTTTTTTTTTAAAGAAAACCTAATGATATTGTGCAGGGGATGCACAGGTGATTAAAATGTTCTTAATACTAAAGTGTTTACAAATAAGCTGACAAAGGCAATAGGAAGTTGCGTTGTTTTCTCTGCTCTTTACAGGCAGGATTGAAACTCCCCTAGCTTGTGGTCAGTAAGATATTGCAGAGCCTGGTTCTGGCCTGAACTGCCAGCAGGGACCTTTACTTTCTTCTCCATGTGAGCTAAATCCATTTTACTCCATGAACTTTGTTTTTTACCTCTATGAACCTACCTCGCTTGTCTTAAATCCAGAAGCTGATGATTTGGAAAGATTTCTCTGAAAGTCCTCCTAAGTTTTATCAGTGATTTCTTGTCATCAGGTCTACTGACATATATATTGTCTGTATGTTTACATTGCATGTTTGTACTTAACAGCGTGTTAGTTCTCAGAGGTTTAGCAACCTTCTGGAAAAATTTGCACTGAGCAAGGAAGCAACCTGATGTGGGGGGATCAGTGGCTTCGGTCTTCTATGATCTTGTTTTTCTGACCTGTATTAACATATTTTTCCCCCAGCCTGGAGGAGATGGCGCTTGCAGGTTCAGCAGTGGGCTGGCGGAGCAGCACCGGGGAGGTACAGGCTTGCGGGGGGGGGTTGGGGGGGTTGCCTATCTGGGGCAGCCGATGAGAAGCATCCGGCATTTTAAAAGCATTAGTGGACGATGGATATTATATCTGTATGTAAAAGGTACTTTAAAAAGTGCCCGGAGGGCTTGCAGATAGCCCATCTAGCTGACAAAGCATCTGAATAGCAGAGCTGCATGGGAGAGCATCTTGCTGTACTTAGGGGTTTTCTGAGCAGGCATAAAGTTGATGGATGCAATTTAGTTTCTGGAAGAATGCAGGCAGTTTTGCACGAGTAATCGTGACAGGAGTAATTATGGGTGAAAAGAGAAACGTGGCGGAGCAGGGCTCTGGTCAGAGTCACAATCTGGGTTTCTTTCCACCTTTTTTTTCCCCAAAGAAAGTCCACGCTCTGGTGGCTCTGTCTCTGCTGCGTGGCCCCGTGGGGATGGATGCTCTGGGCTGTGGTCGCTGGGTACCAAAGCACCCGGGGAAGAGATGCTCCTGCATTGACTCAAGTGGTGGCGCGAGGGCTGGGTGTTTAATGAGGGCTGCTGTCGCCTCGTCCTTGCTGATGCTGCAGCCCAGGGATGGCTAGCTTCTTTTTATTAACCACAGTTATTCATCCACTTGGTTTTCCTCTGTGGGGGAAGAACTGGTTATAGTGCAGGGATGCTCTTTGGTGTGTCCAGCAGTTTCAGCTTGCCTTGAATTTTGGACTAATTGCTGCAGCAATCAAATTTGGTGTCTGAAGGCAGCACCACAGTCATGTGTGATGGGAGGGGACAAAAGTAATTTTTCTATTTAGCTCCTCTGAAGACTTCTTTTAATCTGGCCAGTTTGGCCAGTTTTGTTGTTGGTTGGTTAGGTTTTTCATATTTTGAGGTGTGTATGTGGATTTTTTTGTTATTAAAGAAAAGACAAAGTAATAGCTCCTTGCCTCTTTAACATAATGTAATTAGACGGAGGAGCAAGCTATTGAGTGGTTCTGGCTAAAGCTGTGAAAAAGAATAATTTTAACTGCTGTTATATGAAGAATCTTCCTTTTTCTGCTTTTATGTTGATGACTGCCTGTTTATATTTTAGCATCTGTTCCTGTAAGAATGTGGAAGGAAGAAATGAGCAGGCTCAGCAGAAACTGAAACCCAGCCTAATCTCATGCTGTAGTAAATGCTCAATAGTCTCATTGTCTGTGGGCACTTCAGCAGCAAACCCAGAAAAAAAAACCCAAAACCCAAACCAGCATTAAAAACCGGAATAGATGGCAGAGAAAGCATCAAAAGCCTTTTGTTGTTTTCCCTAGCATCCCGCAGGCTCCACACATGTGCCCAGCAAGCACAAAGCTCATCAGCACACCACCAAGAGCTTTGCCCTGCTGCTCGGGGTGCTGGGTGTGGGGTCCTGCAGCTGGTGGTGCCGGAGCCCAGCTTCACCATCACCAGTGGGGCAGGCAGTTCCTGCCAAAGCTCTTTATAAGCTTTCCGAGGCTGGCTGCCATGCGTCCCGCAGAGTCCTCCTGTCCTTTCACCCTGTGCTTCCCCACTTGCGTAACTGACTTAGGCATTACCCTCCCTGCTCTCCTTGCCGTGTCTTTGGCACTCATGCATCACTTGGCCTCTTTGTTTTGATAAATGACTTTCCAGCCAAGTCGCTCCTTAGGTGAGGCTGGGAGTGTTTTGAAGCAGAGATGCTAAGTTTACATTCTTGCCTATTTAATTTTGCAGATCTATTTCATACCTAGACTCACTGGGATTATTTACTGAAAGTATATGGAGAATAATACTTCTCATTTAAAAAAATCCCTGTATCTTGTGAACTCATGATGCTTTCTGTGGTCAGAAACCGAAAGTGGAATGGATTTTTTTTTTTATTATTACTTTATCAGACTGAGAGAAGTGTAGAGATTAGTAGAGCATAAACAGAAGGAAGTAAAGCAGCTCTCAAGTGTTTTAATGATCTGAGTAGCTAATTTGTTTAGTATGAGTTGTCACTGAGCCTTCAGTTTGGCACTTAGGGTTTTAGTTTGTTAAATACAAATAAATAAAGCATGGAAATGGAGTTTCTAGAAATTGCGGCCCAGCTTAGCTCTGTATACGTTCTTCAGTCCTGCATGCAGGGTTGCTCAGTCCATGCTGGTATTCCCCAGCTGGGCTTTTACTTGCAAGGTGGTGTCATGTATTTTAACTTAGTAATGCCATAGACGGGGGTTGCATGCTCCCTCAGCCAGTTTGCAGATGACACTGAGCTGAGTGGTGCAGTTGACACATCTGAGGGAAGGCATGACACATCCAGAGGGACCTTGACAGGCTGTGGAGGAGCGGGCCCATGCAAACCTCATGAAGTTCAACAAGGACAAGCACAAGTTCCTGCACCTGGGTCAGGCAGCCCCCAGTGTCAATACAGGCTGGGGGATGAATGGATTGAGAAGGACTTGGAGGTACTGGTGGATGAGAAGCTGGACATGACCCGGCAATGTGCACTCGCAGCCCAGAAAGCCAACCGTATCCTGGGCTGCATCAGAAGAAGCATGACCAGCAGGTTGAGGGGGGGGATTCTGCCCCTCTGCTCTGCTCTGGTGAGACCCCACCTGGAGTGCTGCATCCAGCTCTGGGGTCCTCAGCACAGGAAGGACAGGGACCTGTTGGAGTGGGTCCAGAGGAGGGCCACAGAAATGATCAAAGGGCTGGAACATCTCTCCTCTGAAGACAGGCTGAGAGAGTTGGGGTTGTTCAGCCTGGAGAAGAGAAGGCTCCAGGGAGACCTTACTGCAGCCTTTCAGTACTTAAAGAGGACTTATAAAAAGATGGAGAAAGACTTTTTACCAGTACCTGTAGTGACAGGACAAGGGGCAATGGTTTTGGACTGAAAGAGGGTAGGTTATAGATTGAAGAAAGGTTATAGATAAGGAAGAAATTTTTTATGATGAGGGTCTTGAGGCACTGGAACAGGTTGCCCAGAGAGGTTGTGGATGCCCTGTCCCTGGAAGTGTCCAAGGCCAGGCAACCTGGTCTAGAGGAAGGTGTCCCTGCCCATGGCAGGCGGGGTTGAACTGGACCATCTTTAAAGGTCTCTTCCAACCCAAACCATTCTGTGATTATTCTTGTGAGATCTGGTGCTAAAATCTGCACTTGTTTACTGGCAAAGGCTGATATTTATACTGTACTTGAACAACTTTTGGCACTGCTACTTGATGAAGGTAAGCAAAATTCCTGTGTCTGAGTGGAAAAAATGTTCTTCAAGTTTAAGACATGAGGCATCTAATATTTTCAGTCAGGGTAAATGTAATGATGAGCTGGGAGGCAATGGTAGGAAAGAGGTCCATAACCTTTTGAAGGAGAGGAAGCAGATACATTTTTTTAGGCTTGCCAAGTGTTGCCATTTATCAGGCAGCTCCTCTTTATTCCCAGCCCTTGTCCTTGGACCTGCCTGGGACTGATTTGAAAGGACCCTCCACCTTGTCGATGCAGGGTGATGTTTGCTGCTGCAAGATGCATTTGTCTAGCTGGCTCCTCGGCAAAGCAGCGAAGTCCTATCAGCTGCCTTTCTACTTAAATTATCTGCTTTTTAGCACAGCGACAGGCTCTTTTTAGCCCCGTGCATGGTGCCTGGCACGGTGGAGGCCAGATCTCAACTGCCACTTCTCTGCTTCGCAGCGGGAGCCCTCCAGCATCCTCCAGCTTTTAGGCTGGGACAGCTGCCGGGAGAGCTGGAGCAGCGGGCTTCACCGCTGGTTAACTTTAACACGTACCAGCCTAAGATGTGCTCTTAGCAAAGAAATGGTAGCTCCCACTGCTTGTACAGATGTGTGAAACCAGGCTACTCGTGTTAAACATAGTGCGGGCTAGAGCATGTTCATGCTGTGGTTTTCTCTGGGAAAGCTGCGGGCGTGGAAGCACTGGCTGCAAGAGCAGCATCAAGAAATTGGACCTGTTTTAGTGGGGTTATTTGTGGGTAAAGAGTGGTGCTCTTGTTGAGGAGCTCTAAGTTCTGCCTGCAGTGCTCCTAGCAGCCTCTGTGGCTTCGTGGTGCAGCCTGGAGAAATGTGCTGCCGCAGCTCCCCTCCCTGCCGGAAAGAGCAGTTTTGGTTGAGAAACAGTCACTTTTTTATAGGAAAAGTCGATCTGGGGGCTTTATGCATACACAAATTTTATTCAGTGGCATGCCGAGACATGTAGGGGTTTTAAGCTTTTTCGCGACTCGCATGTCGGCAGTGATGGGCCGTCGGAGCGAGCGCCCAGCTGAGCAGGCTTGTGCCTGGCCAAAGCTGCCTGCATGCCCCAACGTACATCCAAACGCTGTTACAGCATAGCCAAAGGTTTTGGCAAACTTGTGGTATGTTTGCATGGTTTCTCCCCATCCGTTTGCTTGTACGATGACCCAATCCAGGGTGCCTTTCTGGTTTGCAAAGGGTCCTGCCATGTTGCTCCAGTGCAAGCGCTGCCTGGAGCTAGGGAAGGAGCAGTGCCAGCTCACTGTGGTTCCACCCATGGGGTAAAACCACAAAGGGCACACTTCTTTTGATGTTAAAAAAAAAAAAAGGCTTTTCTCAGTGGCAAATCTCTCAGTGACTACAAGTGCCATGTATCTGTAAGTGTGTATGAACACGTTTGCTGAACTGCTTCTCCTGCCCCTATGGCTGATCCTGAGGCCCTTCACATTCCAAGGGGGCTGCAACCTGCTCATAGCATTCAGGGATATTTTCAGTCACCTTTTTTACTGCTCTAGTAAAGGGGGATTTTAAAATTTTATTTTCAGAGCAAACTGCCTAGTGGCCTTTCTGTTTGTTACAGCTGTTTCTCTGACAGGCCAGATCTGAATCTCCCCCTGTAGGAGGAAAAAACCCTTTATTTTGGACAAAATACAAACATATGTGTGTGAGAAGCTGCACTTGCTGAAAATGTTTTCTCGTACCCAGATCCTATTGAATAGCAAATAGAGAGTGATTGTGGTCTCCCCTAGTTAAGGCTGTGGTTAGATTTGGTTGGTTGGTTTTGTGCAAGCCTGCTGTTTTGTTTATGAAACAAATATGCCATTATTCCCTGTTCTCACACTGTGGATGAGTGATAGAAGTGGTCTTCCTTGGTTGCCTGACACTTATAGCTGGAGAAGAAACTGGAAAAGTCTTGTGTGATTTGCACCACTAGGTTTTACACGTGGAGACGTTCCAGAAATGTGTTGGGTCACTTATTTCTTAACATTGTTTTTTCCGCTGAGCTTCACATCTCTTCCATTAGACCTTCTCAGGGGATGGGTTTTGAAGCTTCATATTTGGGAGTGCACAGACCAGATATCTGATGCCACAATGCTGCCATTTATCATTAACGTGAAAGAAGATCAGGATGTGGTTCTGAGCGAGCTGGGTAGCCCTGGGGATGGCAGTCACAGAAAAGGCATGAAACGTAGGGGCAATATGTCTCTGAGCAGAGGAGAAGCTACTCATCTGGTAGCACTGAGAGGACCCCAGGCAGAGCTGAACACAGATTGACCCAAGGCACTAAGGTGAGAAGACAAATCCCCTTCTTGGATGAGTTCCCAGTGCAGATAAGGAAACTCGGTGTCGAGGTGAAACCTCGTCCAAGATGGTGTGTGCGGTCCTGGTGGCCAGGAGTCGGTGAGGCTGTCACTGCACTAAGTGCATAGGAGGATTTCTATGACACGGGGAAAGGAGAAGGTGTGTCTGAGAGGGGGCAAAAAGAGCCCGGTCATTTAAGCCAGGAAAGCCAAGACTGATGTGGGAGTGATGGCTCTCTATCTGTGTGTGTAACAGAGGGGAAGTTCTAGAGAAGACGGTGTTGGAACCAGAGCAAATGTGGTCACCGGCACTGAATACATTCAGGCTGGAAATTAGAAGATGATGTTGAGCTGGTAGAGGAATGAGGCCCGTGACTGCGATAGTGGGAGCAAAGCCTGGCTGGCTTTTGGGATGAAGCTCAGGAAGAAGGTCAATGAGTGATGCCACATCTGCCATATCAGGGCCCAAAAATGGTATTTCCAAGAGGAGCAGCTCATCTTTAGGAATATTGAAAATAATGAGTATTGACTACATTAAAGTGCAAGTATATGGAGCTACATCCACCCTGGCATAGCTCTATACGGAAGCCATTAGGACAAAGCTGAGTAACAGAAGCTTATAGGATGTGAAAATGGCTTGGAAACAACAAGAAAAAGAAATAACCTACAATAACCAAATTGAATTTGCAGGAATGGTGGCACTCAGCATCTTCGCTTCAGTGCATGCCTGTGGTGGATATGCCACCTCTTCAGGGCTGGCACTCGGGCAGATCTGTCCCTCTCACCCCTCGCTGCGAATTCAGTGTCACCACAGGCTGTTTCTTACTGCACTTTGTCTAATTTCAGCCCAACAAAGCCGCCCTCTCAGCTGGGTGCTCACTGTATTGCCATAATATGAATTAGTAGATATGACCCAGGAATTTTATAACACCAGTACATTTACTGAGCACATTTTGTTGTCCACTGAACCCAGTACCTGGCAGATAATTGCTATGAGAAATAGTTTTGACTCTTTCGCTCCTTTGTAAAACCAGGGAGGAATTGATAACTTTATCTCTCCCTGTTTTGGACCAAGTGCAGTTTCGATGGCTATCTGGGCAGGTCAAAGCCACAGGCGTGTGTTCCAAACCAGTGGGTAATTGCTTTGTGCAAAGCCATTCATGAACTAATTTTTTCCTCCAGGAAGGTGAAGTTTGTTTATTCAATCCCATTTCAAAGCAATGCCATTTCTTACTAGAGACCATAGCAGAAATGTGTGCACAACTTGGTTCTTTCCGACCTGCCTATATCTTTGTTTTTGTTTTGAGAATATAATTTGGAGTATATTTTTTCCGCATTGCTTCTTAATCTGTCTAGCCTGATATTTTCCAAACCTGTGGTTTCCTTCCTTCTCTCCTGCATTTTCCATTATTAAATCTTCCAGCCCACTGAAAATATCTGAGATGTAGATTTAAGCAACTTTGGCACAGCACAAGTCGTCTTCTATTGGGTTAATAGGCAATGGGTGCTCCAGCACACGAAGGATGGGTTGAAAAATGACAAACAGGCTTCTTCCCATGGTCTGACACCCAGGGCAGAGAACAGGGCAGGTGAGAGATGTGACAACTGAATATGTACATTAAAATGGACAGATAACTGATGCAGTACTGTACAAAGGAAAGATCTGGGTGGTCTGCAAATATGTGTTACTGTATTTAGGGTCTGATTCTGTTACATCCAAGCAAAGTAAATATTCCATTGGTATTCGTTAGGAGTGGGGGTTTTTTGCTCAGTGCCAGCTTATCAGTACTGTTGCCCAACCTACAGGTTGTCCTGGCTCCAATGTTCTTGGTCTACATGTAGGACCATGCAAGAGGCAGGAGGGAGGCAAGGAGGGGAGGGTCTGGTGTGGCTGCAGAGGTGGGGAGGGAGGGATGGATGGAGCAGGTTGAGTGTCTCTGTCCATCAGCATAAAGGGGCTGCTGCAGTCCTATTAGAAAAGGCTAAAAGGTAAATGGGCCTGAGAAAAAGTGTGATGTCAAGATGGCATTGCGAAGTCTAAATGTAGCTTCTTGATTTTCCTTTTTGAGCAAAGGATGTTCTCAGGGGGCAAATCTGGCTCTGCAGCTTTGATGGGGGAGCTGAGAGCCCTTTTTTTATCTGGATGGTGCCAGTCACAGTGGGACTGTGGGCAGCCCAGCCTTCCCCTTCCCACCAAAGTGGTGGGAACTGCGGCAGGGCGGCCGCATCCCATGGGAGACGCACGGCAGCCTTCAGCCAGGTCCTAGCCAGATAGGACTTTCTTCCAGCAGCAGAATCTTCCTTTTGGTCTTCAGCAGGGCTCGGGAGGAGGGTTATTTAAAGCCCTTGTCCTTTCTGTGGAGTATAGGAAGTAGGAAGCACTTCCTCCCCATAGATCTCTATCCAAAGCTTTTGTCCACTTCCTTACAGTCCCACCCTACTTGGAGTTGCTCCAAAACCCAGCATGCCAGGGCAACGTGCCGTTGTTCAGCAGCGTCATCCTCAGCCGCGGCTCCTCTCTTTTTCCAAAACAGAAGGTTTTGGCACCAAAATGCCAAAGAGCACTGTCCTGGGCTTGGCTATGGGAGATATAAATGCCTGTCTGTCCATCCTGCCCCACCACCCCTCCAGCAGTTGGAAATGTTGGTGTTGCAGAGAGGAAATATGGGGGTTGAGCTTCCTTTGGGAGCCTGATTGATGCTTGCTGCTGTGTTCTACTTCTGAAATGTAAGGTAGATCTCAAAATAAGTCTCACAAGTCAGGATCTCTGCAATAGAGGGTCAAGAAGCTAAAAAAAATATGTTGACCGCAAGAATGTGAGGGCCTGAAATGCTTTTAAGGTACTGTGTACTCTGTTCAGAGCATGGGGGGAAATATGGGGCTATTTCTTTTGCGCTGGGTATATCTCAGGAAGGTCTAGCAGCAGGATTGTGCCTGTGTTTGCAGAGGGAAGAGAGAAGAGACTGAACAGGAGGCTCAGCCAGGGCAGAGCATCAGCTGGAGGATCTACCTGGTGCCTCCATGGTCCAGACTGCCTTCAGCTGAGCAGATAAAAGCTTCACCTTCCTCTGGCAGGAACCTCTTCCCTGATGCCAGTGTGACTCCAAATACCTACATCAGTTTTGGAGCTGACTCTGCTGACCCTGAAGGTGGTGCGTTCACTGGCCTTTCCTTTTCAACATACTGCCAATGAGAAGCTGTTGGCAGGCTTCAAGGTGAAGGGAAGCAGCCTCGCTGTTCTGTGCTGAAAGTTGATGTCTGCACACCCCAGGAGAAGGCATCACTTCAGAAACTTTCAATTAGTGTACCATCCTCCACCAGCGTAGCCCTCCTTTTAACCACTGCCATGTCCTTTAAACACTTTTTTCCTGTTTCTCTCAAGAGGAAAAAATAAATGATAAATTATTGTGTTGACATTACGCAAATGTTGCACTTACGGAAAGGTCTTGTTGACGTGGTTTCTCACACAGGATACCTTCTCATGCAGAAAAGTTGCTGAAAATTTCTAGGAAAATAGGTATGTCATCCTTGGGGAAGGGAGATTAAAAAAAAAAAGACAGCCTGGTGGCTAGCATGGATCTTGGTTTGTGAAAGATGCAGAAATTGGTGAAAGTGTTGGGTTTAGTAGGATTTTCTGTAGCCCTGCTAGAAGTGGAGCTAACTAGTAGTTGATATCAGGTATAACTTAGGGTCTCTTCAGAGACCAGAGTAATAAATGAAAAGATCAAAAAGTGGCTGAGGTCAGTATCATGGTGTGGCCAGACCCGAAGAGCTTATCTGTCCATGGCCTGATATGTTAAAACCTTACTGATTAAGTGTTTGTTTTTTTTTTCTTTTTTTTTTCCTTTACTAAAACAAAGTTCACAGAGATAGTGCCATCTGAAGGAGAGACCTTAAGGTGGTATCAGGAGTAGGTTTTCTTCCTCGTCCCCTTCTCCCCCCATGAATGTCCACCTTCAACATTGCTGTTGAGAGAAGACACTCGTTTCCTGTTTTTGTGACACCGAGGCGGTGGGACAGGATGTGCCCCATGTGTGGTCTCAGGTGGAGGTCAGCTCTTCTCATCCCATGCCTGTTGGGGTGCTTCCTGCTTCAAAGCCATCACATCTCCTTCCTGTTACCATACCCAGTTAGGGAGGAAAATACACCTATTTGGCCACTACTGGCATCACTCAGATATAAGTATAAAATTAAGCGTGATTTGATTTTCCATTTGCTCTCTTACCCAGCCTGTTGACAGAGACTCAGCTCCAGGTAGCCCTCACCCGCAGCGCTCAGAAAAGCACATTTGGTGTGGATATTGCTGGGGATGGAGCCCTGTGGTGGAGGTTAATGAAAAAAGTGATGTCTTGAGTGCGGATTGCATGGTTTGCTTCTGAGATTATTTGCATTTGAGTGTTGAATGCCACGCAGAAATGTCAGAGGAGAGAAAGGATTTTCAGAGGGCTTTTCTTGGTGCCCTTAAGAATGTCAACGTGTGTCTTGAGTCAGGGGATCTTCCACTGTCTCCTCTGATATGGAGCACTCCCTTTCTCTGAGACAGGCAGTCATATTGCTCTTCTGCGTAATTTATAGTGAATGCTCTTAAAAGCGAATCATACTGTTGAGTGTTCAGGATTAATGAAAGTTGCACCTACTTAGTGCGTGGGCTGGTACTGGAGGTGTCCTGCCATGCTGCTGCATAAGCCTCTGCTTGCCTTGGACCCAGCTGCTGGGAGAGTCCAGCAAGCACAGTCCCAGGCAGCTCAGTGAAGGGGTGTTGCCCATTTTTGTACTGATTTTGTAGGAACTAGTGACAAAATAATACGATGTCTCCTGTTGTCTGGAGATCTCCCATTTTTAATGATGGGGACTGAAGTAAGAGGTGAGAGGGGGTATTACTTGTATCACTGAGCATCATGCATGGCCAGAGAGATGGTCTGTCATACCACCGCTGATCAAGCAAGGATGTCGTTTTTGTCTCTGCAGTGGGTATAGAAAATAGCACTTTGTGTTCAAGATCCACCCAACAGGAATGCCAATGCCCCGCTCATCCCTGCCACCATCAGCCCTGGAGTTCACACCGCCGAGGCACTGCCTTGGGCAAACACCCACGTGTGCCCTCGCACACGTTGCCGGTGGGGAGCCACCAGCCCAGGCGTGCCTTGGCGTGGCCATCCCGGGAGGACATCAGGACATTGCCCCAGATGGGTGTCTGCATCCCAGCATAGATTTTGCTATAATTCAATACAAGGTGTTTGGCGTTGCATTCTCGAGGCACGAAGGCTTGTGCTTGCCCTGATACTAACCCGAGCACAAACCTTGCATCACGTTCCTCTGTGATGCTCTTGTCCAAGATGTGTGCTGGGGATGTGGCTTTCCTGCACGTGATAGTAGTCTCTGCACTTTTGGCTCCTTGATTGTAAAAATAAATTTTAAAAAATCCCTGAGGCTGGTACAGTCACCTGCAGCAAGACTTGAGTAATATCCTCAGCTAGTGTAGAGCTTGGGCTGATTCCTACCAACAGAAGACTTGGTCTTCTGCTGCCTGAATTGCTGCATCCAGCAGAACCATGTTCCTTCCTTACGGGTGAGATGCTGTTCTCGTGTAGTTATTTTACAGATTTTTTTTTATTTCACAGGGTTTTTACACCTCTGCAAGAAACAAAAAGTTAAACTCTAGGTTTGCTTTTAGATTTTTACCTATAGCATTTTTTTCATTCAGCAAACAGGAAGACAAAGGTGTGAAATAATTAGATTATTATCATTAGTGGTTGCCACTGAAGGGGAAAGAGAACAGTGTTTTGAGATGAATTTTGGTTTAGTAGAGTGTATTTTTACAAGGATGTTAACCAGTGGCTTTTGTGCTATTTTAAAGTGATGATCTATATAAAAAAAAAAAAAGCTCATTTAGAAAGCTGGATTAATAAAATAAATGGATGCATTTATATTAGATTTGAGATTTTTGAAACAAAAAATTGGGTAGCAGTAGAAACACACAGTGTTTCAGTGTTTTTAATTAAGCAGCTAAATAAATGTTGGTTGAATTTTTGTTGAAGGTAGTTAGTTGCCATATCTCCAAAACCAAATTTCTGAGCATCTTTTTACTAAGCATACCTCTGCTAAATATTGAAAAGAAACCCAACTCTCTTCTCTTCCCTGTTTCAGATTAGCTACCCTGAAATCCCCTTGATTCCTCCCAACTCCTGTATCTCAGCACAGTACCTGCAGCTTGGGAAGCGCATCGCATCTTCCCCCCCCCATTTAGGCATAATTAGCAGTGAGGATAGTCTTGCAGACCAGCCTCTGAGGGCTGACTATCATCTGTCACTGTCTCTTTAGCAAGTGCCATTGTCCCCAAACTCTCCATCGTCTCCACGTGAATGGTTCTGATGCTCTGAGGTATCTCAGGTGCCATTGCCTGGCTCTTGATACTGCCATATTTTGGCTAATTCTTCTAAAATTTAATCCAGTTTCCTTTCTCCCAGGGCTGTGATTATTCTGTAGAGAATTATTCTGTGATTTATTTTCATCAATTAAATAAACACATTGTATGAAACTTTTAAAATCCAATGACAAAGCAGCCCAACTGTGCTAATTCTGTGGTTTTAATTATATTAAAAATATAGTGCCCTCTGCTGATTTCTGTCACTTCCCTTTTTCTAAAAGGTTGCAGTCTTCTCTCTGATTTTGCAGTTCACATCAGGCACCTTCCCGTATCCTGCAGGCCCGCACTCACAGAGCTTTATTTAAAATTATATATCACCATAGTATATTCAGTGAACATGACATGGGTTTTTCCTCATGCAGTCCAGCCTTTTCAGAAAAAGACCTTGTGGGCTAAGACATTGTGCTGACATGTTTTCCTTGCTCTATAATATTGTGTAAACAAACTGTAATTTTTTTTTTAAGCCTTGCCAACTTTGCACAGCCTCTGCAGACAAAACAGGGTTGGCTGCTTCTCCTTTGGGTTCATTAAAAAAAAAAAGGAAAGGGCAAAGGGAGGAGACAAGGAAAATCCACTCATGATTTTCTTTTCCTGTCTGTAATCACAAGCTGTATTGCTGCCCAATCTGCTCCCACCCAAATTAACCCAATTTCCTAATTTCCTAAAAATATTTCTGTGCTTTTCTTACTGCATTGGGAATATTTGCCCTTTACAGTAATAAGCTCTCCTCCCTGAGCTGGAGAATGTTATGGAGAGCTCCCTGAGGAACTGCCAATTTTCTGGTCCAAACACAGGTCTCGTTTTTTTCCTCATTAGCAGCAATTCATGAATGTTTGGGGGTGTTTTGTGGTTCTTTTGTTTCTTTGCAGTGAATTTGTAAAATGGTTCTTGGGTTAATGCATTGATGCTCGATGTCAGAGACTAATTGATTTTTCCCTGTAAATTGGGAATATAATCCCGAGTAAAGTGACTTCAATAGACAGGAGCAATCCAGAGACCCGTAAGTGAATTTCTTAGGTTTCAGCCCTTGTAGCTGACTCCATGAAATTAATGTGCCAGCCTGGAAATACTCCTCTCGCATAGCTATTTGCAGGATTGAAGCCTTTGTAATTATATCTTTTTTTGGTGAGCTTGGGGGTAGGTGGTTATCTATGATGGATTTTCATCCCAGACGTGGAATCAGGTTTTCAAGACCACACAGTCCCTGGGTACGCATTTGGATGGATGAACTTAAAAAGTAAGGTGGCTCAAGGTCTGTTACTAATTCGCTCCGCCTCTCAGAAGGACGTTCAGTGTACATACCTGAATTGTTACTGGGTTCTCTGGAACTGAAAATGTGGGTGATACAGGGCGTAGTCCTTCCCCTTCACCCACTTTTTTTAATAGGCTTCTGAAAAGGATTTAACTTGAAAATAAGTTGCAAGTAAGCAATGTTACTTATTTAAATAAAAGCATGATTAGTCACTGAAAGTGAAAAATTTAAGAAGCCCATTTATTTATTTAGTGTGGTCTGTTCTTCGCTTGTCAGGTTTCATTTCTCTGTTTCCCCGAAGGCAGCAGAGGAACGAGCTTCAGCTCCTCTTGACGCCAGCCTTTTTCTCTCAAACCCTGCAGCATTTCTTCAGGGCTTGAATTTTTCGCGGCATTATTGATCGAGGTTTCTCTTTTGTCTTGCTGCTTCTAACATTAACTTTTCAAGAGGTGAAGGTATTCCTTGTTGCACTTCAAACTTTATCAAAAGGTGTTACTTTTGGCCCTGGGTCTACAGCCTGGGGAGACGAAGTGGGTGCTGCAGTAGCTGGTACGTGCTGCTTTTGCTGCAGGGCAGGAAAGAAGTTCACATGGGTTTACCAGGCAGGACCAGATATCTATAGCAACATATTTGTATATCCTGTGCCTTCTCTATTTCAACGCTTGTTGCTTAGGATACTGGCATTAAAACACATAACAAAATCTGCTCTTTAGTCCAGAGTTCGTTATCCATCCCAGGCCCATGTAATTGCACGTTTCCCCTCCCAGTTCAGATCAGACCCGTTGACTGGCCCTGGGCAAAGCATGGTCCAGAGGATGTCATTATAATCCAGTTTTGCAGCCTATTTGCTATATGATCTTTTCGTACCACTAGGCATTTGTTGCTAGCTGGGGTGCCCAGGAACCCATCTCCCTCTTGCAGCTTGGCCCACAGGAGCTGGAGTCTTCTTAAATACATCTGTGTGTTGACTGTGTTGGTGAGCACTGGTGCTACCAGAGCCCAAAACATTTTTCCTCGAGGGTGTCTTCCTGAAGTGTGGCAGCACACATCTTTAGTGACTGAGGCTTTTGTTTCGACTACCTGTGGGGTTTTTGTGGGTTTTTTAGGTTTTTGTTTGTTTGTTTCTTAATACATGGATCAAACTTTAAAAAATACAGCTGCAGAACAAGGCACCATGGTTGCTGAATTACCCCAGGGGAGCAGGACCTCCTCCTGGCTCTCATCTTCACCTAGCCATAGGAAAAAAGATATTGAGGCTATTCCACAGAATGGTGAAATTTTCTCTGGGCAACCTATGCCAGTGTTTGACCACCATCACTGTAAAACAGTGTTTCCAAGCAAAGCCTTTTCTAACATGATGCTCACAAGGTCGGTGTGGGCTAAATCCTTTTGTCTCTTCTTCTGCACCCCAGGGCAGAAGGCATCAGTGATGGATCTAATGCTTTAGGTGTTTTAATTAAAAATAAAAAAAATCTTCCACCCCTGCGGGAATGGTTCTTGCATTTCAGACCAACTAAGAGCAGTATTTGCTGCCTGGCTTATGCTGTTTGTTTGCTTTGGGTTCCTGCAGTCCCTGAGGCACTGTGCTATAGCTTCAGGACCATAACAGATCTCAGACATGCTTCTTCTATTTTATAAGTGAACACTGCAAGAGAAATGGTGCTAGATTTCCCCCTGCAAAGCAGATACCTCAGATAATATAAAGAGTATTTACTCTATTTCTCTGTGAACTGTCTTTCTCTGCTGGAGAGCACCTCTGTCCGACAGATGGGCATTTCATCAGTTTTCGTCTTTTTATTAACACTGAATCAGTATCCAAGGGGGTTTGCACAAGGAAGTGCATCTCCAAGGAGTCATCCCTCCTTTTGCAGCCGTAACTGATGCACTAAGAGGATCCCATCAGGAGTTCAGTTCAAGGGATTTTTGCCTTCAGAAGGTTTGCATTGAAAAAGCCAAGTTGGTCTCCGGCTTTCTGGGTTACATATTCAGAGAACACTTCTATCTGCAGTAACTGGTGATTGATGGAGAGTTAATGCAAAAGTAGGGTGCACTGAGCTTTGTTAAAAGTATTTCAAATACTTCAGTGCATGGATGCTGACAATCAGTCTATCTATTGGCAAAAACACAGAATTGCTACTTTAGCTGTTTCAGAGTTAGCTACAGTTACTCACCGTACTGCTGCATAACTGGTGTGTGTCTTGGCCTCAGTAAATGACCTTTTTTTCTCGTTGCTAGGCTTTTGCTATGAGATTATTGCTTATTTTTGGTGAGTCTAGAAGGACAGAGGATATATTCAGGTAGGAGTTCTCTGGCATCTCAATTTCTAGCCTGGGTGGACATAGCTTATTGCAGGCAGGTAGCATCACCGCATAATTTTAACAAAAATTTTGGTGTGAAACCGGAACAAAAATGCATCTGCGTTTCCCCCTGTCTGAGCCTTACATGACTGAGCATCACTTTCATGAGCAATGACATACTTGTGAAGTCTACTGGTCTGCAGTTATACTTCCAAGCTTTTCCTTGTCCGATCACCTCAAGGACATTCCTGCGATTGTTTTTGTTACTGCCATGATAGTGCCAGGTGACCTGAGGGCTCATCAAGCTAAGCAGAGATGGACCTCATCGCAATGTATGTGGCATCGCTTCCCTGGATTTCACCCTGGTATGATGGGAAATGAGGGACAGGCAGGCAGTGTTGGAGTTAGGTCTCCGCTGACTGCTCGGGGCAATGTTGGGTGCAAGGATGTGTCTCCACCCTTGCCTTCTACACCCGCTGCAGCCAGTGATTTGGCTGGTACAGGCTTGTTAAAAAAACAACCCACAGCCCTAATCACAAGACCGACCTGAGCATCCCAGACCCACTCCTGTGATTCCCATTAACAACCATCCTCCGAGTGGTCTTGTGGCTAAATCAGCCACTGAGCCTCTAGAAAGTGATTTGATGAAAGCATTTTATAGCAATCGAATGAAATGTCAGTTGGATGCCAGCAGCAGGGGTTGCTGTCATGATTAATGAGATATTTAGGCATTTCATTTTGGAGGAGCTACCTGCAACACAATTCACATTGAAGCTGGTTTTTTTTAGATTGGCTTTAATAAATTAATGTTAATGTTGGTTATTTAATTATTCACAACAAATTGGTTACAACAACTGCAGGGTTATGTTTGGGTTGAATACATTACAAAGCCTTTCACAAAGCTCATATGTAAAAAAGGGTTGTGTTCAGAGCATTGCACATTACTTTTCTGATATAAAATGATGTAAAAGAGGAAGGGTTGAAATAACCTGTAATTTGTTGAATGCAAAGACTACTTGAATATAAAGCTTTTGAAGCCGATATTAAATGAGCATCCGTCCAAATAACAGGATATATCTTATCACTAGTAGTAGTGAATGCTAGTAAATTAAATTATCATCTTGTCTAGGGGCCCCTATTTTTAAGGGAACAGGGATAATAAAGGTATTATAGGAACAGGGAGAAATGGCAAACCTTTGCAAACCTCTTTTAACTACCAGTTGGAAGTTTTACAGTCCCTTAACCATGTGCATGATTAAAGCTGAGGTTATTTCTGCTTAAAGTCCAGCTCCTGCATTAAGTGGGCTCTGATGCTTCTGTCCCTCTCCCAGGGAAGTCCAAGACAGCGGCTGGCAGGCAGGGACTGCTCTTGGGCCGGGACAGTAGCTCTTACAAAGCACCCAGGCATCATGAAGTGGAGGGGTTCACTGAAGGATGGAACCTGAAGGTATCTCCTCACCCAAGGACAGAAACATGGTGTTACAATTTCTGCTCTTAAAAAAAGGACCACAGTCCGTCTGTTATTTGCTCCAAACCAGTGTTTTCTGCAAATTGACTGCAGCAGAGTAGAATATTGTGTTTTCTGCCCTTGGCACTGCAAGGATGAATATCTGGAGCTGGGGAGATTCAAAGATGGAAAGGCAGTGGGAGCAGCTGGGAGTTAGTGGTTTAACTGGAGGGCAGCCCAGTACTCTCCTAGGGATGATGCTGGCAGGGACTGGGAGCTGTAGCATCCCTGCATATTGGGAGCAAGTCGAGGTGTGTCAGGGGCCCAGAGAAAACTCTGCAGTATAATGGACAAAAATAGAGCTTTGGAGCTGAAATATTGACAGCTTTTCTAGAAAACAGACGTGCTAATATAACACAGTTTTCCGTTAAGCCCAATGCATTGAACTAATGAGCAGCTGGCTGTTTTTTGTCTCTGAGTATTAAGCCACAGAGCAGGATGTGGATTTTTTACATTGCTGAGGCGACACAGAGACTAAGTGGAATACAAATCAAATGAGCTTAAATTCAGCTGTTGAAAATCTGTCAGCTGTAGAGCAACTTATTTTTTGCTGACCTTTAACTTTTTTTTTTTTTTTTTTAGGTTCTTATGCATGCCTGGGATTTTTACTCTCTGGGAAGTGCTTAGCCCCCGTTATATTTTTTCCTGGTCTCTGTGCGCTTTGTTGCTCAGCTCTTGCAGTTTCCATGTAGCCATGCAGTGTTACTGTGGCCAGTTACTAACCTACCTTCTGCACCAGCTGTGAGCAAGCCTAACAGGGGCATAACAGGCTGTGCAGAGAAATGTCATTTATGCCGGACCAGTCATAGGGGTTTGGATGTGACTTTGTGCAAAGCTTGTGAATAAATTCCTGTCAGTCTGGGGGAGGAGATGCAGCTCAACCTCTTGCTTGGCAGCTCGGTTTGGTATTGCTGGGAAACCATGAAAGGCTGAAAGGGGTAAAAGCCAAAAATACATCATGGTATCTTTTTTCTCCTGTTGTTTCCTAAGTGCAGATTGACCATCTTTCATTTTGTTGAAGGAGCTGTCCTGTTGCCAGGCAGTCACCTGCGCATCACAGGCACTGTCAAAGGAGGGGACAAACCCTCCTGAAATTCTGATAAAATCCTGAGGTTGAAATGCCCTTTTGCCCACACTGGGGAATGTTGAACTTGCTGAATAAGCTTAGAAAAATATAAATCCCAGTAAACCTAGCAGGAGTTGCTTTGCCAAACATTTTGCTTTAAAAAGCCCTTTTCTCTGCTTGCCTGGGAAGGCAGAGGGTCGCGATCTGCTGGAAAGGATGAATTCCCTTGTGCTGGTGCTGCTGTCACAGGAGGAGGGAGAAGATGCTCCGTAAGCCAAGGGTTCTGGTTGATGCGAACGCGGCTGGCACGGAGCCACCTGCCCTTCCTGCCCCTGGCTTCATCCTGGCTTACTTTCACTTTTGAATAGATGGATTTTACTTTCCATCGCCACTGCTGTCCCTTCCCGCTTGGTCACCACAGCAGATCAGCCTGTTGGGGTGGGTCAAGAGCTCGGATCCAGACCTGGGCATCATAAGCCATATGATGCAGGAGTGGGATTGTAGCAGAAAAATAAAATAATGAGGATTATTATTTCCCAAATAATAAACATTAATAATAAGGGCTAATAATTCCTAAATAGTCCCTCCCAAACTGCCTTCCCTTGTCCTTTTGCAGCATACTAGTAACTGAGAGAGCCTAGAGTGGAGGAAAAGAGGCCAGATGAAATGAGATCTTTTCCCAGTGATTTACAGCATCCTTTTTCTCCTCTTTCCCCCTTGCCCCAGGCAGGGTCTGCGTTTACTGCAGGGCTCTGCCTGCCCCCAGCCCCTCTCCTCTGAACCCGGATCCAGAAGAGGATGGGAAAGCAGAACAGCAAGCTGCGCCCCGAGGTGCTCCAGGACCTGCGTGAGAACACCGAGTTCACAGACCATGAGCTGCAGGAATGGTACAAGGGCTTCCTAAAAGATTGCCCGACGGGCCATTTGACTGTGGAAGAGTTCAAAAAAATATACGCGAATTTTTTCCCCTATGGTGACGCATCGAAGTTTGCGGAGCATGTCTTCCGCACCTTTGACACCAATGGTGACGGGACGATCGACTTTAGGGAATTCATCATCGCCCTGAGTGTCACCTCTCGGGGCAAGCTGGAACAGAAGCTGAAGTGGGCATTTAGTATGTACGACCTGGATGGCAATGGGTACATCAGCCGTGGTGAAATGCTAGAAATAGTGCAGGTGAGATGTTGTTTCTTGTGTTCGTGTTGCTGTAACCTCTTTGCTCTAGGACATCTGGAGCTGGAGATGAGGGATGTGCCAAACTGGGTCCCTCCTGCCCCAGGGAGGCTCCTGAGCCCGTGGTCCCCAAAGGGACACTGGGGGCCATGGTGGGACCTACAAGGTGCAAATAAGGAAAGAGCCTGAGAGATGAACAGGGCGCTGTGCAACTGGCCCACAGCCAAAATCTTGCAGCTCTCCCTAGGTATGTCTTAGTGGGGTGTTGATGGGATCAAAAAACCCTGAATGCAAATTTTACTGACCTGATTAATCTCAAAATTAATACTTTGAAACTTCAGATGTGAGTCAACATGATCTCCGAATGAAAGGCTGTAGCGTGTCTTCGTCTCCGGAAGGTTGGGGACAGATTGCCCACGGGCTGTACTGGGGGGCATGCGGGGCAGAGCCCCCTGTGCCCCTGCCCCACATGCTGGCTGGGGCTTGGTCTCGGGAGTGGGCTGCTTGTCATCCGCTCTGCAGCTGAGATGTGTCTCCAGTGCACTGCAAGGGGCACTGGGAAGCACATAATGCATCCAGCCAGTGCCCCAGTGGTGGTCCTCATGGCTGAGCAGGGATAATTTAGGAGGAGGGCTAGGACTGCAGATGTCCTAAAGAGGTCTCATCTTTATTCACATTCTTATAAGTCTGAAAATGTGTTTCCTTACCTATCCACAAATAAAAACAACCCCTATTCCCATATATTGATATTCACCTATCATCTGTGCAACACCCCACATGCATAAATGTAACTGAGTGTGTGTTGAGAGCCAGCCGAAGAGGCGATGGCTTAGCCCAGTTGCAGAAAAGAGAATTACACACCATTGCCTCCTGTATCTTAGCCCAGTCCTGCTCGTACATTAATCTAGACACTGACTTTCAGTTAAACTGACCCAGCGGTGTGGGAGCTTCTTTTAAAGTGTGAATGAATACAGGAAAGAAAAATAAAAAAAGCTGCAGTCAGAAATTCCTATTTGTTTTGGTTTATAAAGTCCCACAGCTGCCTGCCAGGGTCAGCTGCCTTTTTTATTGCTACACGATTAAATTCTTTTTCTCAGTCCTAATACTTTATTCTTTGGGTTGTGTTTTTCCTGTGTCTTTTTTTATTTTTTTATTTTTTTTAATACTCAGGCAATCTACAAAATGGTTTCATCAGTAATGAAAATGCCGGAAGATGAATCCACTCCTGAGAAGCGAACAGACAAGATCTTCAGACAGATGGACACAAACAACGATGGTAGGATCTTCACTGGCACCCCTTCACAGGCTCTAGAAGTACAGGTTTTCTAGCCCAGCGTTGGTCGAAGCAGATCATGGTAGTTGGGGTGGGTGGGAGGTAGAGGGCAGGGATGTCCCCACTGGTACCTCTGGTGTCTGCCTGACCTCAGTGAGCATCGCCAGTCCGTAACAAGTAGGGTGAATAAGTGGGCAGCGGGTGAGAGACTTTTCCTGCTGGTGGGACGAAGGGAGGGGAGGGGAGCAGTCCTACCCTGACATTTTGCAGGTAAATCCCCTACTGTAAAGGCTCCTCTGAAACTTCACTGAGTCCAATGTCTTTGGGTTATTTTCTCTGGGCATAGCACGAACCAGGCACAAGGTTTTGCTCCTGTTGCCCTTGATAGGGTTGCAGTCCTGGGCTTGTCATCAGTAATGTGGGTTGGGGATGCAGTTGGGTACCTGAAAGCAAAAATTCCCCTGGGTCCATAATACTTATTCTCTGTGCATGTTTATGGCGTGTGTGCATATGCAGATGGCCACATGCAGTTCTGCAGTGTTTATTCTGTTGCAGCATGCATGTCGGGGGGATGTTAACAGCTCCTAAGGCAATTATGGAACTACTTGATAAATTATCTGACAGAGTACCTGCCACGACCCCTCCACCTGAGCTAGCTCATTTCCTTAAGCTCGAAAAACACAGGCAAAATTGAGCAATTTCCTCTGCCCATCAGCCTACCGACATGTTTCCTCTTATCCCAGTCGAGGTGGAGTTTTCTCTGGGAGTTACCGTGGCAGTGAAATCAGGAGCTGTATCCTACTGATGTGCTCAGTGGGAGCAAAGATTTGGTTCTAGTGCTGAGATACGGAGACCTGGAAAAATATGATCTTATGTGTAGAAAGGCTTTTATTTAAGAGAATTTTATGGCTGCGTTTTAGCATCTGCTGCTGCAGCCCTCAGGGCAAATTCCTGCCCTTGCTGAAGCCCTCAAGTATTTTACCTCTGACTTCATCAAAACTAGCACTTCATCCCCTGACTTCACATGTGGAGGGCCCTAAAATAACATGATTAAAGTATTTTTATTCTGCGGAAAGTAGCCGTGCGTGCAGATGTGCGACAGAGTAGTGCTCAGAAAACCTGCTATATACATCCTCCATCTGTTGCTGAAATAAAGTCATCCTATTCCCAGTAAAATACCAGCCCTGCAAGCCATGCAGTGCCAAGTAATAAAGTCTGTGCATGGGGAAGCGCGTGTGCTCTTGGTGACTGGAAATGATTCTTCTTCCCTGTCTGACTGTTGGACGTGGCAAATAGATTTTGATTTGTGCTTTGCTTTTAAGTAATGCAAGGAGAAGGGAGTACTAATAAATGTCCTGATAGTTATGAGTACTCTTTTTCAGGCTTAAGAAAACCCTTAGTGTGAGAACATTAGCTTAAAAGCCAGAAATTTGTACAGAAGTGTGCTATGGGGTTTTGAGCTTCTGCAATTTCTGCAAGAGGAAGGTTTGCTCGTTCCTCCCTGTTCGACCTGACTCAGGTGCTGGCCACTGAGCTCAGTCCTCTCCCCATCCCCGTGGCAGGCTGGGAGCATCCTGGGGCTGGTGAAAACTGGCATAATGAGCTTGTGCCTCCCTCCCTTTGGGGGCACATGGCCAAAAGTGGCAGCAGGCAGCTGCCAAGTGCAAGATGTTCATGTGTGGGTCCTGCCTGTCTTGAGTGGAGCAGTTTGGGTTGCGTAAGGATGGCCCTGGGGTGTTGTGTGAGGGTCGGGGTAGGTCATGCTGGGAGCATGAGGTAGATGAGACATCACTGGACATGGTGTCAGGGATGCAGCAAATGCTTGTCTCATCCAGTTTGTAGGGAAAGTGTTTCATTTCTCCTTAGTATTGCTACAGCTTATTTCTGCCATGGTTCAGAGTGCTGGAGCAAGAGAGTGTAGGTGATAGTAGGCAAGGCAGAGGCTGCTCATGGTCTCCTGATGGCATTGGTGCAGCAGACTGGTCTTGAGCTCAGGAAAAACCTGCCAGGAGGCTGGGTCACCCCAGGATGAGGTTTGGGAGAGCGGATGGGATCTCTCCTCCTTGCTGTGCCATGCTATGCTGTGCCACAGGACTGTTGGAACCAAGGAACACCGGGGCGGTTGCTCCTCGTGGTTGCTCCTCCAGAGATCACCTTTTCAGACCCACAGACTGTTACAGGGTCTGTCCAAGTCAGTGCCTCTGGCCTAAACCGAAGATGTGTAAACCAGAAACACTCAGGAGTGACACGTGGCAGTAAGTGGCTGCCCCAAGGCTGTCTTTTCTTGCTGCCCCAGGAAACCGGTCCTGTTCCTGCACACCCAGCCAGGGCACAACAAGCAGCTTGTGGAATCATAGAATAGTTTGGGTTGGAAGGGACCTTTAATGGTCACCTAGTCCAACCCCCCTGCCATGGGCAGGGACACTTTCCACTAGAACAGGCTGCTCAAAGCTTCATCCAGCATGGCCTCGTAGGTGCAGGAGAAGCCATCACTGCTCAGCCCTACATGTCACAACAAACAAGGGGCCAAAGTGGGGCGATTTGGGATATTTAGGTTTAAATTGTCGTAGTAATATAAGCATCATTTTCAAAGCATACATGTGTTCAGGTACCATACCTTGTGTTCATGTGTCACATAATTTGTATAGTCTAGTTCTGGGCAAAAAGCTGCCAAATGATATTGGAACAGTTGTTTTTATATTTGGCACTGTCTTTTTAAATAAAAAAATAACAATTATTATGCTAGATTGTTTTGCAGAAGAAAAATGCATCTGGGCTTAAGGGCTTGAGTAGGATTTGGCTGCTGTGCATTGCACTAAATTCCCCTCAATGCCTTTGCAATAGATTAAATATGCGTATGTTGCTTCAGTAAGGAGGGGTTTTTTTTAAGCTATGGTGATGGTGGCAGCAACAAGTGACTTTTTAAAAATTATTTCTATTTTGTGTTTCCTCCCTTTCAGGTAAGCTGTCGCTGGAAGAGTTCATCAAAGGTGCCAAGAGTGATCCCTCCATTGTGCGGTTGTTACAGTGCGACCCCAGTAGCGCGAGTCAATTCTGATTAAAGCGGACAGTGTGCACAGAGAATCTTGGCTTGTGTCCTTCAAGCTTTGCTCGCAAACGGATGCCTTCTCAACCGTCCCTCCACACTTTGCGGATAAGATCCCATTGCCAGATAGTGTGTGTGTGTGTGTCTGAGCGAACCAGCCCTCGCTCCCCTCACTAACACCAGTGCAGCTCTCCTTCGGCAGCTCCGTTTCTGCTTCCCCGTAATGTTACAATTCACTCTACACATTTTAAACATTAATTGAAACGTATGTTTACATGCAGCTACAAAAGAGTTCAAATCGCTGGTGAGATACCACTTCACTTAGTCCGTGAGAAAGGTGATGTTCTAGTAGTTGCCAAGAAGATGCTAGGTAGGACTTTTACCCGACATAGCAGATGGTAGATAATTTATTTTGCTTCACAAATTACTATGTAAAAAAAAAAAAGTGGACTGAATGGAGTAAGAAGTTAAAAAAAAAAAAAAAAAAAAAAGGAAAAAAAACCAGCTTTCCTGGGCATGGTTCCAATTTTCTTTCTGAGGAAAATTGCTTGCACTTATCTAATGGTCTTTACTTTCTTTTAATATATATATATAAATTATATATATATGGTGAAGTAAAATTTTAAATATTTAGGTCATCTATTTAAAGCATAAAATAGAATTCAAGCTTTGTTTCTTCTAGTCGTTTGTGATTTATTCAAATCTTGGAGATTGTTTTTTTGTGATATTTATGCATTAGCAAATTGCTGTTCCAAAAGAAATGCATGACTAGCAGTTTGTGGATATTTCACTCTGTTTAATTCCTGAATGCAAGTATTTGTTCATTTTTACTGTCAATCGTTCCAACGTTACTGTATTAACAAAAGACCTGAAAGGAGTTCATCCCCATTTTGTGTTTCTCAGTGGAGTCCTACTTTCTGGTGGTTGCTGCGTTAAATGGCTTTTGAGTGCCCCGAGGTGATGTGACTCGCACTGCTGTTCTCGACTTGGCTACACCTCCTCCCTTTTGCTGTCAATATGTTAATAGTCTTGTGCATTCCAGTGTTATTTAATATCTGCCTAATGCCAAGAAATATTAATTGAAATAAAAGACTACTTTTCTTGTCACTGCCTGTCTTGGTCTAACCCATGCAACAAGTTCCTAACATCACATATTTGGGGGAAGGAGGAGGCTGGCTCCCTGCTCCCAGGTCCCCTGCCTGTCTTGTCCGAGACATGTTGCCTTGTAAGTACGCAGGATTTTTTGGGAGCCTGCTGTTGCAGCTGGGTTAATGCAGTGGTGTTGGTGCCTGTGGGATCCAGCTCCCAGCTGGGTCCTGGGTGAAGGCAATTCCTTGGCAAAGACCTCAGGAAGGTGACAGCTCAGTTTCTGCTAGATGCAGAACAGCTCAAGGCAACGAAGGGAAAGCTGTCTGGGCTGTTGTGACCGTGAATTTACAAAAATAAAAGTTTCTTGGTCTTGTCAGGTACCAAGTATGTGTTGTTGGAATAATGTTTGACATTGGTAGCCTGGGAAGCAGTTTTCCCCATGTTTATCCGGTCTGCAGGTAGCTGCGTAAGCCTGTCCTCTCTGCAAAGTAAAGTATCAACAAATGATTTGGCCTGAGGTTAATGTTAAGCATGTAATTAAGGGATTTTTTCTGTGTAGAATGTCCTAGTAGTGGTTAGGTGTTAATACTTTAATATTAAAAAAGAGAGAGAGAGATGGTTGCAATATCCAAATGGAAATGTGTTGTTAGGTCGGACGTGGTCTACAATACAGACTCATGTCAGTGCTGCCAAGCAGAAAAGTGTGTTCATGGTTTTTTCCTAGAAATTGAAATTTGAGCTATTAAACTAACAGTCCTTTCAACCGCAACACCCTGCTCATGAGTGCAGCCCTGAAAGGGAGGTTAATCAGAAGCCTGCCTGCTTTCCCAGAGCGAGCCCAGCAAAAGAAGCAAACTATTGGAGGGGGGGGTGCTGTGGTGTTAAAGATGCTGCAGATATTCTTACACTAATGGCTCTTCTTATGGGCTGGGTAGCAGTTGTTTAGATGCACAAAGTTTAGATGCAAATTGGCCACCGTGGGCTTTATTGTCTCTCTGCACTCGGGAGAACTGGAAAAACATCTCTGACCTTGTCATGGGATGGTGCCTCTGAAAGGGACCGCAGCATTTGAATCTTGTTTGTGCAATCTTAAAATGAGTCAGGCATATTTTTAGTCAAGCATTGCACAATATTGTGTTCTTGGGTACCAAGGATGTCAAAACTGTTTTCCTGTAGCGTTCATAAATGCAGCAGTTCTGCTGTCATCATTCATCTGCTCTTGTAAGTGGGACTTTTGTCACCTTTTCCACCTTTTCCTGACATCTCTCCTCTTCTGGTTTCCACTTCTGTCTGTAGTGAATAGCAAGTTTAAGTAGCTGTTTTACAAAGCCCAAACTCTTCTCATTTGAAAAGGAAAAAAAAAAATCTTAAAAAAAGCTCATTTTGACCTCATTTTTGCAGAAACAAAATGAAAGAGAGTCTGAACTGTAGCGGTCAAAAAATTCCCATTTCTTTGACTTTCTAATTTTTGCTCTGAAATGTGCTGAGGTATCCACGATAGAGTTTGCTGCCCGCCACGGGCTGACAAGCCCCTGAGCAGCCCTGTGCAGACACTGGGACTGTGTCCTGCTTCATCCGGCCCAATTTCTTCTGCCTTTCTCCTTGTCCCTTTAAACTTGCCAGTCCCGGGTTTGATTTTTTTAGGTTGTCCTATACTGCTTTCCCAGCTTTTAAGGAGTTTCTTCTTCTCAGGGCAGGGTGGGTTGGCTCCATTTCAGATTGGGGCTGGCACAGGATGTGCGAGCAAGGCGCTCCCAGCTTGCCTTTTGGAAAGCAAGCGAGGAAGATGCCCAGGAAAGGTGGTTGTGCACAGCATCCCGGGGGGGCCAGGGGGATGCTCTGAAGCCTGACCAGGCTGAGCTTTTCAAAGGTGGCTTCTGATACGGAGAACCTTTTGATTACAGGCCAGCTAAGTACTGGAAAGGGCTTTATCTGCTGCTGCCAAGCAGCTCTCTTTAAGAAAATCAGACCTGCTTCAGAGGCTGAAGTTGTGCATCTGCAGTCACTGGGTAACTTTGAACATCTTGACTGTGCTTTGAAGAACTCCTCTGAGGATGTGCCTGCTTCCCCAACTGGTAACGAGGGCTAGGAGGGGAGAGCAATTTCCAGGCTTGTCCTCCAGGATGTGTCATTTGAGAGCTGATCCAGGCGGAGTTCAAATCCGATGGAGACATCAGTGAAAAGCAACTCCCAAAGCTTTACTGCTCATCAGGCTCCGGAGGGTGGGGGGGTGTGGGGGTGTCTTTCAGGGAGGGACTGGTGTGTAGGGGGGTTAATCACTTGCAAAATGATGTCCAAGTGATTAATAGAAAACTTCAACTTGTTAGGTGACTTTGGTGTTTTGGCAAATTGTATGTTTAATGAAAAATGGAGTCTAACTTAGCGAAAGTGGAGTTTAGCACAAAAAACCCTCATCAGCAGGTCCATTTTTACCTTGCTTTAATAAGCTATGCAATTATTTTCTTACCACAGAGATATCTAGCACTATGAAAGCTCTGGCTAATTACTACATAAATTCAGGCTTTTCTGTATGAATTGCAGGTCCTATTAAGCTAATTCAGAATTATGTCATTGCCTTTCAAATTAAGTTAGTGCCTGTCTGGTTGCAGCTTAACTCCAGCTGAGGTGGCAAAGGTGCTTGGATTTGGTCTGGTGTTTCTCTGTCACCAGGTTTGCAGTGGCCATTTGTTTTTAAATAAGGCCTTTTGCAACGTATTTTTAGCATTAGCCTCTGAGTAATAAACTCCTGCGAAGAACAACGTGAGCGTTTCTGCAGCCACTGGGCAGATGGTCTCCATGGATAGTCCCCAATCCATTATGCAGGGCACTCTCTATTCATATTTAAAGGTTAGGAACAGCCATCAACTTTAATGGTCCAGTGGGCAGACTGGCATTTTGAGATCCCCAGGCTGCATGATGGCAGATATATTGCTGATGAACCCGGTAATTGCCATTACCTCTTTTGTGAGGAGAGGTGCTTCATTGAAAAGAAGGAAGCGGGGGGGGGGGGGGGGGGGGGGGGGCGGGGAGAAGGAGAGCAGAGCATCTCTCTGTGTAGAAGCTTTGGAGATGTGCCTGCATCGCTGGGAGCGGTGTGCCTGCAAGCAGACCTTACCTGTTGCCCACCTGTATCAGTTGTGATGGTTTGGACCCACACACACTTCTGAACACTCTCGCATGGTCACTGTGGTTAAAAGGCGGCCAGTGCATCACCAGAGGGCCAGGTTAATACCAGGCTGATGGCCATGTCACAGGAGCCAAAAACCACTGGCCAGAAGCAGGAGGTGAGGAGCTGTTGGGGCAGCTGCCTGGTGTCTTCAGAGACACAGGGGTAAGCCCATGACCACCAGTTGGGCTGGTTATCTTAACAGGCTAACAGCAGGCGGGCTCTTCCTGATGGAGGAACAATTTATCCCAAACAAAATCTTCACTGGCTGGGCTGTCACTAGAGGGAATGGTCTCACCTGAAGGTGAGAAGCAAGGTTCCCTCCTTGCTCCTCTCCATGCACATTCCCACACCTTGGTGTTTGGTGCTGCCAGGGCTCGGGTGGGTCAAGCCTGGCACCCCAGGTCATCCTCAGCTTCCCCAAACCCTTCCTGCCTCTAGGGCTACAGGTCTGAGCACATCTTTGGTGTCTTCTCTATACCTCGTACCTGGCACTGGGAGCTGCATCACTAAACCTCTGGGCGCTGCCAGCTTGCAGCTGTGCTCCTGGGTCCCCACCCCAGGATTTTTTTACCTTTCCTGCGCTGTTCTGCCTGGGACTTTGGCAGCTCCCTTTGCCTTAACTGCATCTGACATGCAGCAGCATGGAACTCGGTGCAGAAGGCAGGTCATGCTCTAAGTCCACGTTGGTCACAGGTATATTGTAGCAAATATGACAAATTACATGCTGGATGAAGTTTGCCTCTGCATTCCTGCTCCTGTCACCCAGGCCGTTCTGCAGGTAATGAGGTGTAAGCGATGGAGCCTGTTTCTGTGTAGTGATGCTGGCTGTGCCTGCTCTTCCCCAGCAGTGGGGATGGAGTAGCACTACAGAAGAGAGCAGGAGCAGGGATAGGTCCTGCCTAAAAGTCCCATCCTGTCAAAGTCACCCACAGTGAAAACTTCCATCATCTTTCCAGTCACTATTTGTGTTTTGCTCTTTAGTTTCAAAGTGAAGAAAGTAATATCCCAAAAGCCTAGTGCGGGTACAGATTCAGCCAGGGTTGGATCCAGGCTTTCTCCAGCAAAGTCTGGAGAAAAGAGGGTGAGGGGAGACTGAAGGGAGGTTGTAGCGAGGTGGGTGTTGGTCTCTTTTCCCAAGTAACAAGCGATAGGATGAGAGGAAATGGCCTCAAGTTGTGCCAGGGGAGGTTTAGATTGGATATTAGGAAAAATTTCATCACCAAAAGGGTTGTCAAGCACTGGAACAGGCTCCCCAGGGAAGCAGTGGGGTCACCATCCCTGGAGGTATTTAAAAGACATGTAGACATGGTGCTTAGGGACATGGTTTAGTGGTGGACTTGTCAGTGTTAGGTTTACAGTTGGACTCATTGATCTTAGAGGTCTTTTCCAACCTAAATGATTCCATGGTTCTATAAGTCTAAAGTCTTGGCTGTGTGGCTGTGCACAGTTCTGCTCCAGCCTGCCCTTATGGCAAGAACAGCCATGTATTTCTTCTAGGTACTAAAGCACCTCCAATGCATTCCTCAACTTGTTTGCACAGGAGGAAAATGCAAACTGCCACAGGTAGCTGGTGTCTTCAATGTGGGTACATGCAAGAAGAAACACCCTCTTCCTCCCACGTGGGGTTCAGGTTGTAACCAGTACTGTGCTGAGCGTGCCTCAGTGGTCAAGAAGTCCCAAGGAGGTATCTGGCAGGCAACCTCCCCAAGGTTTGCTCCTTTTCGCCTCTGCAGGACCCTACGTTGCTTCTGAGAACTTTTCTACTGCATCTTTGCTGTGGCGGTGGCTGCAGGGACACCCCATGCCCACTGCGGTGTGGCCGTGGGAGCCGGTGGTGGGGGTCGGCAAAGTAGGGCTAGGGCACTCCACCCAGGTCTTAAACTGAACATGTGAATAAAGCTGGGCAAGAATCCAGTAAGAGAAATCATGGGCTTGTTTGGAGAAATTCAGAGGTGCCCAGACTCGGAGGAGAGTGCCAGCTAACTCATATAATTGGGATATTGGCCCTCTTACGGAGAAACACAGAACCAGTAAAGATAACCCTGTGCCTGAAGCTGGGATTCCTCTTCCGTTTGGACTGTTTTTCCAGGGGCAGGATGTCTTTGTGAGTGTTTTTAAAAGCGTTTTGGGAGCAGCAAGGGGAAAGGCCATGTGCTAAGCATCACAGCATGGAGCTGAGGAGCGCCATCCTTTCAGGGATACCAGGAACACCCGCTTGCTGCAGCCGGCAGGAGCAGCAGGCTGCCCATCTCTAGCTCCTACAGGGATGCTGTGTGGGACCACTGCTCCCCCCACTTCTTTACTAAAGGTGCAATAGCAAAGCGGTAGTGGGAGAAGAGGCCTTTCCTCCTCCTGCCAGACCCAGCTGGTGTGAGCAACCATCCAGCTCTTGCAGCTGTGGCAATGGCTGAACAGCAGATGCCGTGGGCAGCAGACGCAATGCTGGCAGCATTTCCTCAGGGAAAGGTGAACACAGTGACTGCGACGTGCGGAAAACAGACTCCACAATCAGTGAGATTGTAAAGTAGGTATGTTCATTCAGCGCTGGGCAGCACGGGGGGTAGTCCCACCAAAGTTCCACCATGCTTTAATATGCCATTAATAACCAGGAACAAAACACAAACACTGCACATGCTTTCTTTGGAGAAAATAAAGTTAGCTAATTTAGATGTTAGTGTTGCACAGCCGTGGTTATTCCTGTGCTGCTTTCCTTCTGAATTATTAATACCTGCGAGGCTTGCAACAAGCAGGTTTGATGCCTGCTGAAGGACATGGGTAGTAACGCTGCATGTGTATGGTGACACCGAGGAGCAAGGCTTCATGCACTCTGGGGACAGTGACGATGCTCTAGAAATGGGTTGCAGGTGCCAGGGTTAGCCACACTCTGCAATCCTCCACCTCGCCAGCATTGCGTGCGGTGATGCCCCAGTGAGCTGCTGCTGCCAGGCACCCTGGCCATGCTGGGGAAATGTGGTCTTTGGGGAAACTGGCTTTGGTAGCCTCCCCATGCCCCATCTGGGGAGCCCTATGGGCTAAAGATAACCATATGTAAGAAAAGAACTTCATTTTTAAGCAGGAGTGGCTTAAGCCAGCTTAAAAGCAGCTGTTGAACCCTTCTGAGCTACTTGGCAGGAGATTTCACGGCCACTTCTCATGGAGCTGCCGGTGCCGTTAGCTGCTCTTCAGGCACGCTGCCACCAGCCCGCTGTCCCCTGTAGGGCCCAGTGATGGCTGCACAGTATAGCAAGGGTCCCCAAGCAGACCCCTGTGGGGCTCCAGCTCTCCCACGAGGATCCCAAAGTCTTTTGGGACCGAGGCATCACAGGCCACATATTGGTGAAACCTGCAGGACTGTTCAACCAAACCAATTCCAAGTCTGCTCATTCCTCTGGTAACTGCCAGCACTGCTGCTGGAAACTAGGTAAAAAAACAAGGTTTTTTTTTTTTGGTCTTTTCTTCCTTGAGTGTGACGCTTTCCCATGATGCCTGTGAAGGGAGATGCACCCCCCACATGGTACCCAGGTGATGCTCTCCAAGGCAGCAGAGGCCGGGGCTGCCTCAGTTGCTATGGCAACACCCAAAAAGGAGCTAGGAGTTTAATTTTTTTTCCTCTCAAAGCAAAGCAACTTGCTTGAAGAAAAACCTCACTTTTCATTTTGGATGGCTTCGCAGCCCCCCATGTTCACCTTCTCTGCATAGTTCACAGCACTCACGCCAGGCAGAATGCTTGAATGGGCCAAAAAGTCCCTGCTGAGCAGCATGTGTGCGACCATGCATGGGATGGCCTGGTAAGGTGGCAACAGAGGGGACCAAAGCCCTCTATTTCTCTGCTCTACTGTAGCAATCATCTGGCAAAGTTACTTTCAGGGCAATTGTGCTTTGCACTCCCCTGCATTTTGGGCATGGGGGGGTGGGGGGAGTGACACCACCCAGAATACAAGGAAAGGGACAAAGGGGACAGTGAATAATGATTTTCCATATTCTGGTAGCTGATTCTCAAAGCTAATGTTAGACCATTCCTCAACCAGCCAGCAAGGTTTGTGCTGTTTCTTGCATTTCCACAATCATTTTTCTAGTTTTAGTTTCTTCTATGCCAGCCGCCTTTGTATGCTACTTCCACCCAGCTACAAGTTTCAGTGCTCTTATTTGGCTTGTGTTTTTAAACTTCCTTTTCACACTTGAGCCAGCACCAATTGACGGTAATTCCCCCACCAGCCCATGCTTGCTCGGTTTGGGTGTGCCACAAATCTCAGCAAGCCTCCTCGCAGCTGAACCTGCCTGCAAGCAGAAGGCACCCATGAAAGCTACATGTCTTGCCAGGAAGATCTCCTGCTCCCGGGTTTCCTGTACACCATGTGGCAATTTTGGACATATATCATTTTGAGTGGCATGAACTGCCATGTCTCCCGGAAACCTTTTCTGTACAGGATCAGCTCTTTTAATCTATGTGCACTTGCTTAGCTGCTATGTTCCCTCCTCCACCACAGCGTGGCTGGATTGCTGCTGTCACCAGGGGTGAAAGCATGGGCACAGATATAGACAGTGGGATTGAGTGCACCCTCAGCAGGTTTGCAGATGACACCAAGCTGAGTGGCGTGGTTGACACACCTGAGGGACGGGATGTCATCCAGAGGGACCTGGACAAGCTCCAGAACTGGGCCCACGTGAACCTCATGAGGTTCAACAAGGCCAAGTGCGAGGTCCTGCACATGGGTCGAGGCAACCTCCGGTATCAATACAATGATACCGGATGAAGGGATTGAGAGCAGCCCTGCGGAGAAGGACTTGGGGGTACTGGTGGATGAGCTGGCTGGACGTGAGCCAGCAATGTGCACTCGCAGCCTAGAAAGCCAACCATATCCTGGGCTGCATCAAAAGCAGCATGGCCAGCAGGTCGAGGGAGGGGATTCTGCCCCTCTGCTCCGCTCTGGTGAGACCCCACCTGCAGTCCTGCGTTCAGCTCTGGGGTCCTCAGCACAGGAAAGACAGGGACCTGTTGGAGCGAGTTCAGAGGAGTGCCACAAAAATGATCAGAGGGATGGAACACCTCTCCTGTGAGGAAAGCATGAGAGAGTTGGGGTTGTTCAGCGTGGAGAAGAGAAGGCTCTGGGGAGACCTTATTGCGGCCTTTCAGTATATAAAGGGTGTTTATAAGAAAGATAGGGACAAACTTTTCAGCAAACTTTTGTTGCGATAGGACAAGGAGTAATGGTTTCAAACTAAAAAAGGGTAGGTTTAGACTAGATAGAAGGAAGAAATTTTTTACAATGAAGGTGGTGAAACTTTGGAACGGATTGCGCAGAGAGGTGGTCAATGCCCCAACCCTGGAAACATTCAAGGTCGGGTTGGACGGGCCTCTGAGTAACCTGATCTAGTTGAAGATGTTCCTGCTCACTGCAGGGGGATTGGACTAGATGGCCTTTAAAGGTTCCTTCCAACCCAAACTATTCTGTGATTTTCATACCTCACCAAGGACCAACCTTGAGCCTCATTGTCATTAGGTTTTAGCATGATGGGGACCTGTTTAAGCTGCCCATGTATAATCTGAGCTGACACTGTGGCTCCATGAGCCTCCACCAGCATCAGCTGGACACAGGCACAGCCAGATTAGCCAGTAGTGCTGGTTCAAGGGTCAGAGATACTGGGAGATTTCAAAGGGGCACCACTCCGCAGGCAGGACTGGCTCAGCATGAATGAAATATAGCTTCGTGCTTCTCCTCATTGAGCAGCAGCAGGGATCCCACCTGCTCGTGGCTTGCATGAGTGGTGATACCACCAGATCAAACCTCCACATGCTGGTTCCCAGGCTTTCCTGAGCCTCAGGGACCGCCAGCACCCAACAGTGTGTGATGGCTACCTTCCTTCAGGCTTGGCCGAGTAAACTGGTGGAGGCTCCCAGGGGGTCTCTGCCTATCTTCCTCAGCACATAGTAACCAGCAGCAGGTGGTCAGCCTACAAATGTGGAAAAGAACTGCGGTCAGATAGAGAATGCCAGTGTGAGGACAGCAGTGCGCCTTGCCAAGCTCATCCTCCTGTGCTGCCTTAGATGCTCTCCAGAGACACATGGTCAGCTCCGTGCAAGGGCTTGCTCTGCTTGCTTGGTGCCCAGCAGTCTCTCACCATCCCCAGAGAGCTTGGGGTCAGGACAGCATCCTTCCAGGACAGGGGAGGTGCCACGTAAAGGTCCAAGCCCACACCACCCACCGGCAGTTGCAAGAGGGCTTGTGGGCTCTGCTAGTGCTGTCAAGAAGAGATAGTGCCTTGTTTGCCATCCTCCCCACCAGACACAGTTCTTCCTTGAAAGCTGGGTTACTTTGTCATCTTCCAAGTCCCTGTAGATCACCAGGGACCAAGTGGTAGGTCATCACCTTTATTGCCATCAGCCTCAGCTGATTTGGCCTTGCACATCATGACTGCATCACCAACAAAACCTGCCTGGCTGGTGTCAGCAGCTGTCCCACAGCATGGCTGGCCTTGGAGAAAAATCCCATCTGGATGCCTGTTGTGCAAATAGGAGGCAGATGCTACCCCAAAATTTTTCTGCATTCCTGGTATATCCAGCTGGGACTGAGCCCTGCAGGGCCTTGTGGTGCAGCTCCCAGCAGCGCAGGCTTTGTGTCACTGGCCCTGGCACCTCTGACCTTGCAGACTTTCAAGTCCCAGCCACAAAGGGAAAAAATATCTCACCTGGCAAACAAGCATGCAGGGCTGGATTGGCACCATCCACTGCGGAGGTGACCTAGAGGGAAGGAAATGGGCTTAGTTCCCACAGGTCCTAGCAGACATCCTGCTGATGCCAATATCAACACACCAGCCACTGAGGGTGTAGAAAGGGTTGTGCTCTGGGGCTGCTGGACATCATGGAGGTTAGCCCACGGGGACACCGTGCTCGCAGACAGTGACTGCATGGAGTGGGAGGGATGAGCCATGCTGCCGGGCCAGAGCTCGCCTTCGGGATGGATGCCTCTCCTTCACTCCCTACTGGCTTCAGGCAGGGATGAGCCTTAAGGGGAAGCTGGTGCACTGGCTGCTGGCTCAAACAAGACAAGGAAAGCAGTCATTGTTCTCCACGGGATGAAAAGCAGGTCCTCCCCACTCCTCAGCCGCTGTGCAGGTCCCATGCAGGGCCTGTTTCCCCATGGCCCAGCCACAAAACATCCCCACAGCTGGGTATGCCAGTGACCCAAGGAAACAAGAAATAGCATGAACCTCTGAGGAGGTAATGAGCTCGATGCAGGTTCCTCGCTGGACCTGACATGCCAGGCACAGATGCTCCTTGAATACAGGGTCACCAGATCTCACCTGGACTGGGTAGCCAGGGAAATGGAGTGGAGAGACCTGTCTTGGGTTTGGAGGAAGAGGACGCTCAGCAGACTCAGTTGACCTTTCCCAAACAACATTAGGATTGCATGAAATGACATTCAGCAACTAAAAACCCACATTCTGACAAGAGCCAAGGCAGCTTGGCCACGATGTTACAAAATATGTCTTCCCAGAGCCACTGGCTGCATCCAGCCTCATGAAATAACCCCTGTCCTGAGTGCCCTCAGGCGCTGGAAGCTGCACTGGCAGGCTCACTGGCTCCTAAGGTCTAACTCGTTAGGTCATTAGCTGGCATGATTTTGGCACGTATCAGCTAGTAGTCTCCTAGCTACTTCCTCCACACAGTTTAGGAATCATCATCTCTCCTCCCTTGGAGGCCAACCAAGGTCAGCATCAGCTCAGGCTGCTCTATGCTGGGTAGCTTGGGCAGGTTTAGTGTGGGAGGGGAGCATTTCTCATGCTATCCAGGCAGAGGAAAAGGGACTTCAGCAGGAGGAGAGAACAAGCCACCCTCCTGCGGGCTACTGGTTCACAGTATAGTTCAGGTTTACGCCATGCCTTTGCTGACTGTAGCCAGGTGCTTATCAACGGGAAGCCAGAGGGGCTGCAGCTCCATGCACCCAAATGTGCAGCTCAGTCACATCACACAGTGCATGTGCGTGTGCGTATGTGCACGTGTTTGCAGCTATACTGGGCATTTATTTTCAAATTGCTACCATGCAGGCCCAGCATAGTGCATGCTGGCAGGCTCTAGCAGAGAGGAGGCAGCAGGAGCACGCCTGCAACATGGGCACCTGTTCTGGGGAGGCGTGTGGGGATGGGGCAGGAGAACATCCCGCCCTGGGCTGATGGCACAGGCAATGTGGTTCCTTACTGCATCATTTTTATATGACTTACAAGCACTTTCCTAAGGATAAAGCTAAATGTCCTGCCTGTGGGTTTGCCTTGTTCTCCCTTTTGATGAGCAATTCCTGCCTCTGTCCTGGAGTATGAGTCACTTCAAAGTCTTCACCTCCATCAGCTGCACAGCTCTGTCTTACAGCTTTTTTCCAAAGCAAGACTGCTAGTTGATTCCTTCTTCAGTAATGTGATTTAAATCACCCTTCAATCACTAGTCATTTCCACACCTTATGGCAATAAGGACAAATTAGCACCTTAAATGAGAGAAAGGTGCTTCTAGGAAATGGGTTTAATTTCTAACAGGTTTTTGGGAAGGAGCTGCCAACCTTGGATGAGTCAGTTCCTCTGCTGTGGTTGTGTGAATGAAAAGGGCACAAATAGGAAAAACTGGTACATCCTTGTACAGTGCATGGCACTGATATGGGAAAACATTATCTGAGTGCGGTGGGGGGCTACCAGGGCATTGTGCTGGTCCCTGCCTGCATCCTGCCTTCACCTGAGCCAGAAGCCAACAGCCACAGTGGGTGTGATTTTCTAGATTGCCCAGTGCCCTTTAAAACTCAGGGGTTTCAGTGCTTAATTAAAAGATAGTTGGAAACAAGTTCTGAAGGATGTAGGTGCTTGTGCCCTACTGCTGGTATGTAGCCACCTACCTCACTGAACAGCAGCGGGATTTACCCTCCAGCCTGCCTCCAGGTCATGGCTTTTCCTTAAAATAGGGGAAAGTTAACTTTTAATGTAAAAAATAGCAATGCTGGAAGGAGTTAAGACCCAGCTACATGGGGTGGGGTGGTGGGATTGCCTCTGGAAGCCAAGCTCCAAGGCATATTCCCTACCTTTGCCCAGGGGATCGAAAGGATTTTTGGTACTTTAGAGAATTGACTGCAGCTTTACCGGGCTTGGATGGCTAATGACTGATTGGCAACAAATTGGATCCCACAGGCATGCCCTGCCACATCCTGTGAGAGAGGGTGGAGTCACACAGCGAGGACCTGCTAAGTTGGGGCTGGATGAAGCCAGTGTCCAAAGACACCTGCTATGATTTTAGGTTTCACGCAGATAAGAAGAGATGAAGTGAATGGATTTGACCTAGGTAGGTTTTTACCTTTATTCATATACCTTAGAGTAGCAAGCATTTTTTTCATCTCAGAAGAGTGATGTTTTGCTATTATGCCACCAGCACGGCAGTGAAAGCCAAGCTTCAACAGCTCGTTTCCTTAATCAAAAGCTGAAACCACGGTCCTCTACAGCCACGGGTGACAATGACCTAGGCTGAGGAGCTGCACTACCTGAAATGCCACAGGAAAGATTTTTCCAACAACCTGTTAAAACAAACAGCAACAAATTGCTTGGATTGGGTGCACGCAAAGAGCAGAAGGATGAGAGCGTAACCTCTCATTTATATCAGCCTCTGGCAAACATGATACTGGATTACTATTAGTATTTTTTTTAATGACTCCAGGGCACAGTCTGAGGATCTCCAGACCAGTAAGCCCGAACCAGAAAAAAATTGGTAGAAACCATAGCAAAGTACAGACACTGCAGATCCTAGGATAAATGTGATGTATTAGGGAAGAGACAAAATGGACTTTCATAAATGGAAGTCTTGCCTGATTAATCTTGTCATGGTTTCTGCACGAATGAAGGGGTAACGCATTCCTAAATGGTCTGACAGGGGAGGGATATATAGATGGATGGATAGATACAGTGGGACAAGGATGTTTGCTAATAATACAGGATTGTCTAGGATCATCAGAGATGGTGCAAAATATTGCAGGAGTGTTTTTCCATATTGGTGACTGGGCAGTAAAAATGTGAGTTAAACTACCTATTATTAACTACAAAAAAAAAAGGACATTGGAAAAAAAAAGCTCTAATTATTCATACACTTGGAAGTCCAAATTAGCATGATACTGGGATCACTTTGGGTAGAGATCTGAAAATATCAGGTCAGTGCTCAACTTCTTATACCATGAATAAGCTTTTGGGGAGCCTTTGGGTTTAGGATGTTACTAAGCTGGGTAAAAGGGTTCCCTGCGCACCCCATATATCATGCGGGGTTAAGCTGGCCTCCAAAACCTCCTTCTTCTGTTTGGGCACAGCTGGTCTTCCCTGTGCAGCCCGCGTGCCCATGTTTCTGTGCCCTTAGCTCCTCACTTGGTAACTTAAACTTTCAGGCTATTTACATGGCAGCTAGTACCTGGCTAAATCACGTACTGTGTCAGCGGTACTCATGCAGACCAATGGCAAATAGCTCCACAGCTGCTTAATGCCGGCAGGGAACATTTTGATCAGCCCATCTTGACCCCACTGCTAACGCAGGCCAGTGAATCTGCCTTGGTTATTTGTGTACCAGGCTTGTACCTTTGGCCCAAGGCTGGAGACGATGCTAAACGTCTGCCACTGGACTCCTGAGAGTGACATCAATATTCTTTTGTCTTAAGTAAGCCTGGTGCTGGCTCAGCTGCATCTATCTCTCCCAAAGACAAATTATACTTTATTGCATGGTATTGCTTAGGACAGAAAAAAAATCTCAGTAGGCACCAGCAATTCAGCACTTAAAACTCGTAGTAATATATAGCTTGACCAGGGTAGCTTTTTGTCCCTTTCCACTTTGTCTTTTCTTTTCCCTGTTCTGCCCACACACATGCACTGTGGCTCTCGGGAAGCACAAGGGGGGCTGGCGGGATGAGAGGATGGTTGCACGGTGTCCCTGGGCATTACTGGGGACAGCACTGGGAAGCCAGGCCAGCAGAGGTGTGCTCTGCCTCACTGCAGCCCCACTGGCATCATCTGCCTGAGCAGGGTGGTTTTCTCCTCCAGGAGGGGACAACAGTGGGAGAAACTCAGGGTCTCTCCCAGGGCACGTCTCGGGGTGCATCCACATCTCGGAGTGCATCCAAGCCTTGGCTTACACCTAGGCTAAGCTATCCAGCTGTGGGTACAGCATGACCTCCACTTTCTACATGCAATAAGCACTGTAAAACATCTGGCTCCAGCCGCTCTGGGGCCATGGGGTGCTGGTCTGGCTCTGGGAAGAGGACGTGGGCGGAGGGCAGGGAGCAGGGTTCATGTGAGCTCATCTTATGCAGAGGTTTCTAGGGAGCCCTCGCTCCACCAGCCTGCCCTCGTCTCTCAGCAGCTGTGGCTACTCCAGGGGGTCTCTGCTGTGTCCCGTAAACCCCTGGACTTTGTGGCATCGGGCAGAAGGATGCCTGGGGCTGCTGGCAACCCATCTGGAGGGATGCATCCCCGGCAGGGTATGCTGGTGCTGTCTGCTCTGGCCTCCTCCCTTCCCACCATCCTGCCCCTGCTTAAAAGCCAAAGATTTAAGGAGTTATGTTTTCCCTGCAAGCACCATTTCCCTCCTGGCTTGCCTCAGCGCAGGTCAATTTATTTGCTGGTAATAAAGAAATTTCCTCTCTTGCACCAAAAAAGAAGTGTGCAGGCAGTAAGCATAGCCTTAGGAAGGTCCTACAGCTGAAAGTCTTGGGCTGCAAAGGAGCAGGCGGCAGCAAATACGGACCCCCAGTTTGGGGTCTGGGGAGGGAGCGGGTGAAGCGAGGCCCAAGGCAGGCTGCTGCTGCCATCTAGCCCTGCCTGCCACTCAGGAGCAGCTCAGCCCTCACCCACGCACCTTTCTGCACCTTTCCTCTCCTGAGGACCAGGTATCTTTTCAGGTCTCTTCGTTTAGCTCACCCTTTCTGAGATTGCAGCAGCTATGGCAGCAGTACTTAGGGCCAGGACACGCAGCAGCTCGGTGGTCAAACCAGAGGAGGATGTGTCGGCTGCTCTCCCCTGCTCTCCGTGGCCGTGGGCCTGCATCCAGCGAGTGTTGTGGGGCCACGCTCACTGGGTTGCATCCTTCCACCCAGTGAGATTCACCTCCCGTGGGGGAAGACACCCTCTGTGCCCGATGCTGGCATGGACGTCGGACCCAGCAGATCTCCCACCACCCTGCCCGGTGTCCTAAACCTGAGGCTGGGAACAGGTTTCTGCTTTTGAAGTTGTTTGCTCCCTGCGATTGTCTGTGGCTACTGCCTGAGTCAGGAGGAGGAGTGAATGGTGGTCCCCAGGCTGATGGGCAGCACATTCAGCTGGGGATGCAGGAAAACTCCTTCAGGAAGGTGAGATGCCACCTTGGGAGGGTCAGGGCTCCTGGGTGAGGAACCTTCTTTACCCCATGGAGCAGGATGTGGCTCTTTCCTTTGCTTTGACAGCCACACTGTGGCTTTGGTTTAGCATCCATTACCACTTCTCGCCACTCCCCTCCCCAACTTTTTTTGAGGCAGGAGTGGGTCCTCCCTCCTCAGTAGCTCCTTCAGAGGCAGCTGCCAAGTTTAGATTCATTTCAGCATAGGCACCTCACCGAGCAGAGCCCCACCAGTGGGAAGGCAGCCGAGGAGCTGGTGGTGTTGGCAAAACCGAGGGGACGGCACTGTGGGGCTCAGCCCCACGGCCCTGCCGGACCTGCTGGGCAGCAGGGTGAGGATAAGCACACCAGGATTGGAAGGGACTTTAGGAGGTCTCTAGCCTGAGCTCCTGCTCCAAGCAGGCTCAGCTGCAAGATCAGTCCATGGTTGCTCAGGACTTTGGCCTGTTGGGTCTCAAAAGCCTGCAGAGGTGGAGCCTGGCCAACCCCATCAGCAGCCTGGTCCCCTCCTGGCTGTCCTTACAGGGCAAGTTTCTCCGTGCACCCAGCCTGACCCCCTGGTTCCAGCTTGTGTCCGTTGTCACTTAGCAGCAATCCTGCAAAGTTGCTCTACAGAAGATGGCATAAATTGGTTCCATGGACTTACCCCCACCAAAAAAACCCCTGACAACAGTGAATGTAAATTAACCCCAGGAGCAGTAGAGGAGAATAAAAAACATCACAGAAATAGCTACTGGAAGAGCCAAGCCTCGGACTGGGCTCCAAGCTAGAAGCTGACAGGACATTTGAGGTAACAGCCTTAAGAAATTAATTTTGAAGTTTTCTGTGTATTAAAAACCTCAAATCCTTTGTTTCCCATTTCTGTGAACAGATGGGAAGGGAACTTTGTTTGGTTGGGATTTTTTTTTTTGAGCTGTGCAATAGTTTAATTACTACTTTGTACATACATTTTCCCTGTACTTTCTTATTTGCGTTTGTTCTCTCTAATAACATCTCGCTCATGTTGCGGTCTAACATCGGGAGTGTGGGATCATTCAGAAGCTGTCTCTCCTTTCTCCTGCCTTCCCTGGCTCTGACAGCCGGGGTTTTTGATGCTTTTTTTGAGCTGAGCTCCATCTTGTGGGCTTTTGCTTGGCTAATTAGTCAACCACATCCTTATCCCGGAGAGGATCTCCCTTGGCCGCGGTCAGAGGAACACCCCCACTTCACCTGCAGTCAGGTATAATCACCCACTGGGGGATGAAACCCACATGGCACAAGCAGATGAGTCCAATAGCACCTACCTCCCGGGGAATTTGGCGAGCCATCCTGGCAGGGTGCAGGAGGAATTTCCCTCTCCCAGATCGGCAGTCTCTATGGCAAGTTGGATTTTCTTTTGCTTTTCACTTTGGTCAGATGCTGTAATGGTTTAATGCCAGTTTTGACTGCAGGAAAGCAGGACAATTGTTGCTGAGAAATATTTATTGAGCTGTTACAGTGAAATCCTGTTGCTACTGATGAACTATAGTTAACAGCAAGTAACTGGAGTTTTTAAGCAGGAACTTTTTTATCTAGCAACACAATAGATGATTTTCTTCTTGTCCTCACAGTAAGGGCAGCAGCACCTGTTACCTTACTGAAAACTTCGTCCACGTTATCCTGGTCAAACATTGCAACCCCGTTCCTTGCAAGAGTGCCAAACTAGAACTAATGTTGTGTACTTCCCACCTAGTGAGCTTAGTAGCCAAATATAAAAGGGTTATGCTTAAGCCCACTGAATGTCCAAATCCTGTTCTTCTCCCAAGGCTGGGAACTGCATTTTGAGGATGGAAGAAATAACACCTGTGATTGCAAAGCACTTTGGGAATCCTTTGTACTGAGCTGCTACAGTTGCCTTTTCTCAGCTTGTATGTGGTGCTTCCTGCGTTTCCAAGGTACGTAGACTGAACCTGCACTTCCCCAGCAATGGTAAGGTGTTGGCAGCAACCAGCTGGGAGCACTGGTCTCTTTACATCGCTGGTCTGAAAGTGCCTCTGCCTTTGCTTCCTTCCCTGAATTGCTGTGCAGCCTTGCTGTCTCTTGACCACTTTTTGGACTGGAATATGGCAGTTGGCTCTGTACCACAAAGGCAGGGTGAGCCAATTAGTCCTTTGCAAAGCACTCTGAGAGCGTGAATTGAAAAGAGTATAACTGGACAGCACTTTTTTTTGTGGGAATACTGTGGGCAAGACTGGGACCAGCTCCCTAAAATGAGGAAGAGGGAGGGTTGGTTTCAGTGTGCCAATGCTTTTGTCTTTAGGCACAGACTAACAAACTGAGGAATGCTGTTGCTGTAGTATAAGCATCAAGAAACACATGCAAATAAGGTTCTAATATTAGCTGGACATTAGTGATATTTGCAAGACAACATGGACATGCACAAGACTGCAGTGTTTGCCAGTGCTCAAGCATTTGCCTGTGAGGTGGGTGGCCTCTCCTTACTGAAATGGAGGGGATTCAAGGGGCCACCGTCGTTCATGCCCAAAGCACGCACCTTTACACAAGTCCTCAGCCTCCCGCTGCGAAGGCCAACGTCTTGGTGGCTGTACCCCTCTGAGCGCTCATCATCAGCTTTCCAGAAGTGGCACTGCTGTGGTTTAGCTGCTCTAAACACCTCCTGTATGCAGAGGACTACAAAAGCAGTTGAAGAGCAATAGCAAAGCTTGCCAAAATATAAAGTAATTAAGTCCCAGGCCCATATATGCTCCCTGTTCTCCATGTATCTTCAGGATAGTCAAATACAGTGTTTTAACTAGCTGAAGATGAATTTTAATTGGAGGCATTTGTGACATGGGTATCAAAACCAGACCACAGCCACTGAGATGCCAACTGCCTTCAAACTGTAAAGAAAACTAGGTGATTCATGTTAAAACCAGGGACGCTTCTCTGAAGCAAATTACTGTCACTTCTTTTGGTACTGATCAGTGCTTATTTCAAGAGAAAATTAAAAATAATAATTAGTATTGCAATGATTGATGACCTTTTACTTTTTGACAATCAGTTAACATACTTGTCTAAGCTCTTCTTGCAATACTTATGGATAATGATTTTTTTTATTTTTTTTTTTTTTTTTGTGGAAGAGGGTTGGCTTTGATCTGGAAAGCAAGCTTTCCATTTCAGTCTTGCTGCAAATTGATGCTGTGTTTAGCTACAAAAGACCTGTTTAAATGATAGTACTTGTTGGGGGTGAGGTCTGTGAGAGGAAAGAGCTCTCCCTCCAGCTCCAGGTTTGCTCCCGGAGGAAGCCTTGCTTCTGCAGGTAGAGCTTTGGGTCCCTGCTCAGCGCTGCTCCCAGCTCTGGGTTAGCTTGCTGGTGCAAACGAGGCGGCAGACTTGCCTCTTCCGAGGGGATTCATGCACTGACACTGTTTGTCTGCAAGGCCTGTGTTGTAGCCTACAAGTTAGCAGCTTAAGAATTAAATTGTGAGTTAAATGCTCATGCAATAACACAAGGGAAATCTGCCCTACAGTACACTCTGCTGTCAGCAACTTCCCCCCTTGTCCCTTATTTTGTCTCGGTCTTCTCCTACTTCGGTATTCTCTACTCTCTCCTTAATGTATTCCCACCTTTGATTTTCCGTCTGATGTAATTTCAGAGGACCACTGTTTCTCATCTTTTTTTGGTATATGAAACTATATTTGCACCAAAGGATGTCAGCTGAACTCCACTACAGGTCATGTATAGCCATAGGTGGACTTATGGAAGGTGTCAGCTAGACTTGTTTCAGACCTCAAACAGCTTCACAACTTGAGAAGAAAGGAATGGGGTGATGAGAAGCCATGCCCTCTGCTCAAGAAGATGTCTTGGTATTTGCCTCAGATATTAGTCTCTTTTTCCGAGAACAGACAACTCCATCACCAGTCCAGTGAGAGGAGTGACCGCTGGGGACATTAGGAGCAGGAATGCAAGTCTTTGCAAACGGCCCAGCGAAGTCCATGTGTCCACAGTGAGACAGACACAGCACCATACAGAGCATGGTGAGGAAGAAGCGAGCTGAAAGGCACAGGCTATTTTTGTCTCCAACTTTGATATTTGTTGAGCTAATTATAAAATAGATGCAGCTGATCTCAAATTTTTTCTGGCATGCAGCTCCTCCCTCCCTCCTGTATCAGACAAGCTTGCTCCAGGGAGGAATAATTCAGATGTGCAGTTAGAACAACTGCATTTGATCAATGAACATGGCAAAACAGAGCGAAGGCTTTGATGGCCCAAGGCTCAGGGAAGGGAGGTCAAACTAAACCATAGGAGTTCACTGCTTGCTTTGTTACATCTTTGCTGTCCTACATGGTGCTCCAGCTTACACTAGGAAATATATTACCCTAGTTTGGATGGTAGGGAATCCCCACTGTCACCATATGACCAATTCCTGTCACTTGGGGTACTTTAAAATCAATTTAAAAAGTAGAAATGGACCACTAAGATTCTATGGAACCCAGGGGCAGGGCAGCTGTGAGATGAGGGATATATACTTGGTATCCCTAAGACCAGAACATCTGCTCAGTGTAATCCAACTTAAAATGAGAAACTTGTGTCTTGCTTAAAAACACACCATCCTTACTGTAAAGATTTATTACTCCCACAAGTACTAAAAGTCAGCTAGCACCCCCCCCCCTTTTTTTTTTTTTAACATGGAAGTTGCTCAAGATTAACAGTTCTTTTTAAGCACTTGATACTCTCCTTAGACATGGCTTACAGAGCACCAGCTGAAGCTATGACTTACCTGCCATGGGAGAGGAAGGTAAAGAACTGAGGTCAGCTATGCCTCTTTTGGGGAGCACCAGAAGTTAATCAAAATGATTATTAGTGTGTTGCCACTGTCCTGGCCTCCAGCAGACAAAGAGATTAATTTTTTCTTTTTTTTTGAGACAAAAGCCAATGAAATAGCTAAAGCAGCCAGTTAATGTTAAATGCAGATCAAGAAACTAATTAGCAGCCTGCCAAATTCCTCTCAGAGAAGCTTACTAATTAGCTTCTACAAGTGATTGCCTTCAAACTACCTGCTAGAGATGGTCTCTGCTGGCTGTGAGGAAGCCAGACCATGCCGCTTGCCCACCAGCAGACTAGTTGCTAGTGCAGCTACTGTGTCAGGTCTCACTACAGTTGTACTCAACCTTCTGGCTCAACCATCCACAGCCTTCAAACAGGCAGGTTTAAAAAGCAGCTGCCTCTCCTTTAGACCACTGCAGGCTTTCCAAGAGTACTTTTTCTGCATACCTGTTAGGTTTTTTCCAGAGTTCAAATAAATACACTTAGCTCTCACAGGGCAAGATTTAGATGTGAAATGTTACAGTATTAACATTTGGTTACCATTCATTACTTTTGCTTTCACGCTAAGAATCATTTAAGTTTCCACATGAATTTGAAGAAGCTGAAAGACACCCTGGTTTGGCTGCAGAGAGTTTCCCTGAGATTAAGGCTATCGCTCCACTACATGTACATACTGCAGTTTGCACCAGTGTGGTTCAGTAGCCAAACAGCTGGCTACTGTATGCATGAGAATATTTCAATCACAAGTTTGAAGGCAGGAGTGAAGCAATTAATGTAATTTTAAAAAAAGCCATTGGGGATGCTTCAAGAGAATCAGGAATGAGGTACCATTGCTTCTGTTTACCCTATTAGTTCAGTTAGTGAAGTGTGTAGTCTCAGCTGAAAGCACAGAAGCTAAACATTGTCTTTCACAGCTGCTTGTAAGAAAACAGCTTTATTTCTCATCTTGTTTTATAAGCAGTGCTACCCTTGGATGACCCTTTAAAACTTAACACTTACTCTAAGTTAGCTTAAGCTTTACATACTTATTCAATACATTAAGGTTTTCCTCTTTACACATCAGGCATTTGCTAAGGGATGCCTGCAGTCCAGGACCTTCTGGCAAACAGAACAGATCCAGATCTGGGCCTGATCAGTTTGTCAGAAACATTTGGCAATTTTAGTGCAACAAGTGGCAGCAGCCTAGTATCAGGTTAAACAGAAATCAGAATGCTCTGCTCCAGTAAGCAAACTCACTAATTTTATCATTAGCTCCTACTATTTACTACTTAGTGTCATCTATCACATTTAATCCGAAGTCAGAAGTTTAACAGGGTAGCATGTATTTTCATGACATTAAGTAAGAGCTTCTAATTGTATTGCATGCAAAGGATGTTGAGTCCCATCTCTTATCATCCATTTTATACTAAAGCCCTAAGCAACAAGGGTCAGAGAGTAGTTGCCACCTACTAGTTAGCCACAGAGTTTCAGCTTCTTAAGTTTTTCCCATAACATTTTAATTGTCACATACATAACAAACAGCTTGTCAGTGGCAGCCATGGAGCCTGTGTTGTTTTCTCTCATTAATGACATGTTTAAATAGCCATCAGTCCTAGCCACAGCAGTTATAGACCAACATGAATAAAAATGGCACCACATTGAACATGCACTATGAAACTATGTTAAGCCCATGTTCAACAGTGAAAGGCAAATGTGATTCCATGAGAATTTGCACAGTAGTTAACTTGTGATTAGAAAAAGCTGGACTATCAACATCTTAAAAAGGACACTTACTTCAGTAAGTTGGAAGGGCAAAGGTAGGGGAGGAGGATGGCAATTGTGTTATTCATTTATTAATAAGCTCTGTGCTTGCAGCATCTGCTCTGCCTTCATATATGCTATAAGAGCAATCCATGACTGCTTAATTCTCTACAGATTAAACAAAGACCAGACCAGTTATTTCAATATACTTTATTTTAAAACAGGTAGGTCACAAAACACTAACCGTAGCCCGTTCTGCCATACACAAGCTACAAATACTTGTTTGACAGTTGAGGGTCAGTCTTTAGTAGCATACATGAAAAGTGAATAAAAATCCATATAAAACAATATTCAAATAGTTTCCATAGGAACACAGATAATTGTGACCCATCTCCTAGTCATTTTTGTTGCATTTATACCAAAACTAAATTTAAAAAAAAAAAACCCACTTAAAAATTCTAGCAAGAATTAAGTTAATGGTCCCCCAAATGCCCTAAATTCGATGACTAACCTTGCAGTTAATTACTAAATATTACCTATACATTAATACTAGCTGAAGCACAAGTTGCTGGATATTCAATTCCGCTTTCCCAAGCACAAGAGAGTGGCAGACTAGCAACATCCTGCTCCTCCACTTCAGCTAGGAACCCTTGCTCCTTAATCTGCTGCATTAGTTGCCTAGAAAGAAAAAAAAGCAACAGTCAAAAGAGTATTTCACTACAATGTGCCAAGAAGCTGCTAAGCAAAGTAATTTTTTTACTACTGGGGAGCATGAAATCAACTCTTCACTCATCTGCAATCTAGACAGTATCACCAGAGCAAAAAAACCCAAAGCAGAATCAATGCAGGCCACTTGCAGCTGGCAAGGCTTTAGGGCAAGTGCCAATACCAAGCTGGATTCACAATTTCTGGGTAGGATCTAGATCTGCAAAAATGCACCTATATATATCTGTAGCTACATCTGTATACCACACGCTACAAAGATTTAATGATTTAGTAGTCATTAGTTCAGATTTCATACCTATGCCACTGACTATCCCTTATCCCATACCTTCACATTCCTGGCTAACTTGAATCAAGTAAAAGTATGGATGACAGAATAGGAATGTAAATGAGCTGACCAGTGAGAACCATGTAACTCCTACCATACTCAGACTGGAGTTGTACTGAAAGACAAGCTCAGAAGAACTTCAGTGGACTTGGTTATCTTTTACTATATGCAAGGCAAGAAGTTGTGCTACTACATGGCTCCCCATATACTACTAGCTTTTACTTAGACATGTAGTCATCTTGCCCCCTATCTTCAGTTATCTAGCCACAAATTTAGTCATACACCTTTATGTATGTAGATTACATTCCAAGAAGCTTTGCCTGTGCTAAAAAGATCTGCACCATAACTTCATTGATACATCCCCCTCAGTTAAGGGCCAGCTTGTATATCACAGAATTCTCCTGCCAAAACAGAAAGTGCAGGGGGTCACGTAGGGCTGAAAGGGCTGTAGCCTTGGATGATGGTTATGTCTGCATAATTAAGCTCAGTATGCCTCAAACCAAGTATTACATTTTCACAGAAACCCAATAGTATAGTGAAAAAACTAATTCTTCTGCAGAGCCATTTTTAGTTCAATTAGACACAAGTTTGGAGTCTTATGGGAAATCTAAAAGCTTCATTTGGTTTGAGGAATGCTTCAACTGACAGAAGGTTTCACTAAAAGAAACAATACAAGCCTTGCTTATAGAGGCAAGGCTAGTAAAAGGATGGAGGGAGCTTCCTCTTTTATGGCAGGAATTCCCCTGAACTTAAGCTTTTTTCAGTAAGTTTGAAAGCAACCCAATAGCAAAGTTAATCATGCTTTAGGGTAATACTGCTGCCCAAATGCTCTCTGCCAGTTTAGTAGACAGGCTTCAATACAGAGGTAAGGGCTTCTTACAGGAAATCCCACTTTTATAGAAGATGCAATCTGTTAAACTGCCTTGCACAGAAGAGTATCCAGGTTACTTTAAACTACTGTTTAAGGTGCAGCTTTACGGTATCCTCATACTCAAGAGGTAGTCCTGCTTTCTTTTCTTACCTGTTTAATAACTTGCCATGGAGATCTGGCACTCTGCACTGAGCAATGAGCCAGAGCTCAACCTAAACCAAGGAACAGCCCTCAGAGATCATATTGTGAAGCAGCACTATTGAATGTTCCTGTCTCCTGCAGTCAGGATTCAGCAAGCCATCAACTTAGGAGACAGCACACAGAACTGTGATTGACTGGTCTAATTACTGGTCACAGTAGCTAACTGTAAAGAATCTGTAATGATTCTATACGTTGTGCAAGAGTGAAAAACACCAGCCAGAAGCCTAGCTTAGTGAAGACTCCTAACGTTATCCTTCTAAAAGCACCTCTCCTGAAAGAGAGTACATCAGAGAAAAGAGTAACTGGTAGCGTTAGGATTGTTCTAAGCACACAACAAAAACTTTCAGAGGCACTGCCTTCTTCCACACCACAAGGAGGTTTTCCAAGAGCAATGGCACCAAAACTATGGGCCCTGTTTGTTAAGGGGCAGACAACTGACATGAGCTCTTCACTATAGTCATCTGTATCAAAAGAACTGATGGATCAAGATACTTAATTACTAACCATGCTGGTCTTGATATCACATAGTGTATTGTTGGCCTCTGGAATCCATTGAAAGTAGAAGCTGCTGCAACAGTATAGGCACCCATGTTTTCAAACAGGATCCAGTCACCAACTTGCAACTCTGGCATATTAAAACGCTCAACAATACGATCTAGGCCATCACATGTTGGTCCCCATATGCTGCAGGAATAGCAGCTGTCATCTGGTTTAGACCGCTAAAGAAGAGAGTTGAGTATAATTAGACAATCAAAACAGCTTCCAGAAGTAATATCATAATTAGTATAATATTCCACCTCACAAGGAAGAGGAAGAATAGCTGCTGCTTGCATGTCCTTCTCCACCCTTGGCTTTGAATTAATTCCACTGCATGCTTCCTAAGCCAAATGCCAAATTCTGGCAACATGAAGGGAGCAACGAACTGAGAAGTGACTGCTGTGACAAGGATTCTCCTACATCCATTATACATGACTAGTATGTGATACTTCTGAATGAGCATACCTTCTGCAGAACTGGTTTAACATGTGCGTGATCATACAAGATGCAGTTGAATGATCCATAGACTCCATCATTCACATAGTACATAACAGTTTTGTCATTTGCATCATCTTCATCTGGAAGAAGTTGAGATACCAGTAAGAGAATGCTTGGAAAGAAACACAGTTGGCTAGATATAAGATTAGGTCTAGATTTACATACCATCAGAACCTGTTTGCTCCTTTAATACAATTTTTTTCGCAATGATGTTGACTGCCAGCGTGAATGCTGATGCAACATAGTATCTTCCCGGCTCTGCAATAATATTTATTCCAGAATCCAAAGGAAAGTATTTATCCAGTGCTGGGTTGATTACACTCGTGATCTAGGGACGAATCAGTTGCCAATATTAGTACTTCAGCAGTTACTCAGGTGCTATTTCAGAAGTCTGAGATGGAGTCAGACTTTCATGCTCACGGTGATACACTGGTCAAGTGTGTAATAACTATTTTCATATTGTAATCTCTATTCATTGCCTCTGCTTTATTTTCCTATTCAAACTTTTGTTTGGAGTTAAGTTTGCACAAAGCAACAAAAGCAGACATCACTTGCAGCTTAAATTTTCAAGTGATCAAACAGTTCATGTTTGAGTTTAAAGGAATTCTCCCCACTAGACTCATTAAGCCAGCATTAAGGCCCTGCAAGTCCCCATGCTTCAACTTTAATTCCTAGTTTACTTGCAGTTCTGCTGATCATGCAATATTCTCCAGCTTACTGCATCCGAAAGAAGTCATCTCACAGGATCTTGAGAACACAGAATGCTTTGTCACCACCTTCGAAATTCAGTTGCCTTCATGAACAGAGTTATTTCCAAGTTCTGAAGTTATCAATGATTATTAAGCTGCCTCCAACTGCAGCATGACTGCATTACACCATGGAGCCCAATGGCAGCAACATTTGCTCTTGATGCTTCATGTAAGTCAATACTACACTAGGAGAAGCCAGCCTTCATTAAGAGGCATTATAAGTGAGGCAACATTGGCCCACTTTATTAGCAGAAAACTCACTTTATGTAGCTTTATTGCTGTCTCCTTGCGTAAATATATAACATTGTTTAATGCAACTTTAGACTGGCAGGTGCTCTGACAACACTGCTGTAAGTGGAAGTCCTATTAACACCCAGAGAACGTTTATCTTCTGAAAGCAGAAATATTTCTGTGCAAAAGCAGACTGGAGCCTGGAGAACTGATCAATTAAAAAATGATCCAAAAGCTGGCTCTAAACCAGATCAGACACTGATCTAGTTTGCTACATCAATGCTTATGCCACCCAGCAGGGCTGTATGGGTTCAGAACTACTTTTTCACCCCATTTGGGAGCATCGCCAATCCAGACAGTCTGAAGTACAGTATCAACTGGAAGAAATCTATGCCAGTAAGAATCAAGCCTACAATTAAAATTTGCTTTACAAGTTTGATATCTCTGCATGATTATAGTCATTTAGCTATGTATCTAAGGAGTTCATCTGATCTTCAGTTTTCAGATTAATTCCCCTCTTTTTCTCTAAATTCAGTTTCTGACCAAACAGACAAGTTCTTACAAGTGTGTCTGCATACCAATATAAAAGCAAGATTTTGTTTACTCCAGATCAACATTCAAGAAGACTCCACAACCTAAGAAGTTCTTAGCAAAGCTATACCTCTTCAAATTTAAGCTTGACATCTTCAGAGCCAGGGAAGCCACCACCAATATCAAGCAGATACATACTGAAGCCAAGTTCAGCCTAAGATGAGATTAAGGGCAACACTGTTAAGAAAGCAGTACTTAGTTTATCCTTTTAGCTTAAAAAGCAATATAAAGTAATTTCATTAACACTTGGAACAGAGCTAATTCATCATGTTCAAGTAATAGTCACTTGAGTTTGAGCTGCCGGTTTTAGCACATCCGTAGGTGAGTTTTGCAGAACTGGTCAAAGTAAGCCATGGTGACCTCAGAAATTCCAACAACGTGAAATTAGCAACTCAGCTAGCTTTAAGCCCTGTAATGGTTTTACATTTGATTCAGTTTTGCCACAACAGTTGAGCAGTAGTTCCAGAGAAAGTAGAACTAGACTTACTCCCATATCAAACACACAGCGGGCATCAGAAATGGCTTGAACAAAGGTCTCTGGGTCTGTACATCCACTTCCAACATGGAAACTACAAAGAGATACAAAATGTCGGTTGCTATTCGGCAAACTAGTCAAGAAGTTCATACAAAACTCAAGTCACCATACACAAAGGCATCTCTATTGTCAGGCAGACCATTTAAAGAAATCTTATTTAATATGACTGTATTTTGATGTTATCAACACACCTAACTCCAATGATGGCAAGGTCAAGTTCTTTTGCACGCTCCAGAAGAAGCCTGCTAGTCTTAAGTGTAGCTCCAAATTTAACACTCAGACGACAAACTGCTTTGGAGTCATCAGTTGTAATGCGCAAGACTAACCTAGAAATAGGAAAAAATGAGGGTTTAAGTTCCAGTATAAAAGACATCATTATCAGGCACATATATCCTTAGAATGAGACTGAGCTTAAACATACAAGCTTTTGTCATGGTTTCGGCTGGGATAGAGTTAATTTTCCTTCCAGTAGCTGGTATAGTGTTATGTTTTGGATTCACTGTGAGAATAATGTTGATAACACACTGATGTTTTCAGTTGTTACTAAGCAGTGTTTATACTGAGTCAAGAATTTTTCAGCTTCTCATGCCCAGCCAGCCAGAAGACTGGAGGGGCACAAGAAGTTGGGAGGGGACACAGCCAGGGCAGCTGACCCAAACTGGCCAAAGGGGTATTCCATACCATGTAATGTCATGTCCAGTATATAAACTGAGGGGAGGAGTTGACTTGAGGGGGATCGCTGCTCAGGAACTAACTGGGCATCAGCTAGCAAGTGGTGAGCAATTGCATTGTGCATCACTTGTTTTGCATATTCCAATCCTTTATTATTATTGTAATTTTCTTATTATCATTATTAGTTTCTTCCTTTCTGCTCTATTAAACTATTCTTATCTCAACCCACGAGTTACCTTTTTCCTTCCAATTCTCTCCCCCATCCCACTGGGTGGAGGGAAGCAAGTGAGCAGCTGCGTGGTGCCAAGCTGCTGGCTGGAGTTAAACCACAACAGCTCTCCTGTCTATTTCTTCCTAACGTGCCAGTAAGCTATACAGGATTAGACTTCACTGGCTAAAAATAGGTTTATTTTCTCATAATTTTGCAGCCCATCTTAACTAATGAAGAATAAGTTTCAGATAACAGCAGATGTTTCCATAACTTGGGAACCCAAGAAAGAATTATAGAACAATTAGCATAACTTACTTGGCTTTTGGATGAGCCCTTGCAACTTTCATTAGTTCTACTTCACTATCAAATGTCATCATCTGTACACCACTGCTGGCAGCATGTTTGATTTGAGATACTTGTTTGCAGGGATTTGCATATATTATTCGCTCAGGAGGTACACCAATGCTCTGTACCAGCTGTATTTCCGTCTGAAGAAAGAACAGATTACACTTGTGAAAGATTTCTAGATGGGTGATCAGACTAATCAGTACAACAGAAGTTACAGCACTTGGTTATGCTTAATTTTATATGAACACATCTTGTAAAGCTGAACATACACTAACATCACAGATCAGAATACAGTCATCAAGATCTTACCTTACTGGCGCAATCAAATCCTGCACCAAGAACAGCAAGCGTCTTCACTACAGCTTTGCTGTCATTACATTTTACAGCATAGAAGGGGGTTACCCGGGGAAGGGCTTTATGCCATCGCATGTGCTTCTTTACAATATCCCCAAGGTCAGCAACATAGAAGGCATCTTTATCATCCTAGAGCAAATACACATCTTAAAGTTACAAACAATAGATAACAGGATAAGCCTAGAGGTCAACATCTGAGTAGCAGCCTGCCTTGCAGAAAATCTGCAAAGCCAACTTGTTCCATTACTTTATAAATCTGTAGCATCACAAAATGCAGTCATTCTCCTACCATACTTACGGAAGATGACACTTCATTTATTTTTTGGTCAAGGATATCCTTGGCAGTAAAGCCTTCATCAAGGAAGGTGAATTCAAATTCTTCATTGCTGAAGCTACTCATGATTTCCAAGATTTCAGCTTTATGGGAAAGGATTTAAGTACAAACTGTTGATGCAAAAATAACATTCATTACTTCATTTAAATTCATACAGTTTACATTCAACTACTTCACTTAAATTCATATAGTCACTATATGACCACTACATTGTGGTCATATAATTTACAATTATACAAGTCCTACAATGATCACCAATAGCAGCATAGATTAGGAATTTACAGAGATGACAGATCAGATTTAATCAGAACCAAGGAGGCACTCCACAAAATCTTGCTAGCTTGAAGGCAAGTTCTCCTTTGTTCAGCAACTGTATGATGTACTAAACCTATTCAAATTAAAAAAACCAAAAAACCAACAACACCTCAGACTAATAATATCTGACTATTTATATAAGTCCCTGAAAGTTTACACTGTCTTCCTTCACCTCCACATTGGAACTGTTAATATTATGGCAGTGTCAACATAGTTACCACTGTTGGGGTTTTTTTTTTTTTGTAACAACTCTTAAACACTATTGTAGCTCACCAGTTTCTGGGAAAAAGGGTTTACATGTTACTACAGACAGAATCTGAAGATGTTACCAACTTCTGAGTAGTAACAACTCTCACTAGGTCAAAGCCAGTTGAATATCTGGATTCTCACTGCAGTTCAGACTATGCATAAATCAGCAATGAGATCAGGGCTTTCCTTCAAGTTGCTCTGTTGGTGGTTAGAACTTCCCTGTTCTACCCATCACCCCCACGCTACATGAAAAGAAAACCTCAGCTGTCAGGAGTGACAGATACACACTAAGAGTGGTTCCTAACTGTGGTCTGCAAAGTCTTAACAGTGATCCCAATTAACACTTTATAGCAGGATTTTACAGTAGTCCATAACAAATCTTCATTGTTAACAGGAATCTACCAGCCAAGTAGAAAGTCCCTTGAGAACCAGAACTAAAAGACAAAAGCACATTCCTCTGCTATCCAAGACCTATGAAGTCCATGGCAAAGTGTATGGGTCATCCTTTTACTGGGTAGTCCAAATAAAGAATGACAGTCTCCATTAAGCTGTTAACTCAAGCAGAAGTGCGCTACCTTTTAAAGACCTCAGCATTGCAAGTGACTCACAGGGAAGATATGGTTTCATGTAACCAGGCCTAGCCTTCTGCTTCTCTCAGCACTTTTTACACTCAATCTAGTCATACAGATTTGGACCAAAGATTATGCAAACGCTAAATTATTCACTAATCTTTACTTACATCGCTGTTCCCTCTATTTTCAAAAAGGCTGTTTATAATAACATATGAAAAAGAACATATATTTTACAGCTGTTACAGATTAACAAGGTTCTAAGACCAACAGAATCATTGGTTCCATACACTGTGTATACTAAAGTCCATTAAACTTTATCTACTGAAGGACTTTGAAAAGTCAGTGCTTATACAACTTCATTCCAGCCTTCAGAAACATATGGCACCTGAACTGCCAGTGTCAAGAACCACTCTGCATCTTTTTGATCGATTCTCACTTACCAGAGACAAACCAGATTTGAGATTCAAACTAGATTAAGCTTTAACTCTAATGAAATAAAAGCCAACAATCCACCAAGCCTCATTCTCCCCCTGGTCTCATTCACATGCAGTGTTAATTCTCCCAGAAGCTGGATTAAAGTCTCCTCTTAAAAGCCTCTTTGAAAGGACCTTAAGAAACAGCAAATTAAACACTTCTCAGGAAGCTGTCTGTTACTGAAGAGAAGCTGCATCTTATGGTGGGACAATTTCAACGAGATGCTGCAGCTTTGCAAAAAGCGATTCAGTGAATTCTAGCTGTGGTTAAGTGAACACCATCCGGAAGAATTTAGTTTATCCTCCCCTCTGCACAGACCTGTATGAAAAGCACTTTTCCTATTAACCTGTAAAAGGGGAATTACTTTTGCTGGTCACAGCAGACTTTGTTAAGAAGTTCTTGCAAGCTTTCCATCTCCACCTCATTGCACAATTTTAACTACAGAGTAATTACAAAGAATATAGGCAGAACATGATCACGTAGATGCAAATTGTAGCCTCCGAGTGTATATTTCTACTTGGACTGTGTGCAAAGCGTCTGCAGCTTCCCAGAAGAAAGGCAATTTCTGCTTGTTTAGAAGCTGTTCTCCAGAACATTCCCTTATTCGGGAGCTGTATTTAGACACAGCTGAGTCATACCTGCAGGCTCTGTACTCAAATACCAAAGCTGCGTCTAGAAAGGGCGCCCGAGGCGCTCCTGACCCTGGAGTCCTGGAGCTAGCAGATCGCTGCTGACCGCTACCGGGACGGGAACGGCTAGCCGCCCTACTCTGGCGGAGGGTCCTCCTGCCCGGAAGCCCGGCTGGTCCTTTACTCGAGTCGGCTACCTGGCTCGGCTCAGCTTGGGCCAGGCTGCCCGACCCGGCCGCGGGGCACTCAACGCTCCAGCCCCCGATGCCGAGGCCTCCCGAGGAGGCATTTCGGTTTGCCCTGGCGGACGCCTTTATTAAAGCCCCCTTCGCCTTGCAGCTTGGCCCCCCCCACCGCCGAGACCCCCGGGGGGGACGGGCGCTCCGCGGAACCGAGCGGCTCCCGCCTCGGGGCAGGGAAGCCGCTCCGCGCCGGGCCGCCTTGTGTAAGGGCGGGCAGGGGCGCCCCGAGCCATGTTCCCGCCGCGCACCTGCCTCTCCCCACCCCGGAAAAAGCCCGGCGGCCACGGCGGAGCCGTCCCCTCCCCCGCTCCCGGGACGCGCCGCCAACACCTCCCCGGGCAAGCCGCCGCCCGGAGCCTGCCTTTCTCCCCACCCAGCCCTCGCCCCGCCGGGGAGGGGGATTCCCCGGGCGCGGAGGGAGGCCCCCGTGCCCGGCGGCAGGAGCCTGCGCCCAGCCCGGGCCGCTTTGGCAGCGGCCCCGGAGACACGTGGCTCCGCGCCGGCCGGCTTCCGCCGCCGCCGCGCGCGCCTGCCCCGCCGCCCGCCCCGGCCCCTTCCGCTCCGCTCCTCGCCGCGACCCGGCCCGGCGCGACGCACCCCGCCTCGCCTCGCCTCACCTCACCTCGTCTCGCCTCAGGTGGCGGCGGGAGCTGCCGTCAGGCCTCGGCGGCGGCCGGTCCCCTCACTCCGAGCCGCTTCCTCCTCCTCCTGCGAGCCGGGCGCGGTGCGGGGAGGGAGCTGGGCGGGAGGTGCCCTGCTGCCGCCTGAGGAGGAGCGGGGACAGCGGAGCGAGCGTGGCGCCGCGGCTGACAAAGCTTCGCCACCGCCGCAGCTCTCCTATATATAGGGCAGCCGGCGTCGCTATGGCAACGCACCAGCTCAAACCAGCCCCGATCGGCTGGGACCGGGTAACGACTCTGGCCAGCCGCTATTGTGACGTCGGCGGCGAACACGCGCAGGGCGCGCCACGCCCCCCCCCGCCCCGCCCGCCCCGGCCCCTGCCGTGCGCTGAGCGCGTCGGGTCTCTGCAGCGCGGCTCCGCCGCGGCGGCCCCCCCCGCCCGGGTCCCCTTCCTTCCCCCGTGGGGCCCGCAGGGTGCGTGGGCCCGCAGGGTGATGCGGGCGATGCCAGCCCTGCCGGCTGCCGGCAGCTGCAGGGGCCTCAGCGCCCCGGCCCCCGCGACGGCCCCCCTGCGCGTCCTGCGTAACATGGGAAGGCGGCTGCGGGAGGCCGGGGGAGTCCGGCTGTGAGCGATGCTTTTGGCAAACGCCGGAGGAAGGGCCAGAGGACCCGGAGTGCCATACCCGTGGTGTCAGTGGGGCGACACTGGAAGCGTTTGTCCCCCGCAAAGCCGTCTGGTTTGCGCCGCGCTCGCAGCCCCGATGGTTCACGTGTCGGCACTGGCTGCTGCCCGCAGCGGTGCTGCCCCTGCCTCCATCCCTGCCCGCCGAGGTTGGTGTCCAAAGCACTTCTCATAACACTGACCATCGTTTTTTCCTTTGCTTTTGCTTTGATGCTGATGCCTGTTTCCGCTGTAAGGTTATTTTGTCTCCCTGTGTGCTGGCTTGTTTAAAAAATGAGCTTTCGTGGAAGTCGTAAGCAGGTATAAATTGCACGCTTCTCTTAACCCATTTCTGTTTTAGCCCTGAACGACTGCGCTTTCTGCCCTCACCGGGACAGGTGCTTTCAGCCCCTCTCTTTAAAAAGTTCAAGTCTTACCCCATGGTGGACGCAACCCCGTGGGGACTGAGTCCCTGTCCTGTCGCTGTATGTGGGAGCTCTGAAGGATGAGGCTGCCCTTGCCATGCCAAAAAGGGGCACCCCACCTCCAAATCACCAGTGGCTATTTTAACTAAGAGCTAATGGCTTTCTGAAGACAGAGACATTTGGCTGGCCCGTGCCCTTCTGCAGAGCTGGCGGGTGGGCACCGCACCATGGGGAAAACCCTCGGCCCTGCATGGGGAAAGGTGATGGGAAATGCTGGCTGCTGTGGGGTGCGGGATCCTCTCGTGGAGGTACCAAAAAGGCTGTGCCCACCGGCCTCAGAGGTCCCGTCCTCCCACCTCTCCCACCGAGCCCAGCTGGAAAACCCACCATATTTCAGGCAGAAGCGGATCAATGGGATGTCCTTGTCCCCCCGCCCCGGCCCCAGCTGTTGGAGCTGGGTTGGGAGGGTGGGGGCCAAGGCTGGGGCTCCAAAAGAATCCCTTGAAGGAGTAAAATAAAGGAAAACACCAAGATCAAGCAGATAAGAAACAAAAGGCGAGCTGGGCCACAGCCAAAAGAAATGTCTGGGGACAGAGCTGGCTTTGGTTAAAATAATTAAAAGAAAGAAGGAACAAAAGCCCCTGAAAGATTTAAAAATATATTTAGTGTGTGTGTATGTGGCCACACACAGAGGCACGAATTGGAGAAGGTTTCCTAAATAATGGCAAGCCTGCAGTGGGGAAAACTGTCCCAGTATGTAGCATCCACATCAGCTGCTTCCCAGGGCACCACCTTCCCTGGACAGCTATTCCTGTCACTGCACGAGGGTTGCCTGTGCTGAGATAACTCCTCAAAAAAACAGAGGAGATTCACACCACCTCCTCTGCCAGTTAACGGGGCAAAGAACAGGGCTCGCAAGCCTCTAGATTTGACTCTGTGGGCAGCAGATGCAATCTAGGTGTTGGAAAAGCTGCCAGAGTGAAGTGAAGGGCTGTCCCACCACCGCAGGAGCCCAGCTACTCGCTGAGCTGGCAGAAAAGCAGGGACTGAGGCCGGGATGGGGTCGGTGGTCATCACCCTGCTCCAGCGCTCAACCGCATCGCCAGTACCGGCCATTGTTCCCCCTTCGCCTTCTACCTTCTGGCTGGGGCTGAAGAAGAGCCCACAGCTCCGTCCCCACCAGGGTCTGGGTCAACCGACCTCGGCTGGGGCAGGAGGGCAGCTGCCAGCGGGAAGGTGCCGCTCAGATATGGATGTGAGAAAAGATGGAGCCATACTTGAGCCTGGAGAGGGAAGGCTGGACTGCTCCGAGGGACAGTGGCAGCAAGAACAACCACAGGGTGCAATTATCTGAGGAACCGACGCATTCGTTAGCTGTTTGTGGGTGATTAATAGCGATTTTATATCAGCTCCTCAAAAGGATGGGATTACTGAAATATTTTGTCCCCTTCAGAGTTTTTTTCTCTGGAGGCTCCTTGAGAGCTGCTGGTGGCAAGGACTGGCTGTGAGGAGCACGAGGTTTGTGGGAGGTCTCCCAGTACGGGGAGGGAAGGGGACTGGACCTGGGTCACCATGCCAGACAGCCAGGGACAGCCTTCAGGCACGTCAGGCGAGAGAGAGCAAGGAGTCACGTCCTTCACTGCCCATTTTCTGGCTAGTGCCCTGACTGCTCTGAAGGGCGTGAGGAGCTGCACAGGTCCATGGGTGACAGGAGAAGAGCAGATCCTGGGTCTGAAGAGCTGGGAGATGCTCCTGCAGCTCCTCGCAAGTCACCGCCAGTCTCAAACTACCTTACACGAAGCAGTTGCGTGGGCCAAAAATGTTTTCCAGAAGAGGGCACTGGAAAAGCATCTGTTGGCAGGAGACTGGCCACATCTTCCTGATGTTTCCCCTCCTCACTTTCTCTCCAAGCAGGGCCCTTGCTGCCGGGAAGGGACAGGGGATGGGGAGGACTGTCCAGCTGCCCTGTAGCTGTCAGTGTCTCCTGCATCTCGCAGCAGCAGCAACCTGGTGGTCCCTGGTCCTGCTGAGGGATGGGTCTCCTGGCTCTCGCAGACCCCCGAATTTGGGAGGAGCTGGGGCCAAGCTCCAGGTTCCCGCAGCTGCTGGCCGGGCAGTGAGAGCTGCCCAGCGGGAGACAGACAGACTCCCCGGCCAGCACCATCATCACAGCCGCTGGAGGAAGCCTCGAGGTAATGCCTGACATTTCTCGACTGCTTGCTTTCCCTCTGAGTCTACCCAGGGGCTTTGCACTTCTTAAGAAATTAAGCCTTCTGACAGCTCATGGAGGTAAGTTAATAGTACCTCCACTTTACGGATGAAAAAGTGGTGCAGAGGGAGACTCAGTGCTTTACCCAGGATTGCAGAGGGTAAAATCCAGATTGGGGTGTGCCAAGCTGCAGACCTGTGCAAAGTGGAGATCCTCTGCAGGCTGCGGGGTGCACGACACGTGCATGGGGGACTCCTGTGGGGCTACCTCTGTCTCTCTCAGGGCAGCAACTCCTCACTCCTTTTCAGTTTGTTGGCCATTGCACAGAGAAAAAAAGCTATAAATTGTCCCTGTCATTCAAAAAAGACCATTAGAGGAAACAATATATTTCCAGGATACATTTTTGCCATCTTTTATTACATATTTTCAAGGTGTTTGAATGCAGTTTCATGCCACTCAATGCTGAAAATGTGATGTTGCATATTTTTGAGTCAGAGCAACAAATTAAAATAGCTCTTTACAGTGGCTAAACTAAAGGAGATGGAGTGGCAAAAACCTTGTGAAGTGACTGGAAAGCTTTGCTTTGCAGCTCAACTGCAGAAATGCTTACGTTTCTATTTTCTAACTTGCCTTTTTTAGGAGAAAGTAGCCCCAGTATGTTCAAAACGAGTCATTCACAGACACATGCCATGAGGTGAAGCACATAACTCTGACATTACAGCACCAGTTTTGTGTCTGAGGCTTTTCCAGTCCTTCACATTTACAGATTTGAGATAAAAAAAAAGAAATTGAAAGAAGTCAGTGCTCTCAAATGCATGTTGTTAAATATACTTGATACAGCAAGGTGTTTGAGTATCATCATCCTCTGTATGAGCTCAGCTCCCACCAGAGATGAGCCAGATCTTAAGATTTGGCTCTAGCTTTTGTTATATTTAATACATGGATTCTATAGGCGACATATAATGGTGTAATGGAGTTTTAAAATACTTTGTATTTTAATAGACTCTTCATGTCATCTTGCTCTCAACGAAGACAATGTCAAAATTCTCTGAGAGTCAGAAAGAGTGAGAAGAGCTCTTGCAAACTCTTGAGCATCAGCTTGAAAAGCAGAGGTCAGCCTGTACCGTGGGATCAATGGAGAGGAAACCATGGAAGTGACAGAGGGATTTTGTGTGTGCAGGCAGCAGAGTGCTGTTTATACCAGAAAGTAGGGAGGCAATGGCCAGTCCTGCTAGCACAGCACTGCCATGTTCAGCCTGCAGACTGCATCTCTCTCTCACGTAGAGGACTGTCTTCTGCCATAGTGAAGGCATTGCTGGGTCCAAGGGGCATTGCCGTCACCCATAATTCATGGCCAGCTTCTGAGCCCGCTGCGGGCAAGACCTTGATTTATTCCAGAAGCAGCCTGAGAGTTCGAGTGGGTTTCAAGTTTTGAGTGAGGAAGCATTTGGTGCTTGTAAGCATATCAAGCATCACATCAAGTGATGGCCACTGATGATGTCAGTGCTGGATCTGACCCCTTTATGCGTCTTGTCTGGCACACGCTGCAATGGCTGCTCAGAGAGGAGAATGCTGTTTGACAAGGAGAGCAGCACAAGGACCTGAAATATGCCAGAAACTGCAGAAGTTAACACTTTGCAGATTTAAATATGAAGATTTCTCCCATGGATCAGATCTTCAGGTGTTGTGCAAACACAGTGAGGTTACAGACCACTCCAGCAAACTTGCAATTGCTGCTGGGAAGTTCAGTGCACGACGTGAGGAGGCAGGGGACGACGGCAGCCTGTGGCATGTGTTGGTGAGCAGAGCCCAACCCCATTAGGACATTGTGTGTGCATGTTGCACATACTGACATTTTTTCACAAAGGTTTGTCTTCTGGTTAATGTATGTCCCAGTGCAGAGCCCTGAGTACACACTAATGCTTTGCAGTAAAAGTAAGGACAGCTGGAAAGCTTAGTGTCTTGGTTTTCACCACAGCCTTCATCTGACTTCTACTGTCTTCAGATAGACAAGTGACAGGAACATGTAGGACATCTTTTTCTCTTACAGTAATGCAAAATATAAGAAACTCATCAGAAGTCAGCATGGTTTCCTGGGGTTTATGGCAACATTAGGCTTGAGTTATCATCTCCGGCAGGAGGAACTGATGATGTGAAGGGTAGAAGTGAATATATTGGATAGTGCATCAAATCTGTGTCAGGCCCCAGAATATTTGGAGGAAAAAAAGAGACAAGTGTAATATTTAGAAGATTATAAATTCTGGATATGTTAAACATGACAACTATTCATTCTCTTCTGTGATAATACTAGGTATATATCATGTAGCAGACAGCTTCCCAGACTAACTGAGAACTTCTGAAGGTTTCCATGTCAGGGGAAGGGAATAATACAGTAGGTGGATCATACCTTCTGCTCCTGGAAAGGCTTTCATGCAACAGAAATCTTTTGAGACTACACAACAAATGGTAGAAGACTTTGAAGAGGTAGTGTGTTGGTTCCTTAATTTTAATTCATCTTCAGGGGGATGTAAGAGTTGCAATCTCACCTACACAATACGCACTGCAAACAGCCATGAAGCAGCACCTCACAGCTGAAAGCCTCACGTTTTAGATTACGATTGCAGTTTAATTCAGGATTAGTTTAGTCTGGTGAAGAGCAGTTTAAGAGGTGACTAGCTGAAGGGTAGCTACAAAGATGGTACAAAACTCTTCTCAGTATTGCCAGATATTATCACAAGGAACAATGGCCATAAATTGTGGCATGGGAGGTTCAGGTTGGACATCAGGAGAAACTTCTTCTCCAGGAGAGTAGTGAAGCCCCAAGACAGAGGTGGGGTGGCCATTCTTGAAGATTTTCAAGCTTAAGCTAGAAAAAGCCATGGCTGACCTGATCTGATGCCTGGTTATAGTCCTGCTTTGAGGGTGAGGTTGGACAGGAGACCTCCTTTCCAGCTGGAGTTTCTGGCTCTGCATTCAGGTAAGCCCATGGGGGATGCAAACAAACTTCATGACATTTTTCTGACTCTATGCATTAAAGATGTGGGTAGAGGTGTCTGCGTGCCGGGGACATGACAAGGAAGGCACGGAGGGATGTCGTGATGGAAGGTGGGTGACTGCTTCTCCCAAGAACCTGCTTCCCAGCACAGCCACCATGTTGGACCAGTGCTTCAGACAAGGATGTTGAGCAAGACGGTTAGACATCCTCACAGGCAGGGGACAGACAGCGTGGTGCTCCGAGCCTGCGCAAGGGGGAAGGAAAAGCAGAGAGTTCTCTTTGGGAAGGGGACACGGGGCTGCCAGGCTTGCGCAGCTGTGGCCTTGCTCCCTGCTGTCCTTTGGCAACTTGTGCAGTGAGTGCCTGAAAACCTGTATTCCTCATTCGCTTGTAAAAGCACACAGGGGGAAGGGCCAAACAGGCACATCTTGTGCGTCAGGAATGACATTCGGCCGTGCTGATGAGATCCTGTATCTGTTACGAGACAGCAGCAAGTTGCAGCTGAGCTAGGCTTTTACCTCCCTTCTTCTCTAGGAGGCTAAATAAACTTCTTAAAAAACCTGAGCTTTGGGAGGGTCAAAATTCAGATCCAAATTTTGTCATCTGCTCAGTCCTTTCATTAACAAGATGGACGTAACTACTGGCAGCAGCAGCAGTTTTATGGAGTGAGACGGAAAGTTATGTGTCTCAATGCAAAGGCCAGAGGCACACAATGGTCTTTTCATTTCCCAAACACACTGAATCCCGCAATTGTCCCATGGACGGGACCTGCCTGAAGTCAAGGGGAGCTCCGTGCATGAAGCGTTAGAGCAAAAGGAAGGATCAGGCCCTCAGAGGTATATTTTCATCATAATGTTTGAAGATTTACGTGTATAACTACGCAACTCAGGGTGAGACTGTGCCTCTAAGGCAAAACATATGAGCTCATATAAAGAATTTATCATTATAATAACAATTTGCATTTCTATAGAACCTTTGATCTTAGGATCTCAAAGTGCTTAACAAACACAAATTAATTAATCCTCACAACTCTCCTGCAAGGTAGACATGTATTATGGAGAGACGCTAGCAGCTAGCTTTCCATTATAAGTCTCATTTTAACTACCTCCTAACTTTGCCAAAACTAAACCAGTACACACAAAAATTTCACAAGCATGATCTTGTCCTTGGGTAGGATCTTTTTAGAAATTGTGGGGCAAATAGGATAAGATAGTTTAAGATAAGTAGGTTAAATGGGGAGACCAGGAATATATCCCTGAATGAACTAATGCACATACTCCATTAGTCCAGAGGGGAGGGAAATGCAGAATTTGGGATAGACACTTTCTTCCCCATAACTTGCCAGCATGGAGATTCCAAGGTGGTAAATGGTTATTCATTATCCACTCTACTATTTTTTAATAGTTGGTAAGCTAGATAAGTGCAGGAGGTGGCCTGCTTTTCTAAATGGAAAGGTCCTTCTCCAGGAGCTGGCCCCGGCTATGAAGAGGAAATTGCTGAGCGCCACATATCACCTCCTTTGGAGAGTTATTCTTTCAAACCCTTGGGAAAAGGCCAGGTAAGCAGACCCAGTGTCCTGGGTGGAATATCACCTTTAGGGAGAAGCTGCCAAAGACAGCCAGAGAGCCAGCGCCTGGCAGTGCACCCACACGAGGGATGGAGACTGAGAACAAATTATTCCTCTGCACGCCAAAAAAAAAAAAAGGAAGAAGACAACCAGCCCGGGAAAAACCACCTCTGACTACTCAGAGCTGCTCAGACCTGGGGCCCGGGCGTGGAGGAGAAAGCAAGAGTCTTTCCTGTTCCCTTCCTCCAGAAACAGGAGAGCGAGGTGTAGGTGGACAGCAGGGCGGAGGCTTGTCCCTTGGCCATGGATTGGGGTTAGGAGTTTGCTCCGGCAGGTTTATGCTGATAGCAAATCGGTGCCACTCCCAGGAAGAAGGAGGAGGACAGGGGATTATGACTCAGGTGGTTTTAGGGTGGTACAGCCTCTAGGGATGCTTCCTCAGCCAGGGGAGCCCGTGCCCTGTGCTCTCGCCCTGAGGTCCCGCTCAGCACCTAGCCCCCATGGAGGCAATTGGTGCAGCACCGTGCCTTGCACTGCTTACTGGCTGCAGGCTTTCCCCTCGCCTTTGGGCGTGCGGCAATGACTCAGACCCCGTTGTTCCCCTTGTTGTGAGGGATGGAGCCCGTGATGCTCCACGTCACCCACCTTGTACCCACCTGATGCTGCAGCCCTCAGCTGGGATGCAGCCTGTCGTCCTGCTGCGCATCGCTGCCTGGCTTGGCAGGTGACTCTCCTTAAGCCGCACTTAAAAATAAAGCAAGGTCCAAAAATGACTCAGAAAGGTTTTGTAAAATCTGTTACGAGCTGGCTGTTGGAGTGTTATTCAAGTATATGTGGTTAGTACATAGAGCAGATAGTGTCTGCAGTGTTAAAAACATTGGGTATAGAATCATCAGGGAGACGCAGTGGGAATTAGCTGTTAAAAAAAGGGGATTTTATCCAAAATGGAAGGCCAGGGAAACTCTGCTCCCAGCATAGAGTCCTTCAGATATAGGCAAAAGGAAGAATCCCCTTTGTGAAAGCCATCCAAGCCTAAATACCCAAGAAGGGAGGAGAGAGGCGGAAAAGAAAGTACAGTCTGCCTTTCTCAGGCAGGTGGGTCCCGGTGGCCCAGGCAGACCTGTAACACTGCCTGTGGCCACACAGACAGCCTGTGGCGAAGCCAGCAGCAGCATCTGCTGCCAGAGCAGAGGCTGGGCACCAGGCCAGGGTCAGCCTGGGGCACCCCGAATCAGCACTGCCTCCCTTTCACCACTGGAAGATTGTACAGATCAACCAGTTGATACTGAAAGTAGCTGCGGAAGTGCTCAGATAGGAATTATTTATGACTAAGTACAATAGATCGATAGTGTTGGCTTTGCAGCAATACATAGTCCAATGCCAGGACTTGGCTGTAATCATGCCATGCAGTTAGCCAAACCCTTGCTGTGTTTTGTTCTAGTAATTGTGATCGGGTGACCTTGTCCTTATGTGGGTAGGTAACATTTGGCCTTTGTTTTCATTGCATTCATAGCTGTGCAACAGGTACAGCACATGGCCCATTGTTATCAGCCTTGTTACAGTGCTGTTATCAAGGGAAAACAGAAGTGTGCTGCAAGACCAAAGTATTTTGCAGGCTTCTGAGGAATGAAGACCTTGATTCCTCTGCTCTTAACCACGTCAAATTGTACCTTGCTCTTCAGACAGTCTTCTGGGTTTCAACGGGACGAGAAGATAATCTGAATAAGAGGGCTACTATTGGGTCTTAATGAATTTAAAACATGTCCTTCAACAGCTACTTAACTTTTCACATGCATGTGATCTTTCATACAAAAGGGCAAGGAGCAGACAAAAAATACAATAAAAATGAAATGCGGGAGTTATTCTCTACTAGTCCTTCTGGTCAGTATTGCAGTGCTCTGCAAAGCTGCATACATCTGCAAGGACCGGTGTGTACCACCCTGGGCAGTGGTCTTCACTGCACACTGTTATTAACAAGTGCTTCGACTACAGCCTCAAACATAGGGTGGCGCAGCAGGAGAAATGCTTTGAGTTTTGATCTGTGATTACTAACCTGTTGAAGGAAGAAGTACAGGAGGATTAATCAGTATAAGCAGCTTTATTTGTACTGTTGAGCCATGCCGCAGTTATCTTGTCGCTGTTATTTTTTTGAGTCCTTCCATGGGTGACAGTGAAACCCCTCAAACTGATTACTATGGTATGATAAAGCCTTGAATTTATCTTCAATTATTTCTGTAACTCAGAACATTCTGTTCTAGTTTTCTTCCCTTTTCTGATTTGTTCGATGAAAACTTTTTAGACAATGCTGATTGATACCTTGGCACGTAGGCTTGCTCTGTTCCCTGAAGCTCTGTTTTCTGCAGTGATACCCCAAAACAATTCCCACGCTCAGTCCCTGTTTCCAGCCCACCTGCCCCTCCTAAGCCTCCTAGTCCCTGCTGCAGGTTGGATCCACCTTGCCTGTTTTCAGGGCTTCAGTGAGATGCTGTGTTATTGGAATTTTCAGTGCCTGGTCCCAGAGGAGGTGTTCCTGCTTTCCTTCATTCCTGGTATGCTCACTGGAGAGACAGCAGGGAGAGCCCCAGGCTGCCTGCCGAGGTGCTCCCCTTTCTCTGAGACCACAGAAATGCCTCTAGACTCCCTCTGCGTAAGCTGGGCACCTTCCTTGGGAGTCTGAGGAAGCAATACAAAAATTTTAAGAGCTCGTCCCCCCAGCAGCGTGCTGTTAGCACACTAGCAATGTCCACTGCCGTGCATGGTGGCCGGAGGGCACACCTGCAAAACGGGGTACCGAGATTACAGGCAATTCTCAGCCTGAGGGAAAGGAACCCACATCTCCTGAGACCATTCTTATCACCATACAATACCTGTCCTCAGTGACAGCATTTGGCCTTTCCTGCTGAAGTCAAGAGTTGTGGGACCAGCAAGGGAGCCCAGGAGGTTGCTTGCTGCCCATGGCTACAGCAGCTAGCTGGAAGGGGGAGGAAGTCAGCTGCATAATCCACCCTTTTTAAACGCGGTCATCGTTAGAATAAAAGCAGCTTCAGGAGCAGGCATCATAATCTCATAGGAGATTCAAGTTGGAAGAGATTTCAGGAGGTCATCTAGCCCAACCTCCTGCTCAAAGTAGGGTGAGCTGTGGGGTCAGACACGTTTGCTAGATGCTTAGATTTCCCTGTCCCCGAACCATTAGATGGATGCCATTATCACAAGGCTAGAGTCAGGCTTTCTCCTTCCTGCTTTCTCTGCTCTCGTGCCTGGCTGCACAATGACTCAGCCTCAGTTGGCAGTTTGGTGTTCCCAGGTGAGATACCCGTGGTGTTGACCACTCATGGTCTGAGCACAGCACAAAAGCCCTCCTTCACAACTCCTGGTCCATGCAGATGGTGCTCAGGAGGAGGACACTACACCATCACACTACCCATCTGACTTCTGGGGAGTCTCCAAAATGAACTCAGCTTGAGTTCATGTGCTCTGCACACATCAGGACTTTTACAGCAGTCGAGAAGGGACAGACCTCCGGACTGGACATGGGCATCCAGAGGGCTGTCAGGCCAAGCACAGCCTGAAAGGGCCATGAATTTAGCTGTACATGGAGCTATCCAGTCCAGAAACCAGGCAGACAGGATTGCTGGCTGCAAGGCAAGTGTGTTTCATAACCCAAGTCCCAACTTTGGGGATATCTCATTAGGTTGGATGTCATTCAGTGTGCATAAATGCACAGCAGATTCAAATTCCTCTCTGTGGGTGGGTAGTGAGACTTCTTTGTGTGGTTTACACATGCCCACATTAACATTTGTATTAACATTAGTATAAATGTAGAATTAGACGAATAACTCCATTATTTCTCTATTATAAGCATCAAGTTTCTTAAACATTTCCTGTGTAGAAGTCACAGTATTTAAAAGATACTTGTGATAGTTTTTACCAGGAGAACTAAAGTGCAATGAAGGTGCAGGAGGGAAAATCATACCAGAAGCACCCAGGGAAAGCCACGGCACCGTGTTGGCCTGTGCTGTGAGTGACACCACTGGCAACAATGCTGCCACCCTTCACTGTGAAAGAAAAAAGGCAATTAGGGAAACACTGGTGATGTTAGGATTATTTTCACAAGGGAGGAGATGAATTCAAGGACGTTTTCATGGTCAAAGACGATCACGCTTTGTGATGATTCATGATCAGCAGTTTATTTGCAGTGTCCTTGGTGGACACAGAGCTGACTGCTGGCTGGCTGAATTTCTTGTCGTGGCTCTGGCTGCTGTGGACCTGCAACAAGAGCATGTTAGCACCGCTTGGCTTCCCTTCCACCTTACGTCCCCCCTGGCACATCCCAGAGCATAGCCGTGGCCAGACATAATACTGCAGTGGGAAGATCAGGTTCCTCAGCTGAAGTACAGTATACAGTTTGGGTATTGAGGAAAGCAGGGCAGCAGAGTACATTCAGTACACGTTTCTTTCGGTGATTTATCTGCTATGCCATCATGCACGGGCAGGCAAAAATTGTTCTGCCACAAACCAAGCATTAAATCTTGTCTACACACAGAGCCGTGCTGGCCTGACAGCAAGGGTAATGCTGGAAGCATGCCGTCATCATTATTTCAGAAAGAAAAAGAGGGGGCACAGCATGAGGGTGGGAATCAGGAGCTGGGCTCTGTTTTGCAGTCTATCATTGAACGGGAAACCTGGCACAAATGACCAGGGTCTAATTCACCCTCCAGACTTTAGGTATCTGATTGAGGCCCCAGCAAGACACCAGGGGTTTCCTGGGTAGAAGTCCTCTGTGGGAGTCACAGAGAGGACATGTCCCTTCCAAAAAATGACTCAGATCTCCTTGCACATACCTTTCTTGCTCTCTGTCTTCGCTGATGGTAGAAGGATCCTAGACGCCTAAAGCTAGAAGGAACAGCTTGGCCTTTGTCTTTTTTCCCCTGCCATAAAGGGAGGATAATGATGCTGACCTTTTTAAAGAGCTTCTGACATCCACAGAAGAAAAAAATAAACTTGTAAGAGACTATTATTATTGTTATATATCTTTGGACAGAGGGAGCAATGACGTTTCTATGACATTTTATAATCCACATGAAATGCTGCCATAATAAAGATAATGACATGTATGATGGACAGAGTATGCTTAGTTGTGGTATTTGGCAGTGATAATTTGGCTTACTTCTTTTCCTCTGTATTTTCTACAGGAAAAAAAAAAAGAAAAAAAGAATAAAGATTAGCAGACACCTCTTGCAAATCCTGCTGAACTCAAAACTCCACTGAATTCAGCGTATACAGAACTTTTCCAGATTGTAGAGAAAATACACAGGTTAAGCTAGTTTAGAAACAGATGTTTGAAAATGGAATTGCTGATCTCTGTGGATGGCACCGTTATTACACTGGTAAGAAAGCTGACCCTCCTGCGTGAGCTGGGCATGAGAACCATGCTCAGCAGTACAGGATGCTCACACTTGACTCCAGATGTGATATTTTGCCATCTGCTTTTTAGTGCAGTGGGGACTGCAAAGGTCTCCCAGAATCGATTAGGCTGGGCTCAGCTTTGTGTTGTGTCTCCTTCCCATGCGCGCACACAGATCTTGCACCAAGCACATACTGCTAGAAGGGGCATAAGGACATAAGAAAGGACCTGAAACATCAGAGCAGTGGGCCACCCAGGCCATAGTCAGTGCCTGAGGACAGCAGCAGGAGATGCTATTTAGGAGAGCGTATGAGCGTGGTCACCTTCTGTGGTTCACTGCCACATTCAGTCCTGCAATGCTGCCTAGTCATTTTAGTATCCATCTGTGGACCTGTCACCATGAGTTCATCAAAACCCTTTCTGACCCCACGGACACTGCCTACCTCTCCAGCTCTCTATGGCAGCATGAGAAATGGCTCCATGTCTGTTATTGGTCTATGGCTACTTAGAATGGTTCCATTTTTTGTTCCTCCTTCCTTCACTCCCTCCTTTTGCAGAGCAAGTTTATCTAGGCTGAATTAGGTTATAAATTGAACTGTGATGTAACCAGATCTTGAGACACTTACATTGCAACTGACTCCACTAATGAGACTGGATGTTGTACATGGCCACTGATTTTGTGGTTGGAGAGAAGGCACTACAAAATGTGGATATTACAAAAGTGAATAAAAATCTCTTTCCTTCTCCAAGACTAGCTGGCAGAAACTTCTTAGGAAATAGAAGACAGAGGGAACTAAATGTGGGTTTAATATGCATGTAACAGGCTCAATAATACTCAGTGCTCTTTGGTATATCACTGCCAGAAGGTATCAGAAAGAATTTTGAGGTTACATTTTGCAAGAAAAGCTCTCATGAAAATTGGTGCCTTCAAATCTAAGATCAAAACTTTGATTTATCCTCTGGCCTAATCACTGAGTCCTAGTCTGAACCTAATCTAGGTCTGGATTTATGTACGTGGTCCACCTCCAGCCATAGCAAGACTTTGGAAGAGGTAGCCCACCGCTCCATGGAATGAAACTTTCCGAAGATTTGCCAAACAAGAGCTTCACACCAGACTTTCTGGAAAATGACTAAAATGACCACTCTCACCCTCTCCGCTCATGGAACTGGAGAAAAACAAAAATGGGGGGGGGGAGGCACAGGGGAATGAACATTTCCTCTGCAGAAGCATCAGCAACATCTGCATTGGAGAATAAATTGGGCTGTGGGTAGTTCTTTGGTCCTGAGGCCAACCGAGGGCAAAACAACACAAGTCTCTGAAACAGGGAGTCTGTGTTAAGGGAAGTGCTGTTAGCTGTCCCTGGCCCATACCATCCCTGTGCTGGCCATGGACACTGTCAGGGAGAAGACTTGATTCTCTACCAAAACCATTCCAGGGACTGTGCCAACTGCATCGACAATCATATGCTTATCCCCTGCTCCGGTTCACTTTCCTGGAATAAATGTGGCATCTTTCCTACCATTTGGAAACATTTCCCTTCTGCCACAAGGGATGGCTTTCATTTCACGGATGAACTAAGATGGGGCAGAACAAGAGGGCAACTGCAGTTCACAGCTGTGACTCAGGAAAAACATTTGACCCACCATAGCTCACCTCTCAGTGTCTGGCTGCTCGTGGGAGTGTTTGTGGGAAAAGGGGAAACAAAAGGATAATGGCACTTTTGTTTCTTCTTAAAGTCTTCTTCCTGTTGGGCTAGCAACTCAGCTGATAAAAATGTGCTTGCAGTCTCTCATCCCCAAAGCTGCAGGAATCCCAGGCATGAATGTGAGTTACCATGAGGTAGCAGCTGCTGGAGGGAGTTTTGGGTCTGCGGGTGCTGCCCCACAACACAGTGTTTCTGACTGCAAAGCTGCTCTGGGAAACATTGTCCTTCTGCTCAAGGACATGGTGGCTCCATTGCGCTCCAGCACTGCCGCTTTCTGCCTTTTCAGCTGTCTATAGGGTGGTCCATAGGGACTAAAAGAAAGAAACCAACACTGAAGTCAGTGGCTATAAAGGCAAGAAGGCTCCTGAACCCCCCATGATTTTCACTTACATTTGGAGCTGCTCCTCTGAGAGAAACTGAAGATTTACTGTAGATTAGTGCATGAACTGCGAGGTGGGCAGGGAGCTTACTGCGTGGGAGATGGTAAGGGGAAGAGAGAAGTATGAGGATGGAAAGAGGTTATTAGCAACAGTCCTCAAGGATTATTCCTGGGACTCCTTGTTCTTCAGTCTTCTCATTCTTTACCTGCTTGCCCCCACTGTTACCGAAATCTGGAAAAAACCTCCTTAACACCAATGTGGCGTTAAGAAGCAGGCACTTCTCTATTGCAGTGCTGGGGACACAGGGGACCACTCCTCCAAAGGCGTGTCCAACTTAGTATCAAAATCCATCAGTTTTTATACACTCTTTCTGTCAAGTCATTGTTACATAAGCTCTTTACATAAAAATGTATTACTATGCTTGCTCTTAAATTTAACCTTTATAATGATTGGTCCTTTGATTAAATAAACTTATCAATATTCTTATTTAAAAACAATCGTTGGTCAATTTCACTTAGCTCTACTGACTGGAATCCTCAATACTCAAATTGAGATGGGAAGGGTAAGGGGTTTCCAAGCAGCATAACTGGTGTCTATGACAGTTTCCTTAGTCTCTTAAAACAAAACATAGAAAAACCAGTAACTTCCTGGTGAGGTTTCTATGGTTAGCTGCTTTAAACTTAACAATGTTGAGGTTCCTATGGTCACACGTAACACGGTTCCTAAAGTTTCTATGGCTACATTTCAAACTTAACAATCCTATACATTATGCTTCACAACTCTACTTCTTAATCAAACCTAACTCTTCTATGTGATCAAATTTTGATTTCTTTAACAGAGTATTTGCAACACCACCAAAGCTGGGTGTCCTTGTCAACCTTGTCCCTTGGGGACAACCATCCTGACTTGTTCCATAGGATGGTGCCTGAGCCATGCCCTGCCCTGTTAGCTCCCAACATGTCAGATCTAGGAGAACTATGAGCTGGTGATGGCTCTGAAAAAAGAAACTGTGACCCAAGGATGATTGAGGCTAAGTATTCCCTGAGTAAGCAGTAAAATAAAGACACAAAACCTTGCAGAATAATGCTGAACTGCACTCATTCTCCAATTTTCCTTCAAACTCAATTATCCTTTGACGATGTGCCCACAAAAAAAATTTACCAGTTATGTTCTTGTTGTGTTGAAGTGACCCACAGTCTGTCATTCTGACCACTTCTGCTTCATTATCTCCTCCTATTCCTCTCTCTCATCTCTTGCCTGACCAAGTGTGTTTTGAGGAAAAAAACGGGACTTTCTCCTCTGTTTCTGTTTAGTATAGTCAAATGAGTTCATGATCCGTGACTACACCTCCAGGACCCTGGACTCAGAGCAGTAACAGTGCACAGTGCTAACAGGAAAATCAGCGGTAGGGGAGAAATGAGAAGTTGCACATCCAGCCCGGATGGCAGGGGAAGTGTGTGGCAGCAAGTAACTGTTTGAACTGGGGTTTGTCTGCAATGTGGTTATATGCCAGGAAGCAGAAGGAACCATTAATGTCCTCTGAGCCCCAGATCTCAGGTCTTCACTAGATCTGAAAGTTTCCCTCCAAGACTTTAAGCAGCCCCTGCTCAGTGCTGGTGAGACTGTGGAGCACCATTTACAGTTACCATTTACAGTTACACCATTTACTGACCTAATTCATATGAGCTCAGAGATGTACAGGCTCATAAGCCTTGCTTTCTTCAAGAAAGGAATGAAAATTAACCACAAAGCACCTCAAAATCAACATCCTTTCCACTGTCCAGATTTGCTCCAAAGAAAGCTTCTTTGAAACATGAAAGGACAGAAAATTTCTGCCATAGGCAATAAACATGGTCAGAACCTCATCAGTGCTAGTACCAAAGTGATTGTAGACCTTCTTGCATGGGGGTGGTGGGATAATCCCATTCCCTGCTGCTGATCTGTATATTTATTGCTACACTTATTGTCCCCTTTACCAGCCATTCAGGCACAATATTTAGGACCTTCCCTATGAATATCCAGGTGGAGATTTCATTCAAATAGGAGATTTTCTCCAGCTCTGCACCAAGTTCAAACAAACATCATGTTGTCCCTGCTGTGCTATGCCCCATGTCCCTTGCTTCCTGCCACAAACACCCCATCCCCACTCCTTGCCGCAAGCAAAGCCAGTCCCAGCAGCATTGTCATTGCCTTCTGCCTTTCCCTTTTCAGGCTTTCAGCAAGGTCCCTCCTGCCCAAATATTTGGACAACCAGCTATTAAGCCATAGTCTTGGTGCAAAAGAGCACTTCAGCACGTGTTCAACTTTAACCTTGAGTTCAAGTCCTGTAAGCTACATTGCTTTAGCACACTTCTGAATGCTGGTTTGAACTGGGGCCTCTGGGCCTGAGCCTAAGGGGCACTGGAGACAGTCACCTTCATGATGACTGCATTGAGCTTTGAAACCTTCCTTCCTGCCTGGTCCCCTGAAAGAAATAATCAAATAAATCAGAGCTGATAATTCAGAGGAGCCAGAGTAAGCACACACTGGTGGGGCTACCCGAGATGGATCTCTGGACGAACATCAACACTACCTTCTTTCCACTTCTTTCCAGCTGCTGTCTTAGATCTTTGCTTTACAGGAGATCTAAAATTCCCCTTGGTCTTGCAGCCAGAAGTGCAGGGGAGGTCCTGCGTCTGTGCAAGCCCCTTCATATGTCCAGGGGATCTCCCTGGAGCATGACTGTACACACGCATGCAGTCAGGTGCAAAATTTGGGCTGTACATAGCAATCCCTGTGGTGCACGGACCTTGTCATTGTGGAAGTCTGTTTCTTACTCAAACATCTGCAGGATTAGGGCCCTTCAAGTGCAGGGGAGATTAGGATCTGGTTCTGTGTGGTATCGCTTGGAGGCCTGTGCCCAAATCCAATCGCAGCTACCGTTGGGAGCTATGCACTCACCAAAGGGAAATGCTTGTCTTGGAATGAGCTCATGCTGCCGTGCTGCTGTTCTGCACGTGTCAGCAGTTTTGTGGACTCTCGTGTTTGCAGATGTATGAATTATCCCTTGGCAGATGATTGGTTTCACCCTCCTCCATGCACGCATGTGTTTAAGGTGAATGTAAAAGCATATTCATTGTTGTAAGCTTTTCATTCATGTTCTTATTCATTTAGGTGGATAAGAAAAGAGGTTTCCATGTTTTCACATTGTCAGCCCCAACAAATCATTCTGCTGGGCAGAAGCAATGAAAGGGACTAAGTGATCTTCTGAGGTTCCTGCAGCCCTATAATTCTCTGAAAAGACCAGGGGCAAAGCTGATCTCGTAGTAAGTTAGATAATCACAGTGTTTCTATTATGTAAACCTCTTATTGTGTAAATCAGACAACTATTGATACTTTTTCATATTCCCTATAAAGGAAGCACAAATACAATCTATCATCATACATGGATGGCTGTAGATAATGGCAAACACAATCAAAAAGTTGAAATCCTACCACTTGTTCTTAATTCTGCTGCTGTATATGACTTGAGCAAGGGTAATTCACTTGTTTTACTTACCACAGGCTATAAACTTATTTTTAATATTTATCTATGTATTTATTAGTGTGTACAGGGTGGGACCACTTCTGGAGCCTGAATTTGCCTTCCACTTTGGCTGCAGCCTGACTTCAGGCTACCCGAGCATGCACGGGATCCTTGCTCCTCCGCTGTGCCCAGCTCTGCCCAGGGCTGTGGGGGAACGAAGGCTTGTCCCATACACATGGGACACACTGCCCCACACTAGGTTGGCATCCCCTGCCTGTGAATGGGCAGGATTCACAGGGGCAGGACACCCTGGCAGTGGTGTGAATTAGCAGGGTCAAGTGCATGCCTGTAGCCTTACTGCTGGGTCCTGCACACTGCATGCTAGGTAGCGGCGTAGGGTCCATGTGCTACTAGGGCTGAGCCGTGGTTGTAAAACCCATTCCATAAGCCCCAGTTGGCCCCCGAGGCACCCGCTGGGTGCGTGCGGGGCGCCTGGCTGCACCCCAGCCGTGCGCAGGCAGACCGCAGAGCACACACCCAGGAGTGTCTCGCTGAGCCTATTAAACTGTTTAACAAGGGAAAAGAAAAGCCTTTAAAACATGATGCACTAATGACAGATTAATCCACCCAAGAGAACAGTCATAAAGTAAAACAGTGTATAAAATAAAACATATCATTAAGTACAATTGAAGTACTAAGTAATAAGGATCGAAATACAGGATGAAATTTGTTCCTTTGTGCAGGGCCGGTGAGTGTCCCCTCGCCCCACGCTGGTACCAGCAAGCAGGCCAAAAGGAGGTTTTTGCCCTGGTCCTTGGGAGAGAGGACTTCAGCCCCCCAAGAGTCCTTTGGGCAGCTGTGACCACCCTCTTGTCACTGAGCTGTAACATAGCACCAGCTCTGCTAAAAATGCTGTTTGCAGCAATGTGGGCAGATCTGTGGTAGGGACACATGGCCAGGGCAGCACTTTTCTGCCGGGATCCAGTCCGTGGTGCCTGTTCACCTGTAACTGAGAAGCTCCTGAACTCATTTGCTCCCCAACCTTTGCTCCCCAACAGCATCACTCAATCTGTCTCAAACAGCCAACACCTCCCCTGAGCAGCACTGCACCTCACTGCCCTTACCCACAGGGAAAGGATGTCCCCACACTCAGTGCCCTGTGAACACCAAGCAAAGAAGTTACACCCAGCACTGGAAGACCAGCTTTTGGGGTCGCCTCCTGCCCTGGCCCTTCAGCTGCACCAGCTGTACAATTGCTTCATGGGGAAAAGACCAAGCAGGTGAAAGACCCTCTCTTTTCTTTCTCTTTTTTTGGCCAGGGAAGGAGAGGAGAGCCCAAGGGCTGCTGCTCCTACCACACAAACAACTTCAAGAAGCTGCAGCTGGAGAGGAGAGAGGAGAGGAGAGGAGAGGAGAGGAGAGGAGAGGAGAGGAGAGGAGAGGAGAGGAAGAAGACCTGCAGAAACAATCCAGTGCAGAATTTATGACTGCAAAAATCTCTGGCTGTCAATAGGGTGTTCTCATGTAAATATATATTAATGAGTGCATAGCAGCTGTAAATATGCCAGCTAATAACACTCATGGGTCTTTGCATTTATAAATGGATGTAGCTTACAGCTCTGAGAAATGAAGAGGCTCTGGGCCTCTGTAGTAGTCACACAGCTGAAGCCTCTCCAGGGCATAATGGTGCAGGAAAGGTGGTTGTACAGTCGTAGTGACCAAGAAAAGCAGCCCTCTCCTAGACAGACTCCCCAGTCCTGTGTAAGCACCACTGTTTTGCACAAGCAGCATTATCAGCTGCATTCATCTAACATCTTTGCTGCATTTCCCAGTGTCTCAGGAAGTTTGGCATGGCAGAAAAGCAAGCCTGATCACTTTTTCTTGTTTGTGGCTTAACTCAAGTTCTCCCTTGACTTTCCCTTCCTTGTCTTGCTCAATTAAACAGTGAAAAGAAACCGCTAATATTCGGGACTCCATCACTAAATCTCAGTCACTGAACATTTAACTACTAATTTCATCCCAGCTACTGGAACGGCTCCTTTTCTCATCGAGCCCCCCAACATGCTAGTACCAACTCAGGCTACTGGGTGGCAGAATCTGCCCCTTGGATTTTGTGTTACTGGTGATGATGCATTTGGCAGTGAGAACCCTGCTAAGTCTTGGGAAGCTAAGCCAGGTGTGCTGGAAAGGTGTTAGCAGATGACACTACTTGTAAATGTAAACCCAAGCAAACAGACTGGTGAAGTCACTGAGACTTCTTGAGAGTGAACACTCCTGAACCCTTACAGTGCTATTTTTAGAGCTGTATCCTAGATAAGAGCTCCATGTGTTTGACTGGTTCTTGTTATAGACATGTATTTACCCTTCCCTAAGACGATTCTATTTCACCTCTTTTTTTCTGACAGTCTTCAGGCAAGTAGGCAAAAGATCAAAAAGGCTACGCCTTGCAAAATAAAATAAATTTGACTCTTTTTTCTTTTGATCCTAAAAGATGTCTATCCTGGGTTCCAGGTGCCCTGGAAAATATTAAAAACACGGGGTGGGATTTTAAGAAGTGCTCTGTATTGCCAGTCAAGTTGCAACCGATGACATCTACTTGCGTCTTTTTGCTTTCTGCTTGTGATTCCTTATGTCTCCTCTGATTTCAGAAGCAAACAGACAGTGACCCAGCTCCTTTTCAATATCCTTCCTGTACATCTTTCCCTTCTGCAGCATTTCTGCTGGAGGAATTCAGTGCCTTTCAATGGACACCGGTGAAACAAGCCCATGTCTGCGCTATCCTGGTGCTGCTCTTGAGAGTCTGGTGATTTCCTATGGCCATCTGATAAAACTGCCTGCCAAGGAGGCCCTTACCGATGGGCTTGGCATGCTCACTGGGGATCTTGGAGTCATTGCCAGGCCTCTGCCCACACACTGCTGGCAGTGCCGTGCCGTGCTCCAGTCTGGGCCTGCTCGGCTGACACTCAGCTGGTCAACACGCAGCTCCCTGCAAACCAACCCCTGCCCGTGTGCATCTGTGTGCTTGCTGCTCTGGGTGAGAGGGCAGCCAGGGGCAGAGGCTCCTCTGGCTTCCCCCGTCCTGCAGTCTCTGACCCTTCCCACCCCGTCGTCTCCTGGCTTTGCAGCGATAACCCATGGGCAGCAAAAATGGGCTTACAGCAGGACTTTTCAGGATGGTCCCAATGTGGGGAGTAGGATGTCCTTGGCAGAGGGAAGTCCTTTGAGCAGAATGGATGGGAGTGCTGAGGTGGCCAGATGTGACTGTGAGGGTAATGACAGCAGCTTCAGTGACAACTGTTAGACCACAGATAAGCTCCTCTGAAAATCTCCACACCTCAGAAGAATGGTGAAGATAGGGAACAGAGTAAATCTTACTCGATAAAAACCAGACATTCAGCAAGGAAACATCATCCCTCCCTCCATCCTTTGGTTTTCATGGTGTCCTATGTGCTAGCTCTACACCACCTCCTTTCCCCAAAATGATGGGGTCTGCAGCAGGCTAAAGGGCAGAAAAAGGGGCTTACCATGTGTGGATGCAGAAAGGGATAGGTGCTCCCACACATAACCCCCTTCTTTCAAGTGGAAATTTTAATTGATGGACCCTTATTTGATTGATCACCTTGACAGGGGGGAGAAGCAAGGCAGAATGCAAGTTATGAATCAGCTGGCAGGTCTATGAATGCAGAAAGGGTGGGATATGGTGAGTCACCATCAGAACCTATTTCTCAGCTCTTCCGTAATCAATCTTTTTGTCTCTTGCAGGCTTGACAATGACTCATTCTTTGACATGCCTTTATAGAGCTGCTTTGTGCATTGCCTGCCAGCCTCCCTGGTGCTGTTCAGTCTATCTGTTGCATAGTGCCAGCAGAGGTTAAGAAATGCTACACCTAATTGCCTCTGGATGACTTCAAGAAACAGAACAAATCACTCTGGTGATAAAGTAGGTAGGGAGCAAGGCAGCTCCAAGGTACAAGGGACATGGACTTGAAAAGTGCTTGGTGCAGTTCTAATGAATTTCTAAAAATATTCATAAAGCATCCTTTCCTTGAGCACAGCAGAGAGGAAGACGACGAGTGCTGCATCCCCGAAGCCCTGTGGCCCAAAAGGCTCTGCCTCCCTTTCTGCAAGCCATTGCTGTCCACCTCTGGCCTCTGGGCTTCTTGCAGCACCTGCATCTGGTGGTTCCTACCAGCTGTGGGTCTTGCCATCCTCCCCAGTTTCTGGCTGGGCTCTGCTCAGGCACTGCTGTGCAGGCTGGTGCTTTGGGCAGTGCCTTTTATTGATTTAGTGTGTTCTGTGCTGTGCTTCACTGGCTCCTTTGACCCATTCTTAAAGAAGTCTGCTTAGCATTGGCAGCGGTGTTAAGCAGGTCTGAGACTGAAAACAGCCCTTGTTGTAACTTTAATTGGCATAATGGCACATTCAGTACAGATTTCTCCAGACTGGAGCTCATCTGAGGCTTTCCATCAGTCAAGGCAAAACTGAACTTTGTGTCCCCGTGGATGAAGTCTCAGGGTTTGGCTGCTGTAGCCACAGCACAGGAAGACGCAGTGATGGTCCAGGCCAAAGGGAGCTACGGGGCTCAGATATCCCTCCCTGCTGGCTCAGCTTCCGAGGACCTTGATACAAGCCAATGGGGACCACAGCTGCTTGTATGCAACTTCCCTGAAATCTGCTGCCCACCTTGCCACCTCCCAAGCTAGCCCTGGGGCAGCCTGGTCTTAAACTACACTTCCATCCACCCCACAGTGACCATTCCCATGGTTGAGCAGGTCTTTGTGGTGTTCAGACTGCAATTTGTTCCTCCATTTCTTCCTGCTTTCCTTGGTTTTCATTTTCATCATCTCACTGTGAAGAGTGACAGACCTGCCCAAGAGCTGTTTATCTAACTCTTACCTTTACACCCAGGCTGAGATCAGAAAATGAAAAGTGACATCATCCTGTTCATCAGATCTGCTCTACAAGTGCCATACACAGGCCAAAATAAATGTTTACCTTGCTTTTCCTCTGGGTAATGTGGCAAAGCCAATGAAGCAAAGCCAGAGTAAGCTGAATTACCTTCTGATAATACCTCCTGCAGAGTCACTTATTTCTTTGTCACTGGAGGCAAAGACAGACCCTTTAGAAATGGGAGGGTGCTCTAACCAGCTTGCAGAAATGGCTAAAGGAAAAAATGCTTTTTTTATTGTACTTGCAAATTTGCAAATTTAACTTGGTATTAGGAGTGTCCTTGTCTGCACTGGTGATGGCCATCATCATATTTCACTAATGTACTCTGGATCTTTGCCATTCCTGCTGCAGTCATTCATAAGGATATTAAGTATTTCCCATCCGATTTTTCATCCTCTGTGGAGGGTCGTCTCCCTCCAGCCCATCAGCTCCCCATTTGACATACCTGGCTGCCATCCTCTTTTTAACCAGTTCTTTTTCACCCTATTATAGTTAATGCTATCCCATTTGGTACAATAACAAAGACCTTATTGAAGTCCAAGTAGACCAGATTGTTGTAGTTCCCTAAGGTATCATTTGTCTAGAAAGACAGCATATTATTTCTACACTCTTCATCCTTAGATAAATGTCTATAGCATTTTTTCATTTCTATTTACCCACATGACTTTAATTAGTTTTTCAGTCACACTTTTTTAAAAAGCCTATTTACTTCTGTGGTCAGACTAATGACTCAAGTTTCCCAGATGTTTTTTCGTCCACCCTTCAAAATAAGCACTATGATTGCAACTCTCCAGCCAGAATGTACGAAGCTGGATTCGGTAGTCCAATTCCTCACTGTAACTGCAATTTCACCTAACAGTTCTTTAAAATCGTTTCAACTTACATAGAGGGTCTCTTGTTAGACAAGTTGTCTTTGCCCACAGGTTTTATACTGGTTTCCTAATGAGAAACTCAAGCAAAGTACTCATTTAATTTTGGAGCCAAACCTTTATTATCTTTCATCTCCACTGCTTTTCACTGCAAAGCAGAACCACTTCTTCTTCCTTGTCCTTTTTTTATTTATAGAGCAAAGAACTCTGCCATTTGTTTCAATCAATTTTACAAGGCTGAAATCAGTTGAGTTTTGGCAGTTGTCCAGACACCATTTTCCTTGCTGATCCATGCTTTCTTCCATGCTTTGTAGGCTTACTGCTAACTCCTAACACCATGTATCTCACCTAGTCTGGCATTATGCTTGACAGGTCTGTGATTTACTCTGGCCACCTGTTAAAACTCGCTGTCAAAAATGAGTCCCAGAACAATTTATGTGGCAAGCCAGCATACTTTGCTGTTCTCTGAAAACATGAGGACAACAAAACCAGCAATTCTTGGTTAGCAGTGCTCACTTGTATAGACCTTCTTTTTGCCTGCGCACATAGGTCCTAGGTTTTTGATATCTTTCTGTTCTTCCTTCCATCTGCAGGTCACTCACTGTCTCCATCATTTCTTTCTCTCTGTTTTGCTGGTGTTAGCTACTTTTCTTCAACTCTTTTCCTCTTTTACTGTTTGGTGTCTTTCTCTTCTTTGCCTTTATTATTCATACCAAACAGATGGACCTGGACAAGAAGGATAGATGAAACGCCACCTAATGGAAAAATCTATTTGTGTGGAAGATCTGGTTAGAATGAGTGATGACTATTGAAGTAGATTTAGAAATGGACCAAGGAAGCAAGACAATGAAGATGAAAATCACCTCTTCAGATTCTTGTCCCCGTTCTGTCCTTGGCTCCAAGTCTCCATGGACCCAAAAAATCCTTAAGTCTTCTCTTCCATTGACTTTACCAAGCAGCATTACTATCTAAACAGTTTTTGCCTGTTTAAGCATAAGATGCAGACAGCAGGTTCTGTATCTAGCCAACTTCATTGTTTTCTGTCTTTCAGGGTCACTTCTAAGACTGCCTCTGTAGTTGCCATCATTTTTTTCCAAATGAGATGGCTCTCCCTTCTGTTTTTTGTGATTACTTATACTAATGGTTTTGATGTTGACATATTCAATACCAGGAAAGGGTATTAAAGCTCCATTATACTACACAAAAAGCATTTGTGGGGCATAAATATGTCTTCTATGTAATGGTGGAAGCATTCTGGTGTAGAGTGATTCCCAGCAGGAAAGAGACAACACCAGAATTTGGCAGTTCTTCTTGTCCAACAGCAATAACAGAGCAAAGAAATTAATGGGAATCCCAGAACATTTTGGCAAATAGTTGCCTTTAATCACAGACTGTCCGTACCAGGCCTATGGGAGAGCAAGACCATTACAGATCCACTTATGTCCAAAGTTAGTAAGCATCAGTCCTGCTAACCTCCTCCTGACTTCAATGCACAGACAATACATCAGTTTATTGAGACAGATACCATCTCACTAAAGCAATGATCACACCTCAACACATTGAGGAAAGATTGCAAAGAATGAGCTTTGTTTGGGATAAAGGTATTTTTGATGGGGGGATGGTGGACACTTGACAGGCATGAGTGGGAGGCTGTTCTAGGAAAAAAAGTGTGTGAATGATGGTGCCAAGCCAGCAGTGAGACACAAAGCCAAGGGAGTGGTTAAAGGAAACACGGGCAACAGGTGAGTGTGAGGAAACAGGATCAGGTGAGATTGTGTGCCAGTGCTGGTCCCATTGACAAGGATTGACATTTGCCTCAGAATTTGGTATTTGAGTGACAGCTTAAATTCAGCCTTGAAAAGAAAGAGAACAAAAAGTCAGTTCTGAAACACCTAGTTTCATATTTTTCTAAACAGAACCTGGTTACGTTGATGAAATGAAGAGCTCGGAGCACCAAGGATGCATGAAGAGATCTTACAAAAGCTGCAGGTGGTCTGTCTACTTCCAATTTTCTCTTGTCTTTGGGAATTGTGGGCCAGCTTTGCACAGGTACTTTAGTGCCAAAAGGTGCAAGTGGAGAGTTAATGAGAGTTTCAAAAGCAGCAACTCATCTTCAGTAGACTGTTAGAAAAGGACAGTATTCAGCAATCTATTTAGCTACCCAAATAAGTAGGAAATGACTTCAGGACTTCATTTTAGACATTCATAATTGAGAAAAAAAAATTGACAAAAATCCTTAAGATTTATTTCATTGACAAATGAGGAGGTTTTGCGTCTTGAAATAATATCCCAACAGTATCTGCTGAGAAGCCTCTGTGAGGTCCTACTCCTAAACAGTAAAACTAAATTAAACATTCTTTCTCAGCTGCCCCTGGATAAAAGTACTCAGACAGGGTACTTTTCTTCTGGAAAGAGTCTGTTTTGCTTTGAATGTCACAATCTACCTTAATCCAGATAAATTCCCTCTGCAGTATGACTTTTAGGACATTCACTTCTAAGTCAGTGGGAAAGATCCCATTGTTTTTAAGGGGGACAAGACTGCGCCTTCAGCAGCACTTCCACCAGAATGGACATGCCTGCAAGGGACAAGGGAAAACAGGGGAAAGGCCAGTGAATAGCTGAGTAATTAATGCAAACTTTGACTGGTGAGCTCTTTGGAGTGAATTCAGGAAGGCATGTCGGTTGGTATACTTCAAGACAACATCCTATCAGTTTCAGCAAATTTAATGATGGACATTAGAACAATGATGCTTCTCAGTGAATAATGAATAATTTACATAAATGGCCTTGGCACTACCGCTGCGGTCAGTGACTAAACGGCAAAGGTAGGTGAGCTCCCTGTTTGATGTCATGGTCAAGAAATAAGAATTCAGCAGTTCTGTATTGCCTAAATGACACACGGGTAAACTCCAGTTACCTGATCTTACCTTAACAACTGTAGCAGATGGATGACATCTGAGCTTTTCTAAAGTGTTTCTATGAGGATTTTCCCAGCTGACCTGCAAAAGACTTACAGGAAATCTGCAGTAGAGCAGGAGTTGAACCAAACACCCTCTCCACAATGCTTGTCTGCCCCATGGACCCATCTCTTCATGTGGATGTATGAACATCCTGCTGTGATTCCCAGAGAGGCTAAACGGCATAGCCTGTGGAGATGCTGTGCATCTAAAAGCAGTTTTAATCTATGCATCTTTCTTCTGTAATCACAAGGCCTGAAGCAACATAATGCCCACAAAAAGTGCTTTATTTGCATCGCTATATGAATACAACCTATGGCAGATATTCAATTCCTGTAATCTGCCAGAAACATCAACACCTTGAAGGCAAGCTCAGATAGGAAATGGGTCATTGACTCACCCTCCTGGCTTGATAATAATAATACTTAGCACTTATTTAATTCTTTACACACATTAAACAATAAATCAATCCTCACTCCATGACTGTAAAACAGACAGACATCCCAGTTTTACAGATGGAGAAACTGAAGAAGAGGAGTTCAGTGCTTTGCCCAGCAAAGCTGCTGGTAGTTCTACAATTAGCATTCCTGTTTCCCTGATCCCATATGAATTTGGGGGCTTAGAGAAGTCTCAAAAACATTAGTTACTTAGAGCTGATATTCACACTAGGAGAAAGGCCATTCCACAGTCATGGTTAGCACTGACATTGCATTTATGATCGGTATAAAAAATATACACTCTTAATAAAGTTGCTTGGCATCAAGAATTCACTGTCTGTTTTCCACAACAGGGAAGCAGGGGCAGAATGGTTAAATGAATTATGCCATATCCTAGAGAGACTCACTATCTAAACCAGAAGAGCCCAGAGCCTCTTCTTTTCTTCTGGCGACCCAATTCTGAAAGAAACCCCCACCCACTCCAGGCTCTTCTTTGAAAAATACGGTCTTTTGAAGCATTTTTCTTGAGCTTGTTTCGCAGCAGTTTATATAAAGGGTGACCTCTGTTAGAGGCTGATGTACGACACACAAGTCTCCTCCAGATGGGAGAGAGCAGAGAGTGTGTGCATGTGTAGTTTGTACGTATACCAACTTCTTATGTAGGGTGCCTCCAGCCAGACATCAGCACCGCTGTTACAAGGCACCAGAAGGCCCCTCGTTCTGGCTGTGCCATGCCCTGAGGCTCAGCTGTCTCAGCCCACTGTGGCTGGTGCTCTTCTGAGGCTTTCTTGGGCAAAGCAGCCAGCTCAGGGCTCTCTGTTCTGGCTTTGGAAGAGATGCTGCCTATTTCCCATGTGTCCTCTGGGATAACCTCACCCAACCAAGGACCCCCACAGCTGCTTGTGGCAATTGTTTTGTACCACCCAAAAAGACAGCATCCTCCCCACAGAGAAGTGGCAGTCCCACAGACCCTAGCTCTCCTGGAGCTTCTTTTGTCTCGCCTCTCTGCGCAGTGACTCTGCTCTGGGCTTCTGGCAAGCCGGGCACGGTTGTTCCCAGTTTTAGTTGTGCAAAACATCAGTAGATGAGAACTGAAAAGAAGGTCCTTTGCTGGGAGAAACAGGTTTGGTTTTTTTACCATGAAGGTAAAACACTCATTGCTACTCACAGCAACTGCTCACAAGTGAGAAATAAATGTTCAAAGAGCAGCTTCCTACACTTGTCCCTCTGAGATGAAGCTATCCCTGACTTGTATTCCCAGACCTAAATTGGACTCCTCAATATACATATCTCTAAAACATATCCCCTATTTTCACACAAATGAATTTCTATATTCCCTTTAGGTCTCCAGCCCTTTCACCACATGACAAAGTCTGTTTCAGACAGAGTTTAGATAATATACAGCATACTTGTGTTTCCTTCCAAAATGACAACTTCCATTTCCTAACTCTTGAGCATTCCCATATTTATTCTCCATTTGTCTGCCTTCCGATCACTCCACCTTGTCTTACTACAGCTGTTTCCTGTGAGTTTGATAGGTTTTCCACCAGATTGTTGGACTGGGGATAATTGTACTGGGTGGTTACATGTCAAAGTCTGTATTTCACAGCAACGTGCTTAAACAGCAGATACCCCTTAGCAAAAATAGATTTGATATGCAGGATCAACTGGTTAAGTGCATAACTTCTTTAATCAAAGGAAAAAAGTTTCTAGCGCTACCTTGTTTCAGGGAATCCATCTTCTTGCATCTCTAACATGGGCCCTATCATTCAACTGCTCTGTGTTTTTGACAAGGCGAACTTTCCTCAACGCTTCCATTTGTTGTTCTTTTAGGGTTAGGATAAAATATCTGAGGCCTTTCCTGTCCTCACATAACTTTCGTACATGTTTTTTATAAGTCTTTCACAATGACTTAAGAAATCTCCATCTTACTGCCATTCAATAAAATGTCACCTAGTCTTGAGAACCCCTCCTTAAATTTATAATAGAGCTGCAGAGTTACCAGCATGAATTGTATTTCCTTGTATCTGGGGTCCCACGTGTCAGAAGACTGTCCATGCTCTCATCCGGGTGAGGTGGTGTCTTCTGCTTAGTAAAATTCAGTTGCTTCACTAGACTTTAATGTGGGGTGTTCCAAAAGGAGGCTTTGTCCACCCCACTCCTGTCACATTAATTTTAGGAAGATTCAGTTCCTCTGCCCCATTCCTGTGTCAAGGTACCATGTGGGCTGGTGGCTCCTTAGGGCTGGGACTGCGGAGACTCACCATGGGGGTCTGTCAGGGCAGGACCTGGCAGCCAGACCTGTCCCACCCCCAGCCAGGAGCAAGACACTGGGGCAGCCCCAGCCCCAGGCATCGGGCACCTCCCTGGGGACGAGGACAGTGTGGCGGTGGCTCCACCGGCCAGATAAGAAGCCATGACCTCAGGTCAACCACAAGTTCTCAGGCGTCCTCTTCTTGCTCTGTTTAACACCCTGTTGCTTATGACCTCTATTTTCATGCGGCATTCAGCATTTTTCACATTAGTCCTCTGTCAGATGAGAATCACTGATAGTGTCCTCCATCAGAAGCAGTTACTGCCAGAAAGGTGATTGGATCTTGCCTGCTTTCCTTCCAGCACCCATCGCTTGACTATGTGCGAACAAGTACGGGTTAACTTTTCTCTGCTTCTAGAGATGTGCTTTAGACTACCTATTTTTCCATCTGGTTTCCTTCCTTCCAGAAATAACTCAGAGCCACGGAGCATGCAGAATTTACAACATTTGGGGCCAAATTCAGGCTAAGCAGCAGAACAGACCCTGCTCATGGGTCCCACTGGTCTCTCCTCTCAAACTTTAACTTTGCTTTGCCATAATTTTTCCCATGGTTATACTGGAATGGTTATCATCCAGCCATTGTACCATGGCTGGTTTCTTCACAGGCCTAGTCCATGCTGGGTCCTTCCTTTTTCATCAGGAACCTGTTAGTCCAAGAGTGCTGTGACTATGCATCCACAGCACAGGCTGGTCATGTGCAGGAAGGAACTCCACTTTCTCCCAGCCTGACATGCCTTGTTTCATTTGTAGATGAAATAGTTGCAGCCTAGGAAGGTTTTTGCCTTCCCCCAGACCAGAGGCAGTCCTATCACACCCCAGAGTGAAGAACTGTCTGCCACCTGGAGAGCTCAAGAGGAAGAAATGACTGAATCATGGCTTTAGTCTCCTGGAGAATTTCACAGAGACCCATGGGAGGGGTGAGACCCGCACCCTCAGAACAGCCTTACAGCTCCTCCAGAGAGCTCAGCATGCTCCCTTATCTACACACAGCCAGGACAGCGTCCCACCCCATGGCAGCTCCACGATACGGCTCTCGCAACAGAAGTGCACCACTCCTGCCCGGCATTGCAAGGATGCTCGTTGCAGCTGTTCAGTCTTCTATTTTCAGCAGAAGACTGCCCAAGATAACCACAATCTTGCCACATCCAAAGCTGCCAAAGTAGTAATGAGCAAGTCCTGCACGTGAGGCAGCAAAAGGGAGGGGAGGGAGGGATGGACAGATACCACAACACAAGTGACACAAGTTTAAAATAAGGTTCTTTTTACTACCTGTTCTTTTATGAACCATAAAACTCCTTTGTTTTGCTGAGGAGGGAATCTCCATTGCTGTTTCAATACGCTGCAGTGAACTATATTAATGTGCAATTAATTATAGAGATTAATCATCAGGCAGTGTTATCAGATGAACACCATGACATACACGAGCATATGCTAACCCCTGGTTCATGCTTTGGCAGGCTGAGGAAATGACTCTTGTGTGGCTGAGCCAAGCTCTCAGGCTGGGTGGCCTACATCTCTGGGTGACCTTGATTTCTGCGCATGTTGCATCCACTTGGTATCAAGCACATAAAGTATCTCAGCAGTCCTAAAAACTATGTCATCTCATACAGCGTTTCTTTCCAAACAAAACCCCATTATGAAAAAAGTGCTGTTACACCCAGCATTGCTGAGCGCACAGCTCTGTTGCTGCACCTCTCATATACACATATTTGGAAACAGATTTTGGAGTATAAAGCTATGACTTGACTACTGACACAATACGACTAAGTTGAATGACCTCATACAGCTAGATCAGCCTGAACACTGAACAGGCGACACTAACATCCAGGACCATCCAACGCATCTGGCTATCTTAGACAAACTCTACTAGTTTTTCTGGCTGCATTGTCTTTCCTTCAGATAGAAATGGTACTCTTCTTTGCTGGATCTGAGTTACACATGGGCAAGTCAGCAGCCATTTTGGGCCAAGATCAGCAAAGGGGACATGCCATTTGTGCACTGGTGTCCTAAGGAGTTGCCTTAACCATAACCTCGTTTCACTGAGTTCGTAAGATTAGTGGGATCAAATTGTCCAAAATGCCAAAAGAGACTTCTTTTGCCTTCACTTGAAGAACACACCTGCATTCCTAAGAATGCCCATGTGTGCCAGATCAAGGATCCATCTATCTCAGGATCTTTTCCCTTCCTGGCAAAAAAGACATGCCAGGGAAGAGTATAAAAGGACAGACTTATAATACTGCTGCTCCAGGATCTTCTTCCAGCCTTCATGGATATCCTGGAGCAGAGGTTGCGGTTTTGTGTTTAATAACTATCAATGGATATTTCTTCTACAAATCTGAGCTCGTGTAAACATTGAGTGCCTACCACCCCTGGCAGCATTGGGTCCCACACCTTCACCTCCTCCCTGGGAGCACAACCGCCTCCTTTCCTTTGCACTGACCTTGCCATCCGGGAGTTTCATTTGGCATCCCCCAGTTCTATTACTGGAAGACACAATGATCCCCTAGGTGCTTTCTTCCTGCTACTCATGATTTTGTGGACTTGTACCATATCCTCCTTATCTTCTCAGTCTATTCCACCCCCTGGACAGGAGCCATTCCTTACCTTTGATTAGCCCTGTGGTCCTTTCTGTACTTTTCTAGTACCGCTATCCACACAGGAACATTAGAAAAACCTTACAGTTGAAAAATCAAGCCCAGCTATGGACAACCGCCCAGAGCTAGAGGAGCAAACAGACCGGTCACGCTCCTCATGCTGAGGGACAATCACACGCTTGGCTCCTGACCCTCTCCCCTGCTTATCCAGGCTCACATTTCACTCTTCAGCAGAGCACTGCCATGGCCTCTTCCGCCCAGTGTCCTCCTCGCCCACAAGAGGCACGTCATCAGCTTGGTCCGCATCCTGCTCGGCAGCCACGTCAGGCATGCTGTCACCGCGGGACGACCAGAGGCTGATGTTCAGTGCCACAGGTGCAGGGGGGTGCCCTGCCTCATTCCCCAACCAGCTTCACAAGGAGGAGTACCTCCGCACTCTGGAGCTCTCCCTGTCGGGACTGGCACCAACTCGGACAACTTCCCTGGGGCAGCTGCAGTGGCTCCGGCTGCTGAACAGGCTCCCACCAGCACTGGGGACCCTGGTGCTTCCATTGCCCCAGCCCTGGACCAACCTCAGGAGGTCCCAGGCAACTTCTCCACAGGCACTGACCTGAGATTTAGTGAAAAATCATCAAATCCAAGATAACTTGAATGACATGTTTTGGACAGTGCAGTGATAAACTTTTCAGAGGTAAGAACTGAGGCTGGTCAACCTAAAGCTGATGATGATGAAAAGCCAAAGAACTCCACAGTGTCAGGAGACTGGACAATAGTTAGGCCAGCAAAATTCAGTGCCAGCTGATGGAAAGTGGCACACATAGAAATGTCAGCTCTAACTACACACATGCAGCAAGAGGGTCTGCATTACCACAAAGAAAACATAACTTGGGAGTCATTGCTGATAGCTCCCTGAAAATGTTGACTCGATGTTTGATACACGTGCAGTTATAGTCACCTGTGGTGAAAAGATTGTGTATGACCAGGAAGCTTTCCCAGGAGGATGAACACAAGTATGGAACAGCTTCCCCACGAGGAAGGGGTAAATGGTACCAGAAAACAGAGCAAGATTTCTAAAAGGATGATCCTGTGGAGGAGATGGATTAAGAGCAAGTATTGACCAAGTATTCTCATAAGGTGAGGACTAAGGGCCACCTGGAGAAATCACTGTGCAGCAGGTTCAGACCAAGCAAAAGCACGTTATTACCCATTGACTAATTGCATTGTGGAATGCATTACCACAGGCTTCTGCAGAGCCCAAAGCAGGGTTCAATGCAGGGATTTAAAATTTGCAGTTCCTAAGTGGCTTCTCAGCCACAAATTCATGGGGGACCGATCCACCCATCCTATTGGGTCAATTGTCTCAAGCTCCGCAACAGCGTCCCTAAAGCACTGACTGCTTGTAACTGAGATATCCCATGTATGTGTTCTGGACCCTAAACTCTTCACCTGAGCATTCATTGTGTCTAGGTGGCTCTCAGTTCTGACAGCCAAAGGCTGTTCTTACACTCCTAGGAGGCACTTTAGCAGCATTTTAACAAACACTTTATTAGCTCTAGTAAAAAGCACTTGCAAAGAAAATTTCCTTTAGAGCTTTGCTCCTTCTTGTCTCGCACCAGAGATCTTCAGGCAAACTGCTCCATACTCAGCTCAGCCTCTCCATTACAACTTTGTTTGCATAACAAAAAACACAAACAAATAAATGCACACAGCTTTTCTCTAAAGCCAGCACGAGCCACTGTGCCAGCACTGGTTTCTGTGTTGTCTTTTCATGAATGCACACAAACAAATGAATGATTGCATATACACAGACACGTTTGTGCCCAGGTAAGCTGTACTCATAACCAGACAGCCGAGAAAAAGACAGGGTAGGGTGGAGCAGAAGCCCACACACTGCAGGGAGACAGCAGGAGCCATGAGCTCCTATCTCAAAAACTGCTGGGGGAAGCAGCCGCAGAGGTTTTAACACTGTCTGTCTCTCTTTTGGAGAACAGAGAAGATATGAATGAGGAGCCACATGCCAAAATGCTGCGACAGTCTGTGTGCTCCCCCGTAACCCCAGCCCTCTGGTGCTGCCCTTCCACACCACCCTCTCAAGCCACCTTCCCGTGGCTGTCCCACACCTTCACTTTGCAAAAGCCACAGCCTGGGAAACTGAGAGCCGATAGGTGGCAGAAAGGAGACTACGAGAGAGTTTAGGCACTGGAACTTCTGCCATTTTTAAGCACTGAGGGAATCCACTGGTGTTCTCCTGGCTGGATTTTGAGTGGATGCATGGGTTCATCCTGGTTTACAAACCACACGGTCACACTGGGCAATGAGGAAAACTTCATGAATTGCACAGAAGAGAAGCAGCTTTGGTGACACCTCAAATGAGCATGCTGTAGGCAGAGGGCTTATACCGGATTTTGTTGTCCCCTGTGTCCATACTAATAACTGGTCAGAATCATTATTATAATCCCTGGCATGATTTTGACACAGGCCAGCTAGTGCTTTCCCATGCGCTACTTGGGCACAGGCTGGGAGTTTGCATCGGGGAAGAGCTCATTCCCAACAGGTAGTTAGGATGCGGCCACTGTGGTTTGGAAGCCGAGAGCTTAGCAGGGAGGCTGCGGTATGGCCATGCTAGCCAGCTCCAGCAGTAGAGGCCAGACCTTGGCCCAAAGAAAATATTCTTTGAGTACGTTTAGCCCAGAAGCTCCAGCCTCCTTTGGCACTTGAGCTAATTCATCATGTGTCATTCCATTTTTGCCTGTCATTCATCACACAAGGGCCAACACTGCCAGCCACCTCTGTTGAGATGCGTTTGCTTATTGCTGTGCAGTACCAACTGATGTGTGTCATGGAAAGCCTTGACCTTCCTTATTTAGCTTTTCTAAATGCTTCATTTACACTTGTGTGTGCTGTTTTTTCCTGCTCGATCTTAAAGTTCCTCATTTCCACATTGAGCCTCTTTGTGCTAAGATTTCCTGCCTTTTTGCTGAGTAGTTTTGACCTTCGTTCAATAAATCAATAATCTTCCCAGAACTTAATCATGACAGCACACACACCCCCCCCCCCCCCGCCTCTGCCTTTTGTTCCAGCACTTACTTCTCTGCAGCACTTCAGCAACAGCTTGCCTGGAATTTTGCTGGAGTATATTATTACGGCATTGCTCTCAAATACAGATTAAACAGAGCACCCCTTTACAGGGTGCTTCTGCTCAGTCCCTAACCCAGCATTTAACATGGCAAAGCCCACTTGTGTTGCAGTCAGCTCATCTCTTTCTTTCCCCAGGCACACTTGTGAGACCAGGGCTGGGACCAGGTAGATGGTGTGCTCCTATGTCCAGCTCCAAGGGTGACATGCCAGTTATCAGCTCTTTTTTTATGTCATGTGGGGAGAGCCTGCAGAGTCTTGCAGGAGTGAGCCACCTCCTGGAGGCTGTTTCCAGGGATGGACACTGGCTCCTTCAGTCTTCCCTAGTCTTCAAAAAAATCCTGTACTCACAGCAGCCCACAAAATGACCTGGCAAAAAAGCTTAGGAAGGTTCACGGGCTTCAGCGTGTTTCATCAGTCCCTCACTGAAACAATTTACATAGGTCAGTCTTTTCTGACCATGCACTCAACAACAAGAACAGACTTCTCAATTGAAAAGGAAAACATAAAATTACAACATTTCTCAGGGTTATTTCTTTTCCTCCAGAACAACAAATCTTTCTCCCCATACCAAGTCCAAAAGGTTGCATTTTTTTCAGAGCTCATCCATGGTATTCTCTTCCTTTAGTAGATTGCTTTCCACTTTGACTTGAAAGGGGAATTAGGCCCTCAGCCAAAGGTTAGATCTAAATTCAGATCTACAGAATGCTGCTGTTTCCATCTTTGTTTGTATTTGGGCCTGTCTGGCTTCCTAGGGTGAAACTCCTCTTCCAGATCTGCACAGCAAATACCGGCTTTGCTATTGTGTTCTCTGCTCTCCCTTTGGCAAACGACGCGCTGGAAATCAGCACATCTAGGGAGATGAGTCCAAACTGCCATGGGAAACTGGCTATTTTTCTAAAATACATGATATAGATCAACCACAGGTTACTGCCTAGATTACTAGTTTGTGGTACTCATGAGATCAGACTAGGTGATCAGAAAGGTGCCTTCTGGCTTTCAAATCTATCAGCCTAAATAATGCATTAATGAAGTAACATGGAACAAAGCCATATTTGTTCATGTGTAAGGCATGTTAATGATGTTCCTTTCAAAGACGGGTAGCTGGAGCAGTGGATTGATGCACTGAATTTCACCTCTAGGGACTCTGACTTTGGTTACGAGACAAATGAGTTTGATAGCATCAAGTAAATACTCAATGGATATTCGTCTCCATCCCCAAAACTACCATGCAATTTGGCAGGAGCAGCAGTCTGTGCTCACGAGACGTCTAGAGGTGCTCAGGGCATTGGCAGTCCTCTGGGAGGAAGCATCTGACTGCGCTGTGCCTGGCGTTACCCAGCACTCTCACCCTCTCGCTTCCCCAAGCAGCAGCAACACACTACTCCCCAGAATCACTGCAAAGAAAACATGAAATTAAAGCTGAAAGAAGGGGGGGAAAGATATTTATTTGGGTTCACGCAGTGAGCTAATGCTGGAAATTGGCCAAACTACATACTGTATTGGCTTTGATGCATTATTAGAATTGTGAAAACTTTCAGGGTTTCAAGGAAAAGATTTTTTCCAGGCGCAAGATCAAAGCAAAAGCTAAATAATACTGGGTTACGGAGCAGGGGACTTTCAAATGGCTGGTCTTGATTGTTTATGTATCTAGAAATGTTGTGATAGGAGCAGCCCTTTTTTACAAGGCCCAGTAACAACAGCGTAAATCAAGCATTAACCAGAAGTAGACAGCAAGTTATCTATTTTTTAAAGAGACCTCTACTGGAGCTGGTTTTTTAGGGAAGGAAAAAAGGAGTTCTGTTTTTAATAGCATAAAAATAGTTGTCCAGGAGGCGCCACTGTATCTTTGTCCCAAAGCATAACAATGTTAGATCTAAAACAACAGCCTTGAAACAGCTGATAAAACTACATACAGGGAAGTTTTGATACAGAGCTGCTAGGACACAGCTCAGAGTGAATCCTCACCCTTGTCTGATAGGTTTTTAGACTCCTTGCATAAAGTATTCATGCTAAAAAAAGAGAGAGAGACCTACTAGTCCGTGCAAAATAAGAGGTGTGGAAAATTCACCTGCAAAGTGTGTCCCTGTTAGATGGGACATTTCATTTCAGCAATCTGTTGGAGACAGAAATGATGACTGTGGCAGCCTTAATTTGATCGTGAAGCAGCAACATTCACAGCGACAGCACAGCGGGAGCACAGACTAGGAGACTAGACATACAGGGACAGCTAACTCCACCCTTCTGAAAATCATACATTCAATCTGAACTAGTTGTATACATTCCCTCTATAGGTAAGGCAGAGAAGCAGACACCTCCAGAGAGTAAGTTGACCCGTCCTAAGACAGGTGCTTAAGGCTGGGGCTGAACTGCCCAGCAAAGGTGCCTTTTTTTTCTTCCCCTGGCTCTTGGAGCCAAGAAAACTTGTAGAGCCAAGACGCCTAATTGCCAGGTGGCTAAGATAGTGAGATGCATCACCCCCCACAGCTAACTTACCTAATCATCATGACTCCCGTTATGTTTCCAGACGGGAAGAACAGCCAAATACTTTCAGTCTTGGATATGCTTATACAAAGGAACACAACAAGAAAGAACAAAAGTAAGGTCTCCCTCCAGGACACGGCCACAGTTTGTCTCTCTTCTGGAAGGCTTTCAGTGAAGAGAGTGAAATGGCTGCTTCCCCATGTTCAGGGCTGCCTTGGCTTTCCCTATAAGGCTAAAACACAGCCTTTTGTATAATGTTCACCTTGCCCATGGATGGTATTGCTGTCTGAATGACACTGTTCAGGCCCATTTCTAAAGCCCATGAAAAGAAACCTGAAGATCTGCTTCCTCTGCTAATTGCAGACTATCATAATTTTGGGCCAAATTCAATTGCTGCCACAGAGAAGAGAATCCAAAAGTAGCACAGACTCTCCTCTTTACCCGTTAAGGAAGCACAGGCTGTTCTAAGAGTGACTTTATCAATGTCAAACTTTAAGATCGAAACCATGGTTGAGAAGTATATATTTTAAAAAAACTCTCCTTAATGCCAATGTCTCTATAAAAAGATAGTGCAATTTTCATCCCTCCACATATAGCCAAACTGATGGGCTTTGAGCAGCAAACATATCAGACCTGGCCATGACCCTATAATTTGTAATGATGGTGCAAGTGATACCCAACCATCAAAAATCAATAATCCTACCCTGTAGCTGTAGGAGGGTCATTATGGCTTACTGACTGTATGCAACCACTGAGCCTAACAGTCAGAACTTTATTCCTCCAAATCGCTCCATCATACTGAACTTCCCAGCTATGCTATGGAGATCCATTCCCCTTGGGAAGAAAACTGAACCCTGCTGAATGAGGTGCTGGACTCCACTGAACAGGTGGCCACCAGCAGAGCTTGCGCCTATCGACAAACATCCCTTTACGGTGAGCAAAGGTGGACACTTACAAGCATGCTTAGACAAATAAAAGGCTGGGTTCAGTTTATTCACAATGAGGTGGTGTTTACTTGTTTCTGGACTGAAGTTTTGATGTGCAAGTTAAGCAAGGCCAGGACATTTTAGAAATCCAGTTTCCACTGTAAGAATGGTGTCTTGAAAATATTTGGCTAGAATGAGATTCATTCATAAGACATGAGAGGCCAGAAAGTGCATTCCTCCATGTGTGCACATACATAGATATGTACAAATATGCTTATCTGTATAAATGAGAGAGAATAAAAGATGAAAAATCACATGAGGAAAATCAAGAAAAGGCAGAACAAAGAACAGTAAGAGACAGGCAAGAAAGCCATGGAGTAAGTGAAGTTGTAAATCTGACTTACTTACATGGTATATCCCATGTGGCCAGGATGCTCCCTTCCATCAGAGGAGGGAGCAGTGCTGAACACTACAGGGGCCTGATTCAGATTCAGACCTGCAAGGTGTTACAGCAATGCCCAAAGGTGGTTACCGAGAACGGGTACTTGACTGCTGTCTCTTGCACAGCCCCAGATGTGGAACAACTTTGTTGGAGCCAGTGGAGTTCCTCCAGAGCTGTACCTGTGTGAGAAGAGATAAAATCTTCTGTGCAATGTATAAGATTTATGTAATCCAAGAAAAGGATTTTGTCAAAGGAAGCAAAGCAGAAACAAAGGAGGAACACAAGCACTCTGCTTCACACCCTTTTAAGTGTTGTGTCTTTTACAAGGGAGTAACCTAACCCGCATTTATTCCAGTGTTTTTCTTCCACAATTTACTCCAGAGATTTTTTTTAAACAATAGGAAGTACTCTCACATACAGCTGTGCAGGATATCTAGTTTACAAACCTTTTTTCCAGGGTGGGAGCTTGTCCGTTAGGCATCAGTCATGGAAAAGAAAATACCGAACGTGATGCAGGAAGCAACAATGCTGGCTTTCTCATTTAGCATCCATTCAGTACCAAAGTTAATTGGAGGAGATATCCCTAGGTGACTACCTGTGTGGAAACGAAATGAGTTCCAGCCACTTCCACCCAGGGAAAGTGCCATCAGCCTCCCTGCAGTGGTCCCCTTAACAAGCTACTCGGGATAAAATGCAGACCACCTAAAGTTGCTTTGCAGCAGCACTCAGCCTTGGACACCATTCACTAGAAATGTACCCGGTAGTTCTGAAGTTCCTAAGATGATGCTCAAAGAGGTCCTGATCTGGACAGAGATGCAGAAAAGGTTAGATATGGACTCAGCTTTAGGCGCTAGAAGCCCCTAAAACTTTGAATGGGTCTGATTTGGCAGGTGTGCTCAAGGGAAGCCTACCCATAGCAAGAGCATTAAAGTCAGTCCAGAGCACTTCTTAACCTGCTTTATCTACTTCTGGGTAATATCCCTGTGGCTAGAGCAGACCCCCTGCTTCCAGTGAGACCTGGCTTCCAGTATCACCAGCCTCCATGGTATGAGCTCTCTTGTACACAGAGGAGACTGTCCTGGCCACCAGGCTATACCATATCCCTGGCATTCAGAAAGCTGGGCCACATGCAGCCTGGACTGCAAGTCTCATAAGGTCAGAAGATGAAGAAGTAAGAAGCAGCCTCATCATCAGAGGACTGAGCTAGGCTGGGCTATAACCCAGAGACAGATTACACTTGACTTGGAAACACATTTGATGGAAAGCTGGATCTGCTTCTGAGCTGTGCCTAGCTGGTCTCCATGCAGGCTTGCGGGACAGAGGTGAGTCTGAGTCAGCTGGGTACCTCCCTCTTGTCTGGAAGCAGCATAGCTTTCCTTTTCAGGTATCTGGATGGGCTTTGTATAAGGGAGATTTTCAGAGTGTGGTGCTGTTCTGAAAAGCAAGGAGGTGAAAACAGGATGGTAGGTCTCTGAGTTGATTCCCTCAGTGACTCAGATCAGATATGCCCTGCTTACAGAGGAAAATGAGGGGGAGGTTCTCTACTCACCTTCATCTGGGAGGCAGGTGGTTGTTTTATACTCTGGTCATTATTTCTTCCTTATTTTGTGCAGGGAAAACAGACAGCCATTTATCAAAGAATTATTCTGATGGTGCAGTAAAGAACTAAAATACAGCTTTCTACCTATTCGAGCAGGGACAATACTCCACGGTGAGTGTTAACAAAAAGTGAGTAAGTGTATACCTATATGGTACAGCGATCAGCAGATAGCACGGATTTGATGAAAAAAAGGTTATTTTCCTCAGCCACATTCGCAGGCACACTAGAATTACATAGTCATTTCAGAAAACCTTCTTCAGATTAAGCTCTGGGTTTGCTTCTCTGAGAGGTCTTTGTTCGTCTTGTTGCAGCATTTCAAGCTTTGCATGTGCCTGTGCCCTCACGCACAAGGCAGACAGAGGACTGGGTCCAGATCTAAAGTCCTGAGCCTGGGAATTTGGGTAGGAGGCAAAGGAGCTACACTTGAGCCGTGGTATCTATAGCTAGCCGTCTTCTTTTTGCAGTGTTCCCAAGCACATTCACATTAACATTATTCGCTGTCCTTGTCTGGCTGGAGCACTTTTGATATATCCCATTAAATTCAGGTGGCTCGTTCACCAAATTGATTGCAGTGGCTCATGCACCAAAACATCCCACGCTTTCACTTGCAGGAAGCGACCAACGCTCTGCAGCTCGTGTATCACCATGCCTCCTCCTCCTCTGTGCTGCCAAGCATCACCGCAATGCCAGCCTGCCAGTGACGGGGTCGGCACAAGTCCCCGTTGGCCAGGTCTGAGCCTGGTTTCACTCTGCAACTGCAAAAGGAGAGGAGCTAAACCAAGCACGAAGAAAATTCTGGCACTCAGTCCTGGCAAACACAATGGCCTTATTTATTATTTCATGCGTTTTCTTTCTTCTGCTCATACAGTCAGTTCAGATCACATTTTGTCTCCCAGAGATAAATTAGAGCCCGCAATGGGCTTCAGACCAACTTTGATGGAAGCTGCTTAAACAGAGCATGAATTTGCCCCTCTACCTTTGCTCTGATTTAAGGAAACATGCATGCCCAGATTATTTCACCTGAGGTAGCCAAGCATTAATTAATTACATAAAAGCATTTGTGAACCTGTTAAAACTATCTATTAGATGAGCAGTGCTGCTATCTCCACCATCGCTCTAAACGTTTTAATTAATTTGGGGGAATTTACACATGCACGTTGTCTGCCAAATTCAACAAAACTTGCTTTATAAACTAATAACAGCATTTGCTTTCACTGTGAAGGAGTTATGCAAGCTCTGTATGTGCATGCAAGTGGAGAGGGTGCTGGCCTCTGCACAGAGCCAAGTGCCGCTCGGTGATTTACCAACAAACCAATGTTCTCATCAATATTAGTTTCATATTAATGTCAGTAGAGGTGCAGGCACTCAGCGCCATGCACACAGATGTGTGTTCAGCATCTGACAGGATCAAGCCCATCAAAAATAGTAATTTTTTTTTTCAACAGGCTGAGAAAAATAGTGATTCGTTTTCCGAGAGTGATGCAGAGCTGTCGGTGAAGCCTTGGTGACTTGTGCTGTCCCCTTTGTCTGCTGCAGATTTCACACTGCGTTTAGATAACATAACTGTAACAGCACATCAGGGCTCAGCTGCTGGAAATTAATGGCTAGTGTATGATTTCTGAAGGCAAAATTACTGCCCTTTTTGGCAGAATTTGAGAGGATAACTCATTAATTAGGTAGTCTGAAAAGCAAAATAAAATCCTAATAACCTTCAGTGGATTAGCCACAAAGGGCAAGAAACAAGGCCTGCAGAGATGTGAGGAAACTTCACCAAACAGGGCAGCGTTAGCTCAGACCACATCCCAAGGAAGGCCTGATCCTCTACCGCTCTGATGGCATTTTCCTCCATGGACAGAGGAGGAAAAAAAGGTCTCTAGCACCTGAGCCAGATGGCATGAAAGCACTTGCCATGGAAATTCCCCGTGCACCTTCTCAGCTGCCCATGCTGTGTTTCGCCGCCTGCTCCGCAGTCCCCATGCCTGGGTGGGACGATGGGGAGATGTCCTGCAGCACCCCGGGGTCCTCGGCCCCAGCACCTGCAGCGGCAGCACGCAGGGGACGGTGCTGCCAGCCAAGCCCTGCTCCGGCACGTCCCCGCCACCCCACGCGGCACCTCTGTTTCTTGCTGTCTCCAGCGCATCTGTCCTCACCCTACCTCTGCGGGGTATTGCCCCATTTCACAACACCGAGGGTAAGGCATTTTCAGGAGCGTTCAGACATCTGGATAGGCATCTGGCCCCAGAGCTTCAAAGGTGCCGAGGCAGTGCCACGGTGCAGCTGGAGTTAAACCGACTGCAGCCGGAGCTTACGCGCCCCTACACTTGGGGTTTTCTCCACTTTAACTACTTCGTTCCAAATCCAGCTAGATAAACTGATACACCTTTTCTTGTATAGACAAGACCTTAATCTCTCCATTTAATCTCTTCTTGCTATTGTTCCTCCTGGCCTGGGCCTCTTGGCAGCCCAGAGCACTAATCGCGGCGAGGTGCACGGCTTCCTCGGGATGAGCAGAGAGCTACCCCATGAATTCATTTCCACTCGTGGCTGGCATTGGACTTGCACTTCAGCTCCCTGAGGCAATATTAGTTTCAACGTTTCCAGCCCATAAGACTCAAATTTAACATTCAAAATGCATCTCCTTACTTCATCTCCTTCCCTTGATATTGTCTTCCCTGTACTTCTTGGCAATCTCTTTGTCATGATAACCGTGGCGGTTTTGACAAAGTTGCCCCTTCTCCAGCAGTAGCAGGCATGATGAGGTTTGCTACACCACATCACACCACGGGTCTGTCAGATTGCATCTCCTGCTGTTAACAGGCCCTGCAACCACATTTTCAGAGAAATGTGGGGAATCCCATCCTATCACCAGGTCTGTTACAGAGTCACCGATGCTGCACCACCTGCCCAGCACTGCTGGCTTGCTGCCGAGGATGTCTGCATGGCTCCCACACGGATCTGCTGTGCCGGGCAGCTCTGTCCTGCACGATAATCCCACCACAGCTGCTTGTGCACATGATATTGTGCCGTGCAAAGCACGTTTTTCCTTACAGCTGCTCAATCCAGCCAGGTCCTTGCTGTGCCCTGCAAACCAGGGAGCTCCCACTCCAACCCAGCCTTCACCTGGTATCTCTGCAGCTCCTCGCAGCGCTGTTGCCCCTCCAAATAAAACACAGTGCAGGGAAATAAGAAAAGAACAGACCCTGCAAGAAACAGGAGTCTGGAAGCAGTGTTTTGGGAGCACTGATCTTCTGGTGTCATCCACCTGATTGGGGGATATTGCTCCTGCAAGGAGAAGATGGTATTTTGTTGCCCTGGCTCAAGGCCCTATGCTCCCAAGCCTGTTGACTGGTCACTTTTGCTTGAGCAGATGACTCTGTATCAAAATGAAGTCAGGGTCCTGTTAGATGTGTCACTTGAGGTGACCACTTAGCTCTCCCTGCTCTGATCTCAATCAACCTAGATAAACCACAGGAGAGAGCAAGTGGGAGTCAGCATCTGGCTGGGGTCAGAGACTGGCCTGGTGGGAGGTGGAAGTTGTGTTTTATAGAATCTGCTGTCATGGAGGCTCACAACCAGGTCTTCTGGGCCTAGGTTATTACAAAAAAGTAATAATCAGAACCATAATCTTAAAACCAGTCAATACTTACGAAAACCATTTGCTTTCCTAGCCTGTCTCAGTTCCCTCACAATATTTCCCAACCCTACCTGCAACTAAATGTGCAGCTGATATCCTCTGAGAGACAAGGAGGAAGGATGTTTTTCATTTAAACAAGATTTGGAAATCAACTTGGAAATTTTCTGCAGGATGGTCCCCAAATCTCACCAGGCCACGTTCCAGTATAAGGCACAGATGTACATCTTTGCGTTAATAGAGGTGGCTCTTAACATCCCACAGGGGACACATAGCAGCACGCAGGACTATGCACATACTGTTCCTCACTTGCAAACCCCCTGCTTTCCCCAGAAGTGAACCATTTGTGGTCACCTAGAAAAGTAAGAACAACACACGATGTGCTCATCCACTGCCATGCGGTCTGCAGGCACATGTGTGTGCACTCGGTCACATCCCCTTCCTCAAGCTCTCTCACTGACAGTAGGTATTTCACTTATCATTAACTGAACCAGCTCTTCCTTCAGGTGAATGTGCATCTGTGCTTGTCATACCATGTAAGAGGAAAATACCAGACAGGAAATTTGAGCAGACACATCTGCAGGATGTGCAAATCAAGTGCAGAAACAAGGAATTTGGCAAGTCTCTCGGAAATGATGATAATGATTTTTTTTTAATCTCATGCCTTTTACTCATTCAGCCAGGACACTATTTCCTATTTCAAGACATTTCCACATTGCATATCTGCTGGGAATGTAAACACAATTCAGGATTCAGCTACAGCTTTTTTGGGAGAGAAACATCTGCTTTCCAATGTCACCACCAGCCACAGCCCGCACTGGGAAGCATTCAGTGGAGGAGTAACACAGCCTGACATAGGCTGGATGGACCACAGCTCCATGTTGAGTTCATGCTGTGTAAGCAGGGCAGGCAAGCTCTCCCCTCCTTACCTCACTTTCCATCCCATGCACTTGGGGAATTAGGCTTGGAAAACTCCTCTGGAAGATCTCTGATGAGTGAGTAGGCACGTTCGGTAGTTTCCTCCTACTCACAAGGCATTGCTGTGACCCAGCTGTGTGCTTGGAAAAGGCTTCGCACCTCCCTGCTGGGGGAAATGCAAGGCACAAGGACAAAGCATAGGAGAGGAGATGTGTGGGGACCGGAGGGGAGAAAACAGGCAGCAGCAGCTCTGGGACCAGCAACAGCAAAGCTAGGGCTTGCAAATGGAACAAGAAAAGAGGGAGTGCATGTCAACAGCATGGAGGGGAAAAATAAGTGTCATGACCTGCTCACCACCTAGGGTGCTGGAAAACATGATGGTTAGTGACTCAGTGGTCAGGGATGTAATTTTTTCCGTAGAAATTAATGTAACTGAGGGGGGAATGAATGCATGCAGGGACTCACAAAAAGTGCACAGGGACAGTATCTGTGGTGTGGAGCATGGAGATGTGGGGACAGGACCACCAAGTGAAGGCTTTTCAGAGGCTGACTTTTGGGAACAGAAAGGTCTCACCTGCTTTTCCCATGAGGCTGACAGCTCAATGTGCATCCTCTCGCAGGAGAATTACTCTTACCTCTTCTGAATGATCACTTTTTCATACTTTCATCATGTTCCTCGGGTGAATAAATCTCAGTAAAGCCAGTCAGGGGCAAGGGATAGGAAAATTGATTAGTGATGAAGATTAGCAGAGCTGCATGTTAAATGACTGGTGATGAGACTCCAAAACTGTAGACAGAGAAGGGCCAGGCAGCAGGGCATTGCTGTGCTGCCAAGCCTCCCTTCCCCTCTGTAATGGTCCCGTTTTCTATGCAGAAAATCAGGTTTCCCTATGCCCTCATAGCTCTTTTCTGGGGAGCAGGTGAAACATCACTGGAACCATCATCCTACGCTGGTGACTCCTTCGAGGGGACAGTGAGCGAATGGAGGAGGGAAGGAAAAGACTTGTGCCTTCACGGGACAGTGATGAAGAGCAAAGATCCTTGCTCTTGATGTTCCCTGCAATTGCTGTACCCATACCCAGTATGACAGCTTAAGCCCATATCAGACATCGGGCAGAGCACAGGCTGTGCAAAACTTGGTCTTTCTGCTTTGGTTTACAGCTTTCTCCATTTGTGTGATCTCATTTGGTCCCTCCTGCTCTTGCCCCAATTTGGCATGATGCTATCAAAGCACTTTAGGGTCCTCTTCAAAGTCTGTCTTGCACTTTAGACATATGGCCCCTTCCCTGATACTACATTTCTGCTGCATTGTCTGCTCCTGCAGAGCCATACTCTCTCCCAGTGCAAATCTATGCAGTTCTGTGGCAAATTTACACCTCCTGAAGGCTTGGCCCTAAAAACCCAGCCAAAAGGGCTGCTAAATTTAAGAAAAAAATCCAAGAATGCTATTCCAGCTGTCCCCCCTTCCTTCTGCCTCGGCGGTGTATGGGTACCTCATTTGCCTCATGCTGCCCTCTCTGTGATGGATGGAGAACATCACCCTTTCTCATGGGGGTTAATTCTGGCTCAGTGGATTCTGGCATTGAGTAAGGTTAAAGAAAACTCCTATAGACAAATTCATGATGGGCTGATATAAGAAATTTCTGCCATTTATTATTTTCTAGCAGGTGTTACTGTCCCTTGCCACTCTAGCCAAAGCACATTGACTCTTCAGCTGACAGAGTTTGTGCCAGGTACCTTAAATTTAAACGTGCATCAATCCCTGTTCCAGAAAAAATGGCTCAGGATGGTGACCACTGGCCAATGGCCAGCTGAGGGCAGTGGCCTCTCGAAGTACCCCACAGATTGTGCCTGTCACTGCCTCAGCCACCACCAAAACTGGGACTTGCGATCACTGCTACAGGACCTTGTTGAAGTCGTCTTAAATAAGCTCTGAAGTTAAAAACTGAATGCAGCATTTCACACAGAGAACCCTGATACATCCTGTTAATTACCCCCATAAGAATAAAATTGTGATAATTAGAAGATCAGATAATGGTGCCTGGGAAACACCAGAGCAGCAACAGCAGAAATGTTGGTTTAGTAATGAAATGCATGTTAAGTACCCTTAAATACCTCATTAACAGCTGGAGTGCGATTCCCAGTGCCAGCCTCAGTGTGCTAACAGCAGTAAGACACATGGAGCCCCAAGGTGAAATGGATATTTTCTCACCGTTTTTTATATTTTGGAAAATGAATGAAATGAAATTGTGTGAAAAACTTTTTTTCACACTGTTTTCAGCATGAAACAGTTTTTGGGTTTCAGCATGGTGAAAATCACTGAGTTGCACTCCTCAGTGTTATTAACTTTTCCCACCCTCCCAAAAGATGCAGGGAGAGCCCAAAGGGCCCTGAAAACCAGACCAAGGAAGAGGAGGAGAGGATGTGGCTTCATTGCAGGATGCCTCTAACCACCAGATGGAAACTGCCATGGTAGAGAGATCTCACGCTTTGACTTTGCCCTCAGCTCAGAAATCCTCAGGAGGAAATAGCAACAGGGAAATGCATGAAGTGGGTGGGAATGAAATAAATACACAGTACAGTGTACTTGTAACAGGGGATGAGGGCAAGTCCTTGAAGAGAGACTAGCTGTTGGAGCAGCCTCTTTTTCTTGTGTACCATTTGTGGCATCTCAAAGAGGCTCCCTTTTCAGAAAGACCCGGATTCACATCTACTGGCAAAGTGAGCTAAATTCAGGCAATTAATGAATCTTTTTTTGGAAACTTTGGCTGACCCACTGTAGGATATTCAGGAAAACAAAGTGTTTCACATCAAGCTGCCTGTATTTGATAAGAGCAACGCTTAGGGTAAGTAATCTGTGGTTGAACTGAAAACATAATGAGAAGAGCTGCATCACTGGTTTTAAGCCTCCTTAAACCAAATCAAAGGAAAGAAAGGGGTAAGAACAGCAACCACTGAAACAAATGGCAGGGTTATCCATCTCTGGAAAAGCTACAAAAGAGACGTTCAGCACAAAAGCCAAAGCCATTCCTGCAGACAGATTTCAGTCTCTGGTTTGCCCCAGCTCCCACCATGTCTGGCCAGAGATGGGTGAGCTCCTGCTAGGAAGGACTACCTACCCCTACCTGGTTTTGTTTTGCTGAATACAATTAAAACTTGTCTGTCAGAGGAGGGACTGTCTTTATGTCATTTGTGGGCTGCTTGACTGCCCTCTGGCCAGACTTGGGATTGTGACAGTACCAGGTAAGTGTCTTTGAGAAATACAGCTCCATTTTTAATCCAAATACTCTATAGACTTCTGAATGGGTTCAAATACCACACAAGCAAACAAGCTCAAGAAACTTGACAGAGTCAGGACAAAATTGTAAGCAATCTGTCATTGAAGGAGAGGGACCATGGCAAAGGATTTTCCAGTTGTGTCCACCACATGAACTCCCTCAAAGGCAATGTCTTTGCAGCCATGAGCGTGCCTTTGCAGCCGTGCATACATGACTGTGACTAAGGCCTTTTTATTGCATTGAATCCTACTGTCACTCCCTGGAGAAGCATTTGGTCTTCCTGTCCAAGGCCTGTCATTAAACTACCAAGCACTTTGTAGTTGGGAAAAAGAGTTCATCATGACTGTTCCTCAAAGCTTGTGAAACCCAGGAAATGCTGAACAGCCTTTCTTTAGCAGCTGTAGATACTGCTTATAGATTAAAATAGGAACATAAACTAAAGAGTCATTTGGGGTTTTTCTTAAATCGCTGAAGTCTGCAAAGTTGCCAAGCGCTTGCTCTGCTCCGGACATACTTTGATAGCCAACTGGCAGAACATTAGGATTATGGGATAGGGATCAAGATATTTAATCATTAGCATCCTGTGTCTCCAGCCCATGATTTTAAAGGTAACATCAGTCAGTACTTAATTAAAAAGTGATACAATTTCAAACTTGTAAGCCAGTGTTTTGGGTTGGGTGAGACTGCAGAAAGGGTACTTTCCAACTAAGGATTTCTCCTGCTCAGCAGATTTCTGTCCAGAATATTTTGTCTACTGTACCATTTTCATGAGAGGCCACTGAACTGAAAATGGGCTTTGGACAAAACAGCAGCACATACATATCTGAGTGGTACCTATAAATGGATCCAACATTGTAAGTTGTGACCTGATGGACTCCCTGTGATTACGCAGGGGATCTCTCCATGCACAGCTCATGAACTCAGGCTGATTGGATCAAATCGCAGTGCCTTAGCATCCATGGCACTGCCAAGGCTGTGTCACCCATGTCTCCTAGACCAAAGAGGATCTTTGACAGTTAAAGCCTCCCCTTTGGACTGAAACATATCTACATAGTAGATCAAATGTTTTATTTTCCTGATGTTGCTACAGAAGAATAGGGGTTGCCAAGTAATTCCAATGCAGAAGAACAAAGCAACAGGATTAGTTCTACTTCTTGAAAACTGTAGTTCTCGAGCAGCTCTGGGAGACCTCAGAAGGAGCCACAAGTCCCAGGAGGGGAAGGGCATGATATCGTAGCAGAGGACCAGCCACATCACTGCAGTCTCTCCCAGAAGAAAGATTTCATGAGTCAGGGGACACTGCCCTTAGCTCAGTGAATACCCCAGGGGAAACTGAACATGGAACCACACATGGACGTACATACATACACACGCATATATATATATATATATATATGTATGTCCTGTGTAACCATGCATTTTTCATGATAGCTCAGTATACGCTGATTGTCTGCCTACAGTCCTTACAATGTCTGTTATGGCTCTTTCACACATCCCTGAACATGTGAAATCCAAACCCAGGGCTGGAGCTTTTACTAGCGTGAGGCAGCTGGGGTCTCTTCTAAGAAAGGGTTGTAGTGAGTAGGAAATCCAGTGTTTAATCCCAGTGCTAAAGGGGGTGAAGAAGAAGATTTTCTTGCAGCCTTCTCAGAACAAGGCAAACAGCAGAGAAGAAAGGTCCAGCACAGCAAATCCAACTACAAGGGCCCAAAAAACATCTACCTAAAAGAGCTTTTCCAGGGCCATATTCCAATAACACCAGGAGATGAAGTGCTGGCTCCCAGTCCCAGGCAGCAGGTCTTGGGTAGGTGCCCATTCTCAGGAGAGAGGCAGCAGCTCAGACAGCCCCATGCCCAGCATTTCATTTTGGCTGGCTTTGGAAAGCCTCCAGCATAGCCTAGTGGCTTTCTGCATCTCTCTCCAGCAGTACTGACCCCTTGCTATGGACCACGTGTGGGGCTGGGCACCTGCACCAGGCTGCCTTTGCAAGTCTGCGGCAAGTCTGTGGCAGCAGAGGAACATGGTCCAGATACCTGCCTGATCCATCCCACCCCTCTTTTGGATTTGCTCAGGTTTTCTGATGCCAGGAGGAAATAATCCAACCAAAAAATGCTCGGCAGGAGCAGGCTGTGAGCAGCCTACCTCACCTTGGGGAAATGTGCAGAGCCAAGGCAGGCTCTCAGCCACGGCAGCATCAGCCACCGTACACCAGCCCTGGGAGTCACAAAGTGCAGCACAGCATGGGAAGTGATCTTTCCTTAACTCAGAACAAAACAAGGTCATTCCCATCAGCAACGTAGGATCAGCTCAGTGGAGTCAGTTATCAGGCAAGTTACCATCAACCCTTTCTTCATTGTTTTACCTGGTCTCAGGGAACTCCATTGTTTCCAGACAGATACACGATCTCCTGGGCACCACATCCCACCCTCAAGCTATTTGCTTGCCTGTTACCCCAATATCTCCCAAACCTAAGGCATAAATATTCCTGATTCATTGCATTTCTGACAGGTGCCTGCAGTAAAGGCAGCAGTTGTGTAGGACTGGGCTTTAGCATAGTGTTCTTCCAGTGTTGTCCTCCTCAAATGAAGCTTACTTCTTACTATGTCAGGTAAAACTGAAGTACAGGAAAAGACAGTGTACCTGACCATCCCTTTGCCCGAAGTTACTTGCACTTTTGTTTCATAAAACCTAAGGTGACTTTCAAGAAGCTGTCAGCTGCTTTTGGTACAACAGATTTTGCTGCTACTAGAGCCTGATGTAGGCTACTGGGCTACCATACGAGCTGGCACAGAAATACAAAGCAATAAAAAGCTTAGCAGTCATAAGGCACTAAACAGTGGAAGTAAAATTGACTAATTAAAAGGCTTTTTAAGCTGTCCTGTCATGGTTGTTTTATTTGAAAGCTGTTTACTGAAAATGAGCATTTCCTCTCTAATTTGTGCTCCTTCATAGGGGATTATCATCTCATTGCCACAGTTTGCATTGCTTGCTTGTGTGTGTGATGTGGCAGAGCATGTTTTTCAGGGCTACATCATCTGCACCAGAAAGGTAAGCTGCCAGGCGTAGTGAAGGTGGAAGGTCAAAGTCGAGCTTACTGACAGTTTGCAAGTTTATGCTGCTTGGACCCACAACTGTCCTGCATCCCCTCCTCTGCGTCGCACCAGAGGACTCCACAGCTGAATGGCACCATGTAGAAGACTGCCACTTGCCGAGGAGGGTAAAAGGTCCAGAAATAATGTGGCACAAGAGCTAAAAGCTTGCTCTTAGTAGATATCCCAGCACTTGTTAATGGTTTGTTCAATAGTCTCAAAGGGAGTGCTCCCATTCTTCAAAGGTTATCTCATCTGCCCCTTTCAGGAAAGGAATGTATTTCTGGGCTCTCCTGTTATCGGTGCTGCTGACTTGGTTTTATGTCAGACAACATGTGGGATATTTCCATACAGCCTTTCACACCAGACATGAGCAACTTCTGTTCCTGCTCTGAGTGGGGCCAAAGCAAACCAGGTGCAGCCAGGGCTATGCAGCTGCAGAAAGCTCACGTACACTGTAACTGTAGTGACTTGACTTCTAGTTAGGAGTTGGCTTGGCTGGTGGCAGGAGAGCTTTTCAGTGGCATGTCAATCTGCAAAAGACTGATACTCTGTCTCGGACTCAGATCCTCAGAGAGCCAGACTCATGTGCCTAGTGGAGGGGTTTCTGATCTGCTGAGTGCTTTGGTTTGTGTCTGTTCAGACTTCTGAGATAGACAAAGGTGTCTCTTCATGGGTCCCCGAAATCAGAGATTGCTTTCTAAAATGCTTGTGAAGGTATTTTCTACTGAGTGCTATTTTGGGACAAGCAGGGACAAGTTCCAGTCTAAGGGCCCTGCGGGAAAAATGCTCAGCTACTCTCCCACATACAGAGGGGTTCTCCAGTGGTTGTAATCATGACAGTATAGCATACAGCAAGCAAATAATCTTACAAGCAAGACACACAATTTTGAGGTCTAAGTCAATCTCTACCTAGAAGCTAACAAGCATCAACTGTCTGGATGACAGCATTACATAAAAGAAGACTTAACATACTCTTTTAATTATTTTGCACTTCGGTAGCAACTGGAGATCTCAGTGGAGTCATGCCCCAGCATGCCAAGCACTATATTAATAAATGTCATGGGCTGGTCCTTACCCCAGAGAACCCAGTGTACATAGACAAAGCATATTCTGAGAAGGAAGCGGAGATGCAGAGAGAGATGACATGACTACTCCAAGGCCAAACAGTAGGTGGTTGGTGGGGCAGAGATTTCCCAGCACCACACTGCTCTCGAGCCTCAAGAGTCCGGACTTTGTGCATCAGCAATCAGCTGTGGTCAACCACAGAGCTCTGCTTAGTACCTGAAAGGCAATAGTATGGTTTTGCCTCACATTCCTTTGGAGGAGGTAGGAGGGGTTTTTTTTTTGTTTTTCTCATTGACTCAAAATTTTGGGGGGGCCAAGAAGGTTTCTGTAACTGCTTAGAGAGACAAAAAAAAGAGTCTTGTGAAGCTCCACCTTCTTCACATAGTTGGGTGCACATCCACCACGTGGCCAAAATACAGGTGTTCCTCAAGAAGCAATGTTTGTGTGCCCTCTCCCAGAATGGGCCACGAGAACCTCTGTCCTGTGTCTCAATGCATGAGTACACTCCAGGCATATGGCTGGCTGTGTACCACTCACTAGGCAGAAGCACCTGAATTTTTTTATCTTTATCATAAGTGCATAAGACCTTCTGGAAAAGACCAGATAAGAAGCAGACTTAGGGCCACCGAAAAGAATTGCAAACAGCTCCATACCCAGCTTCAAGAACCTGCTGGAAAATAGGTGAGCCAGGCCTAGGTGACTCGGAGACTGCCTAGTTCATCCATCGCATTGCACCAGCCACAGGCAGAACAGGAGGCAGAGAGGGGCAGGGAGCTGGCTCGAGAAACAGAGCAATGCAGCAGCATCCATCCTGCAGTCATTTCAGCTCATTGAATCATTTCACTTCTAGCAACTGATATTTAAAGAAGCCTGTTCTTGAAAAAACAGTTGTGGACCAGAGTACTCTAAGTATTCTTAGTCGATGGGTTGAGGGTTATAAGGCAGTGCCTCACATTACACTAGGCTTATTGCCAAGGCATCAACAGGGGATAAGTGTAATTAAGTGTAATTGAAAAGCACTGGCCCAGCTGTTTGTAGATTTGTATGGCTTGTGCCAGGGTTTGGACAGCAAGAATCACCCCTCTGTGTGCAATGTAAAATAAGCTGTAGCAGTGTGAGGATATATATTAATGCCTCTCCACAGCTCACTCAAACACGCCAAGCAGTTATTGGCTTTCTTGTGGACATAAATAGTAAACCCAATTAATCATTACTCCCTCAGTAGGTGCTAATGATACACTTGGCTTTCTGGCCATGCTCTGGAATAAAAAGGAGCATGTTATTAATTAACGACAGTCAATGTATTCATTACACTATATGGGACCTGGATGATGCTGTTGTTCATTTTACATCAACTACAAAATGCGATTATTGCAGAACTTAGCAAGTCAAATGGGTTTCTGATGTAACGTAAGGTAATTTAGTGCTCTTGCAAGATTTCTCTGTTCTTGCAATGCCCATATGGACAGCAAACATGTGAAATTGCTTACACAAGGATGCGGATAAAAGACGGGTCTTTAGCACTTTAGCCGACAGCCCTCCACCTTAAATAACCCATGAGCTTCATTAAACTGGACAGATTTATAGGGGTGAAGATGCCAAAGTAGCTTCTAGAGTACCTTGCTAATACCAGGCATAACACTGGAGAAATGCCTCACGTGGTGCCTGTTTCAGCTTGCAGCAAGGCAGACCCAGGGTTTTCCAGGTTGCAGAATGATGGTGATCAATTAGAGGGTGACTTGAGTTAAAAGAGGGCAAGTCTGCAACTGCATATGCCAAGGTAACAATCCCAAAGGGGACAAAGGAAATAAAGAAAATTAAACAAAGATGGTGAAATTAAATTTTCCTCCCATTAACTACATCACTTTGAACTCAGAGTTGCTGAATATGATTGCTACTAGATAAGGAATGACAGTTCTTTAGTGTGTTGGTCCAAATTCACTTCCAGCACAGGCAGAAGCACAGAAAATAGCACCAGTGACAAGTGAGAGGAAAAAAAATGAGATAAAATGACTGCTGTATGAATATAGTCTGAATAATGTAAAAAGGCATTACAGGTTTATTCATTATAGACATTTTCATAGCAGAATGCAACACAACATACAAATCAACAGCCATAACTGAATGCTGGATGATTGTGGGTTAAAATTCATATCGCCTTGACTCCTGTGAAGGACCCCACCTTACACAGGCAGACTGCCTGCGGGATGGTGACTGGGATCTCAGGCAGAATATTTCCTGGAAAAAGTTGGTTTGCTCTACCCTGAATTCTTCACCACATTCAACAGACAGCTCAGGTTCAAAAACTGAGGAAGACCACTGTTCTCTCTTTAACCCAGGGTTTAGGACATTTCCTGCTTCAGATCCATTCTTTGTCTTATTCAGCACAAGGCTTCAAACTGAGGGTCTGCCATCACAAAACAAACTCTAGGGTAGACTGGTGTGGGTAACCCACAGTCCCTCCTGTTCATAGGAGCAGGAACCAGTGCCTGAAATTAGTTCTTCAAGGGCTAGAAGATAGTTTTTTCTCCTGTGGCTGAATCATTATTTAAGTTACCTTATAGAAAGCAGAAGATCCAACATGAGGGACTGAGAGTGCTTGTGATATCTTCAGCTCCCTCAGGAGTACACTACCTCACAGCTGCTGGCAAGGGCAATGTCCTCGCGGGTGGGAAGTGCAGTTTCAGATTCCCTCGGGCAGAAGAATCAGTCAAGCCCTAGGTCTCCCACATGCCGGCCCCAAACACCTACCTTACTCATTACAGCTAGCGACCATGTGCTGGGCTGTAATACCCGAGCCTAACCGTGCAAAGATCCCTTAGCTTCTCAAACAAAGAAGTTCTTTGTGGATGTCAAAGCATCAGCTCTTCCCGAAAGGTTAAATAGGGCCTCAGCTCCTTCAATTACTTGGCTTGGAGACAATGAGCTTTAGCAGGCTAAGCAAAGCCCTGCATGTGAAAACAGCTGAGCTGACATGTATTTAGTATGTTGCTGGCTTCTCCTCCCAGAAGCTTTGATCAATGTTCAGAGAGCAGGTAGAATGTGCTGTGCGTGCCCAGAACCAGGATGCCAGTGGCAGTTCCAAAAAGACACCCAGGCAAAAAGCCCTCCTGATCAGACAAAAAGGGAGGTCTGTGATGCAAATAACAAATACCACACGAATCCTCCCATCTGCTGATCTAAAGAACTCTGCTGATGGCTCCTCAGTGAGTTTTGCAGCCACCATGGGAGTAAAGTATTTTCTCCATTTTCAATGCCAAGAGACTGAAGCTTAGAGAAATCTGGCGAAAGCCACAGAGCAAATCTGCCATGCCAGAAAAGAGCTCCAAACTTTCAGCTCCTATTCATGTTTCGGCTCCTTTGGTCTTGCTACCTCTTGGTGCACCGAGAGCAGAGACTCCAGTGAAGTTACTTGTAAATATGACCAGAGACCACATTGCTCCAGTCCTGCCTGTCTAATCAAGTCCATCTCCTGTGTTCCTTGAGAGCACTGAAATGACAGGGTGACCTCTGGGGTCCAGAAAACCCTAAGAGATGTCTCCCTAGGTATTAAATGACCACTCTTATTTCAGGTCGTGCCTTTGCATTACAATAGGATTTATTCTAGGATTTAGAAAAACTGGGGTGCAGAAACTGGACAAACAGCGAGGCATAGAGGGGACAGTAATACCAGCAAATAAAATGGGCCCAGACCCATTCTCTGATCCCGAGGTCAATGCCAGCTTAGCTTTCTGCAGCAGGGTGGCCACATCCGAACCACTTAGTAAGACTAGGTCCAAGCTGATCCCCAAGCCATGGGCTGGACATTGCCTGAAGGTCCAAGCTGATTCAGGACCAAACCATGCTAGGCACAGCAGCAGCAGGTCAACGGGACTCCACAGACACCACAAGAGCTGCAGCAGCAAACCTCCTCCACCTTTGGAGAGGGTGCCCAGTCCAGCTCTAAGTGCACACACAAATCAAATCAAATCTGTCAAAATCAGCCAGATTATTTTAACGTACTGGTGCCAACTGTTCAAACCCATGTGGCTGACTGAAGCTGATCAGAGGTTGTTTCTATGGTCTTGTCCAGCATCAGAGCTTTGGAAGTGGTCACGTCCAGCAAAGGGACAGTCACCTGCACTCTGAAGAGGCAATAACACCTTCAAATGGCACAGCTGACAGCAAAGGGAGCGTTTGCTTGTGCTCTTACTGCTGGGGCACTGACTTGTCTTTTCCAGTTGATCAAAGCACTGGGTCAGTTTTTCTGTAAAAAGAACTGTTGCAACTACAACATGGGCAACAACATCACAAGGAGAAAATCCAGACAGGTCAGACCGTCTTGGCAGGGATCAGGTTGAGAGCAGGTTAAGCTCAGTTGTGGTAGTGATTTGTGACAAATGGGGTTGGATTGATATGAACATGAATAAATCATATCAAATGGACCACTAAAAAGCTACTGAAGAACAGCCTATTTCAGTCATGACTGATCCGATTCATAGCCAAATTAGCAACCCAGACAGTGAAAGGCTCCATATCGCTTTACCCATTCAGCCCAAGAGCTATCTTTAGACACAGCAGGAGCTCTGTCTTGTCTTCAGACCATCCCAGATCTCTGGGCATGAGTGTGAGGACGCAAGAACAGGAAGGGGGAAATGTACCATGAAAACAATAAAGCACATTTAGTCTTGTGGGCTGGAAGTGGGAAAGAGATCATAAAGGAGCATAACCAAAGTGCACTGACAAAAAGGAAACATTGGACCTTGAAAAGATAAATAGATTTAATGGTGTTGTGAAAGGATTTTTAACTTATGAGGTCTTTCTGGTGCTTTATAGCATATGAAGAAGGGTGGATATTTTCTGGTTTTACTTTAAAAAAGCTTTTTTAAAGCTCATCTTCCCCAGTTTTATTTGGCACATTTTTAAATAGAAAGGACAAGATCTGAGATTTTACCGAATTCATTTTCAAAGTATCAAAGTATTTTGTCTTCTGATTTGAACTGTCACTGTTGTACAAGTAAAAGCTGGTCTAACACAGTGCAAAGAAACAAAAAAACCTATTTATGCTCAGATTTCTGCACCAATGTAGTGATGTGCTTTCAAGACTGGTTTAGAAAATGGATTAAGCAAAACCACGTTCAAATTCATTTCAGCAACCTGACCAATTTGAAAATAATAATTAACAGCCTTTAAACTGTAGGAGTTAAATCAGTGCTAAACTGTCTGTGGAAGATGCTTCAGAGCTTCTACAGAAAACTTCCCTGGTTTGTCAGCAGGCTGTTGCTATTTGTGCATGTAGAAGAGCCCTTGAAAACACAGGTTTAAGCAAAGCCAAAGTAGAACTGTCAACAGCTAAAATAGAGTGGCTACCTAATTTTAACTATTAACTGCAAAAAGATGTGTTCCCTTTGGGAACAGGAGGAGCAGTTTCAGAATTGCCTGCCCCTTGCAGCTGGCCACCTCTCTGCGAGAGGTTACTGCTCTAGCAGTAACCATGTTGGCAAATTCAGCACACTTGTGTTCCTCAAAGCACAGAGGAGGCTGCTGCGGCTTGGTCTGCTTGCAGAGGGAGCCCTAGCTAGGATGTCACACTGCCTGCTGGAGCAGCTAAGAGGTGTAACCTGTAATGCTGGGCTTATGCTTGGGGAGCAAAAGCACCTTGAATTTCTCAGTCAAGCTTCATTGGAATACAGCTGCCAGTTCATTCAAATGAGAGGGCCATCTTCATAAATCACACTGAAGTGTCAAGCTATAATGCTTACACTTAAGGAGCCCTCTCTAAAGGAAAAAAAGATAATTTAGCTTATTTTATCAATTCCTACCAAGCTTCAGAAAAAAATTAAGTTTTTAAGCTGTTGGCTCCCTCTCCTTTGAGACAGACGCTTGCAGTCTGCAGAACAGCTGACTTGAAAAGAGCACCGACAACTTTGGCTGGCTGAGAGTATTGGCTTTGTAGCAGCCCACTGCTGGTCCCAAGGGTCTTGTGATCCCCCAGCCAAAGCTGCTTACACGCCTTCCCTTCTGGCTTTTTGTTCTGGGCACCAGCCCTGTCTCTGCAGCAAAGCCCTTCCCTGCTCCGATCTGGTCAGCGCTGTTTTAGTGAATGGGACAGAGGTCCCTGCTTAAAAACACCTTCCACTGAGCGAAAAACACGGATGAGAAAAGCCCGATCAAAACTACTAATCATGAAATTCAAATGCCATCCAAGGCTGCTGGGCAATTCTCTGAGGTGCATCCTCATCTTCTCACCGTGTCCTCAGTAGTGCAGTGAGGGCAGCAGACACAAATCAGCTAATTGGTCTCCAGCCTGATTGCGCCGCAGTTCTGGAGGCCTGCTCCTGAGAGCAGTTTGACATAAAATAGGTGCTTTTAAACAGATTAGCAAGTGCTGGGCCTGTCGATGATGGCAACATTGCAGGAACGTATGGTCATGACAGCCTCGTGCTAACCGTGAGGAAGGACTTTTCTTCATGGGCAAATGTGCCTACACAGAGATCATTGAAAGTTACACACAGCAAGGTAAAGTGTCTCCTTGCTTTTAGGCTGCACATTCCAAAGATCTCCCTAACTACAAAAAGCTGAACTTCAGGTGTCTGTAGGAGACACCTCAGGAAAAATAAAAAACCCCACCAAACTCAGAGGACTCCTGCCACCGTGATACCTTTACCACCATCAAAGAGGACCCCCGAGTGCCACAGCCTACCAGCTTTTCCTCCTCTCTCACACTTGGTACTTGTTAGGGTCTCAGGACCATATTCTCCAGTTAAGCCACAAACTTTCATTACTTTTTCTCCTCCAAAATAGGGAATCGCTCCTGTTCCTAAAATGAAGCAGAGTTTAAGCGACTTCCAAAATCACACGGGAAAGCGCAGGTAGAAACTACTACTGCAGTTCGGTCCTACCAGTCCAGTATCCTAATTGTAAGACCATCCTTCCTTCCAGATGCTCAGCTTTAACAGGAAGCCGAGGTAAAAAAGAGGTTTCCAGCACGGCTGTGCCCCACCACTGCCTGCTCTGCAGGGCAGGAAGCACCATTGTTATTCTGAGATGGGCAATCCCCACACATCCATCCCTGCAGTGAAAATCCAGCCAGTATCAGCTGCCACAACCAAGGATATTGCTGATGAAGATGCCACATTGAAACGGATGTCCGGGCTGTTTGTGATCATGAGGGCTGAGGGGGTCTCTGCACCTGGACCAATTGCAATGCAGAGTTTTACAGCCTTTAGCTGCCCAGATCAGAGCTTGCCCCATTTCCTGGCCCCTGGCTGCTCCCTAGTTGAGTGGCAACATTTTTGCTTCTATGGGAAAAAAAGGGACAAAGAAGAACGTCCTTTGCAACACATCACATGAATGGGAACACTGTCTCCATTCCCACCTTCCTCAATTGACTTAAATGACATAAATCCTATAGCAATTAAAAAGACACAAGGGCCCTATCTGCTGCCACAACCTTAGGAATAGGGAAGCTCTGGGGACTCCAGGATGAGATGTGGAAACAGAAAAAAATTCCTGTGCCTGGATACACATTCACAGTGGCTTCTGGAAGACCGTCACTGGGGTGCCAGGGCTGTCCTGGACTGCAGGACCATTCCAGGTGAGCTTGTGACCCTTTGCGCATTTGAGCTCACACGGGTAAAATTCCTGCTGCTTTCCAGCGACGGTTGCATTTTTACATTGTGTGCAGAACAAACAGATCCCCATCTGAATGAACAGGCCTTTCTGCCAAAAGGCTCAATCATACAAGCAGCCTCATCGACCTTGCGGGGGCCGACTCGATGAGTAAGGACTAGTCCCATGAGTAAGACCCACGGGACTGGACACAGCTTGTCATTTTTTTTCAAGTGTGTGCAGGCCTGCTAAAGCTGACCTGCAAATCAGGAAAGCAAGCAAACATTAAAGGTTACCCTGTCCTCTCTTCTAAGGAAAACCCTGGGATGCCTGGGGTACTCTTCTTTCCCACCATACTTCCTTGCTCTCTCCAGACAGCCCCAAACTTGGAGTTCCAGTGCCCTTGCCTGAAATGAGAACATCGTTTGACAATTGAGACAAGCCCCACCAATTCCCAAACCTCATTTGCTCTCCTTGCTTTACCTCGAGGCCCTCCAGTGCAGTAGTCAACATGCTAAACCCCCTAGCATGTACTTAGAAACAATCTTTAAAAAGTATATGCAAAAGTGTTAATGCCTGCATGGTGAGAAGGGCTGGAGAAGGGGCTGTGGTCAGGCAACAACACTGGCTTTCCTCTGCTCAGACATTCCCCTCCTTTTTCTGGAGTGGGTCTGAACAGAGCTGACCTCTTGCTAGAGCTCCTTGGATGAATCATTTTTCCTTTAGAAATGTTTTACTGATCCTACAGCAACTGAATAAACGCAGACGAGGAAAGTTTGCTGGAGGCAGGCGTCCAATTCACGTTCCCTGCTATTTCAATAACTCATTTATATAAGAACATTTACAATAATGTATGTGCACCATGTGTGACAAGAAATGTAACTGTAACGTCTGCAGTGTCATCAGCATTGTTAGCTTCCGGGAATGAAGAACAAACAAAAGCACATTGTAAATGCTGGTTTAGTAGGGAATGCCCCAAGATAGGAGTCACTGGAATTTGCCATGTGCTAAATCACAGTGAAGACATGTTTGCATTCTTCCTACTCATCTTTGCATGCTATTCTCAGATTTGTTATCACCAAATAGCATATGCATGCAAGATGCATATTATCAGCTCCTGTATGTACACATGATCATTTAATTTCCTGATCTCTCTGAAACACCTCCTGCTACATAGCTGACACAGGACAAAAGAGAAGAGAGAAAATACCAGTGGTGACACTGACCTAGTAAAACGTTTGCTGCAGCCTGTTTGTTTATGGGGGATTACTATAGTGTGCAGATTAAAGAGATTACAATTATCTCTTTATAAGAGATTTATCTGCTGCGATTGTGTGTACGTAAATACATCACTGCATGGAGCTGGAGGAAAAGCTATAGTCAGATAATACCAGATCCAAGACCAAAGCATTTGGGATGAGTAACAGAAAATGTCTCAGAAAGCAAAGAATGTCTAGCCAGATGCCACTAAATCTTGGCTAGGTATTATTTCATCTGACAAAGCCAGTGCCCAATCCCTGTCTGGCAAGAACTGGCAAAGCTCCAGTGACCAGCTGAAGAGCTGGCCTATATCCAACAGAAATCCCATCTTCTGCTTCCAAAATAAACCAGGCAGAAAGTCAGGAAACCTAGCAAAGTGTCAGAAGTGAGCTAATGGCTGTTACGGGTTGAGGTGGGTTGCCATAAACCAGCTTTCAGATTAGCCTTTGAGAGGCCCTCTGGAGTTGTAATGATGTAGTATGCAGTGTACACAACATGGTTGTGGTAGGTCATATCAAATCTATAGTGTTGCAGACGTAAAGCAGGCGAAAAATTCAGACCCATACTTTTTTACATTATTAGTCCATGTATTATTTCAGCTTTAAAAAAATGTTGTCACATGAAAGCAATGTCAAGCTCACCTCCAAATAAAATCACAAGAGATCAATCTGCACCACTGCCAACTATGAAGTGATGGAAGGGCCACCCCAGGCAATGCAGATGCAGGGAGCCAGAGCGAGGACTTCAGCAGTGGCCATGTGGTTCTGTGCTGCCCTGATGGCGCAGCTACAGCTCTGAGATGCAAGTCCCTCCCGCAAATCTTTCCCTCTAAGCAGGACACTTTTTGACCAGTTGATTGGTACCCTTGGAGCTGCTGGGGGATGGAACTGTTTAAATGGGGGTGTTGCAAAAACTGGGACTTCAGAGCAGATCAGTGACAGCCAGTTGTTTGTGATCATCTCTTCTGGCATGACTACATGGGAAAAGGCCCCTTTTAACTCTGGGATCTGGCAGAGCAGCTCTAACAAATTTTGTCACAGTGGTTTAAGACATCCCCTTTATCTTGCAGCACATCCAGACAGACGGGGCTCAGAACTGCACCCCGGCTATCCAGCTCACGGCACAGGGCATTAGCCCGTCCACCACACAGGCACCAACACCAGCCAAAGGCACCCGCACCACTCTGCCACCATGTCACCTCATGCATCGCCTGGGCCAGGATGACAATTCAGGGGGTGACGACGGGGAGGACAGCCCTGCAAAGCAAGTCAGTGACAAAATCATCCTGGCCAAGCCGAGAGCTATGGCACACACCTCTTGCTGTTTGACGTTTGCTAACACGGTGTTGTTAGTACCCACGGCTCCTCCAAAGTCCCATTCAGGAGGGGTTACCCACAACAGAGGTCACCGACAGCCCAAAAAGCAGCAGCCACGTTCATTACAAAAGAGGAGAAGCATCCAAAGGAAACGCCAGTGAGCACCTTCTGTGCAGCAGTTCAGAGGCTAGTTCGCACTTCAGAAGAGATGGAAAGATGGATCCTAGGCTCTCACAGCTTCTAGGCTTTGCTCCCACGCTTGTGTCTTTCACCTTTAACACCTCTCGCTCCTGGGTAGCTGTTATCCAACAGTCCCAGGGACAGGCTCCTCTTAGGCGAGGAATCTTGCTGGCAAGAGCAGTCCTACTCCAGCCTTAACCTGAGCACTGGGACACGAGACAGACGAGGTGGTTTCAGACACAGTCCTCTCATCATCATTGATTTACCTGTCTGCTTGCGCTAACTGGTGGCAAATCTCAAGCTTAGGAGACCTGTACCACAGAGGGAATTAATGCTCACCTTTCCCTCTCCAGACCCATTCTGCAGCCTGTGCTTCAGACTTCTGGGTCTCTGCAGCAGAGCCCCACAGTAAAACCAGCTTCTGCTGCCTCTCACACTTTTTTTCCAGTTAAAACCAGCTTCTGCCTCCTTTCACACTTTTTTCCAGTTACGAGGGGTACGAGCAGGAGGTTGAGTGTCCCAAGACAGGCTGGTAGGACCAGGGATCCATTGGCTGCATGCTGGCAGGCTCTGCTTCAGACCTTCCATCGTCATCAGAGTCCCTGAGTTAGCAGCGGGTCAGGGTAGAAGCCTCAGGGCTGATCACAGCACTGTGCCTTACAGACGGTTGCTCAGTCCAGATTTGAAGGCCATCGAGTTTCTTTGCCAGAGCTGTAGGCTGAAAGGGTAGATGTTTTCTCTGGGAAGCAGGGCCTAAACATAGAAATACTTTAAAAGAAAGCAGTTATTCTTATCTTCTAGTTCAGTGAGGGCAAATGATTTACGGTTGCCTTTGTCTCCTATATTAATGAGAGTCATTATTCCCTATCCCCTAAATTCTTTCCACCTTCCATGTTCAACACTCCTTAATTCTGAAACCTGGCAACTCTTCCTGGGCTCATCCAAATCCGCTGTCCAGAAGACAGAACTGTAGCACTTTCTTTTCCTCCTGCTTGCACTGATACAGAACAAATCAACATCTGCTACCAAGCCTTGTGATAAAAGGAGACCCTTGCAAAAAGAGTCTTTAACACTGAATGCAGAATTTTATTAGAATAAGAAAAACCAAATTATTAACACTATTCTGCCTCTCTCCTTGCTCCTGCCAGGGACATACCCAAATTACTCCCATCTGCCACCCTGCTGCAAATTTAAAAGCAGCAGTAATCCATAGATCCTTGCAGCTATGATTAATTCTATCTGGGAAGGAAGAAAACCTCACAATTCAATGAAGAAGTTACCACATACAAAAGAGTTGTTGCCTAATAGTGGCCCGCTTTTATTTTATTAGAACTATAACACTGAAATTAGTTGCTAATGTTTTGAGGTCTGCCTTTGATCTTAATAATATATGTGGTGAGAATTGGACAAATCGGTAATTGTCTCCAGCTGGAGACAAAGCAGTTGGAGGAGAAGCCATTTCAGGATCCTGTGTAGTTGCTTAAGTAAATCCTAGGATTAGGGACATGCAAATTTTACTGGGGAAGGGAACAGAGGAGGGGCTTGCAGGGTTGAACAGAAAAATGAATATAAATCATTTCAGGTGGGCTAGAAACAGAAAATGCTTGACTTCAATTAATTTCAAGAAAATGAAAAACTCAGGTTTGGCCTGCTCTATCTGCAGTGAAAGCCAATGGCTGAGTTCACAGCTGCAGGTGACAAACCTACCCAAAAGGTTTGTCAGAGCTAGTACAGAGAGGAAGAAGAGACATGACAGAGAATTGGTTTTGGAGTCTCCTCTGCTGTGTGAGAGCAGGCATGTGGACGGAGACCTCCCTCTGAGCGGTGTGTGTTAATCACTTCCATACAACGTTCTGTGTGGAGTTATCCCAACCTCACCTGATGAAGCTGTCCTGGGATCTGCAAAATATTTAAATACGAATTTGGGCACAAATGAGCAATGCTTCACAGAGGAATGTTTTAACCATAGGTTATAGAGTACTTGTTTCCTTCTGCAGTCCAAGCTAAAATTTTGTGTAAAGTACATTTGTCCTGCTTGCTAAGGAAGGGGAGCCCTACGCCCAAAATGCCTTGTTCCTCAGAGATGAAGACTTCTCTAGTCAGCTTGTGTAAGAGACCCCAGACCTCTTGCCCCTGTTCTGAGTGGTGCCCAAATCCTTCAAGAGCCCGACCTAAAAAAATCTCAGGAATTTAGGTCAGAGTTTAAACAGGCCAAACCCACACTTCTTAACAGAAAAATTGCTCTCTATAAACACTCATTAGGATCCCAGTTAGGATGTTGCAATGTAATCTTTGATTTCCCTAATGCTGGGAGCTCATAAGGACACACAAACAATAATGGGCTGATACCTCATCATCTCCCTCCTGCAACTATCATGCGATGGCTCCAAGATGTGCCTATCTAAAATAGATGCGATTCCTTCGGTCTACCTATGTTAAATACAGAAGTACTTTTGGAATGGCAGAGGTTATGTCCTGTCAGGCTTTATTTTCCAGCAGGATTACAGAAGTGCCACCTTCAAGACTAAAACAGTCGGACTGGCATTCTTCCAACCAGGTTTTATTCCACAAACATGTCCCTTACGCTCTCATTTTTTGTGCTATGCCTGGATTTAATGAATGCAAATAACATAACAAAAAATAAACAAATGAAAGAAACACAGGTCTCTAATCACTTCAGAAGTTGTCGGCAACAGTTAAAAACAAGCTGGAAATATTTTCATTTGTTGCTCTGGTTTCAAAAGCATTAGGGGAAGATCTTGCATGAAAAGGAGAGGGCTTGTGGAGGTGGAACACGTTTATGGACTGCAGGGAGCTGTTTGCAATTATTACTTGTAGAACACACCTTAATGGAACCACACTGAAGTGGTTTACTTGTTCAAAGACCGGCTGTTACTCATACTTTATATGTGGTAGACACTATGAGGTTGACTTGGGCAGGAGCCATCAAACACTTCTGACTGCTCAGCCACATAACATGCATGATATGGCCATGGAAAGCATCTTCAGGTTTCTTCACAATAGCTAGTCAGAACCTGGAAGCTGTTTTGCCTCTGAGAAGGGATTTCCAGGCTTGGGTATTTGTGGTTAGATGCAGCTCCAGCCTCCTGGACTGAAGGCTGATGAGCTGGACTGAAACTTAGAGGTTCAGCTATCTTCTTGGCAATATTACTTGTCCGTTAATAACAGAGGCCCTCAAAGTAAGTCCCTGGAAAAAAAGGCTGTAGCTCACATAAATCTTTGCACATTTTAAAAGAGGACATAGGGGAATATGCACTAATTCACTGTTTGCTTATACCTTTTCTTGCATGCTGTGATTTTCAAATGCCAGTTCTTGCTATGTTGAGTTCTTTGGGAGCTCAATTCATCTCTAATTGCAAGTACGTAACACTTGATTTTTTTTTTTTCATGTTTTCCTCCCAGCATAGTCTGTTAGCTCTTCAAGTCTATTGCTGTCCATTTTCAATGTTATCTACAGGGACTGGTTTTGCTGGAGGAGAGGGCGGGAGACTCAGTCAGTGGTAACTTCCCCATGGCATTGCCTTGAAGAACATGCACTCTGAAATGCATGAGCATCAGCATCTGCTGTAGCTGCCCTCCCTACCACCAACATAACCCTGCAGCTGGCAACAGGGTCCTGCAGGATAGCTTACAGTCCAAAGCCACAATGACTCCAAAAGGAGAAACTAAGAGCAGTGTTGTAGGGACGAGACTGCCATCTGTCCTGTAAGCCCATTCCTGTTCTGTCCTTTTTCCCATGGAAAGCTCATGGGCCAGATGCATTGTGAAACTACTCCTTAGACGCCTCATCTGGGTCTTCACCACTTCTGCTGCAACGTTATAACAACAGCTCATACCTACAGGCTCAGCGGTTGCAATTCCTTTCTCCTAGGGCTTGAAGCAACCTCATTCTGCCACTTGCACTCCTCTGTAGGCAGACTGCCTGTAACAGAGCAGACTGACATGATGTTGGCTCCAGCGCCTACAGACCTGGATTATGGCTTAGCCTGGCCTTTGAGTCACATCCTGGCGTGTCTGCTCTGGTGCACTTCGGAGGCATAACTCACCCTCAGCCTCCACAGTGATTGCAATGGTGGGAAGATTAGATGCTGGCTGCAGGCTCTGCCCTTGTTTCAGCCTTTCTTTCCCTTTAGCACCCAGGACCCCTTTCCATCATGTCCTGATGACAGCCCAGAGGTGGGAAGGGGAGAAATAGGCACTTTCACTCACCATTTCCATAAAATTGCAGGAAATGGGATCAAAGTGACTTTCAGAGGTCCCTGAGTCTGGTTTCCCTTCTGGAGCAGGATAAACTCTACCTACCCTGCATCAGAGAGACATTTAGCTAATCTGCTCTTAAGATCTTGTGATGGTAATCTCACAGCCTTCAGCACGCTCACAGCAACATACAAATACAGGCAGACTAAAGTTACCTGCTCCATTGCAGACACATAAGGAAGGCTATAAGGAGCAGGACAAGTACAGCATGATCTTTTTCTCAATACATGCTTCCAGCTTCAGGCAATTACTGATTTAAGGATTTCTTGAGCTGGAGATGGCATCCAGGTTCTCAGGTACAGTAAATCTCAGCAGATTTATCACTTGTGAGCATATCTCACCCCTTCTAGGGCTTGTACCTACATTTGGCCTCTGTAATAGCCTAAGATATTAGCTTCACAGTGTATGTATTCATCATATACATAAATGCTCCGTATGTCTGTCTTAAACCTGCTACCTGATAATTTCATTTGATGGCACCTGGATCTTACATATGAAGAATATTTAATATTAGTTTTGTAACCTTCCTCTACACACCATTCCAACCATTTTATAGGCTTCTATCTTATGGCTGCTCAGCTGTCTTTGTTTCCAAGCCGAAAAGTCCCTCACTATTTAATCTTTATTTGCAAGGAAGCTCTTCATGTCTCATAAAAAATGCTGTTTCTCTTCAGTGCGTTGTTATACCACACCCTTTCTTAAAGTGAGGTGATCAGAACTAAACATAACACCCAAGATACAGGAGCTCTGGGGGTTTGTGTATAGCACAGATACATTTTTTTTTTTTCTCTTCCTCTTTTCTCATTTCCAATAATATTTAACTATTGCTGAACACTGAATCAATGTTTTCAGAGAACTTTCTCCAGTGACAAGATCCTTCCTGTATACCAATAACAAGCTGAGAGCTCACTGTTGTGTCCCTGCAGCTGACTGGATTTTCCTGCCTGTGTCTATTACTTTGCACAGCCGACATGCCACTGCCATGTCGCAGCATGCCACAGTGACAGCTGTTGCTTTTTCTTCTACCCAGGTTTACTGGGGTAGGGCACAAAGCACACAAAAGTAGGTCTCCCTTAGCTCATCAGAAGTAAAACAGAAGAAGAAAAAAAAAATTCAGTGAATTGTTTTGTTTATTTATAAATATTTTTTGAAGATTCTCTTTTTTTTTCCTCTCTCAAATTCTATCTTCTTGAAGTAAAGTGTGTCTTTGGTTTAAATCCTTAGCAACAGCAACTGGGTCACAGAGATGTTTTGACAAATACTGTCTCTAATTAAATCACCGATTTCAGAGCAGGGAATGCACGGGTTTTTTTCCTGCCTTCCGTGTAATACAGAACCATTTGCACTTAACCACCTTCCTGGTGTATAATGTACGATACTGTCAGGAAATCAAAGCAAAGGTGTAAAACATCTTGTCCATCACAGCAGACCAAAACTTCAGCTCCTTCACACGTCACTTAAGACAGTGCTCTGACAGAACCACTCAGTGGATTCAGAAACTTTCACCTTGCTTTTCTGAGACACGGTCCTCATCTCATCCCTTCTGATTTTGGGACCCACTATAGCACATACATTGGGAATGAGTGTGAAACGAGGGAGCAGCAGAAACCTTACAGAGCTTCCAGTGTTTTCCTGCATCCTCCTTCCACTCTGGGAAATTATGTGGCCACCAGGAACTGGGTCTATGCAAAGCATATGGCAAATCTGACTGCCCAAGGAGGGCACACTGCTAGACTTGTGCACGACTCACCTTTGGTCTCTGCCACAGAGCGGGAATCATGGGCTACTCTGCACAGCCATCGTTAGGGGTCAGGGCAGCAGCCATTAGAGATAGTGAACTCACCACACCTAAACAGCTGTTTTCCCTTACCCCAATACTACATACTCTTTCCCCTCAACTCCACGCACTAGAACAACCCAAACCAAAAGGCAACCAGTAAGCTAGACAGTACCTTGCAATTGTCACAGTAAACATATGACCAACACCATCTCAACACAGGCAAAACTCCTTTGATGTCAGTGAGAGTGTCGCTTGTATCAAAGCAGCAGGATTGACCCTGATGTTTTGGAGGCTGTGTAGGTGGAAAAGACAAGACCTGCAGGTGGAATAAAAGCCCAGAGAAAATGAATTGAGAAATTATTCAGTAACAGTTCAAAGCCCTGCATGTGGGATGAAAGCTGGCTTATGCTTAATAAATCTAAGAAATCATTCAGTAACAGTTCATCCTGTGCAATAGGTTCCCTGTAATTAATGTATGGCAGCATCCACAAGAGCCAATACAAATTAAGTACCAGTCATTCAAATTAACTCTCTGCCTTTCAGCTGCTTTACTTACATACCAAAGTAAGAACTTCTAATTGAGAGAAAAGTAAGTCTTTCTCAACAATCACATGCTACTCAACACAAGCTATGGATCTGTTGTTGAGGGATTTCAAGCATGGTCACCATAGCTAGCTCTCATGGTATCACTGCTTCTCTGGTAAAAACACAAGAGATCCCATTGATCTAACAGAATTTCCCTCTTTCAATGCTTGAAATCCACATGCAAAAGGGTGTTCAAAGAAAACTGTTTGAGTAGCTTTCAAAGTTCTTGCTTTATTTTGAGGCATTTGCATCAGATGCTTTGAGAGATTGACACTGAAATGCCTCAGAATTGTTATTGTCCCTTGTTTATTTATGTCCTTCTGCCTTATGGCTTAGTCCTCCTTTCTCTGAACCCAGTGGCCAGCTTTGCTCTAGTTCAGACACCCTTAATATTTATGGAAGAAAATAAAATCTACTATGCATAGTTTTGGTTCTATTGCTTTTCAGCTTGGTGGTAAGGAACACTGCCTAGGCCCCACAGGGAGCTTGTGGTACCTTTCTGAAACACTGAAGATATTTCTAGATACGTTGGCCTCAAAACGCATGAACATACTGAAGGCTTTCAAGAAAGAGCAGGAAGATTGTTCAGAGAATGCACAGTAGAGGGAAGGCTAGAAGCATGGCTGTAGCCAAGCTCTTAGGACAGCCTTGTGCTGAAGATTTCTGAGCTGTGGTCAAAGCAGGGATAGGCCTATGTTCTTGGATTCAAGCACCTTTGAACTCTGAGCAAGCCTGGAGGCCAGTCCGAATTCTTGCCTTAGCCAAGAGACAGAAATTTTGACCTATGGGAATTACACAGTCTAATACAGTATAAGTTCATTGGCCGTACGAGTACCTTACACAATGACAGATTCTTCAGCCCATCTCGTTCTTCAGCCTGGTTTGTATCATGATGTATTAGTTTAGATGCCCTAAAATGCATTACTTGGTATGCTGAAATAGATGAAGTGATGCACGAAGTAAGCCGTAAGTACGGTTGTCTCAAAGCCAGAAGCTCCAAAGCTTCCTGTGATTAAGAAATTATTTCCACTTAGCTCCTATCAGTTAGTTGTCACCAAATCCCAACTACACTGGGAAAACACATCAGCACTGATAATAATTTTCATTCTCACTACTCCTTAGTGCAGAAATTGGTTCGCTGTTAGGACTTAACAGCTAAAGACAGCTTGAAGAAATGAAGAGGTTGTCTATCAAACTTCCTATACCCATTTTGTCCTCTGAATAGTATTCACTAAAACCATTTTCCATCAGCTGAACAGAGGCTTGGAAACCTGTTGCTGACAGCTGCTGTGGGTCACTTTCTTGATGCTGTCAGTGTCTAAACATGCCTACTGAGAAGGAAGGGGAGATAGAAAGGGTTCAGACAGCTTAACACTTCAGCAGTCACAAGCTGCAGGCACTTCGGACTGCTGCTCAACACGGGCACTCACTGACTCAGGACTTGTGATTAGATAGTGGCCAACTACCTAACCCCCAATAACTCCAGATGTTGGGGGAGTGTGGAACCGGGAAAAAAAAGTTTGAAAGAGTTTGCATTACTATTTCTACCTGGCCAGTTCTAGTAACATTGTCATGCTAGCTGGAGGAATCCAGTTTTTAAAAGACACTGAAGTGCAAGAAACCAGAGCAGGTCAGGACAGGACTGTACCCTGTAGGAGAAAATGTTAGTAAAATTAAAAGCTAGAAAGTCCTCATTGAAAACCCCAAACCAGAACAGACTAGTTTCAGCTCTTGAAAATTTGACATTTACATTGATAAGCTCTTTTCTGTTAGAAAGTGTTTTAGGAGAAACATTTGGCCAGATCTCAAATGATTTTCCACCTCTCCTCTCTCCTTTCCTTCCCATCTGCTTTACTGACTGCCTTACTGGACAGTTACTCCTTTTTCCAAATTATCTCTTCCTATGAGAAATTCCTCTAATTTCATGGGTAGTCGTGGCCTCTTTGAAGGAAGGAGTACTGCTTCCCCAGCTCTTCAGAGGCAAGGGGAAATAGTATGTCTTAACTGACACAAATGGTCAGTTACTTTTCTGTGATTAAGAGGAAGCATGTAAGTATCACTAGAGACCAAGAAAGACGTCCACCATCGGACATTACTCTCTAGAAATTGCCTCAGTAGACATCATGTATACATCATATAACAAGGGAAAGTAAAGAGAGATCCTCTGGAAAAATGGTGGAGAGAAGGATCTGCCTGCCTTGACTGTCTGGTTATTTCATCCTCCGGTACCCTGAGGCACACTGTTCTCTCCACTTGGGTGTAAAATCTCCCTTGCTTTGGTCACATTAAATATCCACCATATACTAGCAGCCCTGCCCTCACATCTATCCAAAATGCCACCACTGAAGTCAGCTTTCATTCCCACCATTCCAGGGAGGTCAAGCGTTTCTTGAATACCTGAAGTAGCCTTGTACCTAATCTCTGCTCTGGAGAAGTTTCCATCTTCTTCCAGTTTTGACTGGAACTTCTCATGGTTTGAGAGACTGACCGTGGAAATAAAGGATCGTCTCCTTTGAATTCTGCTAAAATAACTTTCTCTAAACTTATCAATACTTCTAATTTCTTCCCTTAACTGGCTAAACTACAGTTAATTTAGTGATACTAGTTGCCAGCTACATGCATATGTGGAATATTACACACAATGTCCTTGCCCATACCTATACTCGTAAACTGAACAGCGTCAGGCCCCATACTAAGCACTGGAGCATGATCATCTATGCTCTGCTTCTAGTAATATTTAAATTGCAGCTATGTAGTTACCATGGCATTGTGCAAAAGAGATTTGTTGTAACCTGTCTAAAATATCTCAGATAGAGGATATTTACTTGCTGTAGAGATCTGTTTAAAATATTGCCTCATTATTTTCAGTGCAACAGTGTCAGTCCCATTAGGAAATCTCCTGTTTATATCTGGGAAAGGAGAAAAACACAGTAGCTATGACAGGAGTGCTGCAAACTTGCCTTTTGATTCGGTTTACAAGAACATCAGCAAAATCCTAATAGACAAGAGAATTACTTTTCACAACATTCTCATTTGCATAAAATGATTAAATCCTTACAGGTAAGCATGTGGTCTTTTATGACCCCTACTGTATGCACTCCATTTGTGATATAAAGTTGCAATATTACAAAGGTTAAAATACATAAGAAAATATATTTACAGAAGAAATATTGATAAACGGAATGGACATAAGATTCATTACTGAAGTCAGATGATGTATAATTTGAATGCTTTTGAATGTTGAACCTTTTGTGTAATTGTACATAATGTAATTGTGCATGTATGTAACTGTACATTGCAATTGTACTAATGCAATAGTAAAAGTCTTAAAAACTATAGAACACAACCACCCCACCCAAAACACCCAGACCCTTACTGAAGTAGAGCTACCACAGCGGTAGAGATGCACACAGAGCAGTAAGAGTGGAAATTTTTTGGGTCATTCCCCCTGCCTATCACCAACAATGTGCACAGGAGTATGTGCCAGCTCTCTGAACCCCCACCGTGCACTTTGATGTCACAGCTCTCCACATCTCCAAGTTCATACAAATCCATTCTGCTCATGATGTGTCTCTACACAACCTATCTATTACCATTTTAGTGCTCATTCGCAAATCTATGCTGTATCTGTACAAATTTGTACTATAGATCCTGATATTAATAGAAAAACTGGAGGGTAGAGACAGGCACCCCACAAGAAATAGCCAGATGTTAAAAGAAGAGATAATAAGTAGGAGAGACAGAGCAGCTTTGGCAGAAACCGCTGTAGGGAAGGGAAGGGTGGTTCCAGGAATTGGGAGTATAAATTTTGATTAGGGCTGGGCTGGTATTTCCCACTTCAACTGCCTAGTTTTCTCTTTAATGAGGAAATGGGATTTTCACTTTTGCCCCACTCAGTGAAGAATTAAATGGGAACAAGGACTTGCCTTCACAGGTAAACTGACCCAAATGTCACTTGTAAAGCATGACCACACTGGGAACAATAGCGTTTTAAACTCATACCTGATCTTGCTGTAAAATTACTGTACTTAAACTCTAACTGAATATAACTCTCAAAGGAAACACAGCACTTCTCTCTGTAATTACTTCTTTCAAACTGTAAGAGAAAAATTACTCCTTTCTGAACACGCTCAGGGTCAATCTTCACTCCTTGCACATGCACCACAGCCTAAAACACTAAGAAAAGAATAGAAGATGAGAGCCTGAAAAACACAGTCAGCAACAGACATACATTTCTGAATTTACACTAGTATGGACGAATTACAGTCATTGCAGTTTTCATTCACTTGTACAGAAATCAGCTTACTTTACCTCTGCTGATGCGAATGTGCAAACTGTCTGTACCATGGGATGCTCACAAGTATTTTGTACAGAAGTGCCGCTTACAGTACAAATGCAGAATAACATGTGACATATTCATAGAAATTTGCCACTAGGCCCCATGTGGATCAAAGATCTGGGCCAAATTAAAAAACAAAGGAGGAAGGAAGCAATACTAAAATGCAGTTAACATAAGCAGAGTCATCAGAGGAATGGGGCAGAGAGAAAATGCCTAAATTATAGGTGGGGGAATGGGTGCGGAAATTAGCAATGTGCAGTTTTATAGAGAATGACTTACGAACCACATTGCAAGGTTTACAGTTATCCATCTACAGAATCTTTAAAATGCAGGAATTCTTCTTCCTCTGGTTGTGTAAACTACTAGCTCTGCTAAATCTGATTATTTTCTGCAGGCTGTACTATAAATTGTTCATTTTGGTGATAGGACTACTTCATGTTCATCACAAAGAGTCAGTTGTTGAGCAAAATGGGCTTTGAAACACAGAGATAATGATCAAGAGCTAAAGTTTATTAATAGATTTATGTGCTTTCATTCAGCTTAAAACTCCCATACTTCCCAAGATCAGACAAAATATGTTAGCTATGGAAACAAGCAAAGTATTTAATCATCATGAAAGAGATAAAAAGATAGAACTAGTGAGTGATTCAGTTGAAGGATGGGACAAAGGAGGAAAACTACTCCAGTCAATTAATGCTGCATGCCTCTTCCTTATGCCGTACAACCAATCATAGTCATTGGGCTGGAGAGGTCCTCTGAAGTTCATTAATCCCTTCCTCCTCCTCAAGGCAGGCTTCACCATACCTGTGGGGTTCCTGCAGATATTTAATCTGTCATTGCAAGTCTTTCGGTGGACATTGCACAATGTCCCCAGGTAAGCTGTTGTACTGCTTCACTGTCCTGCATCTGAAAGTTGGTCCTTTCTTCCTAGAATTCAAGTCTATTACTTGTTTTCCCATCTGGAAACAGGGAGAACACAAATATAAAAGGCTACTGCGAAGCAAGATGGAGTAATTTGAAAACTGTTACACCCTTCCTCACAACACTTCCTGAAGCTGGTAATCTCAAATCATACCTACTTTAAGCTCCATACATAAACAAACCCCATGAGTATAAAAATGTGTATGTACGTTTTACATACGCTTGCTGTTTATGCAGGGAAATATTTTAAAATCATGTTTTGCTATTTTGTTCAGATATTAAAAGCCAGCAGTGTGGTACCATAAACTCTTTCACTGTTTTGTATAAACTGATGGATGCTCTCAATTTCAGACAATTATGCCAGCCACAGGAACACAGTATGCTTCTTGGCTTGGTAATAGCATTTTGGAAAGAATATTACACAAATAGTTTTGGTTCGCTGTTTGTTCAAGGACTAATAGCCTATCTGAAGTAAACTATATTACTTGCGGAGTAAGAAAGTACTGAAGTACAGGTGACACATCGGATCCAGGTCTTTTCTTTATCATGCTAGTATTTCACTCACATTTAACCACTATCTGTAAATTTATTTATAAGGAGTTTTTAAACTGATTCTCACCACTACATTCTCACAACTGTGAAACAGTCAGGGTTTCCATGAGGCTACAGCATCTAATCACCCTTGCCTTAGAGTATGAGCCTTAAATGTAAAAAAAGATCCCAAGAGCTGCTCAGCTTCTAGGAATGGCAACACTGGATCAATACCGATTCCTGCAGTACAGCAAATGAAGTACTGTTGACTGAAAAAAAGTTGATGTAGTCAGGCTGATACCTCAGAAATGTCTGCTTTGGTTGCATTATGAAGTTAATTGGCTGCAACGATGTTGCATTAATATGTCAGCTACTACTAAAAGTCTTAAATCTTCCCCCAAATAGCTGTTCAAGGACATTAACCTGCTTTATCAATCTCAAGAGTCTAAACATGCTTCATGCCAGGTCCTTATGTGGGACCCTAGGGCTCTGCTACCTCTTCCCCCACCTTGCCAAGGGTTTGGCTGTCTCTGCTGAAAGCCAGCTCTGGCAACAGCATGACCAAACAACTGGGGACCAGACTGCTATGAGAAGAGCTGTGTGAGAAAGAGCCCAGAGCGGCTTTGCCAGAGACCTGCTCCTGCTTTGCTTGGGAGCCGCGTCACCCTTAGTCCTTGCCTAAGCTATACTGCAGGTGTGCCCATGCCTGCCCAAGTACCTCACGGACCCTCATCTGCTCATTTGACCTTGGACCTGCCTTGTCGTTAAGGACTGGTCTGTGTGTCTGCTGGTTGAGCCTCATTGCTGTCACCCTACTGCTCTTCTTGTTTGATAACTGCAGGACTGCACCTCCTGTAAGGGGGTCACTGCCCCTGCCCCTTGTCACCCTGAGCTCCCAGCCTGCTTTCCCTCACAGAGCTGCCCACTCTTGCTGCTCCCCTATACCTCAAAAGCAAGGCTCACAAGGAATCTTCAACCCTATTCCACCAAAAAGCTCTTGGGTTCGAATGCGTGCCAGGCAGCTTGGCACTGCCCACCAACTATAGCTCACCTGTGTTCCAGAGTTCCAGTGCTGGACACACTGAAGAGCCATGTCTCACTGTTCACAAAATACAAACATCAAACACCTCTCCTGACCCAAAGTGAGCAACAATAGGAAGAACATCGCCTTCTTTCAAGTATTTAATAGTCAGATCAAGGCTAGGAAACCCACTTTTCTGGGTATTGCTGATTCTTACAGCTGCCCTTTCATGGGGAAAAAGTAGACTGAGATTAATTATTAGTTCAATTAATGTATGAATTTTTAAATTATATACTATCTTCCTGCTTTAGAGACATGCTGGATATCCCTCTGCCTGTATTAGAATGACATGTCTCTCCTTCAGGAATGTGGCTGCAGCAGGAAAACACCTTTGGCACTACAGACCTGGTTATGCTTAATTCTCTCTGGTCTTTCAAAATCTACATCAGCCGCTGATTATCTAGTAGAGCACAAATTCAGTCATAGCTATGATGGAGGCTGCACAGAGCTTTGCCTCTTCTTTACCTTACACAAATGCTCTGTTCCACCACGATCTCATGCAAGCCCTGAGCAATCCAGTCCACAAATGAAGAAACTGTTGCATGAAGAACTGTCCACAAGGCAGGTATTCCTAGGCAAAGACAAGCAGACGAATTTACAACGCAGTACAGTCTCCCTCCTTGGAGGGCACATCACAACCAGTTGTTCATGAACAACTGCTGTTCATGAATATTCAAGATTCTTGAGCCAACTCTAACGTTTTCATTCACAAATGCTATCCGTGACCTCCAATTCTCTAGGATTATTGTCCAGAATGGCTGGTATCTATTACTTACACTTTTATCTCTAATTAGCCTTAATCACAGTCACAGTCCTATTTTTCCAGGCATCTCACTGATTATGCCTAGTATATTTAAGCACCATTTAAAGTATATGCCAAATATCCTTTATATGAAGTAAATGGTGTGCTAAGTACAGTTTGCATGTGCCTTCTCTCTAGCAGTATGAAGTATATTGCTCTATCATACATGCTCCAACCTAAATACATGATCAGTATTATCATGAGGTACTCCATAAGTGTATGAAAAACAAAGCATACACCAACCTAAACCAGTGTCAGTCATGAGATACTCAAAACAGAAGAAATAGTTTTTAAGCTGAAAGTTAACCATTTCAAACCCAGTTTCACTAGTATCCCGCAGATGAACCAGATTTTTTTTTTTTTACTGCTCTTGACAGCCAGCAAAATCACTGCTGAAATAAGGATGCCTTAAACCATAAACGCACCTCTAGCTCTTGATCAAACATAATGGTATTTAGGCCTATGATGAGAAGGAGCAAACTCCTCCAAACTCCTGTTCTTACAGTGCCAGTTCTGTCCACCTAATCCCCAATTCTCCCTGTATCAACCAGAATCGTGGCAAGTTTCCACCATTAATCTTTCCACATTCAGTATAGCCATGTATACAAAGCAAACACACCTGAATTGCATGGAGATAATTCCTAAGAGATAACACAATGCTCCAGGGGAAAGATGTTGCACTACTACAAACTTTAACTTGTCATTGCATTTGGATTTCAAAGGCTTGAACGTTATCAAAAGACAAGACTCCAAAAAGAGGGACATACCCTGGAGCAACCACAACTGCATTACATTTTCTCAGTGGCTAAAGAGAAATAATGGTTCTTCTTGATATACAGCATGGGTGAGACTGAGATTTGAATACTGGATAGTTCTGTGTTAAATACAAAGCATAAGAAGCTTACGGACAATGCAGAAATTTGACAACTAGAGATAAAAAAATAGGTATTGAGACACTCATCTTTTAGTTGAATGCAAAGACAGAGAGGTGACGATTACAATGTATGTTTTAAAGATGAAAATACCAGGTGCAAAAGGCATTTTTAAATTAAAGGAAACAATATAATTAAAAACAGAAGCAAGGAATTAAAGCAGGTAAAATTAAATCAGGGAGAAGAAAATAAATCTAACCATGTGACTGATTATTCTACCATCTAAAAAAAATAAATTTTAAAAAAGCATCAGGCTATGAGAAACCAAAGTTTTTACTGAAATAACTGCAAAAATTCTACAGTAAATACTGTCCAGGAGACCTGACCAGATTAATAACCTCTCTGGTTTATAAAGCAAAACACTTAAGAACCTCCAAGTCTCTTAAAGAGATTTACAGTGATGGAGAGATTCACTGATTCTTGTTGGATCCAAAGTTCAGTTTTTTGGATTTAGCAAAGAGACAATTTATAAAGCCTTCTAAAAAGCTCCTTGAGGATCAAAGGTAAAAATTAATTTCTTTGCTTAAGTAGTGAACTACTTACGTAAATGATGGGTTTCCAAGATATAAAAAATAAAATCAAGAAGAGATGCTGTATCCTGGTTAGCAACAAGCATTCTTCTGGGAATCAAAAAGAAGACATAGAAAAGAATCAATCACCTCCTTATCATAGGTTCTAGTTTCTTATTTAACTAAACTAACTTTCTGAAGAATAGGAGGCTACTGGCATGGCCTTAATGTGCTTGTTATGTGAACATATGCCACTTATTTATGTTGAACCACGGCTGGCTTACCAAAACTTGTTAAACCTGGTCCTAAGGATTCTGAGTAAAGGCAATATTCACAAAATTTAACTTAGTAAGACTATCCTTATGAGATTCCCCTTTGTACATTGGTGTGGCAAGAGGTTTCCTTATAGAGTGACTTAGAGGAACTTAAATCAGGCATTCTCAGTTGCCCTCATGACGACCATTTGTACCTCCTCCTGGCAACCCAAGAATATAAAGCCCAAGAATATAAAGTCGGTTTTTGAAAAACATAACTGTTCATCATCCTTCAAGAACCATAAAAGAAAAATTTGTTGTGCCCTTGTATGGATAAGCTTTTAGACAAAATAACTTACCCTTGATCTTCTAAGCAGTCACAAATAAAGATTTCAGAAAGCAAAAACCCACAGCTCTTAAGTTAAATAAACGACAGGCAGCCTTGGTGTATCATAAATTCTTATATAGAAAACATCCACGGTTACCCAATAACCAGTTGCTGGCTATTTCTGCACAAATACAGTTCACGCTGTAGTTTATAACACACCATACTCATAGCGTCCTTTGGTTAATACTTTTACTTTCATAAAATTTTCAATAATTAACACAGGGTTTAGCAAGTTCTGGTTTTTGTGTTCATCAATGAATGAAAATATAAATACATTGGTACTGTGTCCCAATTTGAAAAAGTCCCTTTTTCCGATGAAAAATGAGATTAAAAGTTTCTTTAAAAAAATAACATAAAATAAATCAATGAAACAGACGTCCTCTTCCACGCTTGCTCTTGAGATGACTAGCAGAACGCCTAAGAGTTTTCCTCTCTTGACGATGTTGTTTCTCAGCTTCCTGCTGTTTCTTTTGTTGCTCTGACTGGAATATTAAACAAAACCAGACTTAGGTTCTTGTAAACTTATGTATCACCTCATTGTTCAAGTATCTATATATCAAGTCAGAATTCCATTAGGAAAATCTGGGAATGTTACTGTAAATGGCTCCATGCTATCTTGTCTTATACCACACCTGTTGATTCTGAGTATCCCTAGGCATTACCATGCCAAGTAATTCAGAGCAAACATTTTAGACAAAGATATCAAAAACCAGTGAATAAAATCATGTATTTCAGATGAAAACCAGTGTCTAGCAACAGACTGTAAAATTACACTCCAGAATTTATTTTTTAATGCCCTTAAGAAGGTAGAGCACAATTTGAGGCTATTTAGTATCTACTTTGGTTAACTAGTGTTACCACATTTAATATTTGCACAAATGGATTTTTAAAAGACAGAACAGTTAGTTAAATTTGCTGAAACATATGGTTTTCTAAAAAATGTTCTTAGAAGTTCTTGCAAGTGTTTGATATGCTGTATGCAATTCTAGAAAGACTTCCCACATGAAAATCATCTAAAATCTCTGCTCCTGTGGCACATGCTCTATTAATGTTTCTCCTCTTCATCAAAAACACGCTGAAAGGGTTTCATTTACATACCACATAGATGAAATGGCTCTTACAGCCATAAACTACTATTCTCTTTGGAAGACTAAGGTTTGTCTTCAGACTAAGCATAAACTGGAACTAGCCAACTTGAACTAGCCAAGCTCAGGCAACTCTCCATGCGATAAAATACTCAAGCAATTAGAGCAATTTCAACAGCAGCACAGGATAAGTGCATTCACAGTGTGATAGAAGTATCCCCATTGCATCTAATTCTGTAATCAGCAGCATTCATATGTCAGCCCATGTCTTCCTGAATCTCCCCTTAAAGTACCATTTAAACTTGAGTTAAAGATTTGCACACATAGACAACATTTTGACTGAGGTGAGATATGAACCAATTCACCAAATGCAGCAATAAGCCCATACCAGCATCAGCATAATAAAAACTAGTGGTCTTTAGACATTGTTGAAATTTATTGACTCCTGTTTCCACTGCAAGTAGGGAAACAAGAAACCCACTATGTGAAAAAGTAAGTAGTTTCTCTCTGTCTCCAGACTTCGTCTGAAATGGTCTTGAGAAATCTTACTGAATACAAGTAATTACAAGAATGACTGCTACCACTAGCATACTGAAATTGAATGATCTTGATTTGCATTTGAAACTTTGGGTTTTTTAAAAATATGTCCTCTATACCTCCCCAGTATTGTAAGTACTTAGGTATTTTTGAAACCCTGCTATTTTGTTATATCTATTTGCTGTCATAAAACATGCTGAAATTGAAAAACAGGATACCACACTGTAGGAACCATACAAAAATCCCCTGAAAACTAAACTGTGAAATATCAACAACAAAGAATTTCAGCGCTGGATCTGTCAGTGGCCGCGGGGCATCTGGGAGGCTGCTAACATACCACAACTGCAGCAGCCAAGTTCAGTCTCAATTCCACTGACTTACAAGGTTGAGTGACATCAGTCCCATGGAAGCACAACTCTCTCCCCCACTGAATCTTTGCACTTACTCTTAAATACACCTGCACTTTAAAGAAAGGGCATCACTAAAGTAGAAGCTGATGATCAGAGTAACACTAAAATCCCTTTTAGCTTGCCAACTTCATCTCCGCATCCTCTGAAAACAAGTGTCAAGTCACAGCATACTGCACAGCATGCCTTCTTCCCAGCTCTGCCTGCTCCATTTCCTGGGACTTCAGAATATATACACAGGGTCTGTTTATTTGAGAGAAGACTTAAGTCTTATTTTGCTATTCTGTTGATAGGAGAAAAGATTTCCACTGTAGATGCATGATTTTTCTTTTAATTAGACTTTTAAAAGTCTTTTTAATGCAAATGAGCACAACCTATGTATTTCAATAAAGTAACATCAGTTAACAGTCAGAGAAAAAAATCCACATATGTTAGCAGCAACATAATTAAAAAAACCAAAAGCTATAGCATATCTGATGGAATCAAGTAAAAATGGCAGTCTGAACCACTGCAGTTTCTGTCTTCTTCCACCTTACTCCCAAATCTTCACAAAGCTGTTAGCAAAAGGTGATAGGTTATTGTTCACCATCAATTGCAAGAAACCTTGTGGCTTTGTGCTTCCTAATTTAAAGCTACTATACAAAAAGACTGTGCTTTTGAAGCCCTGCAAAGCCCATTTAATTAGCTGCAAGACACCAACAGATCAGTTACAGCAGCTGGTAAAATCCCCAGAATGGTTATCCTACACAGCAGTGCAGAGGAATCTGTGACTTACTCTAAAGTCAACACAATTTAAATTCCAGCAATAGAGGAATCAAAAACAGATGAAAAAGGGCATCTGCAAACAGACAATAATCAGGTAAAACAAGTAAGGTAGAAACAGTCCAATAAATTTTGTTATTTAAAATTTTTTTTTCAGGCATACCGAATGTGACAATCAAATAACTATCTAGCCATTGTTGTGACAGCAGTTTTACCAGTAAGAAAAATATTTGACCACTGGGAAGGAGAAACGTATTACAGCAAAGAGGCTTGCCTGAGGAAAACCAGTTTTAATTGAAGTACATTTTGTCAGCTCAAATGTCAATTAATATCAGTCTTCAGCTTTAATAATGTGTCCTTTCCTCAGTTCTAAAGCAATTTTCTAGTAAAATTTCCCTAAGTGTTCTACAGCAGTAGCAGATGCACACATGCATTTAACTCTGCCCACACTATAAAATAATCACCTGCCTGCAATCTACAAAATTCCTCAGGATGGGAAATCAAAACCCTTTGGGAAAGGTAGATAGGCAGCAGTCAGCTACACACTTCAAATGGAATTTGGCAAGTAAAACAGGACCAGAGCTCATTCTTGTGATCTGTGTTACACAAGTTCAATGACAAAGGCAGTTAGAAGCTCTGTTCTTATCATGCTCAGACCTAGCAACATTATCAACCAAGAGAAAGCCTGTCATCTACAGCATCCTGATTGCATTTGGACCTGCAGACCAAGACCTCATCAGTCCTGGCAGAGAAGTCAGGTAAGGTCACAAGCTTCTGATGGTATGTCTGCAAATAAACTATTAAAAGATGGAAGCCAGTATTTTCTACCAGAACGTAAGATTTTATGAGTGCTGCCCGAGTTATAAGTACACACAGTGTACTACCGGAGGCTTTCATTCTCTTGGCAAGAAACAGAAGAGTTGGCAGCTTATAAAGAAATGAAGAGGGACATTTGTTTGACGGTTTTAAAGTTCCTGTTCTTTCATGCAAAACCTAAAGTTACTTGTGTATTATCTTAAAAAATTATATATATAGCTCACCTTCTTTAATTTGAATGTTGCCTGTTTGCTGCCTACTGTGGTATCAGACACATTGAGCGTGCCAAGTTTTTCTTCAAGCTTTAGACGATCTTCAAGAGTTTTCCTGCAGAGAATAATTAACATTAATCCCAATTCTTGCCATCTTTTTACTATAATAAACGCTGATAATGCAGTCAAAACTAATCTCAATTTCTCTGAAACCCTGAAATGCCATAACTCTAAAAAATAAACATTCAGTAAACAGAAGAGAAAGACAAGTTTAAATCATTCCCTCCAGATATTGCTTTTAGTAGAAACAATTTTAAAATTTATGTAAAGTTCATTGTTTTTTTCTGCTAAAAAAGCAACAAGACTCTAGTTGAGAAAGAAACCACACCCTTCTATTGCTATAGTTTTCTATGAAATGTCAGAAAAAGTCAGGAATATTCAGCTGCAGTAATAGATACATACACAAATAAAAAAACCCAGTAAGGTTTCTTGAAATCTTATAATTTCTGAACTGGAAACACTTTTGAGGGAAGGAAATAATCTTGACTGTACATCAGAACAAATTCGTTACTGAATGAATCACTTCACTGATAGAGACAAACTACTTAGCCCAAATAAAAATGACCGTTCGGACACTGTGACTGTTAAGTCTAATGCAAATAGTTTTCTAAATAAAAGAACAATGCAAACAAGTGAATGTGATAAATAGACAGACTCTGACCCCAGCAAGGAGCTCCACATGAGCATATTCCTTCAAGCTCATGGTACTCATCAGTTAGCTTCTGTGAGCAAGCTGGTATAGAGCCTCACCCTCAGGCACTGAACTCTAGCGTTTCTGTGGAGGAGGTAGCCATTGTGGTTGAAACGGATACTGCTGTCAGCTCTCCCCCACTGGAAGTAAATGCCCCTACAAAAGCGAGAGACATGGACATGCCCCAGTTGCTCCAGGTTGTGAGCTGATATTTAATATCACCCTTGCTGACTTCAGTAAGTTGGGTCGTAAATTGCAACAGCTGAGGAGTGGAAATACACTTTGCTCCTGCACAGCCTCCAGCACAAGGGTGAGGCAGGCAGGGATGGTGCTGGCTTCACCCAGCCTCCCTAAAGGCACCTGTGAGTCCTAACACGGCTAGTCCTTCTTCTACAATGTGGGCCCTACGAGTAGGTAGTGCCACCTGAGAATATGACATGGCTTGTATGATCAGACAACTCACTCTGTGATTTGCTTAGAAAACATTCCCCTAACTGTAAATGAAATTAGCTTCTGCAATTTGAGATGCTGCTATTAGTGCCTTATTAGATCTCTGAAGAAGGCTAAAAGACACTTTTTGTACAAGTTTTAAAGTGGAAAATAAGTAATCATAAAAATACGGACGATTAGCAGCCACCGAAGTCATTGGCATTCACTGTGGATGAAGGGCTCATGGATGGTGGCCTATGCATGAAGTCTCTGAAGTCCACTGAATTTTGGTTAATGAGCCATTTTATGTAACAAAGACTGTTCAGATTAACAATGAAAAATTACTGTCAAGAATTACTTTATTTCTCATGACTAGGTACTTTGATTGTGTTTCTTTTCTGTAGTATATTTTTCATTGAGTTCATGTAAAAACTTGTTCCATCTGTGTGCATCGGGAAGACAAGCTAAGCCTTAGAGCTAACTATGGCAGAAGATCAGTCACCAACATTGTGGTGGGATTTCTACATTCAAGTGAAGTCCCATTTTTCTCCCCTTTGAAAGTGAACTGGAGAAATATGGCTATTACCCAGCAATTATTTAGCATGACTGCCTAGATACTGCTTCAGTCAGGAGAAAAATTAAAATGAGGAGATATTAGCAAAACACCGTGGGGTTGCAATTTTACTGAATAATTGCAGGTATGGCTATATTTATCTGAAAATGTGCAGACTTCAAATGATAGTCAGTTGCACACATTGATACACAAACACTTAAAATGGCTGGGTTGTTTGGGTTTTGTTTTTTGGTTTTGGGTTTTTTTTTTTGAATCATCCTCAACAAATTGATTCAAGGGATACATTAACAGTGCTATTAAAAACAACTTCCCCTGCCCCACAGTAAAAAAAGCAAACAAACAAAAAAATTGCCCAGGCACTTTTCTTTTCCTCGTTATAAAGAGAACAGTTTTTCAGGACTTTTCCTGCTGTTTTACTTTAGCAATACCTAGGAATGTCAGCTATGCTTTTGTTGGCTTTTGTTGACTTTCTTGGCCACCTCTGAAGATACATACATTGACTGTCATAGTTTATAAAGTATGACGACTGTAGTTTTTAATTTTGACATGCTCTTAACTTCAATAACAAACCTTTTAAAGGGACATCAAGAAAATCAGAAGAGCTCTCAGGACACTGATAAAAACCCTTTCCTTTTATGGATCCCCTTTTAAGTTACTATGTAAGGAACTTATGCAGGAAGTAAACAAAGCAAAGTTTCACAAGTTTTCATGTGTAAGCCTAAGAGTGAAAAAGGGGAAAATGAAATGTAGAAGATTTGAGACAAGGCATTTTTTACAACCATGACTAAATTTTGCAGCTTTCCTGTGCAAAGAAATGTGTAGACTGTTGGTCTATGAAGAAATTTATAGTATGCACCACTGCTTTAGAAGTTGGGCTTGGAGCTGTGCTGAGTCAGGAACACGTTGAAAGAAACACCCAGTTTTATATAAGTCATAAACTGTTTCCTCAGGTAGAACATTATATGATTAGAGAAAAAAAGAACACCTAGCCATTAAATGCATAGTGAAGGTATTAAGGTACTTAATTATATTGGTCACAGACCATCATTCCATAACTTGGATAAATCAAATCAAAGACAAACATGCCAGCCTCACCAGATGGTACATGCCACTACAGTCTTTCCAATTTTCAGTACATTACTTGAATTAATTATTTTTATGCTGACTACTTAACACTGAATAAGGCCAGCAGAAAACATATTTAAGTATTTTCTTCATAAAATTATAATATGTAAAAATGCTTATTAACCAAACAAGTAGCTCACAACACAGACTAAGTCATTATGATTACAGAATCATGTCAGCTATACATTATAAGAAACAGATACCAGCTGTTAATTTTTAATTTCTTCTAAGACTTTGAGGAATATCAAACTCCACACTATGAACAGTGCTTGGATGAGCACAAATGGGATCAGTGAGTATAGAGCTAATTGCTTAGACAAAAATAAATTATGGAAAGACAATTCAATGACAGCAACTCAGAAAAACATAAAGGATGTAATGCTGTCACATCCATTTTTTTGTCATCTAATTCTATCCTCAATTTTATCTTTTTTTTTCTTTTTTTTTTTTTTTAAACATTTTACATTACATCCCATCTATGCACCTACCACGCAGAGGGTATCCAACCTAAGCTACCCTAATTATGCATCATACCTTGCAAAATATTCTGCAGAGAATTAGCAGCAAATCTTAAGACATATTCTCTTTTCCCTAAAAGCAGTCTTTTAAAAGTCTTCCCATGGTTTATGTCACCACTGATATTCCTCCATTCATTGGACAGGTCTGTGGTATTTGATTTCAATTTTCCCAAGTTAAAGCAATAATTTTTCTCCCTTTACACAGCAGATGAATGAATTTACTTTGTCCTGTGTTACACTGTAATAATTTTTTCCAGATGTTTCTCTTCCTTACGCCTGTCTTGGCTTATTTACTTAACTTTCAGTATCCTTGTTCACATTTAAGCCTTCCATGTTTTGAACAAAATGAAATCTTAATACTTCAAGTTGAGTGTCCTTGAGAATTTCCTTTAGAGGTCAGCAGCTGAATTTGTGTAAAAGAACAGTATGTGAGTAGGCTGCAGCCATACTGCCTTTTAGTGAAGTATTTCAATGGCAATGAGAATACAGGGCCATTTGACCAGTGTCTCAGGCTCCTTTCAAGTCACTTGTTAACATGACTATAAATCTAAGTACAATGTAAAAAATATCCTTAACCTAGAATACTCTGTCAGAGTGTCCAGAGTGGATTTTCTCCTGACAAAGAAGAAAAACTGACAAAAACAAGAAGTTGTTTCATCTTCTGGAAGAAAGAAAGAAAAATAATCAGAAGCAAGGTGATGGAGAAATCTAATAAAGTTAAGAGTCCAGAATGAGTGGGTATACTCAATATAAAGAACAAAGAAAAATCCCTGTGTGAAAACACTTGCTGATAAAAAAAAGCTAAGGAAAATATGGGAATAATTTCTGCAGAACTGCTATAAATGCCACTTTATAAAAACTACTACTTCTATTTAAAGAGGTCTTACAGGTACAGCATGGAAAAAACAGACTACTAGACTATCTAGAAATACTATCTCAGTAATACTTGAAGACCATTTTACATGATAATTCCAGTTAAAAACTTGCACATTTAAAGGGACAGGCTAAATTTTTTATCAAATGTTTCTTTACATATCTCCAGAAAATTTCCATCATGAAACAACTAGGTTGTAGAGTCAGTCATTAGTGACATAAAGAAAAAGCCCCATTATATATATTATTCATTTCCTTTTCTTTGACTGTATCATTTCATTCTAAGTAAAGACATAATGGCTATCACGAGATCCATCTAGCCCAGCAACTTGTTTCCGACATTAGTCAAAATTCTGCTCTGTATCCATTGTGCTGCAAGAACTTTGAAGCTATTGTCTTTCAATGTTTCAATACTAGCATCTGTGCTCCAAATAATAAAAGGCGATTAAATCTCATCTTTGAAGGAAAGGAAAAAAAAAAAAAAAAAAAAAAGGTGAGATTTGCAGGCATTAAGCACCTCAAAGGCAAGTCCTTTAGTTTGACGTGCTCTTTATACAGTACCCAACTACTTCGGCTGATCATCAACTTAAGGAAATCCAAATTAAAAAAAAAAAAGTCTGATTATTTTATATTGCAAAAAGAAAACCAGAAATAGTAAAACCTGATAATATCAGGACAGCACAGTTTTTTGAAAGTTTCTGGATGCCATAAAAATTCCCAGACAAAACAATATTTTCTTTTTTACCACCTTGATCCTTCCTCCAAAACAGTGTCTAGTCATGCAGTATTCTACACCTTTTTAGAGGGTCAGATGAAAAACATGCAGCCTGTCAACCTCATACTGACATTGGTGGACAAATATAACCAGTCTCACAGACATCAGTGTTGTTATTTGTGAGAGCAGCAGTTCACCAGCACTGATTAATGGATCCCCAAACCTGGCTCAGAATATTAATCTCTTACTCATCTCATTTGTGTTGTCTCTCTGCCATACTTTAAACATCATATTTGTTTAACTACAAAACAAAGCCTTCAACAACTATGTCGCTTTAAGTTATATCCCTGAGTTGCCAGATGTGGCTTTACTAGTAAGTGCTTCCGAGCCAAAATGCCACTGGCCTGCATTGTAGAGAAATACTTGAGAATTGCCCACCCCCAGCTATTAAAACAGGAACATTAGTCTTACTTCATTAATTTTTGTTTTTTGGCAGAGTCTTTGAAGCTTCTGAATTCCTCTCCTTCTTTAATCTCAAAAAAATGAGGTTTCAGTAATGTTTGCTGATCCTCCTTGAACCTTTCCTGCCGCTTTACTTTTTCCTCTTGGCGTAGAAGCTTGCGCTGTTTCCTGACCTCTTCAACCCAGCCTTTTTCATCATCTGAACTCTCAGAACTTTCTGCATCACTTGCTTTTCCTTCTGGTTCTTCCTCCTCTTCCTGCAGACAAAAATAGTACAAAATAAGAAATCATCAACTAATTTTCTTTTCAAACCATTCCTGCAATGAAAGTACGTGACAGCTTTTACATAGACGCAGTTGAAGAGAACTAAAATTTGAACAAAAGCAGTAACAGCAAATGAAGCAGAAGATATATTATAAAATTTTTTCCACCTACATATTTTACGCTTTTCAAACCTACATTAATGTAGACACAATATTGTTCACATCTAAAAACTAGAATAACATTATAAATTACACTTAATTACTGTAGCTGATAAGACATTCTTGCATTGCCTCCATCTTTCCTTCTTTCTAGGGTGAAAAATCTGAATGCTTGAAACAAAGAAAACTATGGATTTTTCCTAATCCGAGTGGAAAATATTTTACCTGTTCTTGTGCTTCCAGTTCCTCTAAGATCTTTAGTTTCCTCTTTCTTTTCTCACTTATTTTAGAAACAAGTGGGTTAAGTAGCCTAAATTCTTCACTCTGCTCATCCACCTGGTAATCTGGATTCTCAAACATGACCTTAAAACGATCATCTTTGAGAAGGCTAGGCAGATTCTGGAAAAGAAGTAAAGCATGAGCGAGTTATAAAATTCTGAAATGGACATTGGTAAAGTAAGTAACACCTTTTTAATTAAACAAAACTCAAAAGCAGCATGTGAAATGCCAGTTCCTTCCAGGTCATATAAAAATCAAGATTTATGCTTATTATATTTTATTACTTTCACAAAGATCAAATAAACATCATTCTAAGCTACCTGTAAGCAAGACAGGTTGGTTTTCTTTATGCATACTATAGACACCTTAAATACACAATTACTAATATTTTTTAATTAATGTTTCTCATACATTCAAGCCAGCTAGTCTGGAGACGTGTTGATATCTATTGACTAATCAGCAGTACCTCCAAGGCAAATACCCTGCCTGACGGGGATGATTGTACAACATGTACAACAAATTATCAAGGTAAACATGTCTTTATGCAATGCTACTACTGTTTTACTGTAAATATGTAAGAGTAAGTGTTTCTATACACCTTACACACTTTTTCTTCACTGCCCTCGCATACGGAATGAAAAAGGCAGTTTCATTCATGACAAAGTAAAATGAACTCAGTTTAAATTATGCTACTGTTGAATTAGGAACAGTTCAAGCTACAATTTCAGCTTCTGCAAATACCTGTTGTCATCATTTTAAAATCATTAAGTACATAGCTTTTTAATATAAAAAGCTGATCTTTCAAAATTGTCAAAATTACACCAGCACATACATCCCACCCTAGCATCGAATTTTCATTGTTACCTAAGAAGGGGGGGAGGGGGGCGGGGAAGATACAGAAAACAAATGTAGATTTCAAACACAGAAACTGTTGCAAATGTGTGACTTGCAGTCACACAGCCAAAAATTAAACCCCAAAGCCTAAAATAAATTGCTTTTCATAAGACTCTAATGCCATTCAGGAAAATAACCAGAACATGCATTTTTACATATACTCTTTTTAGTCCACTTAATAATACAATTTATATGTACTCCTAGACAAATCAGCCCCCATTTATTGAACTCATATTTCCATCATAACACTGGCTTAGTCTGCATTTAAGGTTTTACCACCACCTACTTTTTCAGTAGTTCATGCTTCCTAGTAACTGTAACACACAGGATTTCATTAGATGCCACATGAAGCTAATGCCTGCCTTTCACGAATGCCACAGGCCTGTGAGAATGAGCACCTATGAAGTGATACCTACAGACCCCACCCCCCCACCCCGATACTAAACATTAACTCATTTGGTCATTTAGACTTCGCTTAGGATAAAGATTGATTATTTTGAACATCAGGAAGAATTCTGGTTGCATAAGAGCAAACCATTTTGGCTATTTTATAAAATGTAGTCAACTGTGCGCACAAAGACAGGCAATTGTAACTTCAGTTTTACAGATAACATCTATCTTGTCATGGTCACCACCAAGATACCAATAAATGCAAACAACAGGTCTTTTTTGAACAACTTTGGTATTGACTCTGCATTTAGCTAGCTTCTGGAGTCCTGTGAAGCCCATATCGCTTCACAGTGAATATTTCATCATTTTAAGCTTTAAGTTACTACACGGTCTTTTTGGTGCTGCAGCTACAGTGAAGTACACCTTAAAGCCACCTACTAGGATAAGTTATTTATGAGAAACAGAAACAATGGAACTTTGAATCTGTTTGCCAGATAACAAAAAAAGCCCCAACAACAAAAAAATCAATACTGTAAGCATTACTATTTCTGTGATCCCAGTTAGAGAAGTCTCCAAAACAAAAGCTCACCTTCTGTTTCCTTTTTCTAGTAACCTGTTGCTCTTCTCCTTCTTCTTCAATCAGTTTGAGTGCAAGCTCTTTATTGACTTTTGGAAGTTTCTAAAGAGAGAGAAGCAATTAATCAGTAAATTACTCTTTTATACATGCAAACCCCTATATGCATTACATTCTTAAGTGTGGTGAAGAGAGTATTCTTATTCATTCTTCTAACTCTTGCTGAAAAGCTCCTTGACTGTCCAAATATTTCTAGGTATTAGTTAAGCAACAGCACTTGGAGAAAATTTAAGCCGAACTTCTGTATTATTTTTTCCTTGTAATGCATCAGCTTTAGTACTTTAAAAGCAATTATTTTTCCTTGTATGTTGAACAAATTCAATCTAGAAAGCTACTAGTTACAAATGCAATACTATTTTTATATTCTCTTTCCAGAGTTATCCAGTGTTTTAATGGCTTAAATCATTTAAACTAAATGATTCAATGACAGAAGTAGAAACTGCAAGTTTTACCAGTGGGTTACTCACTCAAGTGGCAAATGTGATGAGAGCTGCTCTTTTACAGCTTTCTCATCTGTGGGGATCACACGCATGGGAACTTTATGGTTCCATTCAAAAAGTTCTATAAATTACTTTGTGTCTCCGATGATAAACAGAATCAAATCCTAAGTCATTACATCTCTGAGATACACTTAAGAATATATTGCTCTTTGTGAATAGTTTTCCCAGAACTATACTCATTGTTTACAGGATTTACCTTTAGCTGAACTCTCTGTGCGCGTGTTTCTTCTATCTTCTGCCTTATTTTCTCTCTTCTGTATTCTTCATAGGCAAAGGGGTTGGCCATCATTTTTGCCTTTGAACAAGGAGGAAGTAAAAAGAATATACCATTAATACAGGAGACAGTCCGTTATTTGGAGGAAAAAAAACCCCACAAAACAAAAACCACCACCCCCCCCACCAAAAACCCAACACACATTTTATTAAGAGTAAAAATTGACAAAGATCAGCCTTATTTACCTTATGATAAAGTCTTATGTCCATGAAAAAGCCATGCATATATGCTCTGAGCAATGATGATCCAATGAGATGAGAAAGGCCTGGGAAAAAAGTTACAGAGGATTTCAAAGAGCTTTCATATACAAAGAATTCCTATTCCAAGCTAGCCACTTCACTTACCTGATTCAAGACAAACAAGCACTGCAATGCAACACATAAATCTAACAGTCACATCCATTACATAAAGACTAAGTAAAAACATTAAAAAAAAAAAAAAATCAGTTTGGCCAGCAAGAAATTCAAGCTTCTTCAGAACAAGAAAATCCATTTTTCTTGTCATAACACATGTTACTGTGCACTTTTTAAAAATGCCCACATGTACTACGCTCCTTAAAAGTTCATGAAGAAAAATTCCGAGAGAATTTTTTTGAAAGTCCATAGGTGTTTGACAATCACTTTTTTAGTGTGGTATAGAGATGTTTTTAATTAAAGAGTTTTGCCTTGGGTCACTATCTTTGAAGAATCAACATGTTGGAAAAAAATACAGTACCACATCAGGTCATAAAACTGTCACCCTAGGCCCTATCCTAAGTAAAAATGAAAATACTTTTAACAGTTCTCTGATATTCCTTCCATGTATCTTCACAAAATTCCAGGACTGAGAAAAGGAAAAGGTTTTATAGCAAAATATCCTCTACAGACCCTGAATCTTTATTTTAGGGTCTTATAATTAAGAATTAACAAAATTCCTCTAGAACTAATTGCAAAAAAACAGAAGTGAGAAACTGCTCTGCATCTCAGAAAGCAAAGTTGTTTCTAAAAATTTTGTTAACTGTTTGCAGGAAACAATCTTCCTGCATATTTCAAAATGAGAGTACCTCCAGCTAATGGCGAGTAATACAAAGAAACCCTAACATATGAAATATAAAATATCCCTTAAGCTGGTTCTTCATTTGAAAGCCTGCATCTATAGGGAAATGAATTTGATTTAAGTTATAGCGAATTTAAAGCAGAATAAGTATTCCCAGTCAAGTCTCTGTGTAGATAACACTACATTACCTTATTCCCTTACAACTGGGATAGGGGTCTGTGGGCTACATTCAGACCATCTACTCTAGAACTCATAACGCTGAAGATGCAGGTGCTTTGGATGACCTCCTCCTTGTATGGCGTCCTGCCAGGCCAAACCCAACTCCCATATTCAGAGGTTAATTAAACTGGAGCAAAGCACTGCAATCAAAACACGCAGCAGACAGAAAAGGACTAACTACCTTGGGAAAAGCACGCTTACCTTCTCTGCTATGTAACTTTCAGCATTCTAATTCCTTGAAACTCTGTTTCTATTAGCCCCAGAATGATTTGTATTTTCTGGAAATCACTACATTCAAATAGGATAGCCTTTGGCAGATTTTCCTGAGTTCCACCACAGTATTTGAGCACCTAAAAAATATTTTGATAACTAAACCAACTTCTCTTCCTATGCCTTTCATTTAGTGTCTGAAAGCACACACAACAGATTCCTGGACAAATCAGCAAATATCAATCATCTTCACAGGATAAAAATCTGAGAAACACAAATACCTAGTGTTGCACTGATTGGGAACCAAAGAACATACAGCCATCAGTCTGGTCTATTAATAACCAAGAAGACTGGAGGAAACTACTGCCAGTGACTTTCTAACATCCCTCATATGTCACATCAAAATTACAAAACTTATATGTGTAAATAATCAAAAACTGAACAAAGAAGTCAGCTAAAGAGGATATTCAACAGTTTTACCTAAATTTTCAAGGTCTTTTCTGGTAACAAATTTGTAATCATCATAAACTGTGCTCTCTGGATTCTCTTCCAGTTCTTCAGTCAAGTTGTCCAAGAAGGAACACCATTTTGGGGCAGGTCCTAAAACCTGTGGATATTATAGAAAGTTGTAACATTGTATATTCTTAGAGAAAAAAAACCCTACAGTTATGCTTTCAAGCTACTGTGCTGTAATGGAATAGAGAATGATTCCCCCTGAAATTAAAACAGACCTTAAAAGCAACAGCAGTCAGAGAACACAATTAAACCTATGGCTTGCAACACCAATAAGGAGTACTATAGATTATGCAAGTGTTATTTTAATTTAGGTCATTAATTTAGGTCATTTATTTGAGACCAATGATCTAGAGGTTTCATGTTTAACTGTTTCAAGTGGTCCCAGTCTGATTAATTTATTAAAAACTCAGAGCCAAATGTTATAGATAAAATTATGAACTAATTGCATTAGATAGTAACTAATCTGTAAAGCACTGTTGGATCTTGAACTCATTAGGTTCACTATGCAATCATGTTAAATGCTATTCTGCCTTATTTATTTTAATTAAACCACCACAGGTATATTTCATGTATTTTTATTCAACGATAAACCCAGACCGTATGAACAGAAAATAGAAAATACTAAAAAGCTTGCATATTTCTACCATGAGGCAAAAGATTTATTTGAACAGTATTATGTTGCACTATCAATGTACTTTTCCATATAAGCTTCCTCCAATTTCCCAAGTTAACAATTAGCTCCCTTCACTTTTCCCTCCCACTGTTCTGATTGAAATTCCTCTCTATCCTGATGCATGCAGCCATACTCAACTGTTCCAGTACTATTATTTTAGTAGGTGAGTTAGCCGAATGGAAAAATCCAACGCTACATTTTTTTCTCTAGAGCAAATCATCTGACATTTTAGAACGTAAAGTGGCCAGTTAACTCCTAGAGTGGGACTTCGGATGAGGCTTCTGACTTGTTTGCTAAAAATTTACGTTAAAAACTCTGCAGTCAACACAACTACAAGAATGGTTGTGATTCAACAACAACATTTTAAGATTCTATTTGGTTATGGAAACAAGGAGAAGTGATTTTATGTATATAAAATACATATAGTTTGACATGATAGTGTGGTAAGAGTATGAGATAATGCTGTTCATTTAAAAAAGTGTGTTACTACTCATTTAAAAGTCTTCTTTTGAAGACAACTATACACAAAAAAATTGTAAAAATTGTATTCTAGACCATAATATTCTTGACTGTAACATTCCAGTATTCTAGACCACTATTGTCTCTGTATCAAGTACAATTTATCTCGGTAAGATTTCAGAACTAGCTGAGAACCACAACATGCCAAATGAAAAACTGCACTTTTTTACAGTGCTGCATAGTTTATTCCAATTAGTAAGAGCTTCTAAGGAAAGACCCAAGATGTCACTAACAGGAAAGACTTTACCTACTTAATGAATGAATCAAATCCCTGTGTCTGCTCCAGTAATACTCAGCTTAAACACTATAAAACATTCATATTGATTTCTTACCAACATTGCAGAAGCCTTTCTCTCCATCCAGATTTTAAACTTTTCAGTTATTTCCCCCAAACCCACTTCTTCAAGTCTAAATGCCAAACTTTCATATTAATAAGAAAGCAGTCTAGATATATTAAATGTATCACTGGTTTTCATGCCATTCAAGAAATCAGTTATCTGTGCTTCATTACCAGAACATCAAAGCATGACCGGGGTGGAGGAATCTTCTCTAAAGTTTACTTACAGTTTTGTTTTGGATGAAACCATTTGTCCTTCTTACAAAAAAGAAGTTGCTTACTACCTAAACAAAACTTCTCTGGTAACAAAATTTAAGTACAAGTTTCTCTGCTGAAGATTATTAGAAATGAGATTAGAGAATCCTTGACTCACGTCCATTCCCATTAAATAAAAAGGTTCCCCTTCATTCCATCTTGCTGACGCATGATGTAAAGATCTCTATCACTTCAATAAACCTTTTTCATCACTTCCACGTCTATGACACTACCTGCTCAAGCCTTACAAAGTGCACGTTACTCATTAGAATTCAGGCCATTCCAAGCAGTTAGGGTAATCCCCCCACGGGATCCTGACTGGTGTAAATCTTTGAACGTATAACTAAAGCAGAAGTCTCACAAATAAGGGGAAAACAGTTAATCTGCTCTTCAGCTGTAGCTCCACTCACTGTTCCAAGTATCCCTGTACTCAAAAGCTGATACTGAGAGTAAAACCTTTCATAGCACATAACATGTGCCATGAAAAACACAAAAAACACATAAAACCAAAAGACCCGATTATTCGTTATAATCTGTGGAGTGAGTTGGATGATCAGATCATAGAAAACAAGGGGGTGGGTGGGAAATAAGATAATTAACAGAAAAAAGCAGTGACAGAATACCAGGAAAAAAATAGAAAGTCCAACCATTATTCAAATTTCACATGTAAGCTGACAGAAAGTAAAACCCTACAGAGATGTCTGTGTATGTTTTATTGCCTTATTTCCCTCTCTCCCACCCTACTGAAACCACTTGCCTACCTATTCTAAGACACGCTAGGAGCTTTGCTTTGTATGTTAGAACACTTTTTAAAGCTTAGGAAGACATTTAAAGATAGAAAAGGGAAACAATACCAGCCACAATGACAAAAACATAAACAAGAAATGTCCTTCTCTTGCAACAGTAATTCTTCACAAAATTTAATGGCCACTGCATTTTAACTGTGGAGTTTAATGCTCCTCTCTCACCCACTGTCAACCAACAGACATCCCAGGACAGTGCCGAGAGCAGTCCGAAATGGCAGGCTCTGCCATTCCTGTGCCCAGGTACAAATGCGACAGTTCAGAGGGCTGGTCTGCACCTGGCCACCAAGCACGAGGCGGATGGGTGAAACCTGCCTCCCCAGCCACTTCCCGGGTTTCCATACAGCGGGTGCGCAGCAGCACAGGTGGGACCCCTTGGGACCCCTGCCACCACCTCAGCCTGCTGTGCAGTACCCGCCAAAACCAGCAAACAGCCACAAAGTTGTGGAGTTGGGGTAGGCTAATTAATATACTTGTTGATTTTGATTGGGAATGTACAATTCTACCGCATCTAAGGGAGAAAAAAAGCACTGGAATTCACAGCAAGAATAAGAAAATGTTATCGAGGTAGGTAATCACATGCAACCAAACTGACAGATCTCATTTTCACAATATTTATGATATACCAAATAGGTTTCCCTGCAAGTTTTAGATAAGTTGCACACAGCTAATGAGAAAATCATTATTAAATGAGTGCACATCTACACTCGGCTTTTACTGAAGTATTTCTTAGGATAGGAAAACCAGACATCACCAACAGTGACCAAACCTATATTTTTGCTATTTTCATTATTATTCTATTTTTAGTAGGATAACCACTTCTCGAGACAATTTCCTCCAACTGCTAGTGAAAGTCAAGACATCTGCCTTTGAAAATATTTTTGCCTATGAACAGAGCAGCCTCACCTGCAGGCTGGGCTCCGCTGGCAGCAAGCTGGGTGGGCTGCTCCTCCTCTCCTCCCCTGCTGCTCTCCTCCTCAGCCGACTGGAAACTGCACCCATGAGGTGATCAAAACACAGTTATCCCACATCGTGTCCCACCACCACGCTGCAAGACGGAGTGGCAGCTGGGTCACGCTGGGGCAGAGACGAGGAGCAGCCATGGGCAAGCCACACGGCCGGACTTACCACAGGGGCCTTCCCGCTGCGGCACACAGCCAACATGGACACCTCGCCATTGCCTTTCCTGTCTTATACCAAGGCACAAGAAGTAAAGATGTGGACTTTATAATTATTAGTTTTGTGCCTTCTAATGCCAAAGTTTTGTTAGTACACATCAGAATGTCTTTTTTTCTTTAACTTTAGATGCAGAAAACACAAAACATGATGAGTAATCAAGCATGCAACTGAGCAGAGACAAGTGCAAGGCCAAACCATTCAAGAAAAAGGGAGAGAAAAATGCTGACAGAAAAATATTTTTTAAAATATTGTAAAATAACTTCAAAGAGCACAGTTCTTTGTATTCTATTTTATAAGACATTTAACTTGATAGTCCTGTAGCAGCACAAATCTTATGCGGCACAGCTCTGCAATGCCCTGCACTTACAGCCATGCCTAACTCCTGAGCAATTCTGTAAAAAGTATCATCCTGTCATCGGCCCGTAATTCCCCCGAAATTAATGAACCCTAGGACAGAGTAGGTATTACTCCCAACCCACAAGAGATGTTCCTTGTCTTGAATCTGGAACAGCCAGCTCTGCAGAGCCCTTAGAGCCACAGAAAAACTGAGTCTAATCCTAACTAGTATTAAACATGCTCAACGACTCAAAAGAAGGCCAGGATGTGTAGGAGATTCCAGAGTCAGATGTCACGAGATTTAAATTAAACAACTTTGAATGCACATACAGACGTATGTTAAGTATGTGTTTGAAGGTTTCAGGGACCAATTCTACACCAGTGAACAGTTGCTCTTTTCTTCTCAGGGAGTCAAAACAGGTTCCAAAATCTGTTTTTCAGGTTATTAAATAGTAAGTCCCTGGAGGATTTCATACAAGGCAGTGATAAACTCGTCAGCTGTAAATAAGATGTCAAAATATATTAAGACTCAACCAGCATAAACTCCTCTCAACCTTCACTGATGTATTTTAGCAATCAAAAATATGCATAATGTTCACAGACAGTATAAATCAGGTTTGAAAATAATTAACTAGAATTTGCAAAGTTTACACTGCCTGAATTCCCTCTAGAAGACTAACTTAATGTATGTGGACATCATTCAATGAAACACTTCCAAAAACTTTGGAAAGCAAAAGTATAAGCTGCTGTGGCTGTACAAGACAGCAACAGGCAGCATCAGAGAAACTGCAGTTTCACAAAAATTAATGTTAATGCCGTATCATGCCATACCATAATAATATGTTTAATAACAAATAAGTATGAAAATACATCACAACACTGCTCTTTCATAATGTATTTTGGAAGTAAAACCTTCTTTCAAAAATCTTCAAATTGTTTGTTGTGGTCTCCTATGGATTTTAAGTTAGACTCTAAGACCTTTATCAGGTAGCAAAAATGTACTAGTTAAATCATTCACTGCCATATTATTTGAATAATGTTAATTAGAACAAAAATAGCATATTTTTAAGGCCTTCAGCAGAGCTCTGGGTACAGTGTATTGTGCAAAATAGTAAGACAAGAATTTTAATGACTGTAAGGCAAGATAGGAACTGGCTAATGAGAAACAGTTTATGCTGAAAGGGGTGTTACTGCACAGGAAGTAGGTTGCAAGTGAAGCTCCAAGGACAATCCTGTTAAATATTTTCAGTAATGACTGCCACATATAGTAGGAAAATGCCAATAAAACCTGCTGATAACACAGCACAAAAGAAAGGTCAAAATCTCTCAGGGAAAAAAGCTACCTTGAAAACTAAGATGCTAGAAATTGGAGGAAATGTATAGCCAATCGCTATCAGCTGTAAAGAACAGAATAGGAAAAAATGATACCAACTGATCACACAACAATAAAATAGTCATATAAAGCCATTGTATTAGCATAGGATAGGAATAATGACTCAGTGGAGGTATCTTGTACAACTCCAGGCAATAATATTCAGCATACGTGAATGCAAACTGTAGCAAGTACAGTGAAAGGCTGCTAGGATGATTTCTGGAACAGTAATGCTTGCACAAGAGTAAATACATGCAAAGTTATCACAGTGACACTGTAAATTAGAAAAGTTAGCTAAGCATCAGAGGAATGTGACTCTTGAACAGCCTGTTAATAGAGATAATGAGGAAGAAACAAACAACTAATTTTCAGATTAAATCCGACATATTAATGGAAAAGATTATACAATCTGATTGCTTGTGACACGATGGGACTAGACTCCCATGATCCAAGCAAGCTCGTCCATTTCTCTATTCCCATTTAAAAAAAAAAAAACCAAACCCCCAAACAAAACAAAACAAAAAAACCAAAAAACCAAACCCAAACTTAAAGCACTTTAACAAAGAGAGATTCTTTTCTCGTTTATATTTTTTTAAATTAAATATATTTTATACATATGACTCAATGACTTCATGTACATATTTACCTGTGGGAGACAAAAATGATTCTTTGGAGACAACAAAGAATAATAATAATATATTAATTTTGGTGGGTTTTTTTTTAATAAAATGGCACAATAAAAAGCATTTTAAACTTTTAACAGGACACATTTGCTGCAGAAAGCAAATGCACATCTATGCATGCATGTTCTCAGCTTCAATCACACCATTTAACAGGAGGAGATTACAGAAGGTCTAATGAGGGAGGAGGAAAAAATGGGTGATCCCCAGGGTGTGGGCAGTGACTGAAATGTGCAATTGTGTTTTAAACATAATTAGCTCCCTAATTGCATAGCCAAGTTTAATTAATGCAATTACATGAGTAATTAATTACTATTCATTTTAAGAGTACTGTTTTCAATGTTTGTTCTCTCATTTTAAGAATTAGACCGATCTCAATATGTAATAACTTTGAAAAGTTTCCATCTATATGCATTGAAAAGGCAAGAGAAGAAAGAACACCTTTTTGTACCTCATTAACAGTCAAGGTTACATCAATTGCAATTGGTATCTCTCAAAAAGCAGATGGATTATTTCTAGCTTGTAGGCATGAAAAGTTGTGGCTCTCCATTCTTGTTTCTGTGCTTTTGGGCTTCAGTCATACCCAGGCCAAGAGATTCAGAGAGCCCAGGAAATTAGCTTGTGTTAGAAAGGAGCCTTGGGATCATGTTACCGTGTTATGTTTTTTATCTACTACATTTCCATATACAGTGTTTCCCTTAGCAACCAACATGCTCCGAACAACTTGTGATTTTGAATTTTATTCTGCCATTCCTTTCTAATCTACTTTCTCCCTATGAAAGGTCTACAGTCAACTCCCAATTGTGCCCTGTTAATCTCATGAGTAATTCCATTTAGTGTACTGAATAAAATTCTTTAATTCTCTAAATTAAATGGGTTTTGGGAATAAACTCCAAACAAATCTCCCATATATTTTCATTTTTCATAATTTCATGCTTTCATTCACCCTACATTACACGGTGTAGATTTGATGCTGTTATGGCCATCAAGTAGCTCACTGGAGTACAGCTATGACCAAGAGAGAGTGAATAGCACATTTCTCTTTTTCAGCATACTACTGACAACAGCATTGCATTTGGTTTTAAGCCCACACACTCATAAATTTTACTGAACTATACAATGAATTGGCTTTTTCTCTCATCCTAACTCCAGCGCATCCAGACATTTTTGGCAGATTCATTAATCAGAGAGGTTGGTTTTCCTACCTTTCACTATGCTATGGAAGCTGCCAAATCAACAATTTAGAGGTTTTACTCCTTAGAGAGCATGTTCAAGGAAACATTGCTTTTAAGATCTTCCCAGTGTTAAACAAAAACTGCTGCAGGAACTTGCACACATCTTCTAGGAATGAGATACTAAATCTTTCTGTCCTGGTAGTTATCAGATAGTAAGTACTTCTTTTTCTAATCCTAAGCAGTTTGGTTCGATAGTGTTGTGTTTGGTTTTTTTTTTTTTTTAAATCTCATATTCTCTGGTCTGACAGGTATTACAGTCTGTTAACCAGTCACAGGTCTGCTCTCACTGTAAGGGTCTTTCTGGTGAAGCCATCATCTTTCAAAGGAGGCAACAGTCCAATTGCTCATATTGTTGGGGAAGAAAATGCCCTCCAAGACAGGAACAACAAATAATATTTCAGCAGAGAAGGTTACTCCTTAAAATTGTAAATAAGTTTAGCAGAATAGTTTTCTTCCTCACAAGACAGGAAGAAAAAGGGACACTTCTCACAAGCCATCTGTAACTTACCAGCCATGGCATTAAGGGTAAGAAGCCTGATGCTTTCACCAATGTCCCTGTCATGTTCTGACATGCTGACATACATAAAACATTTGTCACTATTGCCATGGAACATTTTATCAGACTCCCTGCACATTTTAGGTCTTTAGACAACTGGAGCTGAGAAAATTTGAGGTCAGAAAAATAGATAGAAACTTGAAGTAAAAGAATCCACTACTTTCGCATTAAGTCAACTTATCAAATGAAGCTCAAGAGGTAAGGAGAGAGTGACTTCTCAAAGCATGTGCTACAAGCACAACCCGCTTCAAGCACTTTCCCATAAATATCAGCTGGAAATGAATTAAAAGTTCCTGAAAGTCTGTTCTTATTCTAATACAGCAGCTTCTATAGCCTATCTGCTGTAATATTAGAGACACATAAATACTGTGCAATAAGTTCAGCTGAGACTCACTTCACAGGATTTATTTAGCTGTGAACATCTGCTGATGGTCTGTTTCTTTATCCATGGGGGAAAAAAAAGTGCAGATCAGGTATGATCAGCTGATTTAATGTCTTGCTGATGATAAAAGGCAGCAACCACATTTTAGTTTGGCCATCTACACATCCCATTCCCTACCACATCTGACTACGTGCTCTTACCAATTCCTTTGCATAGGTTCTGGCATTCGTTAGACCCTTCATGAAGCCAATTTACTGTTCAGTGACTACTCAATGGCACTGAACCAGCACAACCCCCTCCTCACAAACACACAGACCTCCACATTTTATATGAAGTCTAACAAAACAACCCCCCACCCTATCACGATACTCTTTGAAGAATAAACCCCTCACAAAGCTCTCCCCCTGCATTTACAATTGTGACTGCAGGGGAGGCAGAAAAGGCAATGGCAAGTGGGAGACTTCGTAACTGCCGTGACCTTTTTCTTACACAAGGAGAGAACTTCTACACAGCTTTCACCTGTTCCAACATGGTCAGAAATTTGTTTCTCAAAATACAATAACACTTCTTGCAATACTAAGGGCATGGGCCATCAATGGACAAAAACTTGCGCTACTAATAGAGATGAGAGTAACACATTCATTGATTTTAGTATGTAAATAATAGCCTCTAATTGCAATCTAAATTAACAAGTAAGAAGAACCAAGAATAAGCCAGAAATGCAAAATCCTGCCAAGTCCCCTTCTCCACTTCTCTGATAGGACAGGAAAATTCCCAACTGTCACACTGTCTGGGGACTTGCCTCTCATGCTTTTAAGTAGACAGGAACAAGAGGGCTCTCACAGTACAAGTCAGATGCCAAGGAATGTTGCAGCATAAATATCTTTACAGTCATGAAAGCAAAACTTACTGGAGTTAAGAGCATGACCTGCATTTTAGAGAAATTTGAAGGATGCTACGGATATAAAGGTAACGGCAAATCCAGCTGTACATCTACCTTACATAACTGACAAACTACTAGAAATCTAGGAACATGTGAGCTTCTAATAACTCCCTACCACGGCAGCTTAATTGCTCTTTGCAAACCTGGGAGGAAGGCTGCTCTGTGAGTTTATACAACTACTGCCAGACAACACAAAGGGAAGGAAAGGCAACTACCTGTTGGGAATGTGCAACTCCTCCAGACAGATAATGAAGATAACCTCAGCATAAACCAACCTACTCTTTACAGAGCATAATGTTAGAGAAAGGAAATTTCATATAATGTATGAAATAATTTTCTTTGAGTAGGAAACATCTTTCAAATATATATTTGAAAACTTTCATGTATTTGATGGTTTTATTTCTCTCTCAGGTTTGTGTGATAGAAGTCTTAAGTCCTCACAACTTTGTTAGTATTTTTGTATACAATAGTCATAACTTACAACACATTTGGTTCACTACTGAGTGCAGCACAGATTACAATACAGATAGGCCACGAGTCACTTGCCTCTGCTTTCAAATATAATGAAATAAAGACTTAGTTGAAATTATCACAGAGAAAATTCTCACATGCTTTGTCTTTTCTGATCCAAAAGCTAAAAAAAGACAGTAATTCTTATTACACACTGATAGACCATAGTATAGTATAAAACTTCCTTTCAGCAATTACATCTTTTCATTATCTGTGACTGCTTCTCTCTTCACTGACTGAAGCTGAGCAACTGTACCTCTTAAGTTTTCAGAAACCAGGTGAAGAATAGATGGCCCAAAGTAAGGAACAAGCGCAACTTAAGAAATAAAAAATACCTTTCAGAAACTCAGGGCTTAAATTTTCTACCATTTAAAAAGGGGAGCACACTCGCCCCTCGAAACCTGTTTTCTTAAAATAGGAACTCAAGAACAGAGGGTCCCACACTACCAACTGCTTGTGAAACAGTCACAACACTAAAAAACTTTTGAGTCTATCAACTGGCAGAGCAATCACCATAATTCAGTAAAACTGCTTTGAAGAGTTTTCTCCCCTGCTCTATGAAGGGTATGATGTAAACTATAAGAAAGTATGGACTTAACAGTCAGCATGCTATCTATTAAAAAATAATGAAGACATACTGCCTATCATACTATCATCCACAACAGCAGTAAGCAGGGATCATACACCTTCATAATCTATACATGATGTTGAACTAGTACATCATCAGCACCAAAAACGTCTCAAACAAGTTTTACAGGAAGATCAGAAATTGTTTCCTGATTATTGCACGTTGGCGTTTTCCTTCTATATATGAGTGATAGTGGTACACTGTCTCTCAGCCAGTGCATGGGAAACGGAGGATATCCTTCGTTGGGAATAAGCCCAGCATGTTACTTTTCAGTTTAAAGTGTTTAGGTTAAAAGTAGGAAGCTCACATTTCTGCTTGTGAAGGTAAACAACTTTTTTCCTATGCTTGTAAATACTGAGAAATAGGTAATATATCATTCACCAGGCATTCTTTTTATATTGTTTGCACAATTTTCTGTGTAAAGGATTAGACTGTTCTGGATGGAACATACAGTTCTAAAAGACTGATATACCAAAACTCAGAATTAGCTTAAAGGCCAAAGATGCACTCAAGTGTCTTTTTATTAATGGAAAGTTTTTTCTTTTAAACTTGGCAGCCCCAAAGCACAACTGTAATATGCTACTTCATAACAACCCTGCTTTCCAGTCATTTCACAGTTCTCAAAATGAGCAAGCTACGGTTAAAGACCAACATTTCCCATTCTATGTCATGACTACTATATTTCTATTTTACAACATTTTTTCCCAGGGAATGAAATGTTTTTCTACACTATATATTGTTTCAGGATAGGAAAAAAATCTCTTGGCACAATTGAGTTTCATGGCTGCTTTCCACTTTACCTAAAACTTCTTAGGTAAGGGCTGTATTGAAGGAGATTAACAACAGTCTCCTAAAAAAATACAGCCTCATCATATGAGCTTCAAGACGACAGTTGAGGCAGCAGTAATCCAGAATGACCTAATACTGCCAATCAAAAGACATGAAAACATCCTAAAAGAAATCAAAATCTCACACTCTAGTCCTAATCCATTCTATTAATGTCAAAACGCCAGCCACAAATATACAAAGAACTGCATCATTTGCGTCATAGCTTTTGCCATGCAGAAGCCAGAAATCAGTTCAGAATATCTTTCTGTAACTCTTCACAGCACCCATAAACCATTTAAACGACAGCTAATTGGTCTTAAGGGCATGAAGTACAAGGTGTGGATAGGTGTTTCTCTCTAATTGTATCCCTACCATATAAAGACACAAGGGAGAAAAAAGACAATCAGTAGACCCTAAAATAACGAAAGGATGAGAAAGTTAAGACTTAGAGTGATAAAATTGTTCTGAAAGGCTATGACCATAGAGGTAAGTGTGGAGCGTGCCACACGAGAAACCTCCCACATCTTTTAAAGTGAAAAATGACAGACTGTAAGGGTAAGATATCTGATGATCATAACCCCTTGTACAGAACTAGTGAGAGCACTCTGTCACCAGGCTGAGAGAAAATACTAATTCAGATAAATACTATTTCAGATAAATGCTTTTTCTGTCTGTGACTGAACTGAACACAACTCTTTGGTCAATTCAGTCACAAGTAGGTTTAGAAACAGCTAACCTGGAAGTCTACAATCGAACCAAAGCATGTTCATCCTTACTTTACAATCCAGAATTGTTCCAAACTAGTATTAAGAAAGAAATAAAGGGGGTGAACCAAGGTATTAAAAAACTGCCTTTACTCATATCTCCTTCAGTACAAGTTCGTAGATTTTGGTGCCTTAATCTGTGATTATGGTATTTGAGGATTAACTACTAAGGAAAAACTAGCTTTTTCTACAGTTTTTCTAAAACTTTCTTTTCTAAATCTAAGGAAAAAACATGGGGTTTTTTTAAGAATGAGCATTTTTGAGGCATATTCAAAACAAAAAGATGGTGATAAATAGTAATTAAACCAGGCAAGTAGAGGACCTAAAAAAAGGATAAACAAAATAATTTAAAATAGCATGTATGAAAGGAAAGAAATACCAGGAATGGCTGGTTTAGTTGAAAAGCCACCCAATTTGAAAAGTCATAAATATTTCTAGCTATAAAGAGATCCACATATCCAAAGCAGGTATTGTATTAGAAACCAAACCCATTATAAAGATATTCTTGGAGAAACTGAATCATTGAGTAGGCAAGAAATACTTGCCCTTGAAACGTTTCCAGTTTATAACTCCAACAACCCTGAACTAGGACAGTGCTAGGATATCAAATGATTTTTCCAAAACCACCTGAAAAGAAGCCAGAGACGCTCCAGGATTTATTTTTTCTTAAGGAGCTTAATATCTTCTCTACACCAAAAGTACATTGCTTCTAGCCTCAACAGGGAGTTTTCTGCCAAGACTGCAGGAAAGTAAAAAAAATCCAGAACACAGAATATTACACTCAATTAATTACACGCTTAATTGCTCTCTTCTTTTAACAGCCTAATGAATAGAGCAAGTTTCAGTTTCAGTATGTAGAGGTAGCCCAAAGTTTCAAGTCCAATAAAGGAGACAGGACTGATTTGAAATGTCTGTGCTAAGATCAGACATGTTCATGTAACCAGTAGTAAACACTCAGAATAAATAACACCTATGGCCCTTGCTTTCCACCCTGAGCATTCAGGAGCTAACACGTAGGGCTTTTTCTGTACAACCTGAAAAGAGAACATTATATGCCATGGAAGCTGACAGCTTCAATTAAACTTAAGAGAATCTGACACATCTTAAGATCCCAGGCCAGTGGACCACCATGTGTCAGTGGAGCTTCTTCCTCTCTTCACTTCTTTGGCCAGGACCTGGTTGCACTATTGACTCAACTTACATTTCTGAGTCAGTAGACTGAAAAGTATCCCAAGGCACACACAACTTTCATTTCAACCTTCCCGAGGCACACATCAAAGTGATAGACCAGGAAGCCAGCTGGCAAGAAGTAAGTTCCAAATGTTTGCATAAACTGCAAGTTAACTATTAAACTACTGGCAAACAGCCCAATTCCAGTCAGAGGCATTTGGCCTCATTAAAGCCCAACAAAATAAAACAAACACAAAGTCTCTGAGCTAAGCCACTCAAGATGTTACCTATGTAAAACAAACATTTCATTTTAATGGTCAGATTCAATTTGGCTTTTACTCACTCTCTGCACTGTGTACCTGCATAAGGCATCTTCTTGCCATTTAAAAGCAACCTGCCTGTCCTTTCCAATAAACCAAAAATCACCTGATCACCTTCTTTCCCCTCTACTAACAGCTTTGCACACAAAAGAAATAACTGGGGTGATTTTTTAAATTTTTTTTAAGAAACACATAGTTCTTTCAGACATTCCTAGTCTCAAATGTCATACCTATCTTGTTGAAAATTCTGCAGGAAAAGCTGATGCATGCCATTTCATTTACAGACAATATTATGATACCCGTTGTCAACTCTTTTATAATCCTGAAGTTCAAGAGTCATTTTTTGGTTTTGCAATGGAAATTTAGCTTTGGCATTAACAATGGAGAGAATGGGCACATGTACACAGATAACTCAGTCAGACATGAGCTCAGTCAGACCGTACTCCAAGCTGGCCGGACATGAGCCAGCTGTAGTTCACAATTCATGTAGCTGTGTTAGCACAGCACTGTGCCCACACTAATAAAACCTGCTGAGAAGCAGGGTATATTAGGCTGGGCACAGTCCTACACTGTCTGGCCAACTTCAATCAAGGACAGAGGATGCCGAGTCTGTCTGCACACATCCACGTACATATGCACTCCTGCTCTGTAAGACTCCGACTTCTGTGCATCTCTTCTCCTGAAGATTTTTTTCTTAGGTTGTAAACTAGAGGGCTAGTGCACAGCACCATACATTTGAGATTTTAAGTATCCTCCTTGACCATAGCCATGGTTAATTCCTTGTAGCTGTTCCAGTGAAGACTTAAAAAAAAAAAAAAAAAAAAAGAAAAAAAAAAGAGAGAGAGAGAATAATTACTAGCACTACAGGGCAATGAGGGTCTAGGGCAATCGAATGGATTCTATTTACACAAAAGTACTTCCAAGAACTCTGAAACACAACTGTCCTTTATAGTAGTAGTATTTCCCCCAGGCATTTATTCTGTTGTGGAATTCAAGAATTATAACTCAGTTCTTGTCAACATCTCAAAAACAGAGGATGCATTTTAAGTAGTATTCACGTCTATCTCAAAGTAAACAAACAAATAGAAAATTAAGCTATTCATTGGAAAAACAGTGAATCCTAGTTCTTAGAAAAAGCCAGAAAATGAGACTATGAAAAGAGATCAGGTAATACAGCAAATCACTAGTTCTTTAAAGTTTTGCTCCAAAGACACATGCAACTAAACTCATCTTCGCCTGTGCAAGGAATTACTGTGCTCCAAGGATGGAAAAAACCCATGTCTTACTAAACTACTGACACAGAAACCAAAGGACAGGTGTGCATCTCTGAGATCAAATAACTAGCCCAAAAGATCAAGGAATAAAACTGTAACATTAACACATTAATAACATTGCATTTTCCTTAATAACAAATGCCCTGGAGCAGCTTAAGGCTGACACAACTTCTCCATTTTATATTTTCTTCATTTAAAAAGGAGATTAAAAAAACCAAAACAGCCAACCAAAACAGATTTAGTGAGGTACATACTTGATTTTTAGGAAGTGCAGTAAGAAACCATTCAATTATACAAAGCTATCTGTGCCAGCCCCTTCAGTCTTGCCCGTGAAAAGGCAGACAGGATAAAAAAAGCCACTTACTAGAGCATGAGACTTCTCTGTCTGTTTCAGAGTAACTTCTTCTCACCTATCCACTTCTACCTTTAACTTTTCTATTGTCTAAAATAAGCAATCCATGTTTTGAAATGAACTATTGATTGCTGACTAAAAAAAAAAAGTCATGCCAGTATTTAAGATATGTATCTTCAGCAGCTTTCAAACTCAAAGCCATTGATGTGAACAGGAGAAGTTTAGCTTATTCAAAAAGCAAATTTAATAATTTTCTTATACACAACAGTATTTCAAAAATAGAACTCATATCTGCATTTATGCTTCAACATTCATCATTTGGGTCCATTTGTATACTCAAGTGTCACTGTGAATGTAAAACCCATAAAAAGGTATGATCCAAACAAGTTCAGGCAGATTCAGGTACCAACAATCAGAGAACGGTGACAAAGGAAGATGGTTTAAGAAAAGATTTGTGTTAATTTTCATTAGAATAGCCTGCATGCTACAAAATTATTAGATAGTATTAGTCAATATTTAGGTTTGCAATGTTAAGTGATCCGAAATCTAATATGGAGCGTTTATCTCTCAGCTAAAAATTACTTATCTGACTTCAGAAACATAAATTCAGTATTCACAAAGGATTCTATGAGAATGAGATTTTTGAGAGAGTAAAAAATAAGTATTTTTCATTTTGGTTTACAATATATGCAAGAATACTCAAAATACTACTGGCTACAACAAGTTCTAACAAACATTCATTGCTGGTGACAATCAAGACAATGAAATAATTTTTTGGCTAAGTGGCAATGTTGGATATGCACCTATAAAGTACTATAGCTGTAAAGTTCATGTATCGCACACCTGCATGAAAAAAATCTCAGTGCACAATTTTCAGAGAGAAGCTGAACCTTACCCTTAGTGACAGAAGGAATGCTTTTTCCATCTGAATTACTTAAATTGAGTAACTAGTCCATTCAAGTTTGAAAAACTCAGACTTTGAAAATCTGGGAGTTTGTCTTACCCAATCCATCAATTAAAAAAGACGACAGACTAAAAAATGCTTGAAGAGCTATTCTTTAAACCTTAAACAGAACAATGTAAATAGAAACAGTGTTCAGCTTCTAACTACAGCTAATACTTTGTCTTAAATACAAAAATATTTGTTGTCCCCCTGCCCTTTGTTATCCAAGGTATGGAACGGCTCCAGTTAACAAAATATAAGTTGGTTAGAGCTGAATTAGAGAAACAGATAATTTACATCCAAAGAACAACGCAACACAAATAACACACAAAGAACTCACGTATAAAATTTTACCTTTCTTTAAATGCAAAAATCTAATACTACAAGTAAACATAACCAGACTACAGAATTGTTCAGAGGGGGTATACTGTTGTGTTTAGACATGCACATACAACAGGTATATAGTGTCTATGCCACAAAGAAAAATCATCTAGTTCCAACCTCCCCTGCTATGGGCAGGGACCCCTTCCACTAGACCAGGTTGCTCAAAGCCCCATCCAACCTGGCCTTGAACACTTCCAGGGATGCGGCATTCACAGACTCTCTGGGCAACCTGTTCCAGTGCCTTACCACCCTCACAGTGAAGAACTTCTTCCTTACATCTAATCTAAATCTACCTTCTTTCAGTTTAAAGACATTACCCCTTGTCCTATCACTACATGCCCTTGTAAAAAGTCCCTCTTCAGCTTTCTTGTGGGCCCCCTTTAGGTACTGGAAGGCTGCAGTAAGGTCTCCCCGGAGCCTTCTCTTCTCCAGGCTGAACAACCCCAACGCTCAGCCTGTCTTTGTAGGAGAGGTGCTCCAGCCCCCTCTGGCCATCTTCGTGGCCTTCCTCTGGCCTCGCTCTAACAGGTCCATGTCCTACTTACGCTGGGGGCCCCAGACCTGAACGCAGTACTCCAGGTGGGGTCTCATGAGAACAGAGCAGAGGGGCAGAATCACCTCCTTCAACCTGCTGACCACGCTTCTTTTGATGCAGCCCAGGATGCGACTGGCTTTCTGGGCTGCGAGCGCACACTGCTGGCTCATACTCACTTTTTTATCCACTAATGCACCCACGTCCTTGTTTGCAGGGCTGCTCAATCCACTCATTGCCCAGCCTGTATTTGTGCTTGGGATTGCCCCGACCCATGTGCAGGACCTTGCACTTGGCCTTGTTGAACTTCATGAGGTTCGCACAGGCCCACCTCTCAAGCCTGTCAAGGGCCCTCTGGATGGCATCCCTTCCCTCCAGCATGTCGACCGCACCACACAGCTTGGTGTGGTCACTGTAATGCCTTAAACGTAATCAAGATCATACAGGGGCGGGGAGGGGAGCAGGCGGATGACAACGACCCAGAAATAAACTAAAGAAAATTAACTTACAATTAATTTAAAATTTATGATTTGAATGAAGACTTCTTGGCTGATTTAAAAAACAGTTAAAAAAATAGTTCAAAATTAACAACTCTTATAGTTTGTCCAGAATGTGAATGAAATGACTTAAGAAGAACTGTACATATTTTTAGAGTCTGGTCAGCTATTCTGCATGTAACATTCGCATATACATCCTACTATTTATCTCCTACCAGGCCAAAAACCCCCTAGTGAATGCACTGTAGAATCAAAAACAAAAGAGTGAAATGCACGTGTAGTTTTCTGTATCACACCCTAACACCAGAAGGCTTGCTGTTAAGTCTCCCTAAAACCAACCTGCAGACATATAACATAGAGCCAACCTACAGTTAAGCCCTTCAAGTGAAGAGCTTCTCAAGTGAAAAGCTGCAATTCAAGTAGGGCACTGAGCAGAAGCTACAGCCAAGAGCCATACTTGAAGCCACACAACATCTCTTTGCCAGAACAGAGAATATTTACTGTCATGACTCTGTCACTACATATCACATTTTAAAGACAGTAATGAACTACTTCACAACAAAGCAAAATTATTATCTTGAAAGTAAGCTATATAGTCCCTATCGAAGAATTAGTTTCTGATCAGCTATCAAAAAACTACTTTTTCTGGCAAAGCTCCACTTGAATTTCCTACTGCCACCAGCCAGTTTTGGAACTGGTAGCAAAAGGCAAATTACTGGCTGTTTTTTCAGTAATTCAATATGTTACATTAATTAATTATGGTTAGCTTGAATTTCCTTTATCGTGAAAAGTCAGAGAATGTAGACATGAATTTGCAGAAGTAATTTTCCAACATGAATACTTGAATGGCACCAAACATCTGAGTTTTAAAAGAGCAATATCAGCAACAATGTGTATTACTTACTGGTATATAATAGATATTCATTTTAGGGGCTTCATTGGCAGTCATTAGCATTCCTAAAAAGAGATGTCCACATTTAAAATATTGGTCACAAGAAGATAACACTACTTTAAAAAAAAAAAAGTATACAGTTGAGGCAGTTAATTCATATGAAGTAGATTTGTACATAGGACTTAAAATACTTTCCAGGAAAAGAAACAGAAAAAATGGAAAATTTGCTGGCACCCAAAAAAAACCCCCAAAAAACCCCACCAAAAACCATTAGCATGGCAACCTGAGTATTTGCAGGGAAAAAAGTCTTCATGGGTTAGAGGAGGAGCGGTGAAATCACATTACCTGTATGTCACTCATACAGTACATATTCTTGGCCTGCAATGGAACAGCTAATTGGGACCCATAATAAATTGTTGCATCAAATGCCAAGGAAAGAAAGGTCTGATAGCAGCACAATTAATGAAGCTTTGTTTCCTACATATTTATCCCCTTTTGTTCTCTATCTTAACTGTTCAAGCAAGCCTAAGTCCTGACAACTGTGAGCTGCCAATTTTCGTAACAAATTTAAATAGTTCATCCCATAATACTGTTTAGAACAAATCCAGTTAGCATTGCACTTAAAACCTACCTTGGGCATAAACTTGTATTATTAATACAAGGGGGGTTGGGTTTTTGTTTTGTTTTTAAACACACACCTACATTCTAAACAAAGTCATAATTCATAACATGGTTTACACCTTTCTTCATATTTCATCTTGGGAAATCAACACAACAGTAGCTTCTCAACACAAAATGAGAGACAGGATATTGTGGCTTCAAATGCAGTAATCTTAGTGATACTAGCCAACCAGGGCAAATGTAAAATTTGAAATATCTATGAATGCACCTAAGAAACACCATGAATAATGGTTGTAAATACTCTGATTATAAAAAAACTACTGTAGAAATATTAAAACCCATGGAAAATCTCCAACCACCAGAAGACTTCATGTTAAGTTCAAAATGAATACTCCTCTCAATTTCCTTCTACATAAGAAAGTAAGAAGGACATTTGGCACATGCTTTTACGTTTATCTCAATTTTGTCTCTCCAGCGTAGCTGATCACCAGGTAATACAAGAGATGGAATATGGAGAAGAAAAGAGCAATCAAGTTAGATAACATTCTGATCTAAAAGTACTGTAACATATGCCACTGAAACTATGAATAATTGGGTCAGTTACTACACACCCAGAGGGTGGAAATATAATTTACACCCAACTAGAGGAACGCAATTAACATGGGTGGAGTAATCCTTCCTACCTAATCCTTTTATTAAAAATACACAATGCAGCTGGACTTAAAATGTCAGAAAAAAAGGGGGCTTGCCTTCCTGGCAAAGCAAGAAATTTGTGAAAGCTTAGTCAGCAAACTGAGGCTAAAAGCCATACCCTGAAAGGTTTCCAAGCAATTTAAGGAAAAATCAAGAATTTATACTATATATATATATACACACACAATGTACTATAGTATATAGATGACATGCTCCCTTAACATACCAGCATGCTCACTACTATTTCAAGAGACAAAGTATTTCTCCATTGACTGAACATGAATCACTAGAGATAAAGGACAGAAATTAATTCTGCAGCTGCTTCAAAGATGACAGTAAAGGGAAAACCTCCTCTTTGAGAGTCTTCCACCAACAATTAAAGGAGGGAAAAACAGACTTCGGAACAGTACATGGGCATATAATACAAGGGAAATAAAAGAATAAAAAAAGGAACAACTCTGTGAAAGGAGAAGTTTATTCCACACATTTTCATTGTTTCAGCTTGTTAGTTTTAACCAGTTTTTATAGGAAGAGGGACCACACCCTAACAAACTACACAGCAGCCTAGTTTGATCACTTTAAAAGGGAAATAAATGAGAACTCTTTTTTTCAGAGAAGAGATTTTAATAAGACCATCTTTGGAAAGTGATCTGCAATACAGTATCATCAATTTAAAGGAATGAAAACACGAGTATGAAGTGGTAGTAAATGGGAGAAGCAATTTTAAAAAATGCAAATTTGTAACTTAAAAAAATTTCTTACAGTAATTGAAACAATTGAGGCACAGATTTCTACACACTGAAGATGCTGTTACGTTTCATTTATATTCTACGACTTAACTGAAGCTGAGTCATGGCTACTCAGCAAGTGGTAAACCTTTTTTCCCCTAACCCCACTCTGTGCATGTGTGATCACAGAAAAGAGATTCATAACTAGTTTAAGAGATCCACTAAAGTTTGTCATCAAGTAGTTTGGTCAAAGCTACACAAGGATTTGCTTCCCATGAAAGGTAATAATACTGAAGCTGGTTGGTAGAATAATTTAATTAAAAAAAAAACACAACAAAAAACAACAGCTACAACAAAACTTCTACAAAACTACTGAAAAAAAAAAATTCACATTATACTGATCCACAGTTTACCATAAATCTTAGAATCACAGAATAGTTTGGGTTGGAAGGGACCTTTAAAGGTCATCTAGTTCAATCCCCCTGCAGTAAGCAGGGACATCTTCAACTAGATCAGGTTGCTCAGAGCCCTGTCCAACCTGACCTTGAATGTTTCCAGGGATGGGCCATCCACAGCCTCTCTGGACAACCTGTTCCAGTGCCTCACCACCCTCATTTTAAAGAATTGCTTCTTTATATCTAATTTAAATCTACCCTCTTCCAGTTTAACACCTATGCCTCTTGTCCTATTGCTACAGACCTTGATAAAAAGTCCCTCTCCATCATTCTTACAAGCCCCCTTTATATACTAGAAGGCTGCTATAAGGTCTCCCTGGAGCCTTCTCTTCTCCAGGCTGAACAACCCCAACTCTCTCAGCCTGTCTTCAGAGGTGTTCCATCCCTCTGATCATTTTTGTGGCCCTCCTCTGGACCCACTCCAACAGGTCCCTGTCCTTCCTGTGCTGAGGACCCCAGAGCTGAACGCAGGACTGCAGGTGGGGTCTCACCAGAGCAGAGCAGAGGGGCAGAATCCCCTCCCTCGACCTGCTGGCCATGCTGCTTTTGATGCAGCCCAGGATACGGTTGGCTTTCTGGGCTGCGAGCGCACATTGCCAGGTCATGTCTAGCTGGCTCATCCACCAGTACCTCCAAGGGCTGCTCTCAATCCCTTCATCCCCCAGTCTGTATTGATACCGGAGGTTGCCCCGACCCATGTGCAGGACCTTGCACTTGGCCTTGTTGAACCTCATGAGGTTCACATGGGCCCAGTTCTTGAGCTTGTCCAGGTCCCTCTGGATGACATCCCATCCCTCAGGTGTGTCAACCACACCACTCAGCTTGGTGTCATCTGCAAACCTGCTGAGGGTGCACTTGATCCCACTGTCCATGTCATTGATGAAGATATTGAACAGTACTGGTCCCAATACGGATCCCTGAGGGACACCACTTGTCACTGATCTCCATCTGGACATTGAGCCATTGACTACTACCCTTTGGATATGACCATCCAACCAATTCCTCTTCCACCAAACAGTCCGCCCATCAAATCCATCTCTCTCCAATTTAGAGAGAAGGATGTTGTGGGCGACCGTGTCAAAGGCCTTACAGAAGTCCAGACAGATGACATTCATAGCTCTTCCCTTGTCCACTGATGTAGTCACTATTTCAGAAATATTTCAGAATGTTTTATATTACAATGTAGTTTCACTTTTTCATTTCTTTAATTTTTTTTTTTTTAAATTGTGACAAAGCAGTGTGAAAACTATTTCATAAGGGTGAGATTAGGGTAGGGGCTGAGCAGCAGTTTCACATGAACTGTTAAAACACAAACTAGGCAAAGATGTCCTGGGTTTCCTGTGCCATGCTGGCTTTGCAAACATTCAGTGGTGCTCAGAATGCTGGGGCACCAATGAGAGCACTGAGCTGTAGCCATACTGGTACTTAAATGATATTATATTTCCAGCTTTCCACAACTGCAAGCTCATATTACTGAAAGTATTTCCTCATTTTCAGAAGTTCAATCATTATTATTCTTTAAATTCTGAATAAGCACGAGGTGGTGCTAGGCATCTTCAATTCTGGAGCAAGAGTATTTATGACAAACGTGCAATGCACCACCTCTTATCTTAAATATCTTAATTTCCACTGCAACATGTGCTAGTTTTTCCCCCTCTGTCTCCATATGATTATAAAATACAACCTAGTTTTCATCCAACAACAGTTCTTACCAAAAGACATCAGCCTGTCCCCCTACAGACGTGGACAAAGAAAGAACAATAAGAAAAGCAGAACTGACTTAAGGAGGAGACATGGGACAGGACTGGAACGCACAATCTAGATCATTGATCTATAGCACAGACACATGAAAAAGTAACATCCAATAAGCAACATTAGGGAGATATGTGCATTCAATTCTTTGTGCTACAAGATTCTTCCTGCAGAGTATCATGAAAATAGTTTCTGCAAAAGCACTTGAGGCGTGTCTATCTACCATAGAGGCTACAGAGCGTCCACAGTTGAGTAATGTCCATCCTTTGTAGATACTCAAACTTGACTGGTTATGACCTCAGCAACATGATCAGACTTCGAAGTTGGGTCTAACTTCAAGTTTGGCCCTGCTTTGAGCAGGAAAATATATGACACCCAGAGGTCCCTTCCAACCTGAATTATGCTAAGATTCTACATAGTCAAGTAACTAACTTCTGTTTCACTCCCTGTCACGAGCCCTTCATTATCAATGCTGCATGGATGTTAATTCACTCCTGGGTTCTCTTTTGGATCACATCAATAAACTCATCAAACGTAAAACCTGGACAAAATGCTAATGATAATTCACTCCAATTACCTCTCTCTGTAGCTACTACAGATGAGAGAAGATCAGGTTTATCTGCCTCCATGTTGCACAGTCCACACTGTTACCACACATTTATTCTCAAATACACCCAAATGAAGTCATACACACAACCAGCGCACACGAGATGTACCCTCAGCACCATGCCATAAAGTCCCTGTTTTGGCAGGCTTTGATTCTTTGCTTATGTTATTTCTGGCACTTTAATCTGGGAAAAACAAATATATGGAACACAAATAAAAATGGTATCTACGTCTTTTTGAGGGCTCAGAAAAACCTAACCCAATTCCTAAGTAGTAAAACACCATTCTGCTTCAGAGGGGGGCTAAACCTGAGCAGCATGGAAATAAGTTAATATTTTCATCAGCAAGGTCCTGCAGATCATTACAGTTTTGCTGCTGCATAAGGTCAAAAATGCCCAGCATCTCAGCAGGGATCAGTATTTAAGTGCTCATCTTACACAAAACAAAAAACCAAACCAAAACAAAAAAAAAAAAGAGACATTCTTAACTGAAGCTGGCAGAAAAGACAAGTTTTAACTCGTTAGAAATCTCAAATTCACTTATCTACAATCTTGAATTTGAGCTGCTAGTATGAACCAAAGTCCAAGTCCCTCTATCTTCACTGCTACCTCTCTCTAAAATTAAGATAATAGAAGAGTTTGCAACATAGGCATTCTGGGGATCAAGAATTTTGCCCTGTGCCGTGCTAGTGGCCCTAGTTTTTATTTCATCTTGTTCAGTACTGCTTTCTAAAAAGGAAGCAGGTATCACATAGTAGTTAAGAACCAAGCAACTCAGATCAAGCAGGGAAAATTAAGGTCAGTTGCAATCTGAGGTACAATCAAAGCACATGTGCACATACAACTACCATTTTGTAAAATATTTTTACTTATAAGGTAGGATCTGGAAACTGGTTAAAAGTGACCCTCAGTTTTGACCTCTAAACATAACATTATGAGACACAACAAATTTCAAGAGTCACAAAAAGCATGCAAATCTGTGCACTTGGGAATCTACACTTAAAACCAAAGTATTCAATCTAAGGGAGGGCACAAATAGTTGTAAACACTTGTAAAAATTTGTAAACTTGCTGTAAAGAGATTTTTCCTAGCTCTAGAAAGCAAGCTCTAACTCATTTGGGACTTAGCCAAGAGACAAAAGGCCAAAATTCCTATTCCTATAAAACACCTCAGATATCTGAAAGAGCAAAAGAGGTCAATCACTCAATTGACAGCACAGCAGCTTCTAACTGCAAAGAGGCTCCAATTCAATGCAGATGCAGAGGAAACAATGACACTGACTAACAAGTAACCATTTTTTCCTAGCTCTGTCATAAGGAGGAAAGTAGACCCAACTGTATCACCTAAACAGAAAAAAAGACCACAGCTTGGGTTAACATGAGCTCTCCCTTTTGAACTTAGCAAGACATTAATATATTTAACGTACCTGAATTTGGATACAGGCAGACATCATTGATATCACATTCTGGCTCCATTGAAGTAAGTATCTTCCCCTGAAATTGTAGGAAGAAAAACATTACAAAGAACTCCAAACATAATTAAATTTAGTAAATCTAAACATTATGGATAGCCATTACAGAAGCTAAGAAATATGATGGAATAAAGATGGAACAGATTTTGCAGAGCAATAAAATGTTATTGAAGTATCTGAACGTAACACAAGGAACTCAATATTGTATTTTGTCTCTGATCTCTTACAAGGAATGCAGCTTACTGGTTACTGAAGACACAACAACGTACAGCAGCATCTCTAATTTCTCAGCTCACACTTCTGTGTTGAAAATACATGTGTCAGATTTACTTTATTTTATTTCTTGCAAAAGGCAGGGGTGAGGTCCCTAACTTCCTGGCACATTCTCAGTGTAACCCTCATTTTGTTCAACTTCATGGTAGTTTTAAAGCACTTTATTTTGGTAAATATCATTAGCTGAAATGATGGATCGGGAGTGCAATTTGATTCTGGAGCTTGGCTCGTCTACCCTGCTCACATCTACATGAAATAAAATATAGCTCAACACTTTATTTATAATTTATAAACTCAGTATTAAAGAGGTCTAAATATAAAATAAAAGTAGTAAAAGCATCCAGTGGTATCTAGCTTAGATCAGAATTGAAGTTATAAAGGTTATTTAAGAAAAAGGTAAAAGCAGGAAACAACATTCAAAAAAATTAGAATTGGAACAGAGTCTGAAAAACCCAGACAAAATACAGGTGCTCTTACAAGCCAACACACAAGACAGCCAGTAAAGGAAGAGTCTCTAAGAACTGGGCCACAGAATCTGAAGCATGAGAGTACATGCCTACACGGTTCTAAATGAGGGACAGGAACACAGCAAATTTTGATCCTATTCCTCTTTTTTCTTTCCCTGCAGCAATCCCACCTACCTTTCTGGGCCCTCCCTTTCCCTCCCAGTTACATGCTGTTACCCCACCCACCTCTGGTCTCTCCCCGATGATTAATAAGAATCCTCCCCCACCCCGGTCTTAGCAGACAAAAGCCTCATGCTCCCCACCCCAAGGCACGTCTCAGCATGGGGCTATTCTGGTATCAAAGCCATATGCTCTCCACCCCACAGTCTGCCTCTGCAGTTGGTTCCCCGCCAGAGATAGTCAGGAACCAACATCTGGGAGAGGTGGAGCCAGCTGGAACATACTCTAGGAAAGAGTCCAAAGCTATCCTTGCCTTCCAGCAGTAAGAAACCCTCCCTTTTCCCACTGTAGAGGCCACCTGACAAACCTACAGTGTTTCATTCTCAATGAGGGAAATACACATACCTCGGAAAAATAGAGAGAGGCCACTGCAGATGTTTTAAATAATAACCAATAATGTATTTGCTCTTTTAAACAATAAAAAAATAACTGCAGAGGAGCTTACAAAAAAACGCTTGCGATCACAGAAAAAATAAAAGAGGCTGTTGAAAGTTCATGAAGAAGCACAACAATAGAGAAATGACTGTGTGAACAGTCAGAAAAGAGTGCCTCTAAACTACTACAACTGCTCTTGATATGTTTCACTATAAAGCTAGAAAAGCATAGGTGAAGCATGTTTTTTAGAAGGAATACAATGACTAAAGATAGTCCCTCAAACTGAACCAAGTTACAGTAGTATTACTATGAATCTGTGGGGTAACATATTTTGTGCAAGCTTCATTGATGGAAAGGTAAGAAAAAGAACAGCATAATATAATGAAAGAAAGTGTTATGAAAATTAGATTTCAATTTCAGTTAAGAGTTGCAAAAGGCAGGGATAAAGACGTTGCCTGCTGCAACATAATCCATTAATACAGCATAATGCACATTGTTATTTGGATCTAGGCATACTATCTGCTTCAATACCCAAATAGGTTTCTGTGAAAATAAGCAGCACCTGACTTAAATAGGTCATAAACTAAATGATCTACCTTTGAAGTTAGCCCTTCTTTAAGCAGGGAATTCGAAAGACCATGTTTTCTCTGATGAAAAATTGTAACTGGATGTGTTCAAGCACACTGTGAGAAATACAGAAACCAGGGCAATAGCTAAGATACTACTTTTTATGTTTAAATCCTTCTACTGAAAGAAGCATCTTAGGCAGACATGTACGAACAGCTAAAAAATACCTAAGACTATATCTTTATACCTGACAGGCTGTTGAATAACTTCCCAGATGTTGGTTTATTTAGCCAGACAGGACAAAATGCTATGTAAATTAGGACACATTAAAAACCCAACTTCCCTACACTGAATTTCAGCTTTATTATTCAAGCTGCATGAAAAAACAAAAAGAAAGTAAAAATTTAAAAAAATCTGAGTGCAGCAACATAAAAACACTTACTGTATCTTTGTTCCACATTTTTATGATTCGAGAATCTGCAGAGATAATTGAATCCAACTGATGCTGAAACTGAATTGACTTAATAGGCAGGCCATAGTGGTGATCTTTGACTATTAATGGATTACTAGACCGGAGATCATATAACAAAACCTTTAAGAATAAGAAACAGATTAAACTTACAATATTGCAAGATAAAGAGGAAGTCATGCACACCGTATCTTCACTAAAGATTTAACTAAACTTGAGATTTTTTTACTTAAATACATGGACAGGCTTTATGTAAAACAAATAATTTTAAATTCTGAAAACAGCTTATTAAGTGAGCCCAGTTTATTCTGGCAATATATTTTAACCTCAGCATGCTTCAGTCTAGAAAAAATAAAAACAAATTTAAGAGCTCACCATCTTTCTACAGTCTTTTTAATTTCTATTGAAAAAACAAATGGTTTTCAAGGCTCTTAGTATTTCTTAGTAACTAATATTTCACTTTCAGATTCTTGTGCTGTTCTTACAAGATTTAAATTTTCAGACTACCTTCCACATTCAGTGAGCATGACTTTCACTCAGTGAAACACCACAGAATGTAATTTTTTGTTAAGGAAATTAGAGAGTACAGAAACCTACATTTTTATCTCCAAAGTTTTCTACGGAACTCGAGAAAGACCTTAAACCTTTCACACGCAAAGTGTGAATACTAATAATTTTGGGGAAAAAAACATTATCAGTTTGTGCATAAAAAATATTATCTCCAATAAAACTTGCCTGGCATGTATACTAACATTATCACAAATACAACTCTTACATACGTATCTGCTCTTGAGCAAGCTACAGTTTTCTAAACCCATGAAAAGACTGAAGGCAGAATAAAATCCCCATACTCCACTTTAAAAATATGATGGCTATAATGAATAAATGAATCAAAATGATCCTTTATAGAAAGATAAGACAGTAAAAACAATAGCTGAAAGACAATCACTTCTGCTTCTTTAGCCCCATCAAGATAAGCGAAGAGCATATATGTTGCATTGAGAAGGTACTGATACAGTCTCAAAAAGCAGCAACTTCCCTGCATACTTGACTCTTAGGTCCTAAGAAAACTGTAGAATTTGAAGTTATACATACAGTATGTAGGTTGTGAAGATTTTAAGTGGTCCCTACAGTATTCTGAAGAGACGATCATTTGACAAAATTAATCTGCAGTTTAAGAATGACTATTACTACTCTCTATATGTAATTTATGCTCTTCTAAATACTTGCATTAATATCTATTTACATTACAACAAGTGCACTCAATGTATGATAGACTTGGACTGGCAACTGCAAGAAGAGGATCTCCTAAGAACTGTTGTAGATGAAATTAAGTCTACCTGCCCAGTAGATGTTCCAACAGCCATATTCAAAGCTCCATCAAATTTCAGTGCTGAAATGGATGGTAGACCATCTATCCTGCAAAGCACAATGCTCATAGTTAGACATTCTTTCAATAAAGGCTGCAAATAACTTTTTAAATGTTAAAAATAGCTAAGATAATTAATGTAAATTAATTTACAGATATCGCTCAGAAATACTACTTCAAAAAGCTGCATTGTTTACATTCAAAACTTGTGGTTGTATAGAAAATTAGCCACTACTACTGAGATCAATAACTAAGAGACTCCTGTGTGACTAAGAAAACCCCTTATTCACACTAGCAATGAGAAGAGAAGACCATGGGCAGGTCATTTTAATGCAAAGTGGGATTTATTTCTAAAAAAAAAAAACAGAACACACTTAAAAAAAGGTAGCCTTTACTCACTCTGTGTCTGCTGTCACACTGCTTAAAGCACAGTCCAACAGCCCAACTCGATTTCTAGTTCTAGGATCCCAGCATTCCACTTTACCCTGAACAGTTTAGAAAATAGGTTTCAAGCTTATGCGACAGATGTCTGGTATTCCAAAAATGTTTAAATAAAATTATGAATTATTTAATCCATGAATAATTAATCAAATTTCCTAGGTTGACATGAGTTGTTCTAATAATGCCATACAAGCTCCACACGTTTCATTTATATTCTTTAAAAATGTGATCTGAATCAAAATCATTAACACTAAATTTCCGAAGATTAATAGGGTACACATGCTAGCTAATTTCTACAGATGGCTACACTGTAAAGCAAGATAACATTATTTTCTCTCCCATCTGCAAAATCTCAAGCATTTCAGAAACCAAGGTAGCTCAGAAATACCTGCACTATGCTCTAAGAAGTCATCTTGTTTAACAGATCTATACTTAACATAGCAAATGAGATCAAATTAATTCATTAGGTTCCTGTCATGATTTCTTCTTAGCCTCATGCAAACTAATATAAAAAAGAAACAAGCACTACTGCCCTTCTTATAAAAGGAATGTAAACATTTACCTCAGCTGTCCCCATAGCAAACAAGAAGTGTACAGGATTTATGTCACAGATATTACTCTCTCTAAAATAGAAAAAGGAGCAAATTTAATGACATCAGAATAATTTAACACATGAACAACTAAATGTACACTATTGCTCAGCCTGGAAAAGGAAAAGCTGGAGGGGAGGAATGGATAGCCATGTAATAGCAGCTTCCCATACATACATTAAGAGAAGCTTACCAAGAATTTGAAGCCATCAGAGACAGCGCTGATTACTTTGAACAGGTAAGGTTCCAGCTGGATGTAAGGATATTTTTACACTATGCGGATAATTAAGCACTGGAACGGGTTGCCCATAGAGGCTGTGGAATTCCCATCCTCAGAGTTTTCAAGACCCCCTGGGAAAATTCATCTGAATTCAGTGTGACCATGCCTTGAGCAGGAGGGTGGGCTCTGAGGTTCTCTCCACCCTGAATGATTCTGCATTTCTCTGCCCATACCCGCCACCTACCACCAAGCCTTGCCATACCACTTGGCTCCACTACGTTCTTAAACAACTCAATTATGTCAAAAGGTCTTCCTGATTACTTATGTTCTAAAGCTTACATCACCAACATATTCTGATGAATGGCCTGTCTTCCTTTCTCTCACCCAAGTATCCTATTTCTCAACAGGGCACCCAAGAGCCCTGTATTTCTCCAACAATTCTTCCAAAGTACAAATATTTCTCCTTACACCACTCATCCTGGCGCTGTCCAACTTCTTCTATTCAAAGCCCTCCACCTCTAATTCTGTAACTCATCCAACTCCCCCACCTCACATCCTTCTCACAACTTCAAGTGTCATCTCTCCAATTCAGATTTTACACTACACCCTTAGCTCTCCCACTGCAGGATTTTCCCCCTTTTTTTCCTGCTGCTCAGTTTCTGTATTGTGCCTTCCCAAATACTGCTTCAACCATTAAGCTATCCTACCCACTGAGCACCAGCGGTTGCCCACCAACTAGCCACTTTATCTAGTCAAGTCTCTTCTCATCTGCTTCTCCCCACATAAAAGAAGCCTAGCTCCTGCTCTGATAGTGTTTTCAAAAGAATCAGACACATGCTGGAGATAGAAAAATTCTCTTTGGGCTACTCCAGGAGCAGAAGGACAAAGACATGTCTGGGAAAGTACATAGCCTGTGGGTGTATCTCTATATGATGGCTAAATTGAGCAATAATGGCAAAGTTTTAATGAAATGCTGTTAAGATCAAGTTATATAATACTTATTACAAGTCTATATTAAGCAATTTTAAAATATACACAAAAGAAACTCAATTAAAACGTAAAAACTAGAACAAAGAATTACAGAACATAAAATAAAATGAGTCTCAGAGTCGGCATATGTTCCTTTTCAACTCTACAATGTGTTTGGGCAGTATTCAGACACAATACTGACGGTGAGCATGCTAGTAGTTTGCTTCCACCTGGTGGAAAGTAGACAGATAAACGTCACGCATTGCGGATAACTTACGAAGCATCAGTTTGCAGGGAGTTCAGAAACCTTCCTTGTTCCAAATTTAGCCTGTATACTTCAGAACTACAAAGGAAAAAGCCAAAATTACTGAAAATACTGTTGTAAGTTAGAAGGAGTTATAAAAATTCCTGCTGACTGCCTAATTTTACCACATACACAATTTTCAGAGTTCACAATCTAAAACATAAGACAAATCTAACCTTCAGTGTTAAAAATACAGAGAAAAATGTGCATGTTCACCAGAGATATTTATTACATTGCAATATCCTACCAATTACTCTTTTTCCAGGGAAAAGATGCATTAATTCCTTTCTTAAGATCTTTTAATTTCCTATGATTTATGTTACATCTTGAATTGCTACTTATTTTGTTTGAAACCCTAAAGACCTAATTTTATTTTTACTACGTCTTCTCACAAACTCAATTAATTATTTTATGTGATTTGACTCACACTTTAACAGCAACAAAACATCAACCAGGATAGAAAAAGTTATTTAATTTTCCTTACTTAGACGCCAATCACTTTTTAAAACAGTACATTGAATTGCAATTTTTATAACAAATTTGCAAATACATCAGGTACCTGGTTTAAGAATCAAAGTATAAAAGTCTTTAAACAGTACAGAAAACTGAATCAATCTTAGTCTTCCCACATTTTCCACTCTTCACAAACAGTCTCCATTATTAATTTGGAAGGAATTGCTGCCACTTCCAATTTTTAACTTTTCTGGTATTTTAATGTTCATTTTATTCTTGGAAAACATTGCTAACAAAAGTGAAACAAAATAACCCACTTAATCAGTACCTTGCTCCTACAAAATACAGGTCACACGATGGATAGTGATAAGAGAAATCTCTACCAAATTTTGGTATTCTTGTTCTGTAGTAATGGCCATGTTGCGAATGAAACTCCACAAACCTGTCGCACTGCAGGAAGACAATCTGAAAATAAAACAGAAAGCACTGAAACATACAGAAGATGACAATCTCCTCAACTTGTCTCACAGCACAAACTCCAGCTATTTTTTTCAAGCTCACACAGATCTATCACAATGCATTTAAATAATTTCCATTAAAATGACAGAATCAACTAGTGCATCATTCTCACTAGCCACAGCAAAGAGCTTTATTAATAAACATTAAATTAATATTCACAAGAGTGTATGTGACACCCTGAAAGTGACTCTGCAAACAGAAGCAGTATAGTCATCTCAGTGTTGTGCTGCACCAAAATCAACACCTGTACTTCTTTCAGACACCAGAGTTAATAATTTCTTCCAGGTACAATGTCACGCAGACACCAATATGTTCATAGTACTAAGCACGTGAACTACGCATCCTGATGTACGGCAGCATCCCAATAAATGACACCAATGACCTTTGTGCATTTTTTTGTTGTTTGTCAATTGAATAAGAACATTGTTCCTTTCTGAAACTTAGACAAACATCTCAGTCCTGGAAGAGCCCACAGGGAGGCATTACTAGAAGGCTAGACCTATACTAGTAAACAAAATAGGCCAGAACCTGCCCCTATAGTCCTGATGGCAAGTTAACATGGCACAACTCATATCCACATGAAGGAATTCTTCGCACTCCAAACAGAGACAGTATCATCCACACCATCCATTACACTGATGCTGTACCTCAAACCATGCCCAGGCATTGTCAGATGGAGGAACAGTTGGCCTGGCCCAAATTTATGCCACAATACATGCAAACAGTTAAATGATATGGATAATCACAGGCTAACTATTGACTCTGAGCCTGATCCCTATTTAGCTTAGATTAGAAAAGTGCTCGTTTAGTTTGGAGTATGTATAGTCCATGCATCTTCTAAAAGTAGTAGATAAGGAAGATTTTAAATTTCCTGCTGATGGACTACATTGTTAGCAATGCAAATAAGGATGCAAAGCTCAGGAAAGGTGAGGTACAAAAATTATTCTGAATCTGTCATCTTTATGTATATATCTGTGTATTCTTCCCTTACGAGACACGGATAAAGCACTGACCTAGGCTAGTACTTTATGCCTATTTATCGTTAAGTCCCCCCTTACTTATGCTTTTTCTGATATGAGAAACCCTAGTGTTTCAACTTTTATTCATGGACTCACCCATCTTCATCTAAGACCAAGTAGAGTATCATCTTTCAGAAGCGTAACTACGATTTCATATGAGATTACAGATGCAGCTGCACAGTTGATGGTATAAAATGATTTTTTTCATATACATCCCAATCAATCCCTTGTGTACCTAACGCCTTTATGCTTTTAACTGGAGGTTTACAACAAGCAAAGCTCTTTATTAATCTGTTTGAAGCAATGCCCAGATCAAATCTTTTCTCTATCATCATTGCAAAACAAAAAATGTCTGCATCTTCATGCATAAACTACATGAACTGTGAGAACATAAAATTAAACCATAGTTAATTTAAAAATATCAGTATCACATTCTCTTAGTTCACTACCAGTAAGCCATCAAAAACCTGTTACCAGGAAAAGATGCTGTTTGGTTTCAATGAGAAAAGCGAATTTTCTTCTCACCCACTCTACCTCCGAAAAGACTTTAGAAACTTTTTGAAGGTTGCCAAAAGCAATCAAATATTCTGCTAATGACTGCCTTACCTCTAATAATTTTCTGGTTTAAGATAAATTTCTATAATATGGGACTTGAAGATATTTGTATTCTCTTTCATTAGCAGTGGATACAACTCACTGTAAATCATGTTTGTCTTTCCTTCATACTAAATTAATTTTGGTCACTCTCAGAAAACTACAACCTCAGGGTAGCAAAAGTATAGTCACCGATGCGTGGCAAAAATACTGAGCAGAAATACATGTCTTTTTGCAAAGGGCTGTGGAAAAAGAGGTATTGCTCTCTCCTAAGTCTGAAACTTAGTCCAAGTCTAGAACTTTTAAGTCTAAAACTTAGGAAAGCACAGAAGTCTAACTGGCCTTATGGATACCAATATGAATGAAAGCCAACAGCATGCTCTCACTGTGAAAATGCAAATAAGCCTCAAAAGGCAACCTTCTGAGGATAGTGGGAGCAGACTGGGGAGAAGCTATTTTCCCTGCGCTACTAAAGCATGAGGCAGTGTGTCTAGTGTTGGGCCACCCAGATCAAGAGGGATGTTGAGAGCATCAAGAGGGCTACCAAGACAGACACGGGGCAGAACACAAAACGTACAAAGAAGGGTTGGAAGAATCTTAGCTTGTTTAGTCAGGCAAAGAGCACCCTGCAGGACAACCTAATAGCAGCCAGCAACTGAAGAGTCAAACTCTTTGCAGTAGCAACAGTGAAAATTTCAGATTTTCCTGGGCAGGTTGGACAGGAAGGAAAAATTCTTTACAATGAGGTAGTGCAGCATTACAGCAATTTATTCAGTGAATTTGTGAAACTGCCATGCTTGCAGTTTTTGACAGTCCTGTTCAAGCATTAAATGACATCTGAAGGCCCCCTTCCAATCAGTATTTTTATGATTCTAAGCATTTCAAGTGTAATTTCTCAAATATTGTTCCCTCTAACATGTTCAAAACATTATGACAGCTACCTGCAATTAGTTTTCTTTCTAATGATTTGTTAAGTTTTAGGAAAATAAAATTGAAAACAATGTTGTATTAAGTTGTGAAAGTAGGGCTTCAGTCTGAAATATAGTACCAATTTCAGCTGGAAAACACACACAAACCTTACTGTTCATAAGCAGTCAGAAACATATTTGAAAACACAGTGTGTTCCTCAGCCTCCCAAATAACTGTTTGGTCTGTACAACCAGAAATATTCTCCCACAGACAGACAAGTGGGAGGCTACTATACTGTATCAGTCACCCTCTTCTGCTGCTTGAATTCATGCACATTCTTGGAAATCTCAGAGCGGATAAATTTTGAAAAGACTAAAGCTAGAAGGCTAGATGATAACATGCCTGATCAAATAGAAATATTTATTAAAACCAACACGTACCAGAAATGCTAAGGTCTCTTCTCAGAAAAAAAGTATTAAAATAACCACTTAACAAAAAAAAATTAAAAAAAATAATTAAAAAAGCTTGTCCTAATGAAATTAGCAAAACTGTATGCTTAAATTTCATATTTAATTTGGAACATAACACTTTCATGAATCAGCAAAGTTTACAGAAAGAGGTAACATCCTTTTATCACACCAATTGCTGAAGAAAACAGCCAGGCGTGAAATAGAATTAGAAGTGCTAACGGTACTGGGCCTGAAAAAGGGTTGATGGTCCCAAGAACTCAACTGTTTCCTCCAGGTACGGCACATCATAAAAAAAGAAAAGGAAAAAAAAAATGTTACTTCTCTCCACAATTTTGGCATCATTCATATGCTTTAATCATCATGGCTACAACATCACCGAAAAATCAGGCTATTAACTTACTTATAGCTATCCCACCTGTCAAAAATGGTGTATCTGTGTATCACTTGTGACAAGGGATTATGACTAAATGTCATTCTAGAAAGAATAACTAATTCTGTTTTTCACATTATTTTGTTTGTAGGATAGATAACTATTTGAACTTTTTCTCTACTACAGACAAAAGACTTTAAAAGTGGTAAGGCAAATTATAATAAAAAGAGGCAAAGAAAACAAACAACATTTTGAAGCTACAAAAAATGTTTATCCTGTTTGCTTTTTAAAAAAAAACCTTTTCTGTTCCAAAAGTTGTGTTGATTGACTGCCTTTACTATATATGAAAATGCATTTTAATATACATATTAAACAATTTTTTCATTTATACATTGAAAACATTAAACATACCTTTGAGTAATCATCTGATAAAATCTCAAATGTAACCACTAGAGGAGAGAGCAAGAGAATTTTAAGTCAACTAAGTAAGCAAACTTATTTGCAAACATTGGCATAAATCCTGAAAACGTTTACACTCATGCTAACCTTTAGTCATGTAAGTATTCCCCACAGGTGTCAATGCATAATGCAGGCATTGTGATAAAATCTTTAATTATATAACTTTATCTGCAAAATAGTAAGTAGTTTTCTAAAACTTTAGAAACATATGAAGCATCTTGTAATCTTTTGATCATTCTTGTGTACTTGACATGTTCCTCAGCACAATGCTCAACCATGTATTTATTGGCTCGGGGAAGGTCTAATCAAATGGTTTTCAGTGAGTGTGTGGTCCATGGACCTTTGGTAATCCATCAAGGATGATAAAAAATGACATGAGTTCAGACATGTGATCCTTCTAAGGGGTCAGCACTTCCACAGAAAAAGTTTTAAGGCTCAAAAAAAAAAAAAAAAGAAAAATCACAAATTTGAAAGCTACTATCTGTGCTGAGCACTGCAACATATTGAACTTTGCCTAGTTTTAAATGAGTTGGGTTGGGAACATTAGGGAGTAGCTGCTTCAGCTAAATTGTTCCATTTAAATGAGGTAGCTCATTTAAAGTTACCTGAAGTGACTCTATGCTACATTTCAAATTAAACATCCTTCTGCAGTCTAGTAAGATGCCAGTTGAAAAAAATTTTACTTTAAGCTCTAATTACCAGCAAGCATTTACTATTACAATGACTCCTACTCTTTTAAAGCAGGTCTTACTCTTGCCATAGCTTCCTCTCCCCACCTCTCTGAACCCCTGCCCCTACCACCTCCCTTCTTACTATGTTGTAGCCCTGTCCCTTCGCCCTACACAGTTCCCTTGTAGTCCTGAGGCACAGTGTAAAGAAACACCACCACACTCTACTCCCCTTTTCCTGACCTAATGCAGTAGTTCTCAATTTTAATTTTTCACATCACTTTCACACACATCACAGCTAGACCAGTTTCATTCTTCTGTAATGATTTAGGACTTCTGCCACTCTATGCTCATCCCCTCATTGCTTCGGTCAGCCCTGTATTCCAGTTCTCAGCCATCAGACTTCTAACAAAAAAACAAACCAAACAAAAAAAATCCCACCACACCATTCACCAAATCTATGCACCCTAAAACTCAAGAGCCACAGCAGCTCTGACCTCCTCCCCTAGTCTAACTGCCAGCAGATTCTCCCTTTCCCATTGTCTAGATGGCTCCTTGCTTTCCTCACCATAGCAGTTCTCCCTCCAAATTAGTAGCAAACAAGGTGTGATTAGGGCCTTGGCCATGCTACCATCTATCCCTAAGTATCTTGTTCCCAAGAAAACAAACAAAAAACCAAACCAAACAAACAAACCATCCCACTCTCAGGGAATTCTCTTTACCCTGTAACTCACCTACTGAGCTTGGGCTCCAGCGAGAACTCATTTCAGTAATGATAGCGCAACCACAGTGCATTCTCCTACCTTACTGCTTCACAGAAGGGTAAAGGAGATAAGGCCACTACCCAGCCATTGTACCCGCGTCACATTCCCCAAACAGAGTGCAGACTTTAGCCACATTTACTCTCTGAGCCCCACACCTACTGGCTCAAGGTAAATCTTACATTCCTCACACCACTCCAAGACAGGAATGAACTTTGAAGGAGGAGGAAAAGGGAAAAATACAGAGATAAAGACTAGGTGACGTTTTACTCTAGATTCTTGTGCTCCCCCAAAGTACATTCTGTCCCCTCAGCACAGGCAAGGAAATTTCTACTCAAGTCCAACCTGAATTGTATATGAAAGGTGTCTTGCACTAACAGCCATAGCTTATACTAACCTTCAGAATCTAAGCATCTTTCAAATTTCTGGGATAACTGATAGGTATCAAAACAGCGGACCCTTGGCTTGTAAGTTCCTGAAAGAATAATTTGATCTTTAATAAAAAAATTAAACAAAAAAGATACCATTAAAGCTTTTTTTTTTTTAAAAATATAATATCTTACATATATAGGCTTTACTGCATTTCAACTGTAAGTATTCTGATCTTACCAAAGTCTCTGTGACTGGAAAAACATGCCTCTTAGTAACATAACCTTACAGCCTGTTTTTTGTCTCTGGCACCTGAAAGCACCCTACCTGTATGTAGGTTCTTCTGATTACCAGATACATCATACAGAATTTAATAATACCTTCCAATAAGTCTGAAAGACCAAGTCTCCTTAAACTATTAACGCCTACTAAAGTATTCATGTTTGGATCCTGCTTTGACAGTTACAAAACGTAGCATTATCCTCCATCCTTTAAAACAATACTCAAACAATGATGTTCAGAAGTTATTTAAAGCAAATTTATATACAGAATATATATATATAAAACAGAATATATATATATATAACAGAATAAAGTTAATTAGGAACTTAGTTTTTAACTGTATTATAAACAGTTCAGTTTTTAATTGTATTATAAACCCCCGGTGGCAGGGGTGTTGGGACTAGATGATCTTCAAATGTCTCTTCCAACCCAAACCATTCTATGATTCTAAGAACATCTGTATTCCAAAAACAAGTGTTTCACAATACCCCTACCAAGACAGCCACTCAATCACATCTTAAGACTAAGTTTCCAACACTCTGTTCAATGCTGCATTTAAAAATGAACTCTTATCAATTCTACCTGAAATACTAAGTCATTCTGCAATCAAGATTTTCTAGCACTTTTGGCCTCTGCTACAGAGAGACACTTTGTTAACTCACCAACTGCCATAACATACTGTCCATCTCTTGACACCTTAATCTTTGTGCTAACGGTGGGCATTTCAAAGTCTTGAATAAGTTCAATTCTTCTACGGATATCTATACAGAAAAATAAATTTTTTTTGTAAAGGTAGCGCAATTGTATCAGTGCAAAAAACTGTAATGGTTTCTTACGGAAGCATGCTGAGTTAATTGAATATAGGGAATATCTTTTAAGATCTTTTAAAGTATAAAGACCTTTTGAGTATAATTAACACATTACAAGCAGATTAATAGTCTGTTAACCCTGAGAAGCAGGCTACCTCCATGCAAAATAAATGTCTGTTCTGAGGTAACTAAGTAACAAATTATTATATAACATAGTAGCAAGTATTTTTCATATATTTTACACAACTAACATGTTGTATAATGTATTCCACCCTCCTGTTAACTCTGTGCATTTTTTTGTTGGTTGAGTTTCTTATACAACACTTCCTATAGTATGTAAATAGCCATTTTTATTTTGTATAACAAGTTTAGGCTAAAACAGTGGTGTTCCTGCACTCTAAGATTAGCATAATACCATAGAGGAGTTTATAGCTGGACTTTATCATAAGCTATAGATGGAGTCCATCCATCACGTTTCTGTACAATCTACAACCCCAATATTTAATGTCTGAAATTGAAAACAATATTGGTAATATTCTGTTCACATAAAGCTACAGAGGCTGTTGAACTAGCCTCTGACTATTTCTAGCTCTGACTTTGTAGTTTTTAAAATGCGAGCTATGCATAACTTCCTCATATCAGTTAATAAAGTGTCTCCCTCTGGACCCACATGTTGTATACGTGTAGCCGACAATCAGCGAGGGCCCCGTAACGGGAAAACTCACCCACATCTTTCTTCTGTAAAGCTCTTTTCTTCCTGTCTGAGAGCCACTGAAAGGAAATGCATAAATCAGTCTTGAGCTCATTATTCATAAAGGAACTAGAGAATTGCCTGAAGTTTGGAAGAATAAGACATTTATGCCGCTAACTTTTTTTCCTCGACTATTTTAAAGTTTCCACTGCGAAGTTTAGCCACTCCACACCAAGAAAAGTTACAAAGTCGCGTTTTTTAAGGGCCTGCAGAACGACACACCTACAGTTAGAGATGCACGCGTTCAAGCCGCAGTTTGAGCTTAAAAACTCCTTAGAGCTGGTTGTAGTTAACGACCCCCACCCTCCACACAAGCGCATGTGGCGGAGGGGCAGCTCAGCCAGCCGCTCGGGCCCGGCCCAGAGCTCCGGCCTAGGCCGCACAGCCCGCCCTCAAAGCCGGCTCCTGCTGCTGCTGCTGCTGCAGGACCCGCCGGCTCGGCTCGGCTCAGCCCGGCCCGGCTCAGCTCGGCTCGGCTCGGCTCGCCGGCCCTCGCCCCGCCGCTCCCTCACCTCCGGGAGGCTCCTGCCGGCGCTGAGGCTGTAGATCTTCACCTCGTTGAGGCTGGAGACCTGCATGGCTGCTGCCCTGCCCGCCTCTTCCCGGGCGAAGCGGAAGCGGAAGTCGGCTCGCTTCCGGCCCGCGGCTGCTTCCACCCGCCGACGGCGGCGGAGGCCTGCCGGTGGGCCGGAGCGGGGCCGGCCGCCCGCGCTCGTCGGCGGGGCAGGGGGCAGCCGGCTAGGGGGCAAGGGGCAGCCCGGGTGATGGCGGCTCTGGCCCCTTCCTTCCCTCCTTCCCTCCTTCCCTCCCTCCATCTCATCGGGAAGAAGCCGGTCCTTGGGAAAGCGAGCTTTGCCGGCGCCAGTGCGTGTAGCCAAACAACTCGGCTGCCACCAGTTTCCCCGGGCGGCTGTTTCTCATGCTCAAAAAGCCACTGGGCAAGACGGTGCCGGGCGTCGAAGTCCGTGGAGGCGGCAGGCAACAGGCCTGCGGCTTTCCTCCTTGGCAGGTGAGCCCTGTCTGGTAACACCCAGAGACCACTGGCCGTGAGGCAGGCCATGGTGCCATTCTGGCCGGCCTTACAGTTAAATCACAAAGGCAGGAGTTGCTTTGGCAGGCCTGGTGGAGGGGGTTGATTTTCTTGCCCTACGGCAAACCGTCTCCATTATCTGTGGAAAACAACGAATCCGGGATTTGGTTGATTAGCACCTTGCCAGCAAATGTAAAAAGACCCGTTTGTATTGCATTGTAGCACCACCATTTAAAAAAGAATGGACACACAAAGTTCTGACCATTCCTATTCTAACTTACAAGAGCAACAACAAGGACTGAAAAAATGTATATCCAATCCATATACATGTTCAAGAAACAATGAAAATCACAACTAAATTTTTAATCACAACAATACATAACTCCAGTACAAGATGCAAACTGAAGCTGTTTCAAACAAGTCTAACATATGGTATTCCCTGGACGATGCATCTCAACAATGATGATAGCAATATTGTGACTAGAAAGGACTCTATTCTAGTTTGTATTAGAGGGCATTATAGCTGAGATTCATGGGAGATCGACACACCTAAATATAGGTGCCTGGGTGGGTGCTAGATGTCTAAGCTCCCATTTCAGAGACCTAAGGCTTCGCTTGCTTAAATGTAGGTTGTCTAGTGGCATTTGAGATGCCGCACGGTATCCAGGACACCTAGATGGGGCTGACGCAAGACCTATGGAAAACCCATGCCCTTCTGCGGCATGAGCTGGAGGCCAGGCTGGGTGTGCAAAGACATCTCAAGTGGCACTAGAAGCTCCGGCAGCTGGACCTCATCCCTGGCAAGTGCAGTTAATGAAGCCTGAGGAGCAATATAGCGCGGTAGCCACTAGGTGACTTCTTCAGGGTGAGCTCAACCATTTCTAGATTCTACTGTCCAATTACTTAGACCACCACTAGCTATTAATAGACATTTAAAGTTGAATTCACTTGCCCACACATAGAGGTCTTTTGCTATTTGGGATGCCCTAAGGAACCCCAGACATCCACAGGGGGTTGGTTGGTGTGACGCAAGATGCACAGAAGACCAGTGTCATCTCTGGCAGCACAGCTGAAGCCCAACAGGATGTTCCACGGCACCTCAAAAGGCATTAGGCAGGGTCAGGAGGACTGAACCTACAAAGAATTCCTAGAGGTGTAAAACACTGGAGATTCTTACAGACTGGAGAATTATGTGACTTCTTCAGGTGAGACTGCCCAAGGATTCCTGACCCTCTTGTCCATTGTCTAGAAGCAGTTAACTGACCACAGTGCAAATGAAGAACGCACAGTGCAGTAGAACCCAGAGGTTCTGCCTGCACAGCAGGAAACAGTGTTTTATTTCAAGTTGCTTGAAATTGATTTTTTGTTCTTTTCAGTCAAATTTGGTTTTCAGATAAAGTTGATAAATCTGAGCCTGGCCAGTCATACATTTAAGACTTCTTAGAAAATCAAAGGGGAAAAGATGAACTAGAATGTGGACTATTAACATTTCAATCCAGTTAACTTAAAAGTAGCCAAATCTACCTGTTACACTTGTAACAGTTAAAAAAATCAGGATCTGAATGATGCAGGAGAAGCTTTGACAAAGCATTTTGCTTCTTGTATATAATGAATCTTTGTTGTGTGTAGTAATGACATACTCTTAGATTTTCCATTCAAATGAATATAGATGAGCAGGTAGGTGTACTGACTGCAGATAGGTGTGATATAGGATGCTTTCAACCAAGAGCAAATCATTTTGCTTGCTTTTTCTTTTTCTAGTGTCAGAATTTGCTGTGTGCGTTACCTGGTGACAGACATGGTGGTGCAGTGAAACAATGTGGTGATAAGCAAACCGAATGTTACCTTTACTGATTTTAATGACAACGAGACAGTGCCCCTTCAGTACGGACATACATTTCATTATGTTAGGTATGAGTTGTCAGGTACATTCACATTGAAACAGCATTTCACATTCAGTGTATAAAAGCAGTTCATCAGGAAGGTTCTGCTGCACTTCACAGTACAGAGAGAGTGAATAACCAATATTCTTTAACATAATTAAGAAATAGATACACAGCTAAGGAATTATGATAAAGAAGTAGTTTGCACACTAATCTCTAAAAGAACACAGAAAAATGTTTTAATTTAAATAATATTTTATCCATTATCAAGTTATTTAAGAGTTCCTTCATCGAAATATTTTAGACAATAATTTTTAATACATTGCTACAGTAATAATAAAACACACAGGACTAGGAAATAGGATTTAAAAGATCCTTTCTAAGCAGAGGGAACCTCCCACCACCACATTACTAGAAGTCTAAACAGGTAATCCCTGTAATAGATGTATAAATTGTTTTATAGAGAACTATAGCTTTGTGGTTCCTGTTTTGCAAGCTTAAAACATAAGCTTTCCCATTATTATCAATGTCATAATTGTCTAGGTAATTAATTTTGCTTATCTGTTAGAGAAATTTGCCTTGGGAGATACTTCAGGTAGGATATTTCAGTACTCTTAATGACTGTTTGGAGGCAGAGTTTTGCTCCTTAGTGTGACATCTGAAGAAGTACTCATAGAGAGAGGCAAAATCATGGAAAGGTTCATTGCATTGATGGATCAAAGGGAGCAGAAAGACTCATCATGATCATGAGGGAGAGCTTTGAGATCACATGGCACTACACGCAGGACCAGCCAGGGAAATGGCAGGGGAGACGAGCTGTCATAGCTGTGTTACCACCAGAGTGTGCAGCAGACTCTCCATATCCCATGGCATGTGGTGCTGCATGCTCCTTCCTTCCTCCACCTTCACTGCTGCTTCATCCAGCCTAAAAAAAACGTATAGTGGGGGGAAAAAAGGTTAAAAAGTCACAGTAAAACCAGAAAAATGTGATAATAGAAAACATTCAATAGGACATCGCTTAGGCATTAACATCATGTTTCCTTGATATTTTTCTATTAAAACAATAAATTAAGTAGCAAAATACTTTCCACTTTAATAATAGTAAACAAAGCAAATGATTCTATATGAAAAAATAAGAAAAATTACATTGCTTCAATAAAAACAGTTAGGAAGGAAATAACATATATTGTAGAATCTAGAAATAATCTGACAACCCTTCAGCTTGGATTTTACCTTATTCAATATAATGTCCATGTGTACAGAAGCATCCCCAACAGCTAGCGCCACTGCAGCAAGTAACATTTCTTGTCTGTTAACACTAGTGTCAACTGACACAATTCTAAATTTAAGAAGCCTATGAGAACATACCATTTCTAAAATCAATCATGCAAAACATTTCCATGGCTTGAGACTGCAGCAAGGATCCAGTGAACACTGTACTTGGTTTGAGATGGGAAAAAACTGCCTTATCTAGGTGAGGTTTACTATACCTTTCAGACCACTGGCCTGTGGGTAGAAATACGTGATGTACATACTCAAATATCAGCTGATTGTGTTTTCATTATTAAAACACATAGTCTAAAGAAACAAAAAAATGGAAGATTAGCTAATAATCACTATCTCTTTGAATGCCATCACACACATCAGTATGTTAGGTTTTTTGCATAACTTCTGGAAAGTCCTTTGTCATGCCCTAGAGGACACCATGATTGAAAAGAACTAGAATAATTGCAGTTATGAGCACTGAATGTTTAATTAGCCTAGAAAGGAAAAAGAATAAATCAAAAAAAAGTAAGCAAAAAAAAACCCCATAGAGTGGTTATTTCAGCTACAAATCTTCTCAGTGCCTTTTTCTGGAGAGCTTTCAGTAGAGACTCTCTTCCTCCACACATGTATTGCTTTTTTATATATCCCTAAAAATGTTCAAGTGAAGCAAAGGAAGGTGAATCCTTGGCTAATCTAAAGAGCCTATAAATTTAGAGTCTAAGACCTTGAGCTGCATGTTAGCTACCTAAAGCATGATTTAGATGGAACAGTCCAAGTCCAAGGCTATGATTCAGGATGTCTTCCATCAGCTGCTTCTACCTAGTGCTGGAGATACTTAAACCCATTAGGGGTCTTCATTTGAGGTTCTTTGAAGCATCAAGAGCTCTGCTTCTGTGCATGAGCAGACCTGTCTGGCCCCAGCATCTCAAACCCTTGCAGTTTAGGACAGATCATGTGGAAAACCAAGAGCATCCTGCTGTTTAGTTTCTTGTGGGGCTTTATTTACACTAGATACACAGAAACATGAGCAAAAAATGCACTTTGGAGGAAAATAAAACACCAGTAATAGGAGAGATTGCCTAAGTGCTGTATGGCAGCAGAGTGATTAGACCACTCAACTGGAAAATGAGAACTGGATGCACCATATACTCTATGAGGGGGTTGAATTCCTGCTTGCAGAGATGCCCCTCAAAGGCAGGTACTCGAAGTTGTTTAGGCGCTTGTTTCCTTCAGAGCATGTCTGGTTTAGAAGGCTCCGGAGAACATTTTGACCTACGAAACACTCCCAATATCTTAACCAAGCTTAAGGCAAACGTGAGGCTCAGTAAGGACTAAAAGCCACAGGTATCATTCTGCCAAGGAAGAAGCATCACCAGGGGAGACAGCATCGCTACCTTGCCGACTGCTGCACCGTGTGAGGATTTGTTAAATAAAGCACGCAGGGAAGTCCCAGAAGCAAGATTTTCCTAAAAGTTTAATTATTCCCAACCCTTCAGACTCGCTGAAAGTAGTCAGCGTTTAATGAAAACGAATGGCCTCTGCATTATCCGCGCGAGTTTCAAAGAGAGCAGAACGATGAAAAGCTGCACCGCTCAGAGCTCTTACCGGGCTTTTACGGGCTTGTCTCGCCAAGCGCAGAATCCCCCCCCCCCGCCCCGGCGCCCACCGCCGTCTCTCCGGCGCGGCTTCAGCGGCTGCCCTCCCGCCCGCCTCCTCACCGAGCGTGTCCGCGCCCGCCACGCCGGGAGCCGCCGCCGCCGCCGCCGCCGGGCGGGCACCAGCGGGGCGGCGCGGGGAGGGGGAGGCAGCTGGCGCAGGTACGGGCGCGGACAGGCTACGGGCGGGCCCCCCCAGCCACCGGCAGCATCCCCCCCGCCACCGGCATCATCTCCCCCGCCACCGGCAGCATCCTCCCCCCCGGCAGCATCCCCCCCCCGGCTCCATCCGCTGGCAGGGCTGGGGCCGCGCAGCCCGGCGCGTACCGAGGAGCGGGGCAGCGCCCGCACCACCGCCCCCCGCGGCGGTGCTCGGGGCGGGGGGGGCGCTCTGCCGGCCCCGGGCAGCTGCCAGGCACCGCGGGGTGCGTGAAGGGCAAGCGCCAAATCCTCCCCGACCCACGCAGCTGAGAGCAAAGGCGTGCCGGGCGGGGGAGGCTCCGGGGAGAGCCTCGGGAGGTTGCTGGGCGGTTTCTGCTTCTCGCTGTCCTGCCCCGCTCTGTCCGGCTAACGCCGGTGTGGTTGTCCCGCGTGGATTATCGCGACTGTTGTGTCTATGTTGCTCTGCTGATCACCGTCTCTCTGCACCGCGACTTGCCTTCCTCCGGCTCCTTCCTATCCAACCTGGGAAGAAAAACACAGGGGAAAGCAATATTCCATCGTGCCAGTGGCATCTTTTGCAGCCTGCGTGTTCAGCAGAGGGCTTTTTACATCTTGCTTTCACTTTTGCCTACAAGTGCCCAAAAATCTGAGTGACGATACTTATCAAACAGAAATCCTTAATTAGTGAAGTCCCCAAACTCCGCAATGGAACTGGACTTACAGTGCAAGGCGAATGGAAGAGGGTGGGAGGGAAAAGGGGAGGAGGAAGCTTCGTTTCTTCATTCAGAAACTGGATGGAACAACCCTGAGAAAGGACGAACGGCCACACTCTTTCCGTGACATTCTGGAGAAGGTCACGTTCCATTTCAGCCTGAGACGCAGGACTGACTCACTCTCCTGGTGTTTCTGAAAAAAAATCAGTCATCCGTTCTAACTCTTTCTGCTCTTAGGGAAGAACACATTTTGTGTGGTGCTCTTTTAGTCACTTACCTGCCTTGTGTTTCTACAGTGTCCAGGAGCGAAGGGAAAGATTAGATCATGTTGGAGTTCTGGCTAATTTCTGCCCCGGGAGATAAAGCAAATCTGCAGGCATGGGAGAGAATGAACACAGTGACATCTAAATCCAACCTGTCGAGCAACAGCAAATTCCATATTCCAGACTTAAAGGTAAATGAGGAAGGGGTTTGTGCATGGGCAATACAAAAGTATCAGGGACTAATGACTTTTGGGATAAATGTGGGATTTATTTTGGGGGTAATATGCAGGGAGTAGAAGAACGTTGCAGCTGGGGGATGAGTTGTGTTCAGTCAACTGAAAATTGATCAGAGAGAAAAGGAGTCATTGTGCTTGAAGCTGACCTTCACAGTGGAAGGATATGTGTATAAGGAGTGAACATGAGTGAGATGAGTTAAATAACTAATCTATTGCCTTCAACGTACCATTTAGGCCCAGTCATGAAAGTCATACAGCATTGTACAACTTGGATCGCTAATGCAAAGAGAGTAGCTAAGTATCTAGAACCATGGCAGTAAGACTGCTGACAGAGAAAACGGTGCTATAATCCACATCACTCCTTGGGAAATGGATGTGTGTGTATATTCAGCTACATTATCCAGCTTCATATCATCATATAAATAGGAAGAGTATGAATCCATGATTTTTTAAATATCTTTGCATTATTTAATCCTTATTTTGTAAGATCTGCACCTTATTTTTATTTCACTTGTGGCTATTAAAAATCCAAATATGCTGCATTAGTCAATGGAGCTACTGCAGATGTAGAACTTGGTTCGTTGGGGAGTTGCCATCACCCATCACTTAACGAAGCTACACTTAGTGCATCCAGGGTCTGGCTTTAATCCAAAAAGATTGTTAACAGTTATAACTTGAGCTGTTCCAATTACATAAGGGTGCAAGTAAAAGGGGAATGTGACCTGTTCCCAAGTAATAACCTACTGAATTGTCATATGAATGTTTCAGACTGGGAATGTTGCTTTTTGCATGTTCACCTGAGATTGATGTGATTTCTACCATCTATGGGCCTTACCCAGACGGTGTTGGTGTGAGTCAGCTAATGTTAAAGGAAATAAAGCATTTGTAATATTCGAAAATGCAACCAGCCTATTAATATTCTGCTAATTTTTCTAGGTAAAATTTGTTTCTTCTCCTTCAGCTTGACCCTTCATAATGTTGAACTGGCAACATTACAAGAAAAGGTTTGGCAATATATTGCCATGCCATAAACATGGGATTATGACTGTGACAGAGTCATAGAAAAAGCAGATGTTGGTCTTGGAGGAAATGGCTTTGTGAGAGGCTTAGTGTTTGGTAATAGCAAAGAATGCAGAGACCCCCTTTTGAATAAGTGCTGCTTCCCTTGGTTCTCTCAGTACATCTGATTTGTTTGTATGTATATTGTGTGCATTTCTCGTCACTATTTTATCAGGTTAAAGACTAGTCTATGCAACTTGATGATACGGGAATGAAAACAGGAAGGAAGACACTGATGTGTAGTCTTGAGACTACACATACTTTTTTCCTTTATTGGAAAAGGCTTTTTATGCCCTAGGTCTTGGGTAAAGGAATTGCTACTATTTACCACCAAGTACATAAAGTTCTGCCAAACAAGTGCTAAACACAAGTCGGTGTCCCTAAGACTCTGCCAACAGAAGCCTTAGACAGACTTGTGCATCTTTCACCTACTTCTCATCTTTTGCACAGGTGGGGACACTGGATGCTCTTGTTGGTCTGTCAGATGAGTTGGGAAAACTTGATAGCTTTGCTGAAAGGTAAAATAGATCTTATTTACTACCTACAAATGAGAAACAGACATTGTTTTTGTGGAACGGTATGTCCTTGTGTTCACCTCCGTCTGACTCAGTTCAGCCCAGACTACAAATGGACTGAAGTGGATAGGCTTTGTTTAACCCTTGTGTTGATCGCTATGGAGTCATCACAAAGAAAGGCTCATTCCTTAAAATTTAGCTGAATTAAGTCCATGATAGTTTTGTGTGCACAACAATCCATTTGAGTCGCAGTGATAGGGAAGCTGTTTCTTGAAATGAAACTGCTTAAAAAGGTTCTTTTTTTTTTCTTTTTTTTCTTTTTAAAAGAACATCCTCCCACCCCATCCAGAAACTTAAATTAATAAAACAGCATTTAAAGAATATGAAGCCCTCCCAAATCTTATTTTCCCAGAATATTTCTATTGAGCCTTCTGCCCCTTTTCAACCAGATATAGGAGTTCTAAGGAATAAGTTCTTCTGAATGAAACCCAGAGCTCTCCCTCTCAGGCTTTTAAACTCCTTGAAAATCAAAATATTGACTCACATTGTATCAAACCTACTTATGCAAAGGCTCACATGATCTCCTTGATGATCATTGCCCAGTGTCCCTTTTGGGCCAAACTGACCTGGGTGTACAAAGAATAATATAGTACAGCAAGCTGAGAAAATGCCAGGTTGTAAGATACTTCATGGCACAAAGTAGACTTTGTTGTTGAGGCAATGAAAGTATAAGCTGCTGGGTTTTGGGGGGGGGTTCTTTTTTGCTTTGGAAACATACCTCACGTATAGTTGTGGTCTTGTTCACAGAGGCATGTGTTAGCTCTGGGGCTTTTTGCCTTTTTTCCCCTCAGCTGGGACTAATAAGGATTTGCTTGTCTAAATATGCTTGATACTTCCATAGATTTTGTCTGGCAAACACATACAGAAACATTGATGTAAACTGTTTACATGTAAGCTAGGCAGTTTGGGTAAGAGTAAGTCTTCTAGAATACATTTGTCCATAGGTTTTTTGGTTTGTTTTTTTTTTACACTTCACTGGTGTGACAGCAAGGCTGTATTAGGATGATTACATTTGATCACTCTGGGTTGCACACAACGTTGATCTTTTTAGAATCATTGAGTATCTTGAGTTGGAAAGGACCCATAAGGATCATTGAGTCCAACTCGGCTTCTCACGGGACTACCTAAAACTAAACCATATCCCTTTTTTCAGGATTTTTAGTAGGACAGAGCAACTTAATTCATCAAGAAAACCTTCTTCATTGTGACCCTGCCAAAAAACAACTGCCCCAAATTCTTTGTAAACACGTTCAGGCCTCTGGTTCCTACTGCAGAGATTCTTCATGAAGTAGGAATGGGGGCAAATTTGGGGAGAGACAGTGCCAATACCTGCTATCTGTTCTCAAGGAAGGTGTCTCTAGTCAGGGCAGCAGACAGGCAAGCAACTGTGTGATCTGGGTTTGAGGGCTGCCAAAAGTCATGCAGAACTGATTTTCAGAAGGGCTGAACTAATTCCCAGCTTTGTGAAGAATTACAACTTCTGAAAAGCTGCCCGTAGGATCCATGTAAGATCATGGAGGGTAGTTTTAAGTGCAATGTCAGTATGAGCTCCCTAGGCTCACTGGCTCCTTCTGTTACGTTTGACTTAACTCGACAACATGGTACAGATCCTTGTTCAAGCTGAATGCCACTTTACTCCACTAACAGTCCATTTAATGCCAGTAATGACTCTTACTGTATGACATGCTATAGGCACTGAGCAAAGGGGTCTGTGAGGCCCTTCCACCATGACCTGCTGAGGTAAGGACTCTTCCTATTTGTCTCATTTGCCTATCAAGCTAGGTAACCAAGAAGGATCAACAAGATTTAAAAATAAGAAAAATGTGTTGAAAAATAAAAAAAATGCATTAGAATAGAGTAATAACAGAGAATAATCAACACATGTATTAGCAGATCAAGTCCCACATGGACATACAAAAGCATTTTGCGTTAAATAAATGCCCAGGGTTTTGAGTCTAAATTGTGATTCAAGGGTTAAAACGCCAAGCACTCGGACTTCGTTGAAGTAAATGGCATCCAGAGGGTTACAAGCCTGTACAAATGACCTGAGCATTTAGATTCCTGCTCCTCTGAAACAGCTACCTGCTGAACTGTTGTTAGATAAACACAGCTGCCAGTAAGGCCAGGCAGTGCAAACCTGTCAGCGCTGCCTCCGGCCAGGACAGCAGAGAAGGGGCAAGAGTTTGCAGGATCTATTGTTTCCACATACTTTTATTATTTATTTACGCAGGGAGGCAGAGTGTTTTTCCATGTCACCGTGTGGTAGCATGGAGCTCTCTCAAGCTGACAGTCCCCTCGGTCACTCTTACCTGGGGGTTCTCCCAGGTCCTTGGTCAGCGCAACATTCTGCAGCGGCCTCAGATTGCAGGGCTTCTGCTCCCTGCAGTATTTTGGAGGTCTAGCTGGTAGCACCCTTTAATACACAGTATCATTTAAAGAGTGTCAGACTTTTTGTGTGTGTGTGTGTGTGTGTGTTAAAGGAATGGCATTGCAGCAATTTCAGAAGCAAAATGTGAGAGTCTTCCAAGCCATAATAATAGGCTAAATGGAGTTACTCTCTTTACAGGTTTTTATTACTACTTCTCGAGGCAGTTTAGCTGAAACCCTCTCCTTTTATAATGCATCATTTGAGCATGAGATTTGCTTAAGGTGGGATTCATCTCACCTAAAGGCAGAGGTTTAAGGGTTGGATGTGAAAGCTGCTTGTTGTTGGATGTCACTATAGTCAATGGGGCTCCTCTGGGGGTCTGATTCCTCTCGCTTGCCTCAGACATCAGTGGTACGCAAGGTGCATGTTCTGTCTTTGCATGGGGAATGTACTGGATGAGTGAATCCCACTTGCATTTCATGGGATGCAAGGCAAGGCACAGAGACTAGGCCAGAACTGGACAACATTTCTCTGGCCCAGTGTATACATACATTCTGGCTGTGTCTTGCTGCAGGGACCTTGGGGCGTGTGGGCTGGAAGGTAACCAAGCCTCACCTGGGCAGCTAGGACTGTTGGGTACATGAGAGTACATACCGGTCTCACCATCTATACCTATGGAGAGAGACCAGAGGTAACTGTCTCCCAGCTATCAGGTTAGCCACCAGCTGCACTCAATGCTAATGAAAGCAGCTCAGGCTCCTTGGAAAAGCTACTGGTTTATACACTTTCCTGATGGCTGCCTTCTCTGTAATGTCTTTAGCCTCCTGCTATACTGTTCTTACTAACTGGGCTGAAGTCCTGCCTTGCTCCAAGTTCCTTTGGGCTCCCTGAGCATTGTGAAGGAGCCAAAAACCAGCTGTATCTACAAGCTGAAAATTGCCAAAGTGCTTGGCAAGGTTGCAGCTGATGGGGAACTGTTGTGTGGATCCCTACACCCTCCCCACAGCCTGAGTGTGGGCAACACACGCTGTACTCCACCAACACTCAGCTGGGACTGGGTCCCTAAGTGGCTGCAGCCAGATGGTGAAAAACTGTGGCAGTCCTGAGAAAGGGATGTGAACTAGAGTACAGTGGTGTAGATTCCTCCTACAGGCACTCTGAACTGCGCCTGTCCGGGGTCATGAGACAAATGGTTTGGGTTGGAAGGGACCTTTAAAGATCATCTAGTTCCAACCCCCCTGCCATGGGCAGGGACACCTTCCTCTAGACCAGGTTGCTCAAAGACCCATCCAACCTGGCCTTGAACACTTCCAGGGATGGGGCATCCACAACCTCTCTGTGCAACCTGTTCCAGTGCCTCACCACCCTCAGAGTAAAGAACTCCTTCTTCACGTCCAATCTAAATCTACACTCTTTCAGTTTAAAACTGTTGCCTTTTGTCCTGTCACTACAGGTGCTGGTAAAAAGTCTCTCTCCATCTTTCTTATAAGGCCCCTTTATATACTGAAATGCTGCAATACCGTCTTCTCTTGTCTAGGCTAAATGACCCCAAACAGCAGGAATTCTGACTACTGCATTCTTGGCAGCATCAGCAATCTCAGATTTTTCCTCCCTGTCACAGGACAGGAAAACCTTTCCAAAGACTGTAGGTTTCTTCACAGGAGTGGAGATAGAGGGAATCTTTACCTCTATGAATTATTGCTTTTAAATGGCCTGTATAACTGCTTTGTAGCACATCGAAGAAAATCCTTTTCTCTAATGCTTTCATGGTATCTGTACCTGGCCTGATGTCCCTTTCCTGAGCTCTTGAAAGACACAGGATGTCACAAGACACATTGTCCAAACACTGTAGGTGCCCTTTCAGTCTTCAGCAAATCTGCAGCTGTAGTAGTCTCCCCTCTGTAAGGAAGGACAGGGAGAAGAAGCCTGCCATTATGCTCCACTCCCTGTCATCACACAAAGGATTATGTCCACTTCATGTCTCTGCCAATTTCGTGATCAGGCAGTTACTTTTTAGCAGTTGCTTTTTTTTGGTTTTTTTTTTTAACAATGTGTAGTGAGCCTGGAGCGGTTAGGGAACTAAAGGCCAAATTCTGTGAATATTTCTCAGTACAGAAGGATACTAGAACAACCAGAAAGGCTCTTGACCTGTATGAGGTAGGTACTTTGACTAGAGCCAGGGGAATCTACTGCTGGAGAGACTCAATGAATCCATTTTTTAAAATAAGCAAAGAATAAATAACTGCATGGAGACAATGTTCTCCAGAAAGGGCTCTGTTCAAATCACTGCTCTGAATTGGGCAGAGGGAGGATTTGAATCTAGTTCTTCCACATCTTAAAGGAGTGTCTTGTCCAGCATGCTAAAGAGAGGAGTTCCCTAAAGAGAAATAAGAAAGAAATTCTTCCTGTCAAACAAGAGAACATTGTCATTTTCCCCTGAGTACTTTGTAAGAACCTTATCTCAGCAAGCCCTAAGGGTTTATTTAGCATCCCATGAAACAGATTTTCAGCCAATGTTGTCTGTATGTAGCTTCTTTTTCCTCCATCACCTTTGGAGTTTTAAACATGGGTTTCCTGCCGCCTTCTTGCCATGGGTTTCTGCTATGAGTATCCTGAGTATATAGAAGACTGAATCTTGATCTTCTGCAAGTCTAAAGCACCGGGGAGATGATATTACCTATGTGTTTGCGGAGATCAGTGTATTCAGAAATAAGGCATTTAGTTCTGCAATATGCCATAGATTGTTCATTATCATTTGAATTGCAAATTAAGCTGCCCTGCTTCAGAAGTGTTTTGTTTGGGCATCTCCATGTTTATCAGATTATTGTGGCAACTGTTTGATATGCATTTTGTTTCTTCACTAACAAAGCTTCTCTTGTTACACCTAAGCGTAATAAAGAAAATAGCCCAGTACATAGGAGAAGTTATGGAGGACTCAAAAGATAAAGTCCAGGAAAATCTTCTGGCCAATGGAGGTAGGTTCTGTGAATGTGGGTTTTTTTAATGCATTGCTGCTGCCTTTGTTTGCGTCAGAATATGAACATGTGGAATTGAAACACTCACATACTAGAAAGGACAACCATCAGCAACATTTTTTGAGAACACATCTAGCCTGTTCCCATTTTTCTCAAAGTTAGCAGAAGCTTTATCCAGCACCAGCTTTGCTTCCAGGACAGTGTTCAGCATCTGGTACTGAACTAGTTTCTAATACCAGAGCTGAGGAGTGAAGAGGAAAGCAGGAGACATCCTTCTTCACTCCTAAAATGACCTAGCCCTGTGCCCTGTATGGGCTGGATCTCTTACAGGCAGCTAAATCTCATTCCGTATGGCTGCATGACATCTGTCAGTGATCTGTTAGTGATTTGCCTTCCCTCCTACAGTGCTGGGATAGATCGCATTGTTAACTGGATTTCTGACATCACGGGTGGACATGTGAGGCAACAGCTCCAAAACATGAAGCTGGGGCTGCACTCACAAGGTTGTTCCAGGGGCTGGCAGGACGTGCTTGTGCTGCTCCAGTTAGGAAGAAATGCCCTCCGGTGGTGTTCTGCCCTGGCTGGCAGGAGTTGGGTAGCAAAGAAGAGCAGGCAGTGACAATAGGCGCACTTTGGACACGCCACGCTCCCCTACACCATCTCTAAGTAGTCAATGTGGTGTTTTTATAACTTCCATGAACTAATTTTCCCTCTTTATTATCTACCATGGTAGTCAAGGCCCTAAAGGGAGCCTGTGTCAAGGACAAAATTAACCTTTAGAAACTGATGGCTCCTAGGTCATTAGACCCTGAGTGTGTTTCAAAGCAAATTCCTCCCCAGCTCTCCTGGCAAAGTACAACAAAACTGGATGTGTTACACATGCTAATTACAGGCTTGTAGAATGACACTTTTAAAAAAACTAAAAGTGCACACTCCATCACCCTTTGACTGCCTGCAATGTTGTACTTCAGAAATGTATGAGTAAAGGATGGGGAGGAAGTTCTTTTAGAAATGTCTTCCTTGCATGACATATGACTGACATTTGATGAGTGCAACTGCTTGACAAGTACAATAATCCCACTTACTGTATTTCAGGGCTAAAGGATAAAATGAAATGTCTCAAAAGTATGTTGAGGATTGATGATTGTGGTGTTACAAGCATGCATTTGTGTGTATTAGTGCTAGAGACAAGTCTTGGTCTGGTTGTAGAGATACAGTGATCAGGTTACGATGGATTTCTCAAGTAACAACCTCGTAGCTTGATCACGATATCCCTATGACTTGAGAAACAACAGGTTTCACTTATTTCCTTTGTTTCCTCTTTTTACACCATTTTCCTTTCCTATCAGCTCTGCATGTGTTGTAATAGAAGGATGTGGAAATTACTTGTATGTGTTACTAATTTCTGTCCTCTGTCTGGATTTGGTCACCCAAACAAATCATATTAAACTAAGACATTAACTTTTCCAAGTTTATTGACTGCATCTTAAAAAATTGAGTCAGCTTTAGTATATGAGAATTCCCTTAATATATTCCAGTGTCATTCTTCATAAGCAGCAGCAACTTTGCTGTGCTAATTCTTCCTCCTCCCCTTTCTGGTTAGCAAAAGGACCTTATGTTGAAGACTTCCTTGAGGCTGTGAAATCAGAAACAAAATTATAAGACATGACTTCTTGCTGCATCATCCTGTTTGACCATTAGTCTGTCCCAACTCAAACTTTGTTTTAAGTTGCACTCTACAAGTTTTCTGATTTTAGCTCATTTGTATATAATCCTGACAGCAGTTTGGTCCATGAACTGATGAAGGTGGTAGCTGTGTGTCTAACAATTGTATGGTTAGATTTACATGAAGAAAAATACAAAGTACTAGAAGATACAGCACTTTTAGTTAAGTGAACACACACATTACTTTCCAGCAGGCACCACTTGGAAGCAGCCATGTGGAGATGTCTCTCTTATAGAGGGTAATGTGTGTTTGTGTAATAAAGGGAATTTTAGTATATTAAAACAGCAGGAAATACTTTATTGCTTATGACAGAATAAGAAATGTGAAATGTAAGTAAACCTTTTCTTTAAAGATTTGGACACAACTCTCTTCCATTTACAGTAACATTAAACCCAAATGAATTTTAAAATTTGGTAAGTGGTGGAATAACTTCATTCTTTATAATGAGCTCAAAACAAAGCAAAATGGCAAGCATAACAATTTTGAAGAATTAAGCGTTTTGAAGGGGAAGTATTTAACTTTGCCTCTTAGAGCTAGGTGAATAAATTAGAGTTATGAGATACTCAGGCTGTGGGGTTCCTGGGCAGCTGTGAGCACATTGGGGTAGGTAGGAAGCATCTCCTGGATGGGCAGCTATCTGAAGTCTTTTAGAATTGACTTTACAGGTTCCATAAATGAGGAGTGCCATTCCAGGAGCATCAGGGTGCTTGGACTACTTGGCATTTTAAGCTCAGTTCTGCTAGTGTGTTCACAGTAGTTTGTGCCATCCCCAAGATCAGGCTGCTTAACTAAACTGCACCAGTGCCAGAGCACTGCTCAGGAGTGAACTTGTAAAACAGGCTGAGAACGTATGCTGTGCTTAACTGCCTGACATTTGAATTCTGCTGAGATTCAAGGAATGTGAGGATAGAAGGGGCATGTGTAGGTCTCCAGGGAACTTTCATATCTCCTCAACTATAAACAGGTCAGTGCCTGTCTTTAAAGAGCCTGTGAATACTCTGTTCCTCCACACAGCCCAGTAATACCATGCTCTTTGCAGGTTTCAGTCCCACTGAATTTAGCAAAGCCTAAGCAAGAAAGCTTGGAAGAGAGGCAGCGGGATGAAATCCTTGTCGCGTACCCCATGCTGAAAAAGAATTTTGTCGCTCAAATATTTTTGACCTCCCTGCCTTCCCCCACAGAGACCATGAGCAAGCACTGCTGGAGAACTGCACACACAGGAGCTGTGTGATAGCTCTCCCTGCCTGCTGCAGTTTTGCCTCCGTTCGGTACCCTGCCTGTGCAGGGGAATTTGCTGATTCCCAGTCAGACCTTAGCAGGAAGGGTTGGATCTTTGCCTCATGACTCCTGTCCATTGGATGGGGGGGAGGTTTACACAGCTGTGGTTTTAGAAAGGGGGAGAACACCATCATGCCAGTGCTCTCTGCCTCCCAGGCAGTTTATCCCTTGCTAAGAAGCCTGTTTCCTCCTAACATAAGACTTTCCATGCTTTGGAAATCTAATAGGGTAAACTGACTCTGTTGAGGAATGAGAGAAGCCCATGGAAAGGATAATGCTCCCCTGCCAAGGGTATTCGGTATCACAGGGTAGAACCCTCAGCTTGGTAGTATGGCAATTATACAACTTTTCACGTTCCTTCTCATGCATCTTGGTTCATAAAGTTTTCCCCACACCCTGGAAGTCCAGCCCACAAGAAATTGTGTTCAAACCTCGCTATGGGACTGAATTAATTGTCTGGACAAGGCAGCAAAGAGCACTGAACATGCCCCGGCATGCCCCTCCTTGGCACCCTGAGCTTGTTTTTCTCCCCATCTCCCCAGAGCAACTTCCCAGATATTCTCCATGTTTACCCTTCTGGTCTGGAAGGAAGCGCACCCTGCAGATGCCCGTTCCTCTGGCCTCTTTGTCTAGACATGGAGACCCTGCCTGCTGCCTTCCTCTAGCCTCCCTAACCTGCAGGGAGACAGTCCCAGCCCCTCTGCTTGTTGTGGCAGCATGCATGACTTTATCCCATCCCATAGAGTTGCCCAAGAACACTATGTAGGGGTGTGTTTGGCATCCTAAGGGCTCTCAAGACTCAGGCAGAGAGCTGTCTGATTTCATGAGCTGCTAGACAAGAATTCCCTCTTTGGTACCATAATGTACCAAGCCTTAATGTTTTCTAATGTTAAGGAGCCTTGGTCTTCAGAGTGAAATGGCATGATCCTATTCTAGGAGCTGGGTGTCATATGTGTCATCTCCCCTCAATTCTGGGCAGAAGCCATGGCTCCCTGCGGTCCAAGTGTGCCTTGTTTTGGGGGGCTGCATGCACGGGGCCTTGCTGTGAATTTCTGTTGTTGTGACTGGATTTATCCATTTAGAGAAATACCGTATAGCTTTGTGCGAGATGGGGAGCTCTGTGTGCAAAGTCAATGAGGAATTCCTCATTGCACCTGAATTTGTTTGATTTCTAGTGAGCGCTTGACTGAATCACAGAGAAATGACGTCAGCTACGCTCTTAATACCTTTGATCAAACTCTCAACAATCCTGAGTATTACTGCTGGTCCTGGGCACAAAGTATTTTTCTGGTAGCTCTTGCTGGGATTAAATCCAGGTGTATTGCAATAATCAAGATTGAGATTACACTGAGAAGCTGTTTCTACTGTGAGGATTGGCTGCATGTTGCTGTGTCCTGCTGATACAGCTAATTTTACAGTAATGCTTGTTCTACACTGTTAGGTGTAATGCAGAAAAGATTTCTGTTTCAGCTTCTATGTTTGGGGATGTTTAGAAAGATGATTAGGTTGGGCATATGATCTGTGTGGATTTCATCTAGATCAAATTTCTATGAGGATTCAGAGGTGGGCTTTTGGTTCACTCCTGTCTCTAATGTCAGCCAAAGTTATGCCTAGGCTATAGCTGGGGACTACTACCCAAACTTTGACCTGCCATCTGGTAAGCTATCTGCTTTCATGCATCTCTTTGCATTTTCAGTTGACCTAATTAGCTACCTGACACGGTTTGAGTGGGACATGGCCAAATATCCCATAAAGCAGCCGCTGAAGAATATATCAGAAGCATTAGCAAAGGTAAATTGTACTCCAAATTTTAAGACATCAGCATGGGGAAGCATATCTTTTGGCAGTTTTTGGTCTCTCATGGCAGTCAGTGAGAGCTTTGCCTTTGGTTTGGGCAGGAACAGGCTCAGAAGCACACACTTTGTACTGAAGCAGTTGATATTACTTTAATTTCTACTGTAATAATAATGGTACATATATTTAAACCTATCCAGTCTGTAAGTATATGGCACTTTATCAGATTTACTTGGGTACATTGACATGCTTTCTGCACTTTAATCCCCTTCATTGTAGTATTTTATTGGTTTTATATACTGCCATATTATTCTCCATTTTGGAGTGCTTTTGTGAAATTATTGGCCTGACATTAAAGCAAACCCATTGCAGTCTGGATGAATTATTTACAAAGTCAGTCCATAAAGAAAGGCATGATGTGTTGTTCAGTATAGATAACAAAAGAAACCATGAGCTTGCTCCTTAGGTACAGCTATAACACACAAAGCAACAGCTAACTGAATCCTACTCTTCTGCCTTTGCCCCAGGGGAGCTCTGACACCGGCTCCTTCTTGGCCACAATCGGGTGGTTTTACAAGGGGCTGACTGCTGTGTTAAGGTGCAGAGGTAGTGAGAGGGGGGCAAGGACAATGCCTCAAGCACTGAGTTGACTGACTTCTTTTTTTACTTTGTTATAGCAAGTGACTCAGATAGAAACAGACCTAAAGACACGATCAGCTGCATACAACAACATTAAAGGAAATTTGCAAAGCCTGGAGAAAAAAACTGTGTAAGTAGCACATGCCTGTTTGCATCTGGAATGCTACATGGCTGAACTGAGGACAGTGCTCGCACCGTTGCTGTCCGGTGGACCATGTGTGTTCTGGTGGGAACAAATTTTTCTGGCTTTGGGGCATGCTGAGCATCTACAGACCCAGTGAAAGCTGGAGGCGGGGAGCTGGTGTGATCAGCATGTCTCAAAATCAGCTCAGGGAGACTGCAGTTCCTAATATGATTTTATTGGCAGTGTGAGCAGACAGTCTTGGAAAGAGTCAAAACCAAATGCGCTCTACTGTTCTGATGAGATTTCAGGGATTCAGAAATTAGATGAGCTGGGTCAGCTGGTGGATTCCTTTGCAGGACAGAACTGTTTCCTATGTTCTGAACAGCATTTGCAGAGCTCCCATAGGAAACAGCTCTGTCTTGCTTGTTGCCGCACCTCACCAGCATCCCACTTACTTTTTTCTTTTCTTTGTCCCATTATGTTGGTCCAGGTAATGCCTTGTCAGGGGTCCCCAAATGTTCTCTCTCCTGTCTTCAACTGCTTGTGGTCTTTACTTATGTCAGTGCTGATACCTGGATTTTTTTCCAGGGTATCACTGGGGAGAATAGTAAATTCCAGTAAGTAGTAAATTTAAAGCAACTTAGATGATGCTGTGCAAGCCCTTGCCCAACACATGCTCATATGTGCCACTCTTTCCTACTCAGGCCCTTTGCTCTGGGCACAGGACACAGGTCCTTGCCTTCCACAAATACAGGGTGGGTGATGAGTGGATTGAGAGCAGCCCTGCGGAGAAGGACTTGGGGGTATTAGTGGATGAAAAACTGTATATGAGCCAGCAATGTGCACTTGCAGCCCAGAAAGCCAACCATATCCTGAGCTGCATCAAAAGCAGCGTGGCCAGCAGGTCGAGGGAGGTGATTCTGCCCCTCTGCTCCGCTCTGGTGAGACCCCATCTGCAGTCCTGTGTTCAGTTCTGGGGCCTCCAAAGTAAGAAAGACATGGACCTGTTGGAGCAGGTCCAGAGGAGGGCCACAAAAATGATCAGAGGGATGGAACACCTCTCCTGTGAGAACAGGCTGAGAGAGGTGGGGTTGTTCAGCGTGGAGAAGAGAAGGCTCCAGGGAGACCTTACTGCAGCCTTTCAGTACTTAAAGGGGGCCCACAAGAAAGCCAGAGAGGGACTTTTTACAAGGGCATGGAGTGATAGGACAAGGGGTAATGGCTTTAAACTGAAAGAAGGTAGGTTTAGATTAGATGTAAGGAAGAAGTTCTTTACTGTGAGGGTGGTGAGGCGGTGGAACAGGTTGCCCAGAGAGGCTGTGGATTCCCTGTCCCTGGAAGTGTCCAAGGCCAGGTTGGATGGGGCTTTGAGCAACCTGGTCTAGTGGAAGGTGTCCCTGCCCATGGCAGGGGGGTTGGAACTAGATGATCTTTAACATCCCTTCCAACCTAAACCATTCTATGATTCTATGATTCCTGGCACTGCAGCCAGACAGGCTGGCAGCCTCCCTAGAAACCAGCCTTTACCCAAGGCAGATAGTCACAGAGGCTCACACCAAAGTCCAGAGTGGCTTGAATTTCGCTCTGACTGTGGAGCTAAAATGAGCATGCCTGGCACCAACTCCACTGAACCCAAGGAGAAACCACAGAAAAAAATACTTCCAGGTGGTGGTTCAGAATGAGTTTGTCAAAAAGCCCGCTATCCCTTATGGTGACCTGCTCAACATGGGGACTGCAGTGCCCACGAGGGTCAGCAGAGCCAGGTCACAGTTACATCTCCCTCTCTCTCTGCTGAGTTCCTGTGTCCATGCCTCACCACCGCCAGCCAGCACCACTGGCCTGTGCTTCCAGCTTGACATAGACAGTCTTAGACATGTTTGTCTCAGGCTGCGTGCATGTGGATAATCATGGGCAGGAGGGACAAGGGGACGTTAGCTCCCATTTCTCTTTTCTTGGCACCATTTGTATTCCCAACCCACTCTTGCAGCATCTCTCCAGCTTCCATGTCAGCTTTAAGCACCTGGAGAGAGGAAGAAGCTCTGTGTGGGGAACATGAGAAGTGCCAGGCCTCCAGCAAGGTGATGAGGGAGAGGAACGGAGACCTTGTGGTCCAGGTCTATTGTCCTCTCACCCTCCCATCCACCTTTAAATGCTGGCTTCTCTGGTGACTACCAGTGCCAGCTAGCTTGGCTTGAACAAACATCTAATAAGATGTTACCGGCCAGTTAATTAGTGTTTAGACTGGGACAGAGAACCTCAAACCAAAACCTACTGGTTTAGGTCCTTTTTCACTCCTGCCCTGCCACAGGGAGGGCAGCTGCTCTCTTCCCACACACACCTAGTGCCTACCAGCCATGCCCGGCCAGCCCCAGCCGCCTACACTTCCTGAGTGTGCAGCAGTAGTAGGACTCAATGTGATCAAGTGGGCTCCTGCTGTGAAGAGACCACCTCCTGCAGGTCCCACGTGCATACCAGACTGCTGCTCCCACTTGTCCGTGGCAGTCCAGGTGTGCCAGGGTTGCTTTGATGGCTTCAGTCCATACTAACATTGCTTACTCTGACTGAAGCACGGTCACACAGGCAGCTCAACAGGCAGCCTGAGAAGGCAGGTGCCTCCTGCAAGATGCAGCGATGACCAGGAGTGGGATGGTAACTTCAGATGTGCGCTTCCCAAGCATCTACACCCTTAATGTAGAAACAATAGCAGCAGAATGGTGTAATTTCACATAAAGGGCATAAACTAGCTAGTCACCAATATTCTGCCATTAGTAGTAGTTCCTTTTTTATTCTTTTTAGTTGCAGTAAAAATAACTAAATAGCCATTTTAGAAGTGTAGACGTGTCCTTTAGCCACCTCCTTCCTGGTCGCCTTCTACCCCAGTATGTACTATTAGCAACTATAACCACAGCACAATACCTCCAGTGTGCTGCTGCTGGGTTCCTGCTAATGTTATTTTTCCTTTGTCTTCTTCACCGTAGGGGAAATCTGCTGACTCGGACCCTAGCAGACATTGTGCATAAAGAAGACTTTGTTCTGAATTCCGAGTATCTTATCACGCTGCTCGTTGTGGTGCCAAAGTAAGGCAATAGTGCGTGCACACACGCTCAATGTGGCATTGAGTTTCAGGCCTAAGCACTGGATCCAGGCAATACTGGATGAGGTTGGGGCAGCCCATCAGCACCCTGACTGGGGCACGGGTGGAGCGGTTAGCAAAGAGGAAAGAACATTTTCTGCCAAGGGTGGTGCTGGCACGAAAGAAAGAGACAAAGACTGCTCTGAACTTGGAGCAGGACAGAATTGGGATGCAGGTTTTTAATGGTTACAGAGTGCATTCTCAAACGGCCTCCTGGTAGGAATAGTATGAGTTAAAAAAAAGAGAAAACCAGATTCTTACTGGAGCTTAGCCAGTTTATAAAAGGAATTAGACCTGTCAAGCTCACAAGGCCTTTGCTGGCTGTGTGTTCGTAAATGCCTGCAAGTAGGATGACTGCCATCACCATCAGTTGTGAAGTTATGCAACATCCTTCCCAGAAGCCTACACAAAACTTTTCCTCTCCGTATAGCTCTGTCCCAAGATACACATACAGTACCATCACTATTTTGTCTGAAAACCATGTTACAAAAAGCTATCTGAGGTAAGTTTGTTGAGTTTATTATCTGCACACTCTTTCAGATTCCCCCTATAAACAGGCTTCTTGCTTTGCAAACTCTTACCATGCCCTTGACCCCTTTCTCCCAGCGCTGGCACTTACCTTGTTTGCACTGATCAGCTCTGGGATTGCGGATAGCAGATGTACCACACCTACCATGGATCAGGGGCAGCTTGTGCAGGGGTCCTGGAGCATGGGATGCTGTGTGGCAGCCTGGAAGTATGTGCCAAAAGCCACATCCTTCCCACCATCAGCTTCCTGCTCTGGGCCCTTCCTCATGCCAAGACCCAAAGTGAGGATTGCAGTGTTGAGGGAAACATCTCCCTAGCTGGTGACTAGGAGAGGAAAGGATAGGAGAGGCTTAATGTATCTTAATCACATAACCAGCACAATGAGCTCCAACCCTTCTATCCTAAGCCGTTAGCTTAATTATTTATCAACACATTTGCTTTCTGGTATGTAGTATTTATTTACTGTGCTTTTTTTGTGTTGCTCAAAGGTCAAGCTATGTACAGTGGCAGAAGACCTATGAATCCCTCTCCGATATGGTAGTGCCTCGCTCCACCAAGTAAGTGAAATTCCAAATTAAGGTCCCTGTTTGTTTCAGACATCCCTGCCATATTTCAGCCCCTGAAATTGCTGGATCCTGGAAGGAACCACTTGTGTAACCCATGGGCTCCATGTTAACATATAGATTTGCCTAATCTCATTCTCAATTGAAATCAGAAATTACCCTCTTGAAGGGAAGTGCAGATGAAAGGAAAAAAAAAAATCATTACTTTTTTTTTACAATTAGCTTGTTGTTCCCTTTTCCAGTAATCTAGTTCTTTCTACTTTCAACCAGGGCCTTTGCTTTTTGTGTAAAACACACAATTTGTTACAGTAATCCAGGCATAATTCAGTCTCCTGGTTTCCCCTCCCAGGTTCCTGTGAAAATTATCTCAGCTGAACACAGGACATTCAGCCACATGCAATCACATACAACTCTATGAAAACTACTTTTGACAAAGATCAAACACTGTATTTGCATCTTTAATTGCTTCCTGCTGTAGAATAGGGTAATTCACTGTACTGTCATTTGCATTAGCAAATGCCATATTAACTTATCCTGTCACCTGGACTAAAAAATCCTTCCCGGGAATTATATATTCCACTGCTCAGTTCATGCACACCATGAGGTCCAATCCAGGGCACAAGAGGTGACTGCTATTATCTGAAATGGAAGAAGTGAAAAGCACAGAGAAAGAAGAAAGCTGTTTCCTACTACCTGTCTCAAAAAACAGAAGTGCATGGAAAGTGGGGGAATGTTACCAGGAAACACAGTAAAATCAGACAGGCAGAATGTGCGTGTACTACAATGGGTTCAGGAACTTAATTCATGGGAGTTTTACACTTGAGATAGCATAGCCAGTGTTTTAGTAAAGACTTAAGCTCCCTATTTCAGTCACAGCAGTTCTTGAAAAGCAGGGTGTTGTTTAGTATGATAAATGAAAAAAAGAACTGCAAAAGAAGGTGGTAAAGAAGGTATGAGGGATTTGCCATGTCAAATCACAGCAGTGGATTTCCCTCTCACAGAATGATTGCTGAGGATGCAGAGGGAGGACTCTTCACTGTGACCCTATTTAGAAAAGTGATGGATGACTTCAAGGCTAAAGCCAGGGAGAACAGGTAAGAAGCACCAATTGCTAGGCAGCACAGGCTAGCAAGCAGGTGTAAGGCGAGGCTTGTTCTGTGTGCAGTACAGCTGAATCCATCACTGGTTTTCAGGACTTGTTTACTGTTTGGGCTGCTGCTGGTCCTAAAGCCATGAGAAGGCAGGGTGGAAGGAGCTGTGGCAGTAGATACAGCAGCAATCCTGTTCTTTAAGGACCAGACTACAGATCCTGGAATTGTCCTTCCCGCTCTCATGCTACTGACAGCAGGAAGCTTGCTTTCTGTGGGTGACTTCAACTCCCACCCTCCACATACCTGATCTGGTTAAATGGCTAGCAACTTTGAAACATCCTGTACCCACTTCTCCAGAAACAAAAGAAATGAGTGTGCGTATTGCTTGGACTATGGCTTGTGAGAGCAAATGTCATTCAATTGTAGGTTCATGGTTCGAGAGTTTTATTTTGATGAGAAGGAACTGAAATGTGAGAAGGAAGAGCTGATGAAATTAGCTTCCGATAAGAAACAACAATATGTAAGTAGCACATGAAGTTGATGGCCTACATAATGACAGCCTCTGCTACCAGTGCGCCTAAGCACTTCTCAGAAATGGCTTTATGGTTCCAACAGACTCCTGTGAGCTCCATTTAGCTCAGAAAACTGAGGCACAGGATAGATAACACAATTTGCCCAAGGTCACTTGAGTTTCTGATAAACTGGGAGCCACTAACAGGCTGCCTGAGAATTATCTCAGCAGCCCGTGATGGATTCAGTGGTGTTAGCTATGGAGCTGCTTCACACAGCAAGGGGATCACAATACTGTTGTATCTGTTCTCATAGGGCCCGTTACTGCGCTGGCTGAAAGTAAACTTCAGCGAAGCATTTGTGGCTTGGATTCACGTGAAAGCCTTGAGAGTTTTTGTTGAATCTGTCCTGAGGTAAGTGGGTAAACACGCAGTGCTGGCAGACATTCCTACAGAAGTCAAAATCCACAGCTGGAGCAGTTTCTTTGTGGGAGGGAACATCCCTTACACACCTAATTCCAGGAGCTAACAGGAGACAATACAGATGACCACAAAAAAGGTGACGTACAAAGTTGATGAACAGTTCTTTGGGGGCACTTATAGGGAAGTGGAAAACAAAGACACCATTTAGTTGACTTTCAGCTTCAAAACCAAAATGCTTTCAGATAAGGAGGCAGCACACCACCACTGACATTGTTTCTGCAATGTACCATCAGCTAGCATGCCAGGAGAGAGAGAGAGAAGGGCAGGAGCGGAAAGGTGTGCCCCTTCCCAGCAGACGATTGTGTATGTTGATGTGTTTCAAGGTATGGCCTCCCAGTGAATTTCCAAGCAATGCTGCTGCAGCCAAATAGGAAGTCTGTAAAACGCCTCAGAGATGTCCTAAACGTGGTCTTCAAACACCTGGATGAAGTTGCAGCAGCAAGTATAATGGACGTATGTATTTGGACTGCAAGTGCACATGCTCTAGCTTGTCTCAGCTTGGATAAATGTTAACACTTTCACGGTCCAGGGGCTAGAGCATGCATCTCCTCACATCTTGCAATGCGAGGAGCCCTGGATGCACCTCTAATCCCTCCAGTGGTTAGACTGGATTAGGGTAACAGGTAGGCTCAGGTGATGATGGAAATGCGTAGAGATTGCTTAGGTTTTCTGTTAAAACAGCTGATGTTTACAGCTACCAGACTGAAATAGGTCTGCTCAATTATGGCAGTTCCTCCAGGTAAAAAGCTTCAACTCTTCTATAAACATTCAGATCAACACAAGCAAGACAAATGAATGCAGAATTAAATGCTAGGACTCTGACACCTCAATCCCCTGTAAAAGGCTGTCATTGACTAAATACCTCAATCTAGACCTTCAGCAAGCAGTAGTTGCTTTCTCCCACCGCATATCTTGAGTGTACAAACAATTTAGGATAAACCACTAGGCATTAAACCAGCAAGCACAAAATTCCCAGTGCATGAAGAAAGGAGAAAGAAATTAGTTGCTCTAGAGCCGAAGCACACAAAAATGCTACAATACATGTTCATGAAGTTGCAACAAAGCATGAATTCTCAATGCTAACTGTATTAGGTAGCCTGAAAATACCAAGCAAATGCCAGATTCTCAGTGGCAAATTCCCCATCTTAAGCACAGCAGATACAAAACTCCATTCCACCTGTGGAAGAGGAGCACAAAAGCAATCTGCTGTAGCTTGGAACTGTGCAAGTTTGTTTACTGGTACTAAAGTCATATTGTTTCCTTTTGCAGCCTGGCATGGACATCCCTGGTTTACAACTGAGTAATCAAGAATACTATCCTTATGTCTATTTCAAGATTGACCTCAGTCTTCTTGACTGCAGTTAAAGAAAAATTGCTCAAGCTTCATCTATTAATTTTCCAAGACCCTAATGTTACGGTAAAAAAATCTTTAGCTACTGAAAGTCAAATTAAAATGCAGATGCTGTAGCAGGATAATTGCATAAGATCTTCCTACCCCTTCCAGTAATTTTTACATTTACAAAGTGACTTCAACGTAAGTCTCCCTTGTTCATAGTTTTACAAAAACATATTTCAGAGGCAGGAAGTACTATGGTAGTATTTATTTTTTTTGGTAAGTTACAAAGATGGAATATCTACTGGACTTGAAATAAAACAATTTAAAAAGTGTGGTGGCTAATGGATCTGCTAGGTGTACACAGTCCTGGTTTTCTAACAAAGCAAACTTAAAAAAAACCCAAAAAAGTAGAAAGCATCAGAGCAAAACCCAAAGGTTTTAAATTTAAAAAAAGCTTAAGAAGAAAGATCCTGAAAATTGCTGTGGAACTTATTGTAGTATGACTTGTAGTCCCAAGTACTCATAAGCTTAGTTTTTGCCAAGACATCTCAGTTAGAACAGTTCCATTAGATCTCATCTGCTGGGATGACTTAGAGTTGGAGCACATTTCCTGCACCAAATCAGCAGTCAAGTTACTGTTGGCTACCAGTGGTTCTTCCACTGCCTTTCGTAGGTATGAGCTACAGGCAATCTCTTACAGATACTAGATGACAAATACCCATATTAAGTTATTTCCTTGAAAGGAGGGGAAACTTTCAGTTCTGTCATTCCTTACTTATAAACAAGCTGATCACTTCACTAGACACCAGTACATAAGACATGGAGAGCAACAAAATATAGTAGTATTTTTATTAAAGAAAAAGCAGCAGTAACCATCCCCATTCCCAGTCCTGATTCCCCTTCCAAGGAACTAGCAATTTCAAATCAAAGCAATGCCAGATGGGAAGTGAAGAAATATTACCCAATTTGCTGGAGACAGCACCATGGTGTTTTTCTGTTAGCACCTGGAAGTCCTCATGCCCTAAAACAGGGATTAGCTTCATCACTAATCCTGGGGAAAAGACCAACAGCTCCCAGTGTCTCCAATTGCAGCAGCAACCCCACTTCCATTGTATTAATGATCTTACAAATTCTGGCACAAAGAAGGAGAAAGGCCCTGAGAAGGAATAGGAAGACTGAAAAGCATTTAAACCAAGATTCTCTGTCTAATCAGGCTTTAGGCCAAACTGTCAAGATCATTCACAGCAAGGGGGTGGTTCAGGACTCCCCTCTGCACCATCCTCTATTCTACTGTTCATTTTTCAAAAGTCATCCAAAATTGGATAGCTTTTATCATGTGCACCTTTGTTACTCTATACAAGACTAACGCTGTGTGTCAAAAATAATTGTTTTATTCTTTAATTGAAACAGAAGCTGACCAGGTTCCACCTCCATGAAAAAAATATCACATTTAAAATTGGTTACATTAACAGCCTCCAGTAACACTCAAACAGCACACTATCAACAAAATAAAAACCAAGATGTTCCAAAGAAATATCCATGTTGTCCTCAAAATATTTGTTACACAGAATACAATCAATCAAGTTTACTGGTTATGACAATTCATAGAATTTCTGCAATGTTTTCTTGAGATGTGTACAGTTCACTGCTGCAGTGTATCAGATAGCACAGTGTGTCAGGTGCTATTTCTCCATAAAAAGGCCACTGGAATATCCATCCAATTGTGAATCAGGTTGCAAACTACTGCACAAACTCTCCCAAGAAAAGAAGTTTCCTGAAGATATCACAGCTCATCTTTATCCCAGTCATCCAGATCCACATCACTGAGATCAATATCATCTTCAACTGGAAGCTGTGAAAAAGGGAAGGTTTCAAGCACACATTTAGAAATGCTTAACACCAGGACATCACTAACTTTGAAAGATGCTTACTTCATCCTGAGAGTAAAGCTCCCTCCTGTCATCTCTTTCATGAAATCTCAAATGTATTAGCACAGGACAAGTGATCAGAGTTTAGACTAGAAGGTTGTTTTCTACCAATAAAAATGCTCCAGATAAAGGCAAATACAGATAAACTATGTAACAAAACTACTACCATATTCTATATTTTAATTCCATCTGAAGTAGATCAAAGGATTGTAGTAACTTTGTTTTTTACAGCAATGTTGAACCTTAAGAACATACTTAATCACTGTGTTATTTACTACACAGACTTTATCTTACAAACTTTGACATTAAGACTTTGACGGTAATATCAGCATTTTGCAGAATCAAAGTCTCCACAACATTCAGGTCTTGAATGCATACACTACCACCTCCTTTACTCAGCATAGGTAATAACACATTTCAGCCTCAAGGGATTCAACTTTCAGATTACATCCTAACAGCTAGGCAGGAGTACCTGTCCACAACATCAGATGATGAATCTGGTGTTTGGTCTGGTGGCAGGATTTAAATAATGGGAAACTGTCAACACAACTTGCCATGATCTTTAAAGAACAAGATTTTTCACACTGCCAGTTCTTAGTTAATCTATGCAGTCATTTCTGAACCTAGCAAATCATCAGCACTTTTAGAGATGGAGCACCTCTTACCTCACCATCTTTGCCATCCCAAGGTTCAACTGAATGAATTTTAGGGAAAGCTCCACCACCCACTGGTGCTGTAGAGCCACGACCAACAGATAGTTCCCTGAGAAAAAACAAGTTAAAGTTAAATTTAAGAAGTTTCTCCAGTCTCCATCCACCTGGAACAGCACCCACTTCACATAAAAGGAAGTAAACTTTGAGATGTCATCTCTTGAAGCAAATCTAAACTGTCCAGAAGCAAAAGCTTTTCTAATTGAGAAGCAGAAAGTGATAGAGCCCTTAAAGCAGCATTGCAGATTTACAACTAGATCCAAAGAGACAAACTATGTGAGCTACACTATTTTGTATTTCAGCAGTTGTCATGGTTTAACCCCAGCCAGCAACTAAGCACCACGCAGCCGCTCACTCACTCCCCCCCATCCAGCAGGATGGGGGAGAAAATTGGGAAAAAGTAAAACTTGTGGGTTGAGATAAGAACAGTTTAATAGAACAGAAAAGAAGAAACTAATAATGATAATGATAACACTAATAAAATGACAACAGTAGTAAGAAAAGGATTGGAATGTACAAATGATGCACAGGGCAATTACTCACCACCTGCTGACCGACACCCAGCTAGTCCCCGAGCAGCGATTCCCCGCCCCCCACTTCCCAGTTCCTATACTAGATGGGACGTCACATGGTATGGAATACACTGTTGGCCAGTTTGGGTCAGGTGCCCTGGCTGTGTCCTGTGCCAAGTTCTTGTGCCCGTCCAGCTTTCTCGCTGGCTGGGCATGAGAAGCTGAAAAATCCTTGACTTTAGTCTAAACACTACTTAGCAACAACTGAAGACATCAGTGTTATCAACATTCTTCACATACTGAACTCAAAACATAGCACTGTACCAGCTACTAGGAAGACAGTTAACTCTATCCCAGCTGAAACCAGGACAGCAGTGTAACAATCATGGATAAATACAGCCCCTTTAACAGTATGTTTACCACTTAAGACAACTCCAAAAGGAGTCTGTAATTCTAGTTTTGAAAGTCACCTGCAACTGTTAACTTGAAATTACTAGTGATTTTTTTAGTGGAGGCTAAGCCTCCACAGGTTACAATGGGTATGAGGTATTTGAGACACTCCATCTTGCACTTGCTAGTTAGGCTTGCTCAAAAAGCCTAACATTAAAATCCTGAAGAGCTAATCCCTTTGCATTCTTTCAGAAGCAAATAAGACTGCATCAGCATTCCTCATTAGATGGAGTCTAGAATTTTTATGCTTGTCTCAGTGCCGACTTCCTTACTTTTGGTCAACAGTGTTGAGACTGTCTATTAAATTACAAAAGCTGCACACAGCAAGCTGAGTTAACAGCCAGCTACATTGACTGTGCTTTTACTGCTTTCTTTAGGCAGTACAGCTGCACTGAAGTGTCAGGTAAGAGATTATTCTAGCAAGTATTGCTGTGTAGTAAGACAATACCAAACCAATTATCTAATGTAATATAAGCTGTTAAGTTGGCTGTTGTGTCCTGGAAGCACCATCCACCCTTACCAGGAAAGGCCTCACTAAGATGGATTTTGTAGACTAAGGGAATTTGCCATGTCTGAGAAAAGGCAAACATTTCTCTCACATGCATTAGTACAGACTGCCTGGTATTACTCTTCCTGCATCTGAATCCTAAATTTTAGCTGATGCTCTGAGAACACTCCCTTTTTGGCATAAAGAAGAAAGTCTGATCACTTACACAGGTAAGAGAATATAGCACTGTTTCCATTAACCCAGCAGGAACAGGGTTGAATTAACATGCTGCTTATGGCAAGGTGGCAAAAGAGACTGCTGTACTTTTGCAATTCTGACTGTCCTCTGACATTCTCCAAGCAAGGACATAGAAATAACACTGCTAATGTAAGCTCTCAAAGGCTCTTACATACCTTATGGCAGCTGGTGTTTTATCCAGAAGCAGAGTTCCCACTTCACTTTGACCATGCTTAAAGTAACAGTTTAACTGCACTGTTTCAGTGCTGCTGCCACCTTCTATGCTCCTGTCCATTTCCCTTCCCCATTCAATTCTTCTCAGCACTGGCTCTTGCCCAACTACGCAAGCGGCAGTTTCAGGGAACTTGAGCTGAGCAGAGAGCTATTGACTTTTTGGATGGATTGCTTCAGCTCTCCCGATTAGCTTACTGGATGCCAGGGGAATGGGGAAGGGGAAGACAGGAATAGATGAACAGCAACATACAGAACCTCAACAGCACCCGTTTAGATTCCCAAACTGGGAACTTCCCAATTACTAATCAGAGTGCACCACTTGAATTAATTAGTATTGATTACCAAGTCCCATTAATTTCTTGAGCTACCAGAGAACCAGAATTTCTCGATCAAAGCTCACTTCTGTTCTCAAAAGTTGTGCTAAAACTACCATTTAAGTCTAAATGATCAGCTACTTAATTCTGTCCACCACAAAAAGGTAGCGACTGCTTTAGTAGTTGCAATTCCCACTGAAATCATTCCCTTACTCCAGTGAATGCTCATCCTCTTAATTCTCTTAACTGTGCAAGTCTTGTCAGATCCAGGAGAGCCTGATTTTGGTCTGAACAGTCTCAGCCCCAGTTACAGAAACATTTAAGTCACTTAAAGATTTCATACCTGAGAAACTCATTAATCCCTTGCTCACTGAACGATCCTTTCAGAAGGGCAAATTTCATCTTCCGAGCATTAACAGCTGCCATTGCTGGATAACCAAAGCCTCCAATCCCCAGAGAGCTCTCAAGATCTGACTGAGCACCTGCTTCTGTCCACAGCCACCTTGAGGAAAAGATAAAATAGAAAATGAATAATTAGGATAGGCACTACAATCATTTTGAAGTTGCACATATCCTGCAACTCTGCAGAGTTCAGGCTGGGCTCTGAACTGCCCTTGACAGTGTCAACTGTTACTGAAGTCAGCAGGGACTAGAGGGTCCCAATCTTGAACCATGTAACAGAAGAAAGCCCTTCCTCAACAACACCTCTAGGCCAACTCCATGCTCACAGCCACTGAAAGCTGGATCAGAACAACAGCTGTGAAAGAGTCCAGGGAAAGAACTATGTTACCAATCTGAACGAATTACACTTCAGCCTATACTAAGTAAGGTTTAAAATGGCTCAAGTCACAGATCTAAACATGACAAAGTACCGCCCAAAGCACACTGTAGAGGATTTCTGGCCAAAGACTGAAAGACCACTATTTCACTCAGTATTAGTGCCTCACTGGTCAGGTCTCAGTTCCTCCAATGCTTAGTAAGTCCCCTGAAGGACCTCTGGAATCAGCCAATCTCAGCATTTTCCCCCAGGCTTTCATGCCATTTCACGCCCTTTTCACAGCAGTCAGTGTGTCAGAACAACTCTCACTTCCCAGAGAAGTCCCACAGATCCTAACCTCTATTTGAGAGGAGGAGAAAAGGCAAAACCTGCTGGCCTGCTTCTCTGAGAGCACGAAACTTGTTAATAAACTGCAATTTACTTTTTTTTTGTTAAGAATTCAGCAGTCATACCAGCGGACTTACCCACCAGCAAAAGACTCTAAAAGAAACTGGATAAATACTGCCCCAAAATATTTTAGTATTCAGAACAAGAGTAAAAGATGCTTAACCTGATCTCATTAATGCTTAGATATCACTTGTAAATGCAGGATTTGAGAGGTGGATGAAAAGAAAAAAAACAATCAGCAGTTTATTCTAAAGCCACAGCACCCCCTCCCGCAGTACAGTTAGAATACCAACATATACCATACTGAACAAGGAACAACTCTTACCTGCAGATGAATCACTCATACAAATTCCATCCTGTTATCTCTAAAAACACTCACATCTTTTCCAAGAGGACCAGTCTACAACGACACTTACCCCCACATTTTCTTTTTGTATTTTTCAGCCATTTTTAACATGACATCAAGGTAAGAATTCCTCCCTGAAGCTCCTGTTTGTTAGACAGAATTGGACAAGTTAAAAACTACAACTAAATGCTTCAAGTGACAAATTCATACAGAAGTCTGCTTGCTTGTATGTCTACCTGTGTCAAGAATATGAGGCAGGACAGAAATGATGCAGAGCTGATGAGCATCACAGGTACTCTTCAGAACATCTTCGTTAATTATCTAGAAGAAAGCCACAGAAAGTCAGTAAGAGTAAGACTTGGTTACCCAGCTGTGACCGCACTTCCCTCCAACAGCCTATCAACTCTATCCTACAAGGTAATAAGCACTGAAGCAACTTGACACAAAAAGCTTACAAGCCTCTCCTACTTCACTGGTCCCCCAACACAAGATTGATTACAAAGAGTTCACAAAATCTTCTGTTGAGACTTGCAGCAACAGGAAATAAGCAATACCAAATAAGGTTTACAGAGAGCACGGTAAGATACCACTTCTTGCTCCAAATCCCTGTCCTTGGACCAGGGCTGGAAACAGCACACTCATACGCCTATGCATATGCCTATAGGTTTCATTCATGGTGCTGCTAGCATAAGGAGAGCCAGCAGGGTGCAGCATTTGCTGAAGATGAGGACATTTCATCAACATTAACACAGCAATACCATTTTTGTGTGATCTACCTTAAAAAGGAATCAACCCATTTATCTACATCAGTGGTCTCCAAATTTTGATTGTGCACCCCTATCAGTAAAAAATTTTCTAAGCAAGCAGCCCTGATATATGTATTTTAATTATATACATGTACTACTGTACTAACGTATACATTATAAAGCATACAGAAAATAGACATTTTAAAAGGATAACAAGGATGAAATAAACATTTTAAAATATCTTTAAGTTTATTAATGGTACAAATTTTTTTTTTCCTGCACCCCAAGGGGTTGTCTTGCATGCACCCCACTTTGGGGACAACTGATCACCATTTCAAATCTACCAACATCAAGCTGAAACTAGAAGTCACCACATAGAGGGTGGAATTTTTTGGCCAACAAGCAAGATTAGTCATCATGCATCTCCTAATGGATGGCTTACAAATGACAAAACCCTGCCCTCTTGTAAAAAAAAAAAAAGGTGTGGCACAGAACCCAACATTTTGACTCTTCCTCAAGAGAGGATTCAGACACTCTGGCACCATTCTGTCAGTGCCTTCAATGTATCAATTCTGATAATCTTTCAGTCAACAACAAATTCACAGTAAAAAAATAACAGAAAGCTGAATGATCAGTCTTGCCATCCTTGACCTGCTGCAAAACAGTGTGCAAGCAGCATATTTAGGCTGTTTTTACAGTTGATACAGTCCTGTAAAAACTGCTGCAAAGGATATGAAGGAAAAGCACTTTGAAAAAAAATGATGTAGAGGTACCTCCAGGAGCTCAGGTGGTGGTGCATTATCAGAAAACAGATCCAGAGCACGAGCAATGATATCAGATCTAGTTCTCCCACCATCATAATCAACAGGGTCTTCTCCTTTCTGGAAGATTTTAATGGTGGGAAATCCACGAATCTGAAAGACAAGTTTAAGCCATCAGCTCAAATAAATCCAAATATTTATGGTGGAAGTTATCTGCTACTCTGATGTGTTCTAGATTAAGAGAAAGGGAAGAGAGAACATCTACATGAATCCAGTCTCACAGCAGGTTATAACTGAACCTGAACAATTTTCTAGCTTCCTACTTGTGCAACAATTCAAAACAAAGTTAACACACACTGAAATACTGTTTTAAGTTTTAGGCCTGATGAATCAGCAATGGTGTCACCTCAATTTAGACACACCAAGCACTGCAGGGTTAAGTGCCATGAGGACTATCTTAACTCTTTGTATTTATTAGACATTAGTTACCCATTTTATCTGTAGGGAAACAGCACTGTGGCTACATGGCAACAAGTGGATCTTAAGCTCCCTCTGCTACATTTCCAGTAAAACTTGTTCAGTGTTCATGCTGATTGCCAGCCACATACACTTAAAGGTAAACTAAGCAGCACACTAAGTTCCCTGTACTGTATTAAAAAATTCAAGAGTATCAGTTCACTCTGGGCACACATCATAGCTGATCTGGGCAGCTAATATTGTTGGATCCCTGACAACTGGCTCCAACATGTACAGGTACATGTGCAGGTTCTGAAGATGCTCAGCGAGCACAAACAGTCTGAAAGGAGAGATCTCTCACTTCAGATGATAAAGGTATACAAGATCTTACAGAAATGAACAGCCTTTTTCATCAGCATCATCCAGATTTATTCCTTTCTTCTCACTCCATTTACTTATATTGTTACTGACATTCAGGAATGAATTATTTGGGGAAAAATGGTATGTGTCACTTAACATTATTTTTAGCACAAAACACTTAAGAGGTACCAGATTAAGGAACAGTTCAGTAAGCATTAAAGGGAAATCTGACATGCTAAAGATGGAAAGGAAATTGTAACCACTGCAGAGACATTTACCCCGTATCGGCCTGCCAGCATCTGATTGACTGTTGCATCTACTGCAGCCAGCTTTACTTTTCCCTTTGTTTGTTCTTTCACCTCAGTGGCAGCAGCTGCCCATTCTGGTTCCAGGCTGAAAAACAAAGAGTACAAGTGCTCTAAGCTCTCTTAGAGCTAGCAAAAGTATACCACATTCCACCATTCCGTAGCATACTCCACTCAGGGAAAAAAATAAAGTCTCTGCAGAGAACGACAGCTAGGAGGGTTATTCCAAATGAGACTGAAGTCCTGCAACTGAAGAAATGAAAAGGTTAATAAAAGTTCTGGATCTTATTTCCACTGGTAACTGGGATTTTTACTGCTAAGGAGGAATGCAGCCAGAGCACCACCAGGGTGCCCTGAGCAGGAAAAGCCCACATGTTTTTGTTAAAACACCTTACAGAAAACCCCACTTCTGATATACCAGAGATGCAAGGTCTCTTTTAGGGGATTAAGGGTATCACACAAAACTAAGCAGTAATGGGAAATGAATTGTCAAAGAAAAACCTCATTTACTTTTTGCAGTGCCCACACCATGGGGCATAAAACTCCACCATCCACACATCATCACTGTTTATGACGTTCTTATCAAAGCTGTCATCGGTCAGCTCAATCACATCCTTCTTATCTCCACCTCCGCTCTCTCGGCTCTGTAAGAAACAAACAGACCCTCACATAAGATGTAACCAAAATTGGTTTCCCACACAAGCCCTCTTCTGTGTGTCATGTCGTACAAAATGGTCTTTATTTGAATGAGATACAAAAGAGGCAGTGTTAGGTCATACACCTTTCCCATTTTAGAACTGACAATACACACAGCCTACCCCCAGAGCACTTTCAAGAAACAGCAAGTGAACCCCCCCCCCCCCCAAAAGAAAGAGAAATCAAGTCAAACTGACTAACAAGATGCGAGAACACTTCCCCAGTTCCTCATGCTCTGACCTGTCCAAGAACAAAGTGCCAAGACCCCACCACCCCGCTGTGCCCTGGTTTCCAGGCAAAACAAACGTGCGAGTGCAATACACACTACAGGGTACAGTCCACCTAGGTCTTTTATCTGGCCAGCCTGAGGATGTTGGAGTATACTTGCTCCATGATTTAGAAACAGTAGGAGGAGCCAGAAGCTTTTCAATTTACCTTCAGGGAGAAATCCAGCAAGCCAACATCAGAAGAACACTACTAAATTAGAAAAAACTCGCCCATCTAGCTTAGACTAGGACTAGACAAATGGTACTTAAACCAGTTGGATAATGGGGCTCACAGAGACCTCAAAGTTCAAAGGGAGATGCACCTGGGGAAGAATAACCCCATGCACCAGTACACACTGGGGACTGACTAGCTGGAAAACAGCTTTTCAGAGAGGGATCTGGGGGTCCTGGTGGACAAGCTGAGCATAAGCCAGCACTGCACCCCTGTGGCAAAGGCACCTCACAGTCTCCTGAGCTGCACTAGGCCAGCAGGTCTGGGGAGGTGAACTTGCTCTCTGCTCAGCACTGTGTGAAACACCTGGAGTGCTGTGTCTAGTTCTGGGCTCCCCAGTATAAGAGGCATGCACACACTGGAGCAAGTCCAGCCAAGGGTAAAAGCTGATTCAGGGCTTTAAGCATCTGACATATGACAAGAGGTTGAGAAAGCTGGGATTGCTCAGCTGGAAAGAGAAGGCTCAGCATGGATCCTATCCAGGTATATAAATACCCAAATGGAAGGGAGTAAAGAAAACAAAGGCAGACTCTTTTCTGCAATGCCCAGTGTCACGATAAAAAGGGCTTAAGTTGAAATACAGGAATTTAGTTTAAACATAAGAGAAAACTTTTCTACTGTGAGGGTGGTCAAACACTGGAACGGGTTGCCCAAAGAGTGCCATCCATGTGGAGTCTCAGTCCTTGGAGATACTCACAACTTGATGGGACACAGCCCTGAGCAATCTGCTCTAGTTGATCTCGCACTAGGCAGGGGGGCTGGACTAGACAACCTCCAGAGGTCCCTTCCAACCTCACCTATTCTGTGAACTAAGTCAGGAGCACAAGCTCCGATCTCCTGTACAGTCTCCAGTTGAAAACAAACACACACATTCCCTCAAATACCTGTTTCCCAGAACTATATCCTCCACTTCTGCCACTAAGACGGTCTTTCACCAGGGACCGAAGAGCACTTAGAGCAGCATCGACAATAGCATCACTTGTCCTGCCACCTGCAATGCAGCAAAATGAGTGATTAAAGCATCAAAAGGCCAGTTTAAGGTAGGCCTCTGACTTAATTACAAACTTAATATTCCTTCACCCTGAGGATTTTTCAGGAAAAGCAGGACTGGGCTATGAGTGATATGGTAGTAGTGGTGGGACATCACTGACTTAAACACAAGCAGCAGGATTGGCTTCACTCCACTTTTCAACTACTCCCTTTATCTGATGCAGAGGAGTGACTCTGGCAAGCTCCGAGTAAACAGGAAGAAAGGAATAATTCTTTGGATCTGCCTATCAACCTCCACCAACTACAAACTGCAGGTGGGACTGTTAGCGCATGCTACGACACGCACCATTTGGTCAAACAAGTCCCACCCATGTGCCTCTCAGTTACTATAAGCACTAGACAGGAAGGAAACACCACACAAGACAGCATTAACAGCTACCATAATTACTGTATTCAGGGAAGTTTTTAGGCATGCAACACGTGAAAGAGCACCACATTTACCCTGATAATCCTCTGCTTTGTTTTTGTTGGCTCCAAATATCTTGATAGTCGGAAACCCTCTGACTCCATACTGTCCACCCAAGGACTGATGTTTATCTGCATCTACTGCACCTACTTTCACTACACCCTGTGGAAATAAAACCCAAAAACTAAGACAAGACTTCTACAGTGATTTAACACATTGTATACTCTGTGCGTGCTGGAGAGAAAAAGAGTTATTACGAGGGTAAGAAAACAGTCACCATAAGAGGCGTTATCCCCCCAAAAGCATTAAACTACAAAACACCATATATGTCCCTTTCTTTCTTCATCCTGACAAAAAAAACTTTAAATTTTTTAGGTTTTTTTTTAGCTGGGTTTTGTTTGGTTGGTTTGGGGTTTTTTGTTTTTCTGTTTTTATTATTTTTAAGGGAAATATATTTCACATAGGCAAGAGTTTAGCAAATCACTACATGACCAAGTTTTCTGCAGTTAAAGAAATACTCATCACCAACAGCTTACAAAGCTGTTTTCAGCTATTCGGTTCATACTGTTCAGAGGCAGGTGACAGAACAGCGAGGAAGAAAAGAGAAACATGCTATTTTGGGGGATGGCTGGGTTCTAATGTCCTCTGGTGCTGTTAAAAGCAGCCCTGAAAAACAGTAACAGAAATTCACAGGGACAGAACTGACTTGCTTCCTGTACAATTCAATGGCTTCTTTTAAAAAAGAAAAAACCACAAAAATCCTGACTTTAAGTGCCTCTGACTGGTCACTTCTCTGACTGGACAAGTACAATTAAAGTGACATATGGTTTTGGGGACCAAACCCCACCTCCATGTTCCCAAGCCAGATGACAAACAGCCAAATTCTCCTCAATCCACTGCCACAAGCACATTTCAAAGGTTAAACTTACTTTTAATGCTGTTGCTGCTTTCTTCCACTCAGGGGTTAGTCTTTGACAATGACCACACCTTTAAAAAAACAAAACAAAACCAACAGTAATTGTCATTCAGATCTGACAACTATTTCCGAAATAGAGTGGTCTTGTTGGGTTTGCAATTACAGAACAGTCACTCACAGCAAATTGTGGGAGACTTAAGATCTACTCATGAGGAGGGGAAGAGGCTATGCCACAACATCACATCATCACTCAGACTTCTGAAGAGAAACCTCCATGTGTATTACATAAGTGCATACACACACACACACGCACAAAAAAAGCTAACTGGCTTTCCTAACAGAGGCAAATGTGCACACCAAAATCCAGATATGCATGCTAGTCTGCTTGTTGCAAGCTAAAATGGACCTGTGATAAGGCCTGAAAAAAATTATTCTAGAGGTAACTTCTTAACTAGCAAGAATTTGTGGCACGTTTCCTGGAGGTGTCTGGGGGAAAAGACCAACAGCTGACCGGCAACTAGCATATAATCACAGCATCAAAGTCTGTAGAGAAAGAGGAGCTGCTCATTTACTTATTCCAGTTCTACACTATTACCACTGTTTAACAGAGCTTTCTGTTGCCTGTAAAACTGCAACAAACACTAGAAGCAGCACAGCAAGCTTTCCCCTAAACCTCTCAGTCCAGAGTCAGGCTGTTGCAATCAATGAAAGGCTCCTTTCTACAGAACATGGAGCTTTGGATGGCAATAGCACAGAGGATTTGTGCAAAGATGGAATATACATCACCAGAATTTATGTGGAAGAGATTCCACACACTGGACATGAGCAGGATGGGAGATAGAGGTGCTAAATTAAGATGCACAAAGCCAGTATTTTTCAATGGAAATGGGAAATTCCAAGTGTGAATTCAGATCTGTGCTTTCACATGAGAATTAGGTTCAGAAAGAGAGAAGCGAGCAGCCTTCTCACTTACTTATTGATCCACTAACCACTCTGATCAGTCATTTTTAATACTAATTTCAGTAGAGAAATTGAAGTAGTAAAATGGCATACAAGCTTTTGTTATTAGATCCTACTTGCCAACTTGAAACCAATTCCTGCCTTTTTCCACTCTTGACGATATTTAAAATAGGAATCCCAACTACAGCTATTTGGCTAGTCACAAGGCCATCAAACTGATAACTGTACCGCCAACAACTGAATGAAACCCTGGACTGATCAGCAGCAGATTCCTATGCTGCTCCTCCATGCTAAGAGCAAATAAGTACACAGCTGTAATTCTTACCATGGGGCGTAGAACTCCACGAGCCACAGGGTCTCACTCTGAATGACCTCCTTGTTGAAGTTAGTTGGTGTTAGCTCTATCACATCATCACTGGCTGAATATAAACAGTTAACTGCCAGGAATAACGTACAGCTCACTGTGCCTAGAACAAAAAAGCAAAGCAGTCAGCATTCCTGCAGAACATTTATGATTCTCCTGTTGCCATGGCTAAATCACCTCCCCACTGCCTGCAAATCAGCAGCAGGGGGAGGAAATCAGGGAAAGGGATTCCAGTTTGGCTGGAAAAAAGGAATTTAAGGCAAGATATACGCTTTCCCTCCTCACTTAAATCCTGATTCCACAGGATCATGTAATATATTCTCTGTGCCTAAAGCTAACTGGAATTATGCCACCCCTGCTATGGCCCTCCAGACAGTCTTTTGTCAAAGCTGCTACCCTAAATACTACTGGTACAAAACCAGCAGAACTTCCACAGGTATCCCCATGATAAGCTATGTTTTCTTTCAGTTCTTTCTCACAGAAACTCCTAAACCAACTGTCCACACCTCTTGCACAGCAGGCACTCAAACATATCTTTTATAGGATCACATAATGCAGGACTGTCCCAACTAGTCTTAGTACAGTTACGGTGATTTTAGGACCAGCACTTGATGCACTGGTAGTGTAAGGAGCTCCTTCATTCTTGGTCATAAGGATCTTGGTCTACCAGTAATTCATCTCTCTAGCAACAGACTGGAGAACAACAGCTAAATCTCTCTGGTTCACAACTCCAGCACTCTTAGAATGCTAAAAAAAAAGTTATCATTAAAATGTACAAGGAAATTGCTTTCTCTTAAGAAGACTTCATACTTCTGGTCACTTCGGGATCTTATTATTGCTTGCAACTTTCCACATAAAACCTCGTAATCCTTCCTTCTACCTAGTCAGAGAGCTTGAGAGATGACTTGATGAAAGATGACAAGCATCTCTGTAACAAAATTCACATAGCAAAAGACTTTTCCTAATCCACCAAAGACTGGAGGAAGTAAGAGCTCAGACACTGCAGTTAGAACTAGGCAAAAAACAATTAGCTTTGCTGCAAGCGGTTAATAACTTGCATGGTAAGCTGCACATTCTCTCTCAAGACTGAATATGAGAGGAAGATACAGTTCAGTAATGCAGAAACCCTACAGTACATGGTACACAGACTGCACAGCATCACCTACACTTTATCAGTCCTGCTCAAAAAAAGCCAGTTTCATTACACCTATTCTGCAGGTGAGAGAAGCTGACAAATAACATCTTCCAGGTTACTCTGCCAGAGGTCAGGACTGAATTGCCACACTGCAACCCAGTGCCCTATCCACTGCACCACTCCCCCTCCTAATGGCTTCTTCTAGCCCTAGGACCCAAGCCTTTTCTTTTGGCGTGATCTCAGTTGGTTTCCACCACCAGATTCACACATTAGATTGGCTCTCTCCCTTCAGTATGCCCCACACAAACAGCACTGATCAACAGACTTCCAAGGCGATCTGTGGCTGTCACAGCATGTTACAGTGACCTACAGTAGCAGCTGCCACTGGGGTAGAGTAAGAAAACAAGGATGGAAAAAACTACTTGAACATTACAGTCATTCTCAAGAGAGAAACCCTTTTATAGATGGAAAGAGAGCATTAAATCGAAATCAGCATATTGTGGCATCACCTAAAGAGATCTCTGGCAGAATACATTCAGAAGCTGAACAGAGTTCACTCAGCCATTTCTGTCTCTTCAAATAGAGAAGTTCTAGCTTATGCAAAAACACCTGCTAAAGAGAACTCATGAAAGAAAGCACATGGTGAAATTCACCTAGTCACGTATCACTGCATTTCTGTTTAAGCTATAACTCATGAACTGGTAGTATAACTTTCCTTTCTATAGTGAAATTTTCAAGATTTAATTCATCTTTAGCAAATAAACCGCTCATTTTCCTACAAGCATCTAAGCCAGGAAAACGCAAATCTGTTCTTGACATTAAAGCAAAAAAACCAACCTCAGATAATCTGGTTTTGAAAGTTGTTTTCTAAGGTAAGCAAATTAGATAGACAGGAGCACGGTTAAACCAACTAAGGCATCTACATGCTGGTATTGCTAGTCCTCATCAAAAAGCCAAATTGTAACTCTGAAGATTTGTTAAAAAAACCTTTTGCTACTGGATGATGATTCTGTGAACTTCCTCCTTAAATACCCACCCCCTTCTGCAGCAGAACTCGGTGTGCTGAAGTTCACCCGTCCCTGCACATCTGTGCTCGGTGAGCGAGAGCCTTCCCCGTTCGGCCCCGTGCAGTGTTAGCTGCACCCTCGGTATTTCTATAAAGGGGTCCGCGGGGGACTACTTAACAGGGTTACCGATTTATTCGGCACAGAAGACCCAGCAGCAGGGGGAGGGGAAGAGGAAGTGCAATTCCCCACGGACTCCTCCCTTTGTCTTCAGTCATTACTTTCCGACTGCCCTTACAGCACTAGATCCCAGTTCAGGGCAGCCGGGCAAGTAAAACATCACAATTTACTGGAAATCAAAGCGGTTCGGATTTTTTTTTTTTTTAATTAGTGTGAGAGATAAGCACCATTTTCTTTTTTGTTGTTGTTGTTGCTGGGATCTTTAGGCCGCACGCCAGTTACCCACCGAGTAACCGGGGGCGGGGCGGCGCGGCATGTCCCCCCCGCCCCGGGGGGCACAGCGGCTCGGACCGGCAACGGCCCAAAGGCGGCTGCAGGCGCTGCCCCCCACTCCACGAGCCACCCGCCGGCCACCCCGGAGCGCGGCCCGCACGGCCTAGAGCCCTCGCCCCATCCCCGAGCGGGAGACGGGCGCACGGCGGCTCCCAGCCCCTCCCCAGCGGCCGGACGGCCGCCCGCTCCCTCAGCCCTCCGCCTAGCTCCCTCCCGCCGCGACGGGCCGGGCCCACACCGGACAGCCGGGACGAAGGAAGCCGTGGCCGGCCGGCCGGCCAGCCGCCCCCTCACGCCGCCCGGACAGCCGCCGCGCCGCGCCCCCCCGCGGTCCCCTCGGCTCCTACCCCACCAGAGACGGCCCGCAGCGCGCACCCCCATGGCTGCCCCCCGCTCCCTCGGCCGCCGCTACTAGAGCCTGCCCGCCCCGCCCCCCGGCTCACGCGCCGCGCGTTCCGCGCCGTGGCCGCCGCCCATTGGCGGCGCCGGCGCTCGCGCACTGGCATAGCCAATGGGGAGAGGTCGCGTCAGTCGCTGCTGGGCGCGGGTGGCCGAAGGAGGCTCTGAGGGGAGGGGGAGGGGGAGGGGGAGGGGGAGGGGGAGGGGGGCCTGGCCTGGCCTGGCCTGGCGGGCCGGGGATGGGGATGGGGATGGAGCGGGAGCGGGAGCGGGGATGGAGCGGGAGCGGGAGCGGGAGCGGTGTCCTGGGGTTGGCCGGGAGCTGCAGAGGGCAGGAGGGTGGCAGAGGTGTGCGTGGTGAGCGCTGCCAGCAGGCTGCCCCTGGCAAAGCGCTCTCAGCCTGCTTCTAGCAGCTTCCCAGGGTCCTGCCGCAGCCAGAGCGCCCTCAGCCGCTCCCCGCCTCGCAGCCCTGGTGGCTGTCTGGGTCTGGGCTGAAACCCGCGCAGGCCTTCAAGGAGAAGGAAGGCAGGCCAGTGGTTTGTCCTGTTTGGTGCCCGAGCTTCTTTTGTACCGCCTCTCAGTGCAAACGTAAGTCTCAAGGACTTGACAGTCCGAATGGTGTCACTGTGAAAACCAAGGCAGGCATCTAGATTTGAAAAAAAAATTGTTTGCAAGTCACAAGCTTCCATGTAAAAGTAGAAATTAGCCTAGCTGCATCTTCTGTAGCCAAGGAAATAAAAGTAGGGAGAGATGGCAGCTGGTGCATGGTGGTACGAGTGCTGTTAAAACCTAGATAACCTGCTTGCATCCAACAGAGACTTGGAAAGTTTGGGTCCAGCAGCACAATGTATATATGGCTATTTTGTATGAAAAATCAGCATCCAAGTTCAAAAGCTTCAGCAATAACGGATTAAAAAAGCTGGTTGTTGTGTGTCCCCCCCCCCCGCCCCCCATGACTACACATTGCAGGAGAGTACTAGAGCTTGGGGCTATGTTGTTGGTGGGCATAGATGCAGACAAAAGGTTTTTGCAGAGCTAGGATTCAGCCGTTAAGTGAGCTGTGAATTTTTTAGTGTAGTGGTAGTAGCTGGACTTAATGTACCGTTGAAATAGAATTTTTCAGCAGTTGGATCTTAAGTGGTCTAAATTTTACCCCCATCCATACGCCCATTGCTTCATGCTCACAAGTAGTGCTTTTCAGTACAATTAAGTCCTGCTTTTTGAGAGTACAAAATTGTTAGCATGGTAGTGAGAACAGGCAGCCATTTTCACCTTCAAGATGTTTCAGATATGGAGGAACAGGGATGCATGAAATAAAAGTTTTAACCAGAATGGCTATAAAATACTGACATCTTGGCATCTCCATCCATAAAAGGACAGCCTTCTGAGCAGGCAGGTTCAAGTTTGTGGCGATTCCTAGATCTTAAGATGAAACATACCTCACCTATTATTTTACTGACTCCTAAAGCAAACAGGAGCTGCTCTGCAGACTGTCTTTCCCAAGGAAATGAGTATTTCTCTTAAGTTTCACCAGTATGATGAAAAAAATAAACATGACACCTTGGGGCGCTATTGAGCAGTTAGCATGACATTGGCTCCAGGTAAAATCCTCAAAACCAGAAATAATTAAAGGATAGTTTTATGGCATGTAAATTGGCAGAGAAAATTGATAATTTGGGGCGGGTGGCTAATAGAAGGAACTGGGTAGAGGTAGTGTATTTTATTTTGCGTTAGTGTCATGCAACAGTAAGTTGAATGGCTGTGTTTAACTTTTCTATAGCACCAAGAAACCTGTGTTAAAGTACCTATTGCTGAATAAGAAGCTTTTAACACAGATCTTTACTGACTTGGTAAATTCCTAGTGAGTTACTGCAGGAAACAATTCTATACCAGGAGCAAGTCAACATTTTTGTGTGTGTTCTGGAAATACACCTAAGATACTGCTGATAAAACCTGCACCAAGACAAATATTAGTACAGTGATAAATAACAATGAAAATAGGGCAATGATACAGGGTATTTGATAAATGAGCTGCCTTCAGACAAAACGCTTTAAGGGTTTTAATGAGTTCGCATGAGGTTTTACTATCTCAGTGAAGAAGGTACTTGAATGGAGTCTCTGAAAGAGATTTAGATGCTGTTTCTCCATTGCAGCATGAACTTCTGTGATATTTCTGGCAAAAAACCTCATGTGATTCATGGCTACGTGAAAAGGGGAAGAATGGAAAGATACTTTGTCTGCAGATGTTAATGAGACAAGTTATTGAGTCTATATTTAAAAATGTATAGGTAATTGTAGGGACAGGATTAGAAGGGACTTTGCAGATTTCTGAGGTCAGCACACCGATGCAGCAGAAACCGTTCCATGTATGAGTCTGTGAGACCTTATGGATGCGTGCTGGGGAGCCGGCTGATACAAAACCTGAGATCAGTTACCAGAGAAAGGAAATACAGTGTTTGAAGAACACTTGTACAGAAAAGACAAGGAGAGGTTTAATGTTATAAATGTAAGGAATATTCTGGTATTGCAGGGATCTTGCCTGGTTCCTGCCCTGCAGATGAGTAGGAGGAGTATAACGCACAGGGATTCTGGTTTTACAAGTTCTGGGTACTTTCTGACTCCAAAACTGAGACATGGTTGAGTGTTCCTGGAATGCAGTTCACAGTAAAGCAAGCTTTGCCTGAAGTAGCGTTTATCATTTGTGTTATTAACATGCATTTAATCTTAGTGGCCTGCAATTACCAGAAGACAGTGGACAGAAGCTTTTACTGGAGACAGAAAAAACAGGGGAAGCCTTAGAGCTAGTAAAAAGAGGTGGGGATAAGGATTGCTCCCTGGAACAACTGGCTTTGTTTCTAGCAGAGGGGAGCCAGCTGCTGCACAGCCTCAGAAGGAGCAATGGATGGAGTTTAAGACAAGCTATTCTCTGCTTAATGAGGCTTATTACCTGTTTAGGATGAGACTGAGGTGAAGGTTTGGAAGCTCTAAAAAGGCCTTTTGCTGGCTGATTTGATACACATGATGAGAACTGGCCATGTTTAAAGAAGGAGGGGAAGACTTGGAGGCAGCAAAAATTTTGAGGGGCCTTCACTAACTGGCAGGTATAGCCCTACAGATATTCCAGGCTCCAGCATCTGCTGTTCAGAGATGCAACAGACATTGTCAGCTTTGGAGCCCATTTGCCTTGATCAGGGTGAGGCCATCACATGGAGTGAACTCAGTTATCAGGCTTCAGTATTATCCTAAACCAGATATGATTGGTTTAGCCTGATCCCCACCACAGCTGGAATCAGCCACCTTTCCTCTTCTGTTATTTAAATGGAGCTTTCACCTGTTCAGATCCAGGCCTTTTTCTCCCATCTTTACTGTCATGGTCAATCAGGTCCCCAGCAGGACCCGTCATTTCCCTTTTTGGTATCATAACTTACTTGGGATTAGCCTGTTACACAGCCATTTTATAATCACTTCTGGACTCTAAAAATGGCATTGAAAAAACAGTAGTTTGAGATGCACCTAGTCTTACCTGATTGTGTATCCACATCACATGGTATACCAATACGAGCTTTATTCTTTTTGCGTAACAGCAGAAGGCATCGTGTTTTCCAGTGCCAGATGTCTTGTTTCTTAGGTTATATCCTGATAACAAATAAGCTGGATAGCAAATGACACACACTGCCATAGACAGTCACCTGCCATTCAGCTGGGCCACGTGAGAGGCAGTGTGATTGCAACATGCTTCAGAAGGATTTCCAGTGGCCTTTTCTAGATTCTTGTTTGCTGCAGTATACCCGTTAGAGGTCCATCCCTTGAGCTGTGAAGCTTCTGTTACCCAGATATCTGAGGACACATCCACTCCTTTAAAACAACAGCAAGGTTCTATTTTCTTAGTACTTACAACCTTAATATCTGCCAGACCAGTGTTACTGTTGCCTGTGAAGCAGCTTGGGAGGAGTGACCAGTGCTGATGGAGGCAAAGTTCCTAGTCTGGCCCCATTTCATTCTGGTGCCTCTGGAAGCAGTGACAGCAGGAATGTGGGGACACCTAACTGAAAGCTAATGGCTTTATTTTCAGCAGTGTTCGTTTTCATCTATCATCTCAATTCCCTGAGCCAGCTGCACAAGGAAAGGTGCAGGTTCAGGGGCAAGAGTCTGGCAGGATCCCAACAGTCCTGACTTTTAGTAGCTTAAGATACCATAGACTGAACCCTCACATTTCAGCAGCAAAAGAAAAATGGGTAATAAGGATCTAGTTTGTTGAGGATGCCTCTGTGCTGCTTGAAAACTTGTGAGCAGCAAGGGAGTGGATGATGCGGGAGGAGATCTCTCAGATCAGATACCAGAAGAGAGGGTACAACCCTTCTCTTGCAAACTCCTTATGGGAGGAAGGGGATTATAGAAGATGAGCATCCAGTTTGGAATATCAGAGGCATGAAAGCTTTTCAAATTCAGTTAGTTAGTACATGAGAGAGAGTTTCCAAAATTCATCCAGAAGAGTACATGATGACAATGCTTCCTGTGCCTGCAGTTCCAAACAGGGAGTAGGAACAGAATGGAAAAATGAAATCTGTTTGGCTGAAAAAAATTGGAGGAGCTTGTGGGTCCATTTCTGTTTTCTTCAGCTTGACCAAGCTACTTGTAAACACAGCAGGTCTCAAACCTTCTAGCTCGAAGTATCTAACAAGGCTTGGCAGCACAGAAACAGCATTTTCAGCAGCTAAATAAAATATTTGGCCTCTTCCTGACAGATATACCAGAACATCCTGGATTAAAAGAAAAAATTACACAAAACCATTTCAACTAATCCAGTAAGTGTTTCAGGAAGTAACATGATGCTTGGTGGGGAGGAGACCATACCCAGACCACAGGATTCTGTAGGAATACCTCCAGGTGATTAACATTACTGTAGTTGGGCCTCACTTTTGTGCTAAACGTGGAAGTCCAGTCTCTTCATGGATCTCAGGGCTGACTAAATCATATATAGTTGTATAGAAGGTCAGACTGTCTGTCGCTTTGCAAGTCACCTTGGGATTGTCAAGAAAAGACATAATAGATACCTAATGTTATGGAAGCCCAGTAAGCTTCTTGTCATTTTTCGGTTTAATGGCTGGCTTGTTTCATTTGACCATTGTGGCAAGGAGAAAAATCTGTTGTAATAAAGTAAGCATAGCTGTCTTTTGTTAAGAAAAATAGGTTTGATTTGAGTATATCACATGTAGGTTGACCTGTTGTATAGAAAAGCCTTGGAGCTCACTGAATTCCTGTGAGCACAGTTTGTTCTCCTTGGCGAGAACGTCGGTCCTCCAGCTTGAATTCCCACTATGCCTATCCTGAGAAAGAACCAGGGGAAATGTTGCAACCAAAGAAAATTTCAACAAGGGAAATTCTGTTTAGATGTTGGGAAAATATTTTTCGCTTTGAGAGTGACTGAGCATTGGAGCACAGAGATTTTGGAACCTCCGTCCCTGGAGGTACTACAATTCAGTTGAGTGTGACCCGGAGCAACCAGACTTAACTTTAGCTCTGAAGTTCACCTCCAGTGGTCCTAACTAACTCTTGGAAGGCCTATCCCTGCCATCTGCCCTATGCAGTGAACACAGCATTACTACCGTAGTTAAAGCTTTTTTTTTTGCATGACAAACTGTATTTCTGTGCAAGGCTTTCTGATGAGGTAAGCTTTTACCACCCAAGGCTTTTTGCTTAATAGCCGTGCATAGTTCTACACAGCTAATCACTATAACTCTGCTAGACAAACACTGCATGTGTATGCACAGCATCTGTATGGCCACTGAACATATCTGCTCAATAAAGTCAAAGTATCAGCCCACTGAAAAGCTAAAAGCCAGCACCACAGACCTGAGTTAAAATTCCTGCCAGATGGTATTGGAGGGAATGCAAATAAGTTAAAAAAAAATCAAGTGATTTCTAGTTGTCCCTGAAGGGCTGAAGCTACATAAATTTTGTTACAACAGGTATTTCTGCAGAAATCTGCCTTCTCAGACATCTCATGTACAGCTCACCAGTCCGCCTCAGCTCCCCCTCTTGGTGTCTTGCTTAATAAGTCATATAATATAGAAACCCAGTTTTCTACTGTTTCTCTTCTACCCCTGAATAGGAGAGTTTGCTTTAAACCCCGATAAACACATCTCATAAGGCCAGCCTGCCTTTGCCTGTGTTATAGTGGAGCTTTTGGAAGTGTTGATTTTAAAGGTTAATTGAGAAGGGTAAAGAATCAGGTGGAACAAGACGAAGAGAAAGCAGATACTGAGGGAGTTAAAAAATACAGCAGTGTACATACACCAAGGGAAACTGTAAAAAGAAGGGAAAAATACCAAATGTGGCAGTGGAGTGTTGCAGAGGTTTTACAGATGCAGATCTCCACTAGCTTGTTTGTGTCGGGCAGGTAGAAGCCCAGTCTGGCTGGAAAGGGGAGCCTGCACAACCAGCCAGCTCCAGTGGTACCTGTGTCCCTGGGGGTGCTGGCTGATGGGGCAGGGTCCTGCAGCCCCATCCTGCTCCTCTCCTTTCACCTTGGTCAGTCCAGGATGGCAGTACAGTCCACCAGAGTATTTCTGTGCAATGGCAGACTGTATTTTTGGCTGGCCACCAGGCTGCATGTTTACTGTGGTTGACTGCTCTGCCTTGTCTCATCCTGAAGGCACAGGCTTTTCCACGTGGCTTATCTATTGCACTGGCAGAAATGCATATAGGACACCATAAAAATTGATAAAAGACAGTGAAGGGAAACTCAGACTCAAAAAAATGGTATCAGGACTAAACTATGTGAGACATCGTTTTGAAAGCATAGTCTGAATATTGGCCGTCAGACTGTAGACAGTACAGGCAAGGTCACAATAAAATAGAAACATACCCTGTTAGAACCAGGATCAGGAACTCAAGGAAGTGCATCAATGAGATCCACAGGCAGTATTATTCTGGAAGAAGTTGCTAACCACAAAGAAGCGGATCAAAGACTTGTGGGAATGATCAGCAAGATCAGTGAGATTGAGTCTGGGGAACTGCAGACCAGTCTGCTTGGGAGACTGGCTTGAACCTCTGGCACTCTGAGCCATCAAAGCCTAGAAATACCTGGAGGTATAATCCTGACTACAAACCATGGCAAGTTTCCCCTGGCTTCAGTAGAGGATTTTTGTTGAGTTAGTTCTGGTGAGCAGCAAACATGAAGCAAAGGTAAAGGCACTGTATGGATTGGAAAAGATGAGCTAGTTTCTGCTCCCACACAACTCCAGGAGAAGGAGACATGACTCAGATGAAGAATAAGTGATTAAAACTTGTAATTTACTGCCTCACTAGCAACACATTGATACATTACAGATTAAGGTAGTGGTAAAAAACTGTTCTGTGTAACCTTGTGAAGTTTTATTTTAACTTACAGTAAAAATGAAGGAGTTAATTTGTGAGTGGCACAGAGACAGTGGATAGGGAACAGCTGCTTATTGTGTAATACAAGAACTAGAGTTAGTCATTAAGAAGAAACAAATGAAAATAATAGATGTTTTGTTCAAAACCAAAAGTGCAGATACTTTGTCCTATGGGTAGTGAAACTGTTGAACTCCTTGCTGCAGGATTTTTTGCATGGTAAAATTTTAAATGGATTAAAAAAGTGACTGACAAAGTCATGGAAAGAAAAGCCACTCATGGCCGATTAGCCATGAACCCTGTCTTGAAAAGTCCCCTAACAACAAAATGGTGGGGGCTGAGACTGTGCTGGGAAAATGTATCTATTTTTTCCTCTTATTACCTTCTTTCAAGGTCCAGTGCTGGATGACTTTTTGGCCTGCTTTCATAGTGCTGTTTTGTGTTGTCAAATGCTTATCTATCTTTTATTAAGAAGTTGATTATTTTGGGGATGGGGTTGGAAGAAGCTTGTGTAGAGCAGTTACCACCAAGCTTGTTTGCTCTTTGGTAATTTTTTAGCCTGAGTTGCCTGTGGACAACAGAAATTCCCTCATTAGCTGAATAATATATAAGCCTGCATTTATTTGCACCATGGCAAAAAAATTGAAAATGCTTTGCTAAAAAAACCAAAACAATAAATTGAAATTGTTTCAGAGAAGGGCATCAAGGTGACAGAGGTTTAGAAAGATGATCTGGAATGACCTATTTCCTAAGTAATGAGTAAACGCTGAGTAGGTAGATGAAAATAGATGACAAATATCTGTATAGTAGAAATATCTAGGTGATCAAGGAAGTTTGTTACTAGAGTATGTGGAAGCAGAAGAAGGAGAGAGGTGGGAATAAATTAAGGATGAGTTCATGAAAGCTGTTTATTGTAAGAGCTACTGAGAACGGCCAAGCTTGGGGGGGTGGCCCCTGATGCCAGGGTTTTTCTCTGCGGTGGAGAGGGAGGCAGGAGGGCAGACCTCCAGATTTCCCCTACCCTTTAGCTGGTTTTATACTCCTCTGTCTCCGCACTGGTGCAGGTTGTGGCCCTAATGGATCAAGAATTTTTTTGCCAGGTATCAGCTAATGCAATGAATACCCACTAGATGCCACTGTGCCATTTCTCAATCTGTGTTAAGACTGCACGCCCTTTGCAGACCGGAGCAGAATATGGTCCTCTCAGTGGCAGCTCTGATGCTTTTAGCTGATGGGGATCTTGGCAGAACATTTGTAGATGTGTGTGAGTTGTTTTGTGTGCATATAACCCAACAGAGACTTAGGTCCTATGTTTTGTGTGCATATAACCCAACACTGTCATAGAAAACAACAGGATAGGTTATTCGTTACTGAGGTAATGCTAACAAGATTAGTTGTTATACAACAGTGGCCATTACTTTATAAGAAATTTGTAATATTTTCCTACAAGCTCTTCTTTGTGCTCAGCCTGAGTTGCCACGTGCCCGTATCTGTGAGCTTGGGGACAGTCAGTACAATCCTCACTCAGGGCTACCAAGTAGGGGAACAAATGCACAAGAACTCTGTAATGCATGTAAGCATTATTAAAAAAACCCTTATAGATGGCACCTTCTTCTGTGTTGCAGCAAATTGTAATCTATTTAACATTGCCTCATTTTGCCTCCATTGTGACATGTTACCTCCTTGTGATGTTACTGGTGCTGCTGTATGCAACCTCTTTAATCGCTATTAAATCAGAAGATTTTAGTGAGGTTTAGAAAGTTCTGGTGGGGATAAACCACACTATCGCCAAGCTAAGAGCTTCCCCTGGGCTAAATATTCCTTAGGGAAGATTTAGGGCATTAGCCCTTAGTTTGCTTTGGAGTATACTTTCCTGTTCCCCTACAGCTGTAGTTTTGTGCTGACCTTTTCTCTCAGCCTGACCCTAAGCCTAGTCCTAGAGTGTTCCTCGGACAGAGCACGCCAAACCTTCTCCCAGTTACGCCATGTACAAGGGAAGATACTTTTTGCAGCCCTCTCTGTCTTTTTCCAGCCCTGCTCCAACTGTGGTCTCACTCTCGCTCTCAGACCTAATCCTGACCCTAGCAATAAGCTAAGCCATAGACCAGAGACCTTGCTCATTCCAGGGACTAATTATTCCTCAGATAAGAGCTCTAGTAAAGCCAATGCTTTACTTCGGTGTCAGGTTGAGAGGAAGAGAAAGCCCAGAGCTGCAGGAGCAGGGCTGACAGCACTCTTCCAAAGTGACTTCTGACATCAGCCCTTAGTTTACTTGGAAAGACACTTTGCAGTCCCTAACAGCTGTAGCTTTGAGTTTATCTCTTGGCTCTGAACTGAACTGTAATCCTTGGCTGGACCTGAGACAAGGTACTCAAGCCTTTCCTCCAACTAAACAGTCCGCATGGGAGAGATCTTTCTGCAGCTCTGAGCTTTCTTTGGCAGCCCCTTTCCAGCTCCACCCCAGCTGCAGCTCTGGGCTGTCTCTGTCTCTCAGCACCCAACACTAGGCTGAGCCGTTGGCCAAAGACCACTTAGATATGGGGATGAAATCAGCACCTCTAATTCACTTTAGCTGGTGAAAACTTTGTAATAGACTTGTGTGGGTGTACACGTTTGTTGAGCTCCAGAGAATTTGCAAAACTTAAAAAACCTGCAAAAAAACCCCCAGAACCAAACAGTACAGATTACTCATTATCAAGCTAATACTAAGAAGATGAGAATATGTAAATGTTATACATTGGAAAACAGAAAAAAAAAGGCTTTTATCTTCTGAAGGGTCTTGTGACTTTCTGCTATGCACTCTGTTTTGCTCTTAGCCTTGTTTGCCACGTGCACATCTTTGTGGGGGTATGGATAGCGAGGGCTACAGTGCAGGCACATGCCTGTATGGCAGCTCCATGTATGTTTGATACTGTGACAAAGACAAGACGTGACAGGTACAGAATTTCTCAGGAAAGATGCTAAAATGAAACAGCAGCCAGTTTCACTTGAGTCCTTCCTGTACAAAAACATTTAAATATAGTCAGTTGGGTGTTATAACATTGCAAGTTGCAAAAGACCAGTAGAAAGAGAGGCTGAGCATGAATAAGGTTGCAACAGAATGCAGAACCACCATCAAAGCTACAGGGGTCCCTTTTGTCTTGCAGCTGGCAGCCTGGTCGTGTGATGAGCCAGAAGCTGGTCATCCCAGGTGCATATGTGCGGTTTTTGCTACTCTGTTTTATTTAGTATTCCAATAACTTGATGTATGCTATATGACTAGAACCAGCTGGGGTCTTAACTCAGTGCTGCTCCTCTGCCTACAGTTGTTGGTTTAACAGGTGGAATCCAGGCTTTCTCTGGAGTGATGCCCTTTATTTTTCAAATATTGGTTCAGTTGTCTTATGAGTTCTGCAGTTTTCCATTTGAGTGACAAATGAGTGACAAGCAAGAAATCAAAGCACCTTATCTCCAGACACCAGCTGGTACTCTGTCTGGACTCAACTGATGGCATTTAGAAATATGTGAAATCTGTATTAAGCATCTGAAAAGGCATGTGTTTTTCTTGTGTTAATGTTTGGATCCTGCTGGATTCTAGTTCTTGCTGCACCACATGTTTTCTGTGCCAGAATTTACAAGTCTACAGACTAACTTATCTTCTTTTCCTCTCACTCAGTCTGCTATCATCACTAATTAAAACATGTCATTCATGAGAAAGCTAATTATCACTACTGTACAGAAGAGCAGGCTGAGGAAAGGGTATTGCAAGGAGAGCAGAGCTGTGGCATGTGTTTATTCTTTGGAAGCTAGAGGTCTGAAGGACTATCTCATTTTTACCTTTTTTTATTTTTCCTTTTTTTTTTTTTTAATCAGGGAGGATGACTTGGATCAAGTCCTCAGAGGGGTCCTGGGGGCTGTTTTCCTAACTAGCCTGCTTGTGTACTACCAGAAAATGCATTGCTTCCCAAAAGTTTTAAGAGGCTGAATATTCGGAAAGTCTCCAGCCAGCTGTGCCTGTGCAGGGAGGCATGTTCATTCAGATACTCACACATCTGGAAGGGGATGTGTCTGGGCAAATGGAGGGAGTGAAGGAATAGAAATGAATGGACTGGAGACCCCCCCATGCTCTATTTTAGAGATTCTCTGGGAGAGAAATTAGAGGATCATTTGGGACAAGATAATATTGATTGTCTATGAATGCCTGTGGTCAGGTGGAGGCAGGGTCTCTCTTACCAGGTATCTGTCTTGGACCTTAGAAAACTTTGCCCCCAAATCCTTTAAATTAAACTAACATGTTACCTTGAATATTTTTTTATTGCAGCAAATCAAAATGTTCTGAAAAATATGTTGTAGTTTGGTGTGTTTCAAAAATTCTTGGTTAGTTTGAGTCATGAACTGAATCAATGGCACGTGAACAGATATCTTTACTATAGGACATTATAGGGAAGTGGGGAGTGTGTGGGGAGTATGATCTTTCCTTTTCTCACCCGCTGCTACCGCAGGATTGCCCAAGTTCAGTCTGAGCCTGCTGCTGCTTGCAGTGCTCTAAAAGAGCTGGCAGATGGTGCTGCTTGCCTTTGATATACAGCATATTTTATCATTGTACTGTTGGTACTGTCAAAACAGTTCATACAGTTGTTGTATGCTGGAGAATGGAGATCAAGGGAGGAGGAGAAGAGTAAAAAGGGGTGAACAGGAGCGAGTCTTAGAATCCTTAAGTTTTTGATCAAAGATAACATAAGTAAGATTAGTTGGAGCTACTGCATTAACACGACAAGTTGTGTTGTTTGCTAACATTAAAATTGAAACTCATATATGCAAAATTAGACATACTATGTCATATTTTTTAACTGAGTACTCATAAGTTGATGTAGCCATCAACTGTAGAGCAAGAAGGGTTCATTCTGCTAGTCTAGGCTGACCTGGGTGAAAACAAAGGTCCTCAGGCTTCCCCAGATTAATTCCTGTCTGAACTAGTCCATAGCTTTTAGGCAAGCAGACAACTGCAGTTTAAAGATGAACAAAAATCAAGAGTTAGATCAATATTAATTTATCCCAGCTGAGGAAATGATACATTACATTTTGTGCACTGAATTTTACAGTGCTTCTGTAGAGGAAAAAGTTCACATTGCCTCATACTGCATCATGTCATTGTAGGAAATAATGCTGCACTGTTGTAGAAACAATATTATAAAGTTCAAAGCCAGCCGTTATATGGAGGGAAAGGTTATTTTATTTACAAAAAAAGACAGTTTCTCCCATCCTCATACCTGCGTGATCTCAAGCACCAAGACACATGTGTCCAAGTAGCCTGCCCAGCATTCAGGCATCTAGAAGGTGACGTGGTGGATCAGGTGGACAAGGTGGTCTGGTCCATATTCCTTGTGGTAAAAAAATGTACAAAGGACTCTGATTACTGAGCACTCATCATGTCTCCTGGGTTCTCCTTAGGTCGATGACAATTTGATAGTTTTTGGATAAGCTTTTTTGCACCCATAGAAGCTGATGGTGCCTTTGATCTTTTGCCTCACCATCCCATTGCATCTCACTCATTAGAATTTACTCATGGTCCTTTGTCTACTTATGAGGGGATTTTAAGTATCCAGCCCTGTTAGAATCACAGAATGATTGAGGTTAGAAGGGACCTCTGAAGATTGTCTAGTCCAATACCCCTGCTCAAAGCAGGGTTAACCAAAGCAGGTTGCTTAAGACCTCGTCAAGTTGGGTTTTAAAGATTTCCAGGACTGGAGACTCCATAACTACTGTTTTTGACCACCCCTTCAGTTAAAAAGTTCTTCCTTATGTTTAAATGGAATTTCCTTTTCCTCATCTTCTCACCATCATCTTGTAACATCTTGAGTCTTTGTTTTAGTCTTGATGTAGGCTGTCCTTTGTTTTAGGCTCTCCTTTTTTTGCCAACCTGAGTGTGAAGCACGCAGAAGCTGTTGGTAGATATGCTATGATCTTGATGGCGTGCTAATCTAGGTGCCATCAACACATGCCATTCTTACACCTCCACTTCTTCCATGCATTCTGGTGCATCCACATCCGGACATTTCTCTTCTTTCTCCACTGGAACCCATCCTAAAATTTCTGTTACAAATCTTAACATCATCAATGTCATGTAGGGACACTCTGTCTAAATCAGGCAAATGTTAGTGCAGAGTCACCAAGTGTAAGGGAAATGGACATAGCAGAGTAAGACGTTTTCCTTCTCACCCAGCTTAGAGAAATAAACATAATTGCAGAGAACAGGGCAATGTTTCAAATTAAAAAGCACGAGTTCTCCTGTCAGCTCAGTCTATGACAGGGAAATAAGATCTTGAATGTTAACGTAGGAGGCTCACAATGTGGTAATGAAAGGGAATGCAAGAACATGTCCTTGCAACATTACTAAAAGCTGGAACAAGTGGTTTCTTGAATGTTGAAAGACATTTGTTTAATGAACAAGGTCCTGTATGGATGCTAAGAGATTCAAAAGGAGGACTCATGAAACCGAGGAGTGTATTTGTCAGTGACTGCTTCAGAACATCTTCATTTTATTCAAAGGGAATACTACCCATTTGGGAAGGTTCATGTACATGTGATTACCAAAATTGATCTGTATTCCCATTGTGAAATGTGAAGTTTTAGGAACACAGCATTCTTCATTGCTTATGAGCGTTACTTGGGTGAGATGTAAAGACAATATTTATGTACTTAGCTGATTTTCCCCAGTACTGACTGAAGCACAGTCTTGAAGGAAACTTAGAGGACGTTTCACTACTTGAGACCTGAGTGCCACAGTTGTTCACAAAATGCTGATTTTGTGTTTATTGACATGTATTCACCTTTGGGCTTCACAGAGCTCTGCAGCTACTACACTGAGCTCTCAGGTGAGCAGCCACCAATATGCTGCCCTTCAACAGGGCAGAGGAGAAAAGGCTGACTATGATTTCATGTGCCACCAGATCTACTGTGCTCATTTTGGGGTGGCTTAGATGCCAAGGCTTCAGTACATCAAGGAGAGGCTTGTTTTTCACAGCTCTTGCATAGCTAAAGCTTCTTCTGAAATCACACTGATAGGTCAGCAATACAGTAGACAAATTACATGGATTTAAATGTCTGCCTTTTATCACCTAAGTTTCAAATTTATGTCCTTAGCCTCTGGAGATGCCTCATAAGAAGTAAATAGTATGATCATATCGGCTGGCCACACATAGCAGTGTGATTAGTGAAAGGCTGATATGCAAGTACGCATTACTGGGAGGCAAGGTATAATTTGGGCAAGTATCACTGTTGTTAGTGAGACGGGGAACCAAAGGAACCTTAGTAGATATAGTAGACATATGAATGTAGATAGGAATTGTTTAATAATTATCTAGCTTATAATGAAGTTAAAGAAGTTTCAATAGAGGTAGACATGGCCCAAGGGGATGAGAAGTGATGTTTAACGCTTGCATTGTTGAGGCGGGCTGGGACAGGAGATAGTCCCTGATAAGAAGCAGCAGTGGCTCCAAGAACCAGCCGAGACCGACCTTGTGATTTGGACAAATGCCAAGGGACAACTGAGTCTGCGCAGGGACAGAAGGTTAAGAGTTCACCGTGAAGAAGACATACAGCCTTCATCTTCACGACCACCAGACGACCACCATAAGGAGGCACTGCGCAAGCGCAGTTGAGAGGAAACTATGGAAATGACTTCCTAGAGCTAATTTTAATATGAAGCGGGGATAGGTAATGCCTATGTATAGGCGTATTGCGAAACTCTATGTATATGTAACACTTGACTGTATAAATTTAAAGTGAACTGCCAAATCAGGCGCGCACGACTTTGGTGGGACTACCCCCCGTGCTGCCCAGCGCTGAATGAACATACCTACTTTACAATCTCACTGATTGTGGAGTCTGTTTTCCGCACGTCATTAGAACCTGTGTTTGAACCTCTGACCCTGTGCAGCTCTGGTGTTACACCCTGGCTCTTTGCACTCTCAGTAACCTGCCCAGAATATTTCTGTTAAACCATTCAAAAAACCCAGGTGCTTTCCTTACACTGCTGCATATGAAAACAGTAACACCAACAGTGAACACAAAATCCAGAGTCTAGATTTCAGAAAGGGGAATAATTTATGGTTAATTTTATGTTATATTTTTAGCTTTAAACATTTAAGGCAAATTTTCCTCTTTTTACCACCAAATTGATCAAGTTCAATGTAATTACAGCAGAACTGTTAAGGGGAGAATATGACTCTTTTGGCTTCATTGCTTTGGGCTGTTGATATACTGCAGTTATACCGCTACTGGTAAAGTAAGCAAAACCTGGATCCCTTTTTGGCCTTGGGGCCAATTGGCCTGGTCTGACTGTTACCATCTTATGGAGCTCTTTAGCTTTTGAAAAATGTTATGTGCATCTGGATTGATCTCTGGCTTGCATTAACTCCAAAACTGTACTCGAGCATTGTGTAGGAAAGTGCTAGTTGCCCTGGGACAAAATTGTACCATGGATTATTCTAATGATATAGCCATTCTAGAAAATGAAGTGTCCAGGCCTACACCTCTGGCTTAGTTTATTAGTACAAATACAGTCTTATAGGTTTCAGTGCTTCTATTTTCCAAAGTAGGCATAGTCCCTACATGACTTCTAGAGCCAGGAGACAAGATGCAAAGCAAAATTTCCATGTGACTCTTTACCTTCCACAAAACCCAGTAACTTTTTTACTAAAAACACTTAATCCATATTTTTAAAGCCATTTGTTGAAGTGAGTTTCTTTCTGATTAGAAAAGCCCAGGGGGCAAATGCAGAAAAAGAAACATCTGGCATGGGAGTCATCTGCTTGACTTCCATGTCAAAGAGTTACATAGATGATGAAGGGATCTTGGGCTGCATTTGTAATTAAGAAAGAGAGATAACTACTAATTTCATACCAAAACAGGTATCTAGATAGGTCAGGTGAGTTGCAGATTTCTATCCAGGGACTGTACTAAGAACCTGGGTGAATGCAATATCTAACCTTCAGGTAGACAAAACCTGAGCAAGTGGATTCCTGCCCATTATGGCTAATATTAGCTTCTCCAGATACTTTGCCCACATATGGCAAACTCCTCAGTTGTTTTGGAAACCTTCTGTTCAGAAAACTCAAATAATTTTGGTGGCTGTGAAACATGCTTGTGGAAACATCTACCCCTGCTTCCTCAGGGGTGTTACAGGCACCACCAGAGCTGTATGAGACTGCCTCTTTCTCCTTTGTTTTACATAAGCAGTGCAAAGAGAGACCTTAAACTTGCTTTAATCATCAGTGATTCATCTCCCCTAGTTTGTGTCAAAAAATAATTAACTTTGGTTTGCTAAGCTGCATATCTCATTAATGCAGACTCTAAAGACAAGGACATAAAGAGCTGTCATTCAAAACCACTTCATCCTGTTCATGCTGTGAGGAGCCGGGGAAGAGAGCTCTCTAGCCGGGACAGCTGGGCAAAGGGAGAGGGGCATGGGAGTCAGCATAGAGGCTTGGCTGCAACCACTGTCTCCATTCCCCTGCCCTAGTCTTATTTTCCATTCCTTGTTCATACCTCCTAGGTCAGGTCAGTGCAAGTTTTGTGTGCTTGTACAGGCTCAGGCTGCACCTGGAATAAGCCACAGAAGCAGGAGAACGAGTTGTTTCTAGTGAGGTGGAGGATAAATCCTGACTCTTCACTCCTAAATCCCCTGAGGCCAAGCCGGAGGGCAGCACAACAGAACTTCTTGTAGACAGAGAGGTCTCAAAATAAAAAAGGCTATGAACTTGCTGCTCTGCTCTGTCAGAAAGGCAATGATTCCCCAATCTGAGCTTTTCCCAGCAGAGAAAAATTTGTCTAGGATTTATGTCAGGTAAACATACAGAGGTCACATTCTTGTGGGTGAGTTTTAAGCTGATCTCTATTTGAAGAAGTGGTCTAAAAATGCATGTAGGTTGGGCTGCAGATGATGAGAAGAAATCCTTGAAGCTGAGACTAAAATCCAGGATGGAGAAATTTAAATTGTTCCCTAGCAATACTTGGGGGAATATTTTTCTAAAAATATGATGCAGACAATTTAATACTCCCCTGAAGAGTTACTGCAGGAGTTATGGAGACAAAATCCAATCATAAAAAAATGAACTAGAGGGATTTTAGCTCTACTTTAATTACAAATTTCAGTGAAACATCTGCTATGATGTTGCTACCAGCACCTCAGCCATGACACCGTTCATTCTTTCAGGGCCGAAGAACATCCATTAATTTAAGAAAGGACTTCACATGATTTGGAGAGGAATATTACTATTTCCTAGAACAGATAGCCTTGGGCTTTCATAGTAACAGCAATAAACACCAAATAATGAAATAAATAATTATCAGCTGCTCCTGGCCCAAGATGAGCTTACCTTTTTATGAGTAATGGACTTCATTAGGACTGCAGGTTACCGACTGGACGCTGGCCTGAGGTGAGGCTGCCTGAGCGGGATGTGGAAAACTATGGGACATTGGCATGAGAAATTGCTGTATGTGGCAGTTGGCAATGTGAAAGTCTGCTGAAAGTTACAGCTCGCGCTGCGAGGCAAGGCTGGATTTCACAGGTCATTAGGGGGGACCAAGCTTCACAGATAAATGGAGGGGCATTTGGGGGAGTATTTGGGACCTCTTGGGGAGCAGAATTTTGCAAGTCCAGCAGTGCCTAGAGAAGCATGTCAACAACATGTCCAAGGTGATCTAAGCAATAATATCGAAATACCAAGTTTGGGTGCAGGTGCAGCAAAACTGGGACAATGAGAAGAAAGCATTTAGGGATGATTTTGTTAAGAGAAGACTGAGGTGGAGAAAGGAAGATACAAGGGTGGTGAAAAGGAGTGTCAAGAAATGGGGAAAGGAATAATAGATGGCACAAATCTTGTGAATGGAGCTGTCTGGGAGAACCCGATGGGCAGCCCTGTGCCTGATCACCACAGCTGGAGCAGGACAATAGCATGTAGAGAAACTAAGCATTGAGCTATGTGGTTTGGGATGAAAAAGAGAGGATGTTGAACCCCTTCTATCAAAGCTGTTCTTCCTTGTACAGTAGGCTGGAAGGTTTCATCGGTAAGTGGGCAGGGTAAGCAGGCAGCAAGTTAGTGCGGTCAGGGAAGCTCTGGTTCCAGTCCTGCAGAACAGGTAGTATCTACTGTGGATGGGAGCTCTGTAAATGATTCTTGTATGGAAACAGCATCACAGAATAATGCCTTTTACCTATGTATGTGTGTGGGCACCTGCTTCCCTCCAGGCATAAATAAACATTTAATAACAGATGGAGATGTGTGCAGTCCTTTAGGTTACTGGGTGATGGCATGTGATGCTAAACTGTGATTTGTCTAACAGTAGAGCAGTTCAACAAAGCAATACAGTCTGTGAGAAGGTGTTGATTCTGGAAATTCCTAGATGTCCTGAGAAAAGAGAGAAATAATACATTTACCAAAATTTCCTGATCATAAGTCTGTTTCAGCACTTAAAGCTGAGGGAGAAACACAATATTAGGATTCTGTTAAAGAGTAGCTATGACACTCCGGGTGCATATATTAGGTAAAGAGTGCCAAGACATGGACCAAGGACTGGGAACTTGATTGTCCACACTGTTAACTTGCTAGAAAAGTCCTTGACATGGCTTTGGTCTCATTCAACGAGCACTCCCCCAAAGTGCTACGAGCATTCCCCCAAAGCGCTCTTGAGAAGAACTGAGGTGCGATCCCAGACTAGGGACTTTTTCCACTGGGCAGGTTGCACATTGCCACCCTTTCTTGGAGGTGGAGAGAACATTTATCTGGCCTGCTGCTGCCAGCTGGCCCTGATACTGCTTACATTAGTATAGATGTTACCTCTACAGGGGTTTGTTTGATTGAGTATAGATGCTTACAATATGCATTTAAATCACTGTCACTCTCAGCTCTGTGGTGAGAAACAGGTAGTTTTAAGATGTGATTCATGTCATCTTAATGTAGACATTTAAATAAATCAGATGAATCACAGCCTAAAACTTCTCCATGCCTTTCCATTGATGACGGCAGCACAGGTGACTGATTTGGATGGAGGACCACCTGCATTAGTCTAGACAAATTCCTCCCTTGATGAGCAGAGACCCAGTGGCCATAGTGTTAAACCATAAGTAGGACCACCGAGGCCAAGGAGAAAGACAAGACCATGGTGTGCGTATAAGTGGAGCTGGAATCTTGTCCCTACTGCAGAGAGAGGCACTGACAGCCATGAAGACACTCCTGCTCACTTCAAAAGGTAAAGGTCCTACTTTTTAATACCTAGATTTGTTTCTATAATCCAGCTGTCCAATCTTCTTACCATTGACATCTTCTGTTAATGTTTCTTCCAGACCTAATACATGAATGCTGCTATTCGCAAATGTGGTGAGACTAGAACCAAATGGGGTGTTATTCCAAAGTTACTGGAGCTGAAAAACGGTGGTAGCCTTTTCAGGCTAAGTGGAAAACACAGTCAAATATCCCATTATGTATTGGACTTTGGAGACAATAAGCTACTTCCCAAGGCTGTGGACAGCATGGTAAAGTCAATCACAAGCTAATGTGATCAGGCTGTGACGAGATCAGCAATAACGAGACTGGTTGTGGCTTAAACTGTGCCAGATGAAGACAGCAGGCAGCAAGGAGAGCAAACCTGAGAGCTTGGCAGAGGGACGTGGAGAATGAAAGCTGCAGGAAAGGTTCTGGTGGGTGCTGGGTTGTGTTCTTTGCAGTGTGTTCCAGGAAAACATTATTAAAACAGACTGGGAAGACTAGGACAGCCTTTTGTAGTGCTAACTCATTAGAGGAAAGGAGTAGGAATATCTTAATTTGGGAATGCACCATCCACAGCTAATCTTTCTGTAGTAGGTAATTGAAGACAAATTCTTTCATTTTTGCTCCTTTAATGGTCCTGGCAAGATGAATGTTACCTTTTGAATAGCTTTGTACTAAATTGCTAATGCTAATTAGACAGTCACAAAATCTAATACAAATTAAGGTGTTGCACTAATAGTAAACCTTTAAAGTTCACTGATAATGAAGGAGAGGGGCAGTAACCAGGGAAAATGCTGACAGTTCACAGATGCTTTCAAAATATGCCCTGTAGCCAAGTCTGGGAAGGGGATATAAAGGACTAAAGGACCAGCACTTTGACCCATCTGCCAAAGAAAGATGAAGGTTTGGATCTGAAGGCCAAGGGCACAGACTTAAATGACAAGTTAAGAGATGAGGAATTAGCAGGAAGAGCAATGCCGGTTTTAGCAAGCACAGAAAAGGGGAAGGTTAATTAGCAATCTGTTTCAGAAAAGACCATCTTCAAGTGCTCTTTTAGCCATTTTTGGATCTGTCTTAAAATGAACCTCTGGAGCAAAGAAAGATGATAACCCTTAATTAACTCCAGGAAGTGTTGAATTGTGGTGTGCTCAGAACTGCAAAACAAAGCAGTGCAGGATAGGTTTTTTTTAAAGCTACCTGTTAAAAGCCCCAAATATTATGAAACCCAGATTCAAATATTGGTGCATTTCAGTGGTGCTGAAAAGTAAAGGAGAATCGAGTGAAGTTCGTTCCTGTCAGGTGCTGAGGTCCTGATCAAAGAGACAGCCTAGAAAATAATTGTGCAGACCTGAAACCCAAACCTGTGATTTCTTACATACTGCAAATGATATCAATACATAATATTATCTTTATGTCATGAATGGTAGATGTAAGGTGGCATTCATCTCTGCTTAACTACGTGTCTAAAAGGTGGCCAAGTCAAAGCTAATTAACTGAAACATTCTTTGTAGTCAGTGGACACAACCAGGCTTTTCCAGGAGGCAGTGTCTCTCAGGCTAAGATAGCTGCATACATAGGTCAAATAAATTGCCTTCTGCAATTGCCTCTTGACTGTGAAGTGACCATGGCTGAGCAGCTGACACACAGGCAACAAACTTTCCAATGTCTAGAATTACATCTGTTAAATCCTACCGTTTTTACTCTTGCATGGTTTGTCACACTGGGATCCTTTGTAATTGATTTCCTTAATGGTAGGAGACAGGAATGGATTTGAGAGGAAGACAGTTGTCAGTGTATTTTTAGATGCAAGCTCAAATTTGAATATCCTTTCCTAGGAGTCCTTTGAGTTAAGCCAAGGCAATGGCAGGACTTCACAGAAATCACAAAGCATAACTTTTCCCCAGTACCCACTTCAGATTTGCAAAGCCAGGTAGAAAAACTGAAAAAGCCACAGAAAAAAACTGATTCATTGGATTCAGCTTCATTCAAGTCTTACAGGAAAAAAAGTGCCTTTATAATGTACATTTTCTTGGGAAGGGTGACAACTGCAAGCATTGCCTTCAGCTATCCCGAGGTTCACAAAGGCAGCATTTACCTTAACAATTTCATCATTCACAGGGAGAAACTACTGGCCTCAACACAACCGTGATAGGTGATTTTGAAATGACTAGCTTGCTACCTAGACAGCAATTGGATATCAATCTGCCTTTTGTATTTGATGAGTATGGCAGATAAGAGTTGCTCAAATTTGCTTTTGAACCCAGCACATAGAGCGGTAAATCATGTAACATCTACACAGAGCAACTCCTTTGGCCATGAGAAGAGTCAAACCGGAGTCACGTGGGGAGATTTTGTCCTGTGAAGATAATTGTCCCTGATCACGTAAAGGAGCACAAATATAGCAAACGGAGTTACATACTGCAGCAGTGGTTCTTGTTCAAGTGCTGAGTACTCTTCCGTCCCTATTTGTGACAGTAAGGAATGTGATATGGAAACAATCCATGTTATTTTCGAGCAGTGAAGCTCCAGTTAATTAGCAATAGCAAGATAAAGCCACCAGTTGATCTTTTGAGAAAATGACCACATACTTGTTCGATTTGATATCATTAGATTACAATTTGATTAGTTGATTATATTTTATTCTCTTTTGTTCATACTGTTCATTAGAATGACAGACAACTGCTTAATGAGAGACTGTGGTTAATAATTAGCAGTAGCATCTCTGCTAAATTTAAAGCTTCATTTCTACTTCCTACTGTTTAATGAATTGGGCAATGAGCAATTTTTTAACTGGTGCAAGCTTGACGTTTATATGTAAGTCTTCTTTCAGCAGGTCTTTTGACAGTGCTTGCTTTGATTAGGAAGATAATGACAGGTCCTTCTGTGTGGAGGGGGTTGTAGTTTGCTGTTTTGTTTTTCTTTCCAGAGGCCGAGCAACAGGGTGCCAGCACCTAGAGTTTGTATTTCTGCAGAAATTCATGGAAGTCCAGGAAGGTATGAGGAATATCAGTATAGGACTATGTGCAGACCATGTTCCTACTAGTAAATTGACAAATGCTATGGCATAGATTCAAGCACTGCAACCCAGTCACCTATGCAGTTAAACTGTTAGCATGTCTCCTGATCCAGTTTAACATTGGGAACATTGCAACACCATTCCAGTTGTTTTTAGGGCCAGAGATTGGTCTCCAACATTATTTAAGTTATTAATACAGCCATAGCCACAACATCCCTCATCCTCCATTAGGTGTTGCAGATGGCAGCTATTTCTCACCACCTTTTCATCACAGTGGGCAGCAGGAGAGGGAACTGCTCCATGCCACTTACAACACTCATTCTCATTCTGGACTTTTTGCTTGTTGTCAGGAATTCTGCTTTTAAAAACCTCCTCTTAGCCATATCTCTGAAGTCTGGTAGTTGTTGCATCCCTTCCTGCCAGTGCTCCAGCTGCATTTACTGCCTGTGTTGACAGGCAGAGCTATGAGGGTAGCTGCGGCAGTTCCCACTGTTTACACCACTCCTCTTGCAGCAGTTGGTATCCCCAGAGAAGGAAAAGCCAAACAGGATGCTTGTCCACCTCCAAAGGCCACATTTCACAGCCTGACGTGCTAGTGGAAACTGCCTCCACTTTCACGTCATGCCGATTCGTGAGCTGACACGCTGTGCTGCACTGCAGGAGGGGGGACATGCATGCCATCATGCTGCGCTGGCTCTGTGGGCAGCAGTCCCCCAGGAGCAGCAGGGCAATGACTCTTTCAGCCATCTTGGCTAAATCCACCTGCAAATAGGAGTCAGAGCCTCATGCTTTGCTCACGCCTTACTGCTGAGAGAGCTGTCGGTGCTCTCAGTGGGGCAAAACTCCTACGCAGTGGAAAAAACCCCAAAACACCCTTGGTAAATAATATCTCCCCGTGCACTTTAGGGGGGAAGAGTCTATTTTAACAGTAGTTAGGAATTTTAGGGTGAGCCCAACAGCAATGGGTTTGGGCTATTTCTGGCTGGCGTTTGAAGTTATGTTAACGCTACACCATCACTTCAGTGTTCAGGCTGGCAGCTCATCCTAAGAATGGGTTCTCACCTCTAGCAGCTATTTTTTTCAATACTGGCAAAATAATCACATTAAATTGAATGGCTGAAAAACAAGTTCTGGGTCAAAGTTGTCCTTAGTAAAGTTGTGGGGCCAGTTTTTAACAAGTATTTAAGTGCCTAACAAGGCATATGGGTGTCATGAAGGTTGTGTAGGAGCTGTTGGGTACCCGAAATGAACTGAAAATTTCAAGCGCTTAGATGCTTTTTGAAGTCCCAATGAAATTCTAAATACCTTTGCATGTACACAATCCACACTTTTAAAATACGAAAACTGACTCTCATACTAAAGGATAATTAAACCATATCCTGGATGTAAAGCCCATTGTCTAAGGTATGGCTGAAACCCATTTATTCAGAGACTGCAGCGATCCTCTTCTCACAGCGGCATGGAGGGGACATAGGTAATTAGCAAGGGCTTATTGCTGTTGAGCTGATACAACAAGTTCTGGGTATAAATGAGAGGAAATAAGGGTGAATATTATTTATCTGTTTTTTTAAAATGCATTTCTATGCAAGCATCTAGAATAACCACTGCCCAATTACTTTCCAGTCATTAAGTCTGGCACTCTATTATTGTGTGCTTTGAGTGTCCCGTACAATCTGGTCATTTAAATTGCACCTAAAACATAGCAGTCAAGTGAAGTGACTCCAGAAAGTACTTAGTGGAGAGGAGGATGTCTCTGGAGACCTCCAGAGGAAGCCTGTCTGTCTAATTAAATTCAGGGAAACAATTTCCTTAGATCTCTGGTCTTTTAGTTAGTTCAGCAAGTCATTTAGACCTAGTCAAATGAGATGTATGTTAAAAGATTTAATAAAAATAGCTAGAATGTGCTGAAACTAGAGGTTTTTGATTAAAAAGTCTGAAATGAGTAATATCTAAACAAAAGGAAAAGTTAAATTGAAATTTTTCATTTTTCCTTATTTTGCTGGAAAGAAACCAAATTAAATTCTGAACAAAAGCAGCCTTTTTGCTTATTCTCATTTTGAACTTTTCCATATAAATATTTGTATAATGTTATTTAGAATTACAGTAATATAATTAATCATGAGATTAAAAATTTTAGCATGCTTAAGTTCAGAAGAATAGAACAGTTCTGTGGAAAAGCAGAAAGAAGCACCTTACAGCACTCTACCTCTGACCAAAATGAAACCTCATCCTTCATTGTCAACCTCAAAAAGTAAAACACAAACTCATACAGAACAGATAAATGCTTCTGCAAATGGAATCCTATATATTAAGTAAATTATAGTTTTAGTCTTTTTATATTTAACTATGTACACAAAATTGCCTTCTAAAGCTGTAACATAGATCAATTACCAAACATTATTCTGACATCTAATTAGCATTCCTAATGCTTTTATATACTGCATAGAAAAAAACTTTTACCAGTGGTCATCAAGGTACAAATGTAGTTAAATTTAAATACCTGTGCCTCACACTAAGTACATTTTCCTTATATTTGGAAAGTATAAAGCTTATTTATGTGCCTAGGTATGGGCTATGATCTGTTCACTCTTAATTTCCTTGCCCAGAAGTGCTGTACACTAATGACAGGACAGTACATTGCCAGCACAAGCTATAAAGTGAAATGCTTTGTTTATAGACTGTGAATGTATACTGTTTATAGTTTTGCTAATGCATGTGAGCATACATATAAGTGTGCACACACATAGAGAAGGTTGAATTTATTTTACTATGTTTTCTGTCCCAGTGCCTACGCACTGTTAAATATCTGGTTGATCTCTCCATTTTCTTGTTACTCCACAGAGACATTAATAATTAAATAGAATATGACTTCCACACGTAGAGCCTCTACCTTCTAAGACCATCTTAAAAATTTAGTGCCATTACAGCTGCCAGAGTCTGTAGTTCCTGGGATTTATACTTGCTCACAGAAACATTTTTTTTCTTTCTGGTTCTGCTATGTATAGCATTATATCTTCCAGTGTTGATTTTTTAAATAATTTAACTAACAGGCAAAACAAAATTCATCTGTCTATTATTCTTTCTAGGGTGGCTCAAAAATGTGACTGCTTTTGTATTTATTTCACTTATTTGAAAGCACAGGGTTATGCTCAGCTCCTAGGGCTCCTGCATGATACCCTTGGCAGGATGTCACCTCCACGAGACATTTGCCAGGTCGCAGGTACAGAGATCAACCGGGCACCATCTGTGGTGTCAGCCAGAGCCTCCGTGGAGCTGGTGCCCTCCCTACTGGATAAAAGAGGGGTTTCTTTCAGAAGTCTTCAGCTCCTTGAGCAAATATGGACCTACTGAATGCTCCTGCTCTTGAGATCAGTATAAAATTTAAGCACTACTTAAGCCCCTCTTAAGGCCTGTGTTAAGAACCTAAGAAGTATGTGTACATTGATCCTTTGCAGGGTGGAAAAGTTCATCTCTGGTGAGAAAAAGGGATTTGAAAACTGTGCTACCAAGCAGGCAGCTGAACAGCAGCTTCTTAGAGATGAGGTACTGTAAAGCAATGTGCAATTGTCTTGCCATTTCTCTCATTTTCACCACTTCAGCAGACAAATTTGGTTTGTTTTCAACTTTAATTTTTGATTCGGAGTCTAGTGCTCTTCTTGCAGTGAGGACTTTGTGACACTGACTGAGCTGGTAAGAAAATGACAGGTGAAATTCTGTGTCAGTGACTGCAAGTAATGCACAAGGGAGGAAATGGCCCTAGCTAAACACACACAGCCATGGACCCTTACTTAGCTACTAGCACTCAGGAAAGAGCTCATATTCAAGTTCAAAGGCGAAGGGAACATTAGGAATTACTAAGAAAAAAACCTGAGAACAAAACAGAGATAATAATTTAGGTGCTGTAGGAATCGGTGATGTCTCCACAGCTCAAAAACTGGCTGCACCCGCTGCCACCCAGTGGAGTCAAATGTTCCCTTAATCTCACAAGATATAGCAGAAGTAGAGAACAGAAAGATGTAAGTGAAGGGAGATGAGAGGTATGCTACAAAAATTAGCCGCCACTCCTGTGACTTTGTCAGATGGCTTGCAGAGGTGTCTTCCTACAGCACAGTCAGAATTGTGGAACTCATTGCTGCAGGACATCATGGGCACGGCAAGTGGAAATGGGTTCAGAAAGGGATTGATTATACGTATTAGTGGAGGACAGCTCCATCAGGAACTATTAAACATAGTTGTCTGGATGTAGCCTCTGGCTCAGGAAGTCCATAAACATCTGCCTGACAGATTCTGTGAGAATATCAAATGTATACACACCTCAATCCTGTCCACCCATTGTCTGCCTGGAGACAAGTTGCTGGATGACAGGGACATCTGGCACAGGCCATCCTCACATTTTTAAGGATTTAAATGTGGTTGTTTTTCCTCCTTTCTAAATAAGCTCTAGGTTGGGGAATCCCACTTAATTCCTTGGCTTTTTACAGTTGGTAGGTGCAAAGCAATGCTTTACAAGCTTTGCACAAGCTTTCTGTGTCTGGAGGCAAATGGCTGCTTAAGTAGATTTAGCTGTCACTGAGCCATCTCTTTTTCCAGACACACAGTACCAACGTATATTTAAAAATCCATGGGGCAGAAAAGAGTCTTCAGAAATGGAGCATTAAAAATCAGATGGTGACTGGATGCACTTTATATGCTGAGTTTGTTTGGTGTTCTCTTTAGAGATAGAAAGTATTAGAAATAGACAACCTCAAAGGAATGCACAGACTACACAGGGGTTATTAGATAACTCAAGCTGTCCCACTTCCCAGTAGAGTGCCAAGGGGGAGACACTTGTGTGTAAAAGGTTTACAGGAAAATAAATGTCTTTTCTTTCTGCAGCATTTTTTTTCCTGTTGTTTAATGTTGCTGCCATAGAAAGAAACCTATATATACGGGGATAAGATATAAAACAAGACAGATGAAGAGAAACAAGTGTTCCCTTTGGAATTTCAAGTTTCTAATACAAGCAAAATCACACAAAGCCTCATAATTATGTCTTACTTGCAAAGTCCAAGTTTTGAATTTTCCCAGTCACAAGGTGCCCATGGGCAGACCCAGTGGAGGACTCAGGCTACCTAAGGTAAGGAGAACACAAAAAGCCCTCCTTTCCCCCTATCACATATAGAGATTGTTGGATGCCTTGACTGCTGTCATCAGTTTTGGCAACCTTAGTTGCCATTGCTATCGGACAACAAGTAGCTATAAGATGGTTGTGACTGGAAGGGACATGATAGGAGTTACGAGGGAAAAGGATATCAAGTGAAGCAGAGGGACTGACGAATATGAGTATAGGGTAAAAGTTTATTTGGGGTTTGGAAGGCAGCATATTTTTTAGGGAATGTTTTCTTCCTTGGAAAAAATAGGGGGTTCTTGGAAATAATTAGGGGAGACATTTCTGTCCTTACTGGAACTGCAGTATGTTGTCTGCTTTTAGGCAAAAAAAGATTTTTTGGTAATTCCGGGTAGAAATGTCCCAGTTTCATTTAGTTGTGTTCTCCATACCTTGTGCAAAGCTGGTCTCTGAGTAGGTAAACCTCTCTTCTCTGACCCTCACCAACCAGAGCCTACACAACAACTCTAAAACATGCTTCTAATCTTGCCTCAGCCCTCCATGCCATGCATGAGGGCATTGAGCAGCATTTGGAGATGATCCCAGCAGCACCCCTTGGCTGGAGCAGCATTGCATTTTAGCATATTGCTCTCACAGAAGTGCTGCCTTTCTTGCGGGAGCATGCAAGGAAGCATAACACTGGCATTTCTCAAATGTCAAATAAGGTAACTTATTATCTGGCACAGAATGATATACTTTCAACATTACTGGAAAAGGAAGAATTGCTGGGGCATAAGAGAGCCCAGCTTTTTTGATCTTACTGCAGAGCTCTGCCCAAGGCAGCAGTACTATGCTGCATAACATGGCTTTGTTTAGCTCACTGTTAGACAAATGCTTTAGAGAATAGTGCAATTAGAGATCTGAACAATAAAATCAGAGTAAATAATGAAGGGTAGGAGTGGGGAGAGAGAGAGAGAAAATAACATTACATCAGCAGACACCCATGACACTGGGTTTGTACAGTGGTGTTTTTCTCTGTCTCTTCCTTTGCCCTCCCTCTTCGCCTGTGGTATCCTGCCCAAATGCGGCAGTGTGGGGTATGGCCCTGCTTTATGTTATAGCTTGTCCAGGGGTGCCCATGGGCTCCTGATCCTTGGAGAGAGGAGGTGACAGGGAGATGCAGGGTGGCTGCCCTGGGTGGTGGGTGATGCTGCAGAGGAGAGCTGGTCCCAGCAGGATGGGTGATGCGAGAGGCCCTTCCCATGGATGAACCTCCACTTGTGCTCCTCCTTGACTGCAATCCCAACTCTCTTTCCTCCCATGCCCCTCTGGCCACCTTGGGGTCCTGACCTTCACCTGTGCTCCTGGTGAGCTCCTCACCGCTGGGAAAATGCCATCTGGGAGGGAGTGACTCACGTTAGACCACGGTAATTCAAAGCATCTCTACTCAAATAACTATAAGGAAGATACACAGCAAAAAGAGAAAAGAGCTGAAATGTCTAAAAGGCTGCCCACTTAAGTCTTCATTAAAGAATATAGCTTTTCTCATGAAACGTGGACATATCTAACCACCTCAGAGAGACCCCACAAGCTCAAGATCGCTCAGGCTTGGCTGTGAGAGCAGCTCCTTGGCAACTTAATTAGAAACCAAACCCTTTTTTCTGTAGAGGAAGCTTGTGATCTTCTGCCTTAGGAAAACAAGTTGTTTAATTATAGCTAGCAGCTGAAAATAGTATCTTTCTAAGCAATGGTCGGGTTGCTGTTCTCTGCCTCAGTGTGACTTATTTATAGCTGTCTTATACCTGTCTGGTTTTCTCCACTTCTATTTCTGACCAGGTCTTTGAGCCAGCCATGTGGTAGGATGACATAGGAAGCAGGCAAAACATACAGTGTATAGGTCTCCTCTGTTATTCACAGATACATAGAAACGGAAGACCAAATTTTTTTCTTTGGATTTGAGCAAATGGTTTCCGTTCAAGGCATACATGAGGGCAAGAAGTTTGCTCCAAGACATGAGGCCAGATGTACCAATCCCTGCACAGCTGTGCAAGTGGAGAAATGGTGGAAATGCTTCTCCTCCATCCTTGTGTAAAAACTTGGTAAAATCCCTCTTGCAGTACTCATAGGCTGCCAGGCTTTCTCCTGACCACCCTTTTGGTTACGCCAAGCTCCTTGTGGGAGCTGCGGTGGCCGAGGTGACACTGATAGCAAACAGTCCTTTGCGAGCTGGTAGTGATGGTTTCTGTGAAGGGTTTCAGAGCATATTGCAGAGTTTTATCAGATTGTCCCGTGAATGGGATGTCTCCAAAATGGATGTAAGAACATTAGCTGTGTCCCAAGTGATGTGGGAACACATGTACCTCTAGTCATTTGGATCAAACATCTCTTTCCCAAGGAATGTAGAAAAGGGACTTTCCCATCTTGTGAGACAACGTGATGTTCTGGCTCTGGTGACCCCTAGGGACAGCTTTTGCAGCTTTGGAGAACATGGGAGAAGGGATGAACCAGCTCAACTTTGTTCTCCCTACTTAATTCCCGCTGTGCAGTGCTTTACACAACTGCCAGCACTTGGTGTGCCACTTTTAACAGCAATCTGCTGTAGGGATCATGCACATTGTACAACCTGCCCTGTTATCAGCATAGACAGTGCAATTTACTCTGAGCCTGCAAGTGTTTTGTTTTACATCCCAGCAGGTTTTAGCACCCTTAGTTAAAGCTCATGTGCAGTGAGCTCTTGTAATGCCTCAGGAGCAAATTCCTTTGGTGGTAACTTCTTGCTGGACAGCCAAGGGGCCTGCAGCAGCTTACAGTAGTTGTTTAAAGCTGCTGTGATTGAGCTGCGGAGATACCTGGGGTTTCAGGCCAGCAGAAAGACATTACAAAGCACAGACAATAAAATGGTTTTAATGACTCAGTCCAGACATTGTTATTTTTCAGCTCTCCTAGGGATTTGTGCAATATAGTTACTTAACTGCATTAAAAACAAAGACCTGTTACGAGAAGTGCTAAAAACTTTCAAATAAAATTGATGTCAAGAAGCTGTGTTTTAAGAGCTGGTTCATTCTAAATAAAGTGCAACACCAAACATTTATATGTGGTATTCATGTTTTGCTGTCTCCTTCCCTGCTTTACTATCCCTTCTAGAATATCTGCCAAAGCATTCACCGCACTGCTTAACACCATATGCTTTCCCATTTCTTTAAGTTGTAGAAGGTAAATATAAGTTCTTGGTTTTAACCACTCCCATCAGTCTGCTTTTCATTGATTAAACTGGACTGTTTGATTTTGGTTTGGCATAGAAATGCTAAAGGAAGATTTTATTTGATAGACTGAGATCTTTGTCCTCAGTTTCCACAGCAAAGAAAAGTTATTAAGACACTAAATTAAATACAGGCTTTGAAGTCTCAGTTTTGCTTATTACATTGGTCTCTGTAATGGCTCCATTGAAGTTAGTGGAAATATTGCTATTAAATCATAGGGACTTGGGTTAGGACATAAGTTGTGGGGATCATCACAGAAGTCATAGCATTTCATGGTGCAAAGTAAGGATGAGAACAGAATCCAATCCTTGCAGGGTAACACTTCTACTTAAAAAAAGTAGGATGAACACTGTGGTAGGGGGTTTTTTTCACTATTCCTGTACTCCTTTGCAAAATATTTTCCATTTGTGGCTATGTGTGAAAGCACTCCTGGAAATCTGAGGGTTGAGAGAACATTTAGTTTCAAAACTTTTACAGACTTTGGCTCCCAGGCTGCCAGTTTCATACCTGCCAAATAGCCACTCACTCACACTCCAGGGAAATGTTTTTTGAATATTCCGACCTCTTGCTCAGCACAGTAAGTGTAGCTTTCCTAAGGACAAACAGAATCTGTAAATTGAGCCTGGCTGGATCTGCAGCAATGATAATGTGGCAAATCTAAATGCTCCCAATAAAACCACATCCATCACTAGCTGGTACTAATGTAGCAGAGTTAAGAGTCGAGCCCCTTATAAACTCCGCTTAAAATCAGATGGCTGTAATACCACCTGCATGGGCAAAACCTGAAACCTCATCTAGTAGCTAATCAAATTAAGCATACTTTTTTTTTTTTTTTTTTTTCTGGGGGGGGGGAACACAGAGTGGGGCGTGTCCAATTGATCATAAAGTGAACAAGTGAGCTACTCAAAATATTTCCACTGGTCTGTCTGGTAATAGTAATGGCAAAGCTGACTCATGAAGTTAGAGACAAGAAACTCAGATCACAAATGTGATTGCCCTTTATTGCATAGTCTGAGTAAGAGCCTTTTCCTGCTGTTTAGTCCCAAAGTCTGCACTCACTTTTTAAATGTGGATAATCGCATGAGGCACATTCTCCCCCACCCCCTGACTGGTAGTCTAGACTTAATTCATCAGGAATACAGAGATGAATGAGATGATGCATTCAAGTTGCTGCGGTTTAGAGAAATATCTCCTATAGTTGTAAGTGAGGATGTGCTTTTGGGGAGATTGTTCTGAGGTAATACAGATGCAGTAGTGACACTGATTGGGTGTTTTGTTGAGAGTTGACCCATAACTATTTGGTTATTATACACAAATATTCTAAAAGCTGGAGCTGAATAGAGAAGTATGTCTGCCCTGAAGGTTTTTAGCTATCCTGCAGGTTCATGGAAGGATGGATAATGTTATCCCTGTAGCAAGGATGTCATGGTTACGATACTTATTTTAGCAAGGATATCATTTTCCTGCAGATTAACAGACCTTTCAGTCTGCCACAGCCTCAAATTAATTTTCCTTATCTTGGCTTCTATGTCACAGCCATCACCATGGTGCTTTGGTACCTATGCAGAGAATATTATGCATTAACCAATAACTACTATAAATCCAGCAAAAGACTAAACCAAGAAAAATCATCAGTATGCCTCCCTTAAATTTTCCATATTTTAAAATTTCCTTTAGAATGCACAATAATATTTAAAATTTCCCCTTCCTTTTTCTTTTTCCCCACCTTAGGGGAATGCTGCCATATGAGGCTTTTGTCCCTAGACTGCATAGGGACAACTCATTAGCTAGTTTTGACTGTTTGTGAAGAGTCCTGTGTCCCTGTGTTCAGTGGCTTCTCACGATACAGAAAGATGACTCCAAGACCATTATTTCACAGTAAACTCGTTTCAGAGTAAAGGATAGGGTAACTGCTACAGATTTGATGAGGCTCACACTGAAAAAGTAAAGTGTAGAGAAGGGGTTTGCATTCTATGTTTTGGATTTTTTTCAACTTTCTAAAACACTGAATGATCCCTTACCAGAGTAGTTCTTAGTACTTTTGTAGCAAAACTCCACTGAGCATGAAGATTTCACAGATTTACACTAGATATTGACTCTGAGTTGCAGAAGGCTACCTCTAGACTATTAAATTAAGTAGGCACAGGCCCTTAAACTTGATCATTTATGGGTTTACACTGAAAAACATGGTGTGATTTAATCCCAGACCAACTAGAACTCTCCCAAAGGATTCCTGGGCATGGTCTGTAAAGTAGCATGAGCCAGGAACTTCTCCCAGTAGGCAACTAGGATGTGGTCACAGCACATTTTTTTTAATAATAAAGATGCCAACCAACTGTGTCTGTTGACCTTAGGGGTAGAAAAGGGCCTCTAGCATTGTTTGGTTCATCAATATAGATGAAGTCAAAGAAAACGGACCCCATTTTGCAAAGGATTTCACAATGTCTTTGTTGGGAGGGCAGGTTAAGAGAAGACAGCCATGAAACAGCACTACGTACTATATCATGGTTGGCAGACTGTCCTGGTTAAAAGTATCTTCATGGTTTCAGCCTGTCATCTGAGGGCTTCTTGCTTAGGTAATCTACAGTTTGGGCTTGAGGGTTAACGACATTTGTGACCTATGTTAGATACCAAGAGACTGTTCCTGCTAACAGAACTCAGTATCTTCATGTGCAGAAAGCCAGGATGAGTGTGGTCCCTTATTTCAAATGTCCCCTTGGAATGAAGGAGCGCTAGGAAATATGGTCTCTGTGACCTTGGGGACCAGGGATTCACAGTGGTGGTGGCTGGGCAATGCTGCACAGCACTGGAGCACTGGCTTAATCCACATAACCTGGGTTAAACAAGAACAGCAGAAAACCTCCCTCCTTTCCCCACCTCCTTCTGTAAGTCACTTGCAACAAAGACAGTTCCCTTGGTCCTCTGAAGTCAAGCTCTTTTCATCTTAACAGCTCCCAGCTGCCCTTTTTTTGCAGGGTTTCAACCTCCAGTTCATCTGTGCATCTCTGAAAGGTACTAAGAAAGTGTTAAATACTTCTCTGCTTGCCTCTGAGTTACCAGACACTCTTAGCTTGATCTTTGCAAGCTCCATGGGGACACCGGCTGGCAATGTTCACGCTTGTCTCCAGGCTGATGAGATCGCAGCCAGCAATCCTGGAGCTGGTGCAGCGGGCAGGCTCATGTTTTGTATCCTGTCAATATAACAGCCAGTGCTGGCTGTGGTTGATTGATTGTAAGAGCAGCAAATTACTGTGCGTTTTTAACTATGCTGCTTCTCTTTCTGAGACTGTAATAAATCGGCTTTTGAAACTGGTAGAATAGTTAGCTTTCTGATACTGCTGAGATTCAGAAACCTGTGGTACTGCAAATGTATGGAGGGAAATAGCTTCTTATCCATGTGTTCTGCTTGTGTCCTTAAACTGTATGGTTAGTTAGGAACAGCTGAAGGTTTATAACAAGTATGGGTGCACTCCATATTTTAAGACACAATAATGAGAAAGAAGAATAATAATGATTAGAGTCCCTGGTCTCATTAATTAGTGTCTCTGGTAAATTCTGTGGAATTAAAGAGAAAGAACTCAAAATCCTAGGAGCATTCCTTGTTTTTTTTCTACTATACCAGATTCCCTCCTGAAAAAAAAAAAATCATAGAAATGAGTAAAATGGCTTAGAAATGGAAGCTTGAGTTTGGAAGCATAGTGCCCAAAGAGTCTGGATATCAGGGAGTTTAGAGGAAAAAAAACCCTGGATAGCTGCTGCCCTTGGTTTCTCTGCCTGCACATTGGCCATGCCAAACCAGGGCCAAGGAGGAGACCCAGGGGTGCTTGGAGCTGTTTGCTCATTCCCTGCTCTTCCTACCTGGCTCAGAGGAGAACTTGGTCCATTGAAGACTGCCGTCTTGGGCTTACCTCAAGAGCAGAATGTGGTTTTCATTATCAGATCTGTGACATTGACGCTGGGATGAGTGATGACTCATGAGGGCTGAGGGGGAGAGGAAGGTGACAGGGTAATAAGGCAAAGTAATTCTTTGCTGCTTCGTTGTGGGAAGTTCAGTTCTTTTATGTTCTCCTTCCCAAGTGAGGAAAGCAAAGACCCTTGTCTGCAACTCACTGAACCCTGTGCTAACCAAGATTATGTTTTTTCTTAACCATGTCTCCAGAGTCCATGTTTTTACATATCTCAGGTTTGGGCAGCTGCCTGCACCACTCATCGCTCCATGATTTTTCTCTTCCACCACCTCTCCACACACAGGTGCTTTCTGAAGGCCATGTCTCTCGAGTTGGAAGTTTGCCTATAGACCATTTCATGCCCAGGAGAGGAGTAGTGTGTGATGTGCTGTGTGATGCCAGCATTGTGGCTCCTGTTCTCCTGCGTGCTGCCTGTCCAGAGATCAGCCTTCACAACGGGGGCCCTCCTGAGGACAGGCATCCTGCAGCTTTCGCCTCTGTTTGAAGAGCCTCTGGCTTGGCTCCCCACAGTGTGAAATGGGTCTGTGGGCCACTGCTGGCATGCATCCACTTTCTGAGGAAGAAATAACACTGTGGGAACTCAGAAGGAGCCCCTGCCTTGTACATCAATGGGTTGCCTCCATCTTTTACAGCTGGGAGGCAGCAGCTCTTCCTGATTTTGACATCCTCACATTTTTTCCCTGCCTTGTTCTGGGATACTTGTTATCACGTGGTCATTCACCAGCCCATCCTGCAGAGGATGCATTTAGTTCTCAGCTTAAAGGTTTGTGTATCTAGACTACCCGCATCCTAGTGGAACAGCTTAAAAAGTGCCTCCTGATGCAATGGACACTGCATGGTGGTCCATGAACAAAAACTGCCGGGAGGTCTCTGCAGCAGAAACTGATGAAGCTTGATAAGGGGACGATGAAGGAGACCTGCTCCTCTGAGGAGGCTTAAAATGACATGCCTCATCTGTATGCATTAAGAGAGAATGAATTTTAGCAGTGAAAGAATGGTTTGCCTTAGAGATGATGACCTTCTCTCTGGTCCAAAACAACTGAATTAGAAATTGTCAGCAGCTGTTTAACTCAAGTATCTGCTGCTTTGAAGAAGTGCTGTAGCGTTATGTTGGAGTCCTAAGACCTAAGGAAGTTGTAAGCTTTGGGGCAAACTTAAAATTTAAAACTTAAAAATTAACTTGAAATTAGAAGTAAAAATAACCAAAATCATCTTGTCCTTTGGCTTGTGGATAGCATTACTGTTTAACTTGGCATTTGCTACTTTATGACACATCTTATTCATTCTTTATTCAGTTTTCAGATGTGTGTTTGTGAAATTAGTGATGTTTCAGAAATTTCAGTGCAACAGAATAACCTCATGAAAGTTCAGCATGTGACTCCCTGGGGACCCTGGACTAAGGATTTAACCTTTAGGTGGCTAAAGATGGGTGAGGGGGACTCCATCCCACCAGCTGCCTCACCACAATGGAGAGTCGCTGATCTCACCTGCGCAGTTTGGGTAGCAAGCTCCAAACAGCACAGAGCACGAGCAGCTCGTGGTGTGCAACCAGTTGGTATGCTGCTGCAAGGGACCAGTTCTGCTCTTAGTTACACCAGCATGCACTTGGGAAAAACCCTGCTGAAATAAACATAGTTGTGCACCAGTGTAACCAAGAGCAGACCTTGACCCTGAAACACCCAGTGTCCGAAGGAGGTGGAGCAAAGAGACCCCAAATCTCCTCATCAGAAGGCCTGAGGGTCTCTCTTCTGCTCAGTGTTTAGTAATCCTTCAAATTTTGCCTCCTAATGAAGCAATCTCAATATCTCATCAACAAATGACCAAACCATGTCCCAAGAATAATGATGCCAGCAGTTTGGGGTGAATTACTAATGCATTTTACCATTTCTTTAACAATTACAGTTCTATTTAGAATGGAAAGAATTACATTACTGTTAAGTTTTAGAATGATAAATTGCAGGATATTAAAAGATTCTTCACTGAATGCAAACAATAGAGAACTTAATTATTGCTCAGAGTGTCACTGTAGCATTATGGAACAATTTGAAATTCAACTTGCCTGGCTAGATTTATTTTAAGTCTGACATTTTCAGCCCTAGCTTTCACTCTCTGGGTCTCTTTTTCACTCTGACAACACATCAATCTATTTTCTAACAGTTCTAACATTAAAATCATCTCTCTTAATCTGATTTTTTTTCTCCCTTTTTTATGTTGGGAAAAAGGATTTATCTGCAAATGCAGCATGGTACAGGAAATGTGTTTATATGGAAGACAAATTCAGACCAGCAGCAGCATCTGTAATTCATACACCCTTTTTGTCATAGAGCTGCCTGAAAATTCTTGAAGAACCAGCTTGCAATGAAAAATGCTGTTTAATTGAAACAATGTTTCATGGGAACAAATCAATTTCTCTAATATTTTCAATGAGGAGAAGCCAAAACTCCTCACTGCAACTTTATCAGTGCATTAGGATACTAGACTGCAAGCTAGACTACTAGACTGAAATGTTCATTTCAATAGCACACATATTTCCTATTAAGTATGTAGCAATTTTCCCACAATATAAAATTTGAAGGGGTATAGTTTTTTCCACTGATCCCAAATACAACATTCTTTTTCTTGGGAAATTTCAAAAAGCTGTCCCTTGTTCTGACATGAAACAATCTGTGAATGCTGGAATGGGGGCATCCTCTGCTGAAAAGAGACTCCTGTTCTTGGGTATCTTCAACTGAAGGAGAGGGACCTAGAGGCAGCACTATCGGCAGAGCACAGTAAGACACCCACCTCCTGCACCACACAATGTGTCTGGGCTGCGTTAGCGCCAGACACCTTTCCCCAGTGTGGTGGGTTGACCCCGGCTGGATGCTAGGTGCCCACCAAAGCTGCTCTATCACTCCCCTCCTCAGCTGGACAGGGGAGAGAAAATACAATGAAAGGCTTGTGGGTCAAGATAAGGACAGGGAGAGATCACTCAACCAATTACCGTCATGGGAAAAACAGACTCGACTTGGGGAAAATTAACTTAATTTGGTGCCAATCAACCAGAATAGGGTAATGAGAAATAAAAACAAATCACAAAACACCTTCCCTCCACCTCTCCCTTCTTCCTGGGCACAGCTTCACTCCTGGATTCTCTACCTGCCCCCCCGCCCAGTGGCACAGGGGGACAGGGATGGGGGTTACGACCAGTTCATCACACGTTGTCTCTGCTGCTCCTTCTTCCTCAGGGGCAGGACTCCTCACTCGTCCCCTGCTCCAGCGTGGGGTCCCTCCCATGGGAAACAGTCCTCCACGAAGTTCTCCAGCGTGGGTCCCTTGCACGGGCTGCAGTCCTTCAGGCACAGACTGCTCCAGTGTGGGTCCCCGCGGGGTCACCAGTCCTGCCAGTAAACCTGCTCCAGCATGGGCTCCTCCCTCCACGGGGCCACAGGTCCTGCCAGGAGCCTGCTCCAGCACGGGCTTCCCACGGGGTCACAGCCTCCTTCGGGCATCCCTCTGCTCTGGCGTGGGTTCCTCCCCGGGCTGCAGGTGGAGATCTGCTCCCCCGTGGACCTCCCTGGGCTGCAGGGGGACAGCCTGCCTCACCATGGTCTTCCCCACGGGCTGCAGGGGAATCTCTGCTCCGGAGCCTGGAGCATCTCCTCCCCTCCTTCTGCACTGACCTGGGGGTCTGCAAGGCTGGGGCTCTCACATGTTCTCACTCCTCTCTCTGGCTGCCGTTTCTGTGCTGCAGCAACTTTTCACCCTTCTTAAATCTGTTCTCCCAGAGGCACTATCACCGTCACTAATGGGCTCAGTTTTGGCCGGCGGCGGGTCCGTCTTAGAGCTGGCTGGTATTGGCTCTGTTGGACATAGAGGAAGTTTCCAGCAGCTTCTTACAGAAGCCACCCCTGTAACCCCCCTGCCCCCCCGCTACCAAAACCTTGCCACACAAAGCCAATACACCCCAGTCACAGGCTGCAGGCCACTTTCTGCTGGAGACAGGATCTTCTGTGGCTGTAGAGCTCCAGCTGAGATTTTTGCCCTTAAAGATGACCAAGGTTATCCCTATGACAACATCTGAAGAAGTCATACAAACATCAGACTGAATGGCTCACAGTCTGTTACTGGGTGCAGCTCCATCCTCTGTTCCCTCTCCAAAACCATCTGGGTGGATGTTACCTCACGCAGCCTTGGTTAGCTATCAGTGTACACCAATCATGCTGGATATGTTGGTGGAGAGAAGCAGGCATCTCCAGAGGCTGACTCATCCCAAGGCACAGGACTGGATCTCCCTTTGGAGGTGCTGTTTATCTCCGTTGACTAGAGAGGAGCTGGAGTTTCAGCATTCACAAAATCCCTGGGGTTTGGGTGGATGTATTAAGGGATGCCCTTCTTTTGCATGGCCCACATCTGTGAGGGGACATCACCCCAAAAAGTACTTCTGAAGAACTAGATAGTTTCGGAGATCTGACTTACAGTGTGATCACACAAATGTTGAGTTGGTGTAACTGAGGGGGCAACCTCTGACAGAGGCGGTGGACGTGATGCTGCAGCTGGGATTTGGGCAGGACTTGCCTGAACCGAAGGACTCATCACATGGCACTGCACCCTCGAGGGAGAAGTCCCAATACAGCAAATCCTTAAGCATCTGTGCAACTTTAAGCGTATGATTCAGGTATGTAACACTTGTCCTCTGCATTGACCACAGCTGGTGCCAGTCAGCAGTGCTGGCGGTGGCTGGGCACAGAAATGACACTGGGGTGCCTCTGACAGCTCTGGTGACAAAGCACTTCACCTCTCCCTGCTGCCTGCAATCTTTCGGGGACTCCAGCAACCTTCCGTTACGCTTCAGGAAAAAATAAAAAGACAAAAAGTTGCAGCTGTGATTTATCAAACATCCTCTTCTGAGGAGATGACACAGGAACATAATGTTCACAATCCCTAAAAATCTGTAACCAGAAACTTTGCAAAGTGGCTTGAGGAGATTTCAATACCACTTTATTAAAGGGAAACACCTGCTATGATTTAAGTCACCTCTGAGAGAGGAACACATAGTATAAAGCACACATTAAAAATAAAGAAATAAATGATCCTCAAGGCCCCATAACAGGGACAAAAGATAATTGTCAGGTTTCCCAAGTTGTTAGCTGGCTGTATCATAAATTCTGTATTTGGTTCATTAGATCTCATTCTTCTTCCCTTGTAATAAATGTCCAAGGCAGTTCCTCAGTGCCACATGCCTGCAGCAAGCACAGCTCTGGAGAGACACTGGCCCTGTGGAGCAGGGAGGGGTGGTCCATATGTTGGCAATCAGTGTTGCAGATGGAGCAGGTCACCTCTGTGAGGCTGCTTTGGGGCGAGACTGTGCCCCACATCCCCATGACAGAGAAGAAGAGGATGCCCTACACAAGCACTGTTGCCAGCCCCACAGTGGGGGCCGCTGCCCCATGGTGCAGCAGAGGCAGCGGAGCTGCCTCCATGTGCCGTGCTGAGAGGGACTTGTGTCACCCAGCCCTCCTCTGGCCCTGGGTGTTGTCATGTCCTGCCTTTTATTCCTGGTGAGAGTTACCAGAGGTACCTGGAGACATGAGCTGCTTTTTCTCCTATTGCTGCTGAACTCTTTCTGGAATTAACTGTTTTCCAGTGGAGAAGCTACAGCGGGAGGTTTTGGGGAGCTTGAGTCCCTACAAAACATCAGGGTTTATTAATCACGTGCCCCTTACTGTTGTACCAAAACCTGTGGGATCATTCACCCAGTGTGCAAGCCAATAACACACAGAGTCAAGGTGCTAGCTATTTATTGCTGGTTCTGCGCAGAAAAGGGTGCTAGGAGGTATCCCCGCAAAGCTAGCACACCCAGCACTAAAAAGGTAATTCATTTATACATTGTAAATAAGCGTAATTACCATACTCATTGTTTATCAACCTTTTACTGGTGCCCATAATTCCGTATCTTAAAGCTGATTGGTGTATAGTGCCTTGTCTTCATTTAAAGGTGCAGTGTCTTATAATTTTACTGCGCAAGCTCAGTGGGTGAAGGTCTTCAGGTGGAGGTGGGAATCCTAACTTCCAGAGATGTGGTCTTCATATTATAATTAGTTAAGTTCACCTAAAGGGAATGTTTTCATGCGGTATAGCCAAGCTTCTTGGGCAACCAGCCCACTAAAGTTTCTGGTTTCTAGTTTTAGGTCGATTTGTTCCTTCTATTCCATTGCCTTGTCAGGAGTTACTTACCCAAGCAATTTACATCAATTACTTAGCTTTTTCTCCCTAAGTTTATAAAAAAATTGCAACCATAAAGATTTGGATATCATTACCACTGTTGTCAAGCTTTTATGTGACAATGGCAAGAAAATTTACGGCTGCATTTCTCTATCAATGAACACAGTATCTTCATACAAAAGCAAATGAGGATTGTCACTCCTTCCTAGCCATCCACTCCTCTGCTTCACCAGACCCAGCTTCTCCCTTCGGTTTGTGCAGCCCCATAGCTCTGGTTTCCTCCCATAGATGCAGAGAGGCAGGATTTCCCTTAACCTCCTGCCCCCTTCCACCTACTCTTCCTCCCGGTTACAGACATGGCTCATTTCGTTTGCGTGCACCCTGTGAGTCACCAGTGACTGCACGCCCTTCGCAGGGGGAAGCAATTGGAGATAGCTAGCTTGAGGCTCTTGCAGCCCTTCCACTTCTGACACCAGCAAATTACACTACGTGTTAAAGTAACATCTTTTTTTCCCTCGGCTCCAGGCTGGGTTTGAGGAGAATGTAGTTCAGTTCCTGATTTTATTCTGTTGTTTAATAAACTGTTTTCTTTAAAAAGTATAAAATAGGATGCTTTTCCCAAGATCTCATGAAATATTTATTTACTGTTTAGAACTCTTCAGTAGAGGTCTCAATTTGGGAAAACACAAAAGTTTCTGTAAAACCAATCTGAGCTTGCTAGCTGAATATTAAAATGCAGGATGGGTGAATTAGTAACTAATTAATGCATAATAAAAGCCATATGCTTCTAAAAGTAATTAGCCTATTGTTTTGATTTAGGGAACATTTGCTTAATAGCCACAATAACTGCTCACTTTCCTAACCAGATCAAAATTAACATGCAGGGAAGTGACATTCAGATAAAATCAATCATTTCAATAATAAGATATTCAGATTTTGCTGATGTTTCTGTGGATGGCCTGAAATCACTGAATTTTAGCTTTTCTGCATCTGGGAAACCTACAGTTATTTGATTAGGGCTAAATAAGCTCCTTAGCTCACTTAAAACAGAAAGAAGGTATTAAAACATTTGGCAGTGGCAAGAAATAAACACTGAAGACATCTGCTTATTTTAGTAAGGCAAAACTTTGCTGAAATGTTTAAAAGTGGATGAAATTTCTGAGAGACAGGTGAGGGGTGAAGTATCAGCCCACTGAGTGTACCTCCTATGTCCTTGCATGCCAGCCAGAGCCCATGCTTCGCCCCAGCTTGCCCCTTGCACCCACACATCCACCTGACTTGAGGAGAGGAGGGGTGGTCCAGGTACAAGCAAGGGGCCCTCTGCAGTACGGGTATGTGGGACATGCTGGACCTCGTCTAACACCATTTGTGTGACAATATGTCAGGTGTTGGATGGGCAAGCTGGCTGCTGGTCCCAGCATCATGTGCTGAGCCGCAGTGGGAATTCCTAGGGAATCAAAGCTTGCATTGCCTCAAACCACCTATCAAACACTATTGCCAGGCTCTCCTTAGCCCTTCTGCAATGAAAGCTGAGAGCCCCATACCTCTGTTTCTCCAAAAATGCACACAAGTAGTACCTCTGTTTCTGCTCAGCAACTGCCACCGTTTCAGTGGCTGCAGAGTTCCTCATGTAAACCCCTCATAACCTGCAGGGCAGGTCATGGACCCTGTGGTTTAGTTCTTCACTAAGCTGTGGCACATGTCATGCTATGTCCCAGCAGACAGTAGGGTCAATATGATGTAATGTGGCATAGCAGGGTATAATACAGTGGTCCACAATGGTTTTGCCGAGGTAGACCCTGCTTTGAGAGGAGTAAATCTAGATTCAATAATAAGCTAGATGCAGGAGCATTTAACATTGAATTGCCTGGCCCGGGGAATGCCACAGAGAACCCAAAATGGGATTAGTAAGAAATCTGCATAGCATGTGGGGTCTTTAGCCAATTCCACCTTCAGTAATTAGTAACATGTGTCAGGGAATCACCTAAGCTAATAACTACCTAAGCTGCAGCCCTGTCTACTCTAAACTTGCATCTAGAAAACACACCATTGCAATTCAGTTTTCTGAAGTTCCTCATTTGATCATAAGAAGAGGTAAAAGAGCTGAAACTAAACTAAATTTGTGTTTCCTTTAAAAACTCTCAACAGTAGACTTTTATTTTTATATCAGTGCCAGAAATGTAAGTCACTCAGATGTGGAGTAGTCAATAATAATCATTTACTTAGAAGTGAACAGAGATGGGATGGGTTTCAGATCAAGGCTGAGATAACTACGTTAATGTGTCTGCATATCGGTAGCTACAGGATTCTGAAGTGCCTGAGCAGCCTTTATAGTTGAAGTAGATCTAGAGGGGGTTCAGTTATCTAAACCTATGGGAATTTGAAGCTTCCTAGGACAGCTAAGGCTCTTGCACAGTAACAGCTGTGGACATACAATACAGGATAGAAACTTCACTCATTTCCCTAGATATAGGTGTCTGCTGACCAGTTTGATGCCTGCAGATCCAAAATTCCCAGTGGACACTAGGAATAAGTCCGCTCATCATAAAAAACTCCATCACAGCTGTCACTGTGGTTCCAGTGGGTCTGAACAGCTTTTTGGAAGCAGAAGTTGTCTTTTGACCCCAGGGCCAATATATGCTTCTCTAGAATGAGCTATCTCCATGTCACTGTGAGGGTGACCCAGCACTGGCACAGGTTTCCCAGGGCAGCTGTAGAGTCTCCATCCTTGGAGATAATCAAAAGGCGTCTGGACATGGTCCTGGGCAATTGTGTCTGGGTGGTCCTGCTTGAGCAGAGGGGCTGGACCAAGTGACCACCCAAGGTCCCTTTCAACCTCAGCCATGCAGTGATTCTGTGATATAGTGCACATCTTGAACCGGTCATGTGGATAACAAGAGGACTTCTTTTTCTAACATTGCTATGCTCTGGAATTAAATCTAATCAATATTATGTATAATTACATATAATTACATCTATTAAGTTACTTTCTCTAGGCCTGGGTATGAAAGCCTTTTCGTCATGTTTGTTTACAGAGCTACAGCATAGGTGCTGGAAAAGTGATGGGGTGTGAAGAAAAAAGAACAGAAAGAATAAATGAGATTGAACTGGCAAGACAGTGCATTTCCTGCATCTTTTTTAGGGCTGTGAATAGTTGCTCCATGCTGGAGAAGATAGGACAAAAACTGTACAAATATGAACCTGCCACAAAACCCCCACTTCATCCCTAGCCTGCAGGCCAAGTTTGTGTTCTGAAGTATCTGCTTGGTAAATCCTGAGCCTATAAAAAATGATGTAGGTGGGTATTCTGCTTGAATGCTTAAAAGCACTCGGTCTCATAGCTATTCTTATGGAAAAGCAAAATGTTCTTTGACATCAAGACAGCTATGTTAACACGCAGCCTTTGCAGAAACAAGGCACTGTGGTTTTTCTCTCGCTGTAACTTGTGAGATAAAGATATAAAGCTTGCCTTGACTAGCTGTACCAGGGACCTGTGCCTTGTCTCCGCTAAGATTTTGTGCTGTGACAGATCCTTTGAAATGCCTCTCAGTCACAAAACCTTCTTTTTTCTTGCAGTGAAGACACAGAAAATTTACTTGTCATTCAAACAAAATATCACAGTTCCCTTCTTTTCATTTTTCCCTCATTCTGTGTTGTATTCCTCTCTCTCTCTTCATTGCCTAACATCTTTCTTTTTTTAAAACTTCTGAAACAGGCTACTTATCAGTGGCAAATGTATTTGGATGCTATGCCAACTTGTGCCAAAAACTTATGAAATGGCGATGCCCTGTTAGAAGTATGACATTTGCTACATTCTTTGCTCCTGAGAGAAGAGGGTCTTTCTCCCACAGAGTCCAAGTATAAATGCATGTTTTCCCATTGGTAAATTCACTTTAAGCCCCCTTTGAATGTTGTCAGGAGCTTCCGTGGAAGAAGGGAGGGCAGGTTCAAAAAAGCCCCCCAAAACATAAAAATCATCCAAACCATGTATGAAGCCTAATTCTGGGTTCAGTCACATGCATGCAATTCCTTTGGCTTCAATGGAACTAGTCCTTCTTTAGAGCAAGGGAGAAAGGATCAGAGTTAAGCTCACAAATATTAATTTAATCATAGCAGATTTACATGTGAAAGCCCACTTGTACAATAGAGCGGGATGATGATCCTACACTGTTTGAAGTAGTCCTGACACTAAGGACTTTTTTATCTCCCAGGGGCTCTCTTCACTGCGATGTGATTTCATGCTTTGCATAATACCAAGGTGATAGCTTGCCTTTGGTTTGCCTTTGGTTTGGGGATATACTCTGTTTCCAAAATCAGAGCTAAGTTAGAAGAAAACCCCATATTGTCTAAAAGTCAGAGTGAGTTTTTCTTCTCTCAGGTTAACATAACCTGCTAGATTTAAAAATTGATAGACTTGAAAAATGCTGAACACTCTCATTACAGCTGCAGATCAACATTAAAAACAAGGGGTTATTTTTAGCAGCAAGGCGCCCTTGTCTTTATTCATATGTTGCTTCACTGGAATATTAAACAGTCATTCACAATTCATGCATTTTGACATCTTGCTACTTTTATCTTCATTTTCTTGTCAAAGAAAATGTCTTAAAATCTCAACATTAATACTGTGCTGGTATCTTTGAAAGTCACTCCCAGTCTTAAATGGATGGGTCAGTTTGACTAAATGGTAACTGGCAGTACATTATTTACTCATTTTCTATTCCTCAAACACCACAAATGCATGTTGACTGGAGTGAGGCTTTTGAGTATGAAAAGTTCCTGCATGTAAAGCAGACCATTTGAGAAGGAGTCCAAATTGTGTTGAACATCTCAAAATGCAGAGGTGACGGGCAGTAACAAAAAGCTTTAGAAGTCACATATGTGGCAATCACTCGCGCTGTTATGTTTTAAACACTATGCAAACCCATCTAATGCTATTTCCACATCAGAAGAAGAGCTGCTTGTTAACAAAACATGGCTATTAGGTTAAATTCTGACCTTGTATATATATGTGTGAAATACTGCAAAGCTGCAGTTTTCACATAGTTTTAAAAGATTGTCTCTTAGCTGAACACATCACTGCACTCTTTAGCCAAAATGCTGCTCTGTGAAATTTTTCAGGAAAGGAGGAATACAACATGGGATTGGTTTTCTGTATTTTCACAAACCAGACGTTGACTTCATGTCGGCCTTACGTTGCATGGTAAAAATTCAATTTCTCAGAAACGCTTTAACACTGGTGTAAACCTTACTCTGTGTCAGACAACACTTCTGGGCAATTAATCAAGATTTTTGTGGTTTTTCTTAATTCTGGTAATATAAAACAGTTAATGAAGCTGAAAGTTGTTATTAAACCTCTTCACAATTTAGGAATAAAGTATTTTAGAAGGAGGTTTAAATGAGATAATTAGATATTTGAAAGCCCTCTCCAGGGCTAGACCTTACCAGTAGGTTTCAAGCAGTTCTTTGCACAGAATCGTGGCGTAAACAAGCTTGCAAACAGGGATGAGGTACTGGCTGTAGGTTTTGACTACCTATTCTTAGTCTGCAGGTTAGTCTGCAGCCCAAGCAATGCCCCAGGTGAGAGAAGAGAGGGAGATTTGTTTTCCCAGGTGTAGCTTTGCACGAGGACTGTGTGGAGGAGTACCACAGTGTTGTGGTGCATGCTGGAGGGGGTCTGACTGCTCATGCCCCCATCTGGTCCAGGAGCTACAGCCATCAAAAAGCTCAGCAGGAAGGAGATGAAAACAGCTGTACTAAGGTGTCAGCTTCAAAGGGAGCAGGCTTTGTTGTCCAGGACTTTCTGTCCTGTCAGCTGTCCTGCCATGGTTAAGTGCAGCATGTAACTACTTGGATTACTACTTTTAGCACACGTTATCACATCTGCAAATTTGCCAGGGAGGAAGAACATGAATATATGAGTGTTTAACAAAGAGCCAATGCTACTGACAAGCAGATGCTATGAATATTGTATTTGCATGCCCATGATTTACAAGCATCAAAAATCACACCTGTGGCTCCAAAATCAAGAGATTTTATTTTAAAAAGCATGAGATCATTTTTAGATAGTCCATTGCTATTTGTTTTGTTTAACTTTTAGGTTTCTACTTCTAAGCTTAAACTTTACTTGTATTTTTAAAGTTCTTTTCCAACCTTTTCTTTATAAGTGCAAGCTGACACTCCTATGCAGTCTCTCTATTTCATCAGCTGGGTCCTTCCGAGAGACACTAAATTACAAGGTACATGACAGACTCATAAGAGTCATCACGGAATGATGACTTTTTTCCCTGAACTGATCAAACAGTTCATCTGGAAAGAAAACAATGTATTTCTTTCCTCAAGATTTAGCTGGGTAGATGAAGCTGATTTTATAAGAAAAATAGCATGAAATAACCAGAAAATGCACTGTAAATCTTGCCGTCTCTTGCAATTTGAAAGAAACATCCTCCATATCCTAGGACTGCTGGTAAGAGGAGTCCTTTATATACCTTCTCGCTACGCACCCAGACTTTGAGCTGACCTTGTGCCCACCTCCTTCACTGCGTAACCCAAACTGCCTGCAGCCTGGATGTGCCACTGTCAGCTTATAGGCATTTCTGTGGTGGTGGCCAAGCAATCCAAGTCACAGAAGGCTTTGGGGGGAAGGCACAGACCTGCAGGGGTGGCATCTGCAGAGATCATCATTATTTTTCACTACTCACGGCAAAGAAAGAAACTCAGCTCTGCGTTAGGAGAAGCATTTCATTTTGAATGCAATGGTTCTGTCACTCATGGAGCTACTTTTAGCTTTAGGGCTCAGTACTGTGCCAATGAAACTAATGGGAATTTTGTCACTGCCAGAAAAGAGAGCAGGATTTGACCTTTCAGAGCAACACACTTAATTCTAGTGTGCAGCCTAGCTTCAATTTTTGATGAGAAAATGGGAATAAACAGAACAAAAAGTGTTCCACAAGTCCCGGCTCCTCAATAAATGCAGCATAAGGGTAGAGCTAAAATTAATACTATTTTTTAAAGTCTGGATAGGGGGGTGATATAGACTGAGGAGCATTTGCTACATCATGCACTACAGCCCAACTAATTTCTTCCTCCTGGTGCTTTGGACTTACTGGATATCTGAGTTTTCCACTGGTGAAGCACTGTTACTCCAAGATGAAGACGGACAGATGTTGGATAGTCATGCTGGGCTGATGTTGGTCTGCTAGAAATGCTGTGACCTGCATGTCTGGTTCAATGCAACTTCGAAGATGCCTTGTTCACCCTGAGACCTCATCCACCTTTTGTGCCTGGCAGAGCAGATACACTAGGGTCTCTGTGGAAAATGGGGCTGCTAAACTGCCAAATTTCCACTGGGTAGCACCTAAGCAGGAGGATGAACTGTGACACCAGCTGCACCCAAAATCACATCTCAGTACTGTAGTTAAAGGTCTAGCTTCAGCTATAACATGAACTCCAGATCTGCCACACCCTGGAGGAAGAGAAGGAGATTCAACTTAGCCACCTGAAGACCTGCAAATTAACAAAGAACCTCCAAGTCAAAGATTATGTTAACCTGCATCAGGGAAAAGCGCTAGATCACACTATATTTGACATTCAGCCACCACTGCACATGGAAACCAAAACAACCCACTACTGTTTTTAGAACTGCTTTACATCTAGTACCTTTAAGGTGTCCTAATACTTTGAGGGAAAACTCAGCACTTGATTGTTGTGAGTGAGGAATACGGGGCTAGGCTGCCTGCAAACAAGTGCCTGGCCCTGGAATGTGCCTCCTAAATGTAGTGGCTGAGGCTTGTTCCTGCTTGGCAGCAGTCTTAGTCCTTGGCCCAATTATGAAAAGGATTTCTAGAGGGTTTAACCTATATCACAAAAAGCAATGAAGGTTTTTCCACCTCTGATGGTTATAGTCTTGGCCGCTGCTTCTGCCGGTGATCAGGGATGGTGCCTATATCCTGTAGGATTGTCCAGCAAAGAGGAGCGAGGGCTGCCCATGGCTGGGGCTTCTGTTGTATGCAGAAGTGAAAAGGGAAATTACTAAAGGTTGGGGCACTTTGGGTGTAATTCACAGCAGCAGCAAAACTCTCAGCAGAGCATTGCCTATTTGTTGCCCTTTTGGGCTCCCTGTCCCATCACCTCTGAAAGTAATTCTCTCAATCCTGCGGAGATCTGCAATGTAACACCTCCTGGAGGCAACTGGAGAAAACCAGGGACTTTCAGGGTAAGATTCAGCTGAACTTATTGACCTCCCATGCAAGTGTGCTGACTGCAGGGGTGTTACCCTGAGGCAGCCAGTGGTGCAGTTGCCGAGTGCCTCCATGCCGTAGGCACGGGGAGACACCAAGTGTGCGGCTCTGAATCAGTACGACCAGGCAGGAATTTGCATGTCTTGGGCCTGGTTCATGTATCCCCTGGCTCCCTCCTTCACTGTCAGCTTGGCAGCAGCTTGTTTGTCTCCTTCTGAGCTCTTTCATTGGGCAACCCCCATGTCCTGTTTCCACCACCACACTGGAGCCAGGTATCTGTGTTAAGACACCAAGATTAGTCAGCCCAAAGTAGTTAGCCTGATTCGTGGTTTTAGTCACAAGAGGGAATTTGCTTCTGATTTTTGCCTGGTGGTTTGGTTTTAATCAGATTAAGGATCTGCTGCGTTCATCACTGTGGTAACTGCAGTAGTGAAAGCCACGGCTTGATCCCATTGAAAACATCAGTGGTGACAGCTTGTGGTGATGGGTTTGGGGAAAGGAGGGGCATTCAGAGCATCCAAGCACAGAAGCAACAGGAAGATGTCTCTTGTGGAGATCGGCAGAAATCTTCCTGCCGAGGGCTTCCCCAGCACCCCCAGCTTCTCCTGTGATGCTGAGGGAGAGATGACAGCTGGAGAAAAGACCAAAAAGGGCAGTGTCAGAGGAGGGAGACAAAATCTGAGTGTGGCATGATGGAAGGGCTACAGACAACCTGTGTCATTGGGACGGCGTGAGCTGGTCCCTGGGCTGTGGCACAGCATCATGGCACAGAGAAGCCACTGGGAGAGCAGATGCAGCTGTCTGTCCCACTGTGACTTTTTTTTCTTCTTTTTTTAAATGACCTCAGTGTGTGCTGGGCACAGTGGCCTTAGACACCTCCCCAGCTGAGCCCAGCGGCCCCGCTTACCCCTGCTGAGCTCCAATGGACTCCTCTAAATTCCTAGAGCTGCCTCAGGAGTGCAGCAAGCAGCAGCATTACAGCATTTCAAGAGCCAGGAGCGTTGGCTCTGGGAAATTGGAGTGGCTCTTGAGTATTAAGCTGAGGCTGGGATCATGTATATGTAACAGAGAAGCCCTAAAGGTGATTCCAATAATTTATCCTCTAGAGGATAAATTATGAGATGCTTTCCATTTGCTTATAAATTCTTCTTAATGGGCTTAAACTGCAGCAAGGGAGATACAGGCTAAACACTAGGAAAAACTTCCCAGGGATAAGAAGAGCTAAGCGAGGTAGCAGTTTGGCTAGGGAGGCTGCAGTTTCCCCTCACTGGAGCTTAGAAACCTGTTGGACTAGCATCTGTCAGAAAGCATTTGGGGATATGTGCTGCTCCTGCAGACAGGGACTTGGATTTGATGCTCTCAAGAGCTCTTCCAGCACCGTTTTGTAGCAATGTACTAAGATGGTGCAGTTGGTGCGATCACCAGTTACCTGAGCTGCTCCAAGATTTTGTGTCCTCAGCACGTGGCCTCCAGGAGAGAGAAGGTTGGGAATGACTGGAAGATCCTAATGATGGGAACAAGGATGCCAGGAAGGGGGGGCAGAACCTATGTAAACATTAAAACAAGTGAAATTGGCTTTCTTTGAAATTCCATCAAATAGTGCAAGTGCAGTTTCCAAACTACTGCTGGTGTTCTGTTCCAGTAAATTTGTATTAAATATTTCCATTCTCTTATAGCATCCCCATGAAACTTAGTGGAAAATATTTAGCATTTAAAGCAGTAGCCCTGCTTTAAACAGGCATCCTGATGGATAAAGTTAGGCAAATGGTTATGTGACTTATAATGGGGCTTTCATATTGAGGCTGTCCGTCTGACAGAAGACATAAAGAACGACAGTTATTAATCAATAAACATGGGAAAGCTGCTTTTGGAAACCAGCAAGTATGTTGGAATTTAGAAAAACCCCAAGCAGACAATGATATTTAAAAGGTATTTTATCCTAAGATTTTAGTTCACCTTCTAAAAGGTGCATTTTCATGTTTACTATTTTTATTTTTATCATCCATCCCGGAATGGGTAATGACACCTACATCTGTGTAATGTGCAAAGAAGAGACAGGAAAACCATGTGGGAAAAGCTTCTCTGGCTTTGGGGCACCCCCCTTCCAGGGCTGTTTCTCAGCAGTAACACCCTGATGCTGTAGGTGAGCTCTTTATGGTGCCCAAATGCGGTGGGTTTCCCGACCCTCCACTCTGTCACATAGAAATGTCACGTTGATAAAAGTGAATGACCCTCACGCTGGCTGGAAACATTTTTCCAAGGTATTTGTTAATTGCAGCAGACCACAGATACTTGTCTTATCTCTGAGAAAAATCCTTTCTTATCTGTAGATTCAATGTTTTTCAAGGAACACTGAAATTTCCTGAGATCACTGGCTTAGATATCTAAAGAGGCAGCTGTGTAAGAAGTTGGAAGCATAGGATGACTTTACGGTTTGTGTGCTTATCAGTACCAATTCTACAGGAATAAGAGAAATATTTAGGGTAAAACAAGCTGGTAGTAATGCAGAATTTATTGCCAGAGCAAACCAAGGTTTATATAATCCCTTTCCTGCTTTATAACCGACTCACATGGTGGGTCTGAACCCATTATTTTCATTGTAAAGTGCATTGCTGCTAGCACACACCTGAATCCAAAACGTAAGTCTTGTCAGTGGAGGCAATTGTACGTGTACAGCACAGTCTGGAGGAGAAAGGATAAATTAAGTCTCTAAGGGATCTCTTTCTTCCACTTACCGAAGCTTTGCAGTTTATGTTATGTGTACAGCATCCTCCTGGTCCTCTCCTGACGTGGTGTATGCTGTTTATAAATTACTGTAAATCGTGTGCCCGTGCTCCTCTATTTTAGGGAGTTGCAAGGAACAGTTAAACTCTGGTAGCTCCCACCCTGACTCTGGGGGTCTGGCACTGTGGACACAAAGCCACGGGCAGGCAGGGGCTGGTTCTGTGATTTGCACATGCTGGGGGGGGAGAGGCAGAACAGACCAGAGACAGCCAAGCCGCTCCAGACCGCAGCACAGGCTGTTGGGGAGAGAGCCCTTGAGAAAAATCCTGGTGTGCTTTTCAGACTGAGCACTGGCTGAAGGGCACTTAAAAGGAGGAGCAGACAGTTGCTGTATGGTCTCTGCTGTGCCTAGGAAAGAGGAGCCCACACATTCCTTAAATGCAAGCAGGAGGCAAAGAAACACTAGACATCATCAGCTGTTTCTCCTCCTAACAGCCACAATTTTTTTACCAACTGCTTGTCTTAAAGGGGAGGACTTATTGGTAGAAAACAATTTTGGTAGTGGGTGTCAGCCCCTCTTTTCCTGAAGAACTGATCCCCACAGTTATTCCTTGGAGATGTTTCCCTTCTGCAGCCAGTACCCAGCACTTAATACATTCACAAAAATCGGGCTCCTCTTCCCAGAATGAAAAGGTCCTGATTTTTACCGTGATGCTTTTGGGTCATCATGGCAACAACAGCCTGGTTTGTAGCTTTTATAGTTTTCTGCGTTTTCACTCCATAACTCTCCACTTGGATGGGATGCTGGAGCTGTGCTGCTCCCCAGCCCCAAACTCCAGCGGCGGTCACGCTTACCCAGGGACATTGCACTGGTAGTGGGCCAGGCAATGGGAGCTTAAAAGATTTATCATCTGGCACTTGCCAATTTTCTGTCCTTCCCAAGAGCTTCCGCTCAGGCTTGGATGGCCTCCAGGAGTGACTCCGTAATGGCGAATAGACAAAATTGACCACACAGCATGAGTTCAGCCCCCTCTTTCATGGTCTATAAAACAAATCTGACTCACCTTGACTCTGTCAAATATTTCACACATAGCCCTGTCACATGTGCTCCACGTATCTGCTGTGCTACATGCTTCAGAAATAGCTTTGGTCAAAGATAGTACAAAATGTTAATAGCAATAGGGTGCCCTGAAGCCTGCAGGCTTTAAAAGAAACATTCCCATGTACTTTTCCAAGCATTAGAAGAGATGATTTCTGTGCCATTATGATATTATTGTATCAGAAGAAATGGCAAGAAAACAAGGGCTGAGAAAACTGGCTGTGGACAGATGGGCAGGGGCCAGATGCTCCCAGCAGCTCCCAGTTTGTCTTTGTTAATGGGGGGCACTGATGCCACGTCCCTGGCAGCTCAGAGCCAGGGAGTGCCAGCTTGACTGGCATGAGCCATACGTGGACAAACTAAGATGAGTATTAATAACTCTTTGCCATAAGCACAAATGTCACTCCGGACTTGAATTGTGTAGTGCCTAAGGAGTATAAAAACCAGATGCTGGGCTCGTAGAAAAGTGCTTCTGTGATGCTCCTTATCATAACACCCTTATCCATGATGAACTCAGATTTATTTCAGAAGCCATTTCAGTATGGTGTTGAGATGATCTCTGGCGTGACTAGACAAGTAGGATTATCAGCACTGAGTGCTTGTCACATGCTCATCTCTCCTTGCTGAGCTACCTGTCCCTGGAGGGGCTTCCTCACAATGGGCAGAGAGGGACCAGCAGCACCAGGTGGTCCAAGTTGCAGAGATCAGTGCTGTCCCCAGGGCACCCACCTCCTTCCACTGACCACAGAGGCACCAGAGGTGACTGTGCTCCTCACTGAAGTACCTGGGCTTAGCACCTATGTCCAGGGAGGATGAATCTGACCCTGAATATGTGAGAAGCACTGCATGAGACTGAACAAAACCCGTGGGACAAAGCCGCAGCAAGTCCTGAAAGTCTCGTGCCCCTCTTTTCTGCAGAGCGGAATTTGCCACTTGCTGCCTGAGGCAGATTTGCAGGGCTTCCCAGCAAAGCCTTTCCAACAGCTGCTGAATTTGTCAGAGATGGCAAAGCCCCACCAATGTGACCTTGCTATAAAAACAGAGGGCTTATTTATGATCCTGTTTGGATGATCATCATTCCAGGTAGGACTAAATATACAGCGCTGGTGAATATCCTCTTGCACATGAGATATTGCATCAGGCACAAGGACAGCAGTAAAATAATTGGGTCCTCTTCTCTTTTCTCATATCTATCCTGTCCAAAAACCCAAGTTACTGCTCAGAAATTATGTTGAAGGTGAATGATTTAATTGCTGCGAAGATGCCCCTAAGCCAGCTAGGTTTCTGATGTCCAGTCCTTCATGTGATGGTCAGGGAGAGGACTCCCTAAGCCAGCAAATGCTTATGGATTAGTCAGATTCCACATTAACATGGGAATACACAAGTGGAGGGATTTCCTTAAGTCATTAAATCACATCACCAACCACTGCAGACACTGCAGCATGTCAGCCCATCTCTGCGTAAAATGAGCATGCTCCACCTTGGCATGAGACAGATAGAGTCACTCCAGATGTGTGAGACACTGCTAGGTGCCACCTCAACATTCTGCACTCCCTGAGGGCCTGGGGCCCCTCTGAGAGTTGATGTGGAGGCACAGGCGAGAAAAAACCATCACAGCAGCAGGAATGCATGTACCCTGTCATGCGGCCGTGTGCCTTCATCAGCTGTGGGGCAGGAGATCTGCAGAGGTGGTAGAGAAGTATCTGTGAAGAAACTCCCCAGCAGCATCTCAATGCCTGGTATGTACAAACATGTATGTGTATGCATGTATATAAATGTATTTCCAAATTGTCAAGAAAGGTGACTGATAACTGGGAAGCGCACGGGATAATACAAAATAAAGTCTTTGTAAAAGTGACATGAATGCAGAACAGTACCTTGGATTGATGCCTGCGGTCGGGCAGGGAGTGCACAGTGGTCTGTGGCTGTATTGTGTCAGCCTGTGTGTCACCTGAGCAGGTATGGGCCACCTCTACCAAGCAGACAGCTGCTTTTCAGCCAGTGAGACGCTGGCAGGGGCAGCCACCGGGCTCAGAGCCCAAGGAAGGCACAGAGGGTACCACTGCAGCGAGTGGTTTGAAACCCAGGAGTTACCTGTGCCAACAACTAAAGGCAAGCGGCTGTGCCCAAACATGAACAACACTCACCACAGTGCAGCAAAAACAAAGCCTCTACTAGACCACACATCTATAACATTATAGGCTGCAAGCAGCAATCTGCTGCATAGTCTGTTCTCTTTTTCTTCCCCATAAACTTGCCACCCCATGTCTGGAGACTGCAAGAACACAGTGGTGGTGGTGGGGATGGACTTCTGCACTCGTCCCAAACTGCCCAGCAATTATCAGCTGAGCTGAGTATCTTCAGGACTTTACACATGAAGAGATGCATACATATATGTGTGTGTGCATATCTGAAGGCCAGAGCTTCCCAAACCATAATACCAGTAACACCTGAAAACGGGGTGCTGTGAAGTTGAGAGGAAGGCTCAGCTTTTCCTGCTTACCCCTATTCTCCCAGATGGCAGAAATTCAATGTACCAGCTATTCTTCTCTCCCTCCCTCCCAGTATGGCAGCTGGGAACACGTGCTATCAGCATGGATGAGGAAACACACACGAGCTGTTGCTGGCTCAAGAATGTACAAGAAAAATGTTGTGCATTGCTCACTAGCAGGCTTCGTCTTATGCTGTTTCTGATGGGGCAGCCTATATTCCTCCCTTCATTCCTCTCCTGTGGACGTTTCCTATGGTACATTCTTCACTGGTTCAAAGCATCTGAAAGTACCTTTCATCTGCTACCTAATAACAGAAGGGTGAATATTTCAGCCTCAACAGAAAAAAGCAAACAGTCTTCAGATTTCCTGAAGGGTGTCAAAATATCTCTGTGACCACATAAATTAATAAAGTTGTAAGGGCTAACCAGTTTAGTGCAGAACTACACAGCTTTATTTAGCAGGAGACATGGAGGCTGTGCATGAAGGAAGGCATGTTTTTGAAAAGGGTAGGAAGATCCAATTTTATGATCAAGTAATACCTGCCATGGCATAGTGTTACTGTCTAGACACCACAGAAAATAAAAATCCTGTTTATTCTTATAGAAATATGTCAAAATCTGACACCCTAATTTGAAGACACCACTGCAATCCAGAAAAAGGTGGATGCAAACCCATGGAAAATAGAAAGGAGCCTGTACAGTAATAGAGGCTGGAAAAGCACATTTAGTCACTTGATGTCTATAGGGAAAGGAGATGGGCAGCAAAAACCAGAATAAGTTATTACCCAGCTAAGGGAAACAGGAAAACTCATACTTACAAATGTACTGACAATAAAAACGATACATGGACAGTCCCCTCCAACTGTGAAGCAGATGATAAAATTTGAGGCCTTAAAATTGTTAATTCCATCATTAGTTTAAAAATTAAAGAGAATGCCTGGGAAGCTACAAAGGTAAAGCTAGCAGATCCCTACGTTGCAATTTATAAGACATTTGCTAATGAGGTTGCTGATGACTGATAAATAGTTTTGAAAGTCAGAACAGAAAAAGAGAAATCCAAAAGATCAGAAATGAAATTCACCTGGAATTTTCAAAGACAGAAGAAAGAGATGCATATCTGTGATTTAGTGCCCTAAACTGCATTAAAAAAAACCCCCACAAATTGTTTTGATCAACCTAATTGCTATGCTGTAAGCACAAAGGCAGAGACATACACAATTAGCAGTTCATGACAGCCCCAATAAAATGCATTCAGAAATGTTACTAGAAAATATAACCCATATTGGCACATATTACTCCTGGGCAAAGCTATGAATGCTTAACCACTGAAGCCAGTAGGGGCGGCTTTGCTCTGAATATACTCCACTGAATATGCTCTGCTCTGCATCTTCATTTCACTACACCTTTCTGTGCTTTTAAAAGATCATATAGTGATTCTTCAAACTGGTTTTGTACATTTTTTACAGGGCCATTAACTTCACTGTGATTTTTTTTGTAATCCTGGAGACTTTCTTTTTCCCCAGCTAGTTTTTTTTTAATGTCTCCAGCTTTGAGGAAATGTTTTCAAGGCAAATCTGCCATGTTGCTGCACAGCAGCTCAGGCAGCAAACTACCTGACACATGTGAAGTGATGGCAAACTCTTTCTCCAAACTTCATCTCTAGCTTCTGAACCTTTCAGGCAGTTCCAAACTGCCTTTCCTTTTATTAGGAAGGCTGTAATTACTATCTGAGGGCAACCTTTGTTATGACATGAAAAGAAGCACTCAAACTACTGTGCTAAACATTAGATGTTCAGCTGAGTGATAAAACACTATAATCAAGCCCCACATGTGACTATCTCCTTCAACCAACCTTCGCATGCATAAGTGCTAAAATTTCAAATCACACAGCATTTATTAAGGCACAGAATAGGCTTGTGAAATGACTGTCTTATTTCGCACATGTTTAGAAAAAGAGAAAGCTGAATAACCACTGTTGTCCGCTGTGTTTCTCCCGACCTGGCTTGCTCTCCCATTAAAAAAAATAGTGGTGGTAATGGCACTCCAGAGACTGAGTGTTTCTCTGTGTGTGATGGGCAGGTGCAAATGTTTAAGCAATATTTTTGTTTTTAAGCAAAAGTAGAAAAAATCACATGTTAATATTGCGCAAAGGTGCAGCATTTACCTGGTCTCACTGTTTGTGTAAACTCCGAGAATATTTTTATTTTCTAGTGAAATTGGAGTTGGGATTCCTCCAACCCAACTTTGTCCTTCTAAAACATAGGGGTCTAGCCCAGGTAGCTACTGAGCAGTTTGTAGAGTTAGTGGACGTACTTTTAGGAGGAGATCTCATCTGTCTACCTTGGACATTTATTTTAGGATGGATCAATAGCTCTCCAGAGCTGCTTTGGCATGGCTACTGCTTTTCCATGTGACCCTCAGAAGTGGCATTTTTCAATCCTGGTTTCAGGAGCTAGGGGATTGTGAGAGCTGTTTGCTTTTATATGAAATAAAGAGGGGGAGGAAGTTGATTTCAGAGAAAAGTTCAAAATATGAGTCCTAAGGGCCAAAACACTGTAAAACCCATAAAAAGACCCGTCATCCTTAAATCAGTCTCAGTAGTTTTTGGTACATTCCACTATAGTCGCTGGCTATATTTCACAATGTCACCAGTCAATATTTCCTTCATGCCTTTGGAGGGATCATTCCCATCAGGGTTGTTTTGACCAAAACTCTGTTGTGGGAAATTTTCCTTCCCCAGGGTGCATGGGTGAGCCAGCACACTGAGGAGCAGTGGGCAGGACAGTGCAATGCTGCTGGGTGGGGATCCACAGCAGGTCCGAGAAGAAACATGGACGTGGGAGTTTGCCTCGGGACTGGGAGGGTGGTCACTAATTTTAGCCCTATCTCTGCACAGCTATTTCACAGAAGCTCCCTTACCAGCACCCTCCTTTTTCCATCAGACTGATACTGGCATGACAGTAGAGAAGACTATGATTGAAACCCACTCTCTGGTGGTCCCACAGGTTGAGATCGGGAGGGGTCTGATCTGTGAATTATGGTGTCATCCCATTAAGTGATTTAATAAAAGTCAAACTGTTTTCCTCATTTGTTAATTCCAGGAAATCATGTCTTCCCCATGTCTTTGTGTCTTTGTGTCAGACGTTGTAATCTTTCTGGAACAGAACTATGTCTTTGTTGTAGTTTGTGTAGCTGAAACACATCTTCAGCGATAGCAAAACAAATCATAATAATAATATGGTAACTGTGGGAAGCTGCACTGTTGCTGTTTGACTCATTTAAAAAGAGAAGAGTTCAGACTCATGGAATTCTAGTTCCATATGTTTCATTCACATTTTCAGATTAAAACTCATGTATTTTTGTATCCTAAAGATTAGGCTACTGTCTCCAGTGCTGAACTTTTTGTTATAATTCAAAATATATCATTCTCTGTATTGATTTGCTAAACAAATGGACAAATTAATTGATTCAGAGATCTAAATACAGGAATATTGTTTGCTGTGAGGTAGATAATTTTGATAGTCTTAGTTTGTTTGCAGAAGCCTTTCCTAGCATCACTGCTAAAGAAGAGAGTTTTTTCTCTCAGTTGTGTTACAGTGTGCATTTGGTTGTCACAGCCTGTGTAACATGTATGTATGATGCATCCAATACATGGCAGTCATTGGCTCAGATTTGTGTTAGCAGTAGGTCAATGCTTATTTGTGACTAGTTTAATCATACAGAATATGGAAATGAAAATAACTAATTTTTAAAACTTTTTTAAACTTAAAATTTCTTAGGACATGGTGTTCATATTTTTTAGTAAACTTACATTGGGGGTTTTTTGCTATCAATCAGCATTGTTTTCATGCAGAATATGATACAAAATACAACTCCATATTTTAGTGTTGTATATTAATTACACATATAACACATTTACTCTGTGTGTTCAGTTCCACCACCTCTTTTCTCCCCCCCCCCCCCCCCCCCCCGAATATGAATCTATCATCATCTGTCCGATCATCATGCTGGAGATAGGAAAGCATTTTGTACTCACGGGTAATTTGCTCTACATATGTATCTATATGTGAATGTAAATATATGTCTAAAATTTAGGTAGCTCAGGTCAACTCATAGGCTTGTCCCTCTCAAAAATCTTGTAAATTCCTTTATTCTAGTTTCAAAAGTCTCACAGTTACAATATCCTGAATATGTCTGGTTTTTTTTTCTTGGGGATATTAATGCAATTCCACAACTGGGTTAGTGCAATCAATCATTTTCCAATTGAGATAAAAAGTTACTGACAGCTTGTGACACCCAGCATTCATATGTATGTATATTAACCTTTAAGTTATTGGGATAAATTGTTTCCTCTTAATATTTTTGTTGCTTAAACTTGGCTCGTAAAAGTGGAGAGTAGAGGGAGACACTGCACAGTCAGCGTTTCTGACAACGGCAAACCCATCACGATGAGCTAGATTCAGACTTCAGACGCAGCACAGATCAGGGGCAAAACATCAGATCTATGGCCCTGGAGCTATTGTCATTCCCTTTGATGCATGAAGTCATAGTTCCTCCTTGTTACAGGAAGCAGAGGGAATAAATATATTGTACAGAAGATAAATCTGGCTTTTGCTGGTGCATGTCTTACGGTGAGGAGGCAAAGCATGGATTCAGTGCTCTGTCTGTTCTGTATTGCACCCTCTTTCCTGTTCTGAGAATGGATAAGCAATATGTAACCTTGCAAATTTTTGTGTTTCACTGTCCAGGAGCTTGATCACTGGTACAGAAAATACAGGGGAGTAGCATTTTGTTTTTACTTACTTCCCTATAGAAGTGAGCACAAAATCTAGCCTTCTGTTACATTTTCAGCAAGCAGTCAAGAAAGAAAGTGTTTTCTTTTTTTAATTTCAAAACACATTGTCATTGCCCAGAAAAAGCAACGACCCCATACTGGAAAATGGATATATAGCAAAGACTTATAACTCCATTAGTGTCTGCAGTAATGATGCAAGGAGCAGGAATGTTTTGTACTCTCAGATGAGTTATTCCTTAGTGAAGTGGATGGCTACAGACTCCAGAGAATCATTTCTAAGTGGGTTTTTCTCTCCTCTTTCTTTGGCATGCCACTGGCTGTTCTGCCAGTGAACAGCAATAAGAAGCAAAACCAGGTGTTACTTATGCAGTGGTATAAACCAACTCCCATATCAGTCAGCACTAGACATTTGTAAAGATGTCCTTACTGCTTATTCTTCTGTTTGCTGATGAAGCATCTTCTTAATTATTATTGACAATTCTTTTCCTGAATGATATGTAATATTTTACTAAACATATGGATATCTAAACCAAACTAACCCATTTTTTTTTAATTGTCTTTTGCAAAGGGTGTCTGCAGGATGCAATCCACTTTCCAAACGGATGGGTAACCACCTCTATATTGAGGACCAGACACATAATAGAGATACCATGGAAAAAAACATGTAAAGAGCATCTTTCAGCAATTACTTAGAAACTAGAGGAGAAAACAGCTCTAGCCAGTTTTAAATTTTCTGCCTCTCAATTTTTTCACTTTTCTCCTGACTTCATTTTTTTCTGAGTGGAGAGGTCTCCGTAGCTGTCTTTATATGATTTACTTCATTCCTTTCTTTCATGTTCCTTCTCTGTCTTCTCTCTGCTTCCTGGTCATACTGGTATTTTCTAACGACACCTGTTCCTGAAAGCACACAATCTACTCATTATAAGCAAATGAGCCAAATGTGCCTATAAACGACAGACAAATCTGACTGAGATTTGAGGCTGAGATACTCTAAAGGATGTTGTCAAAATAGTTATGACGTGGAAAGAGTGCAGCTGAAGCATCAGAGAAGTATTACTGAAGATTGTGAAGAAAGACTGGAATGATTTTACCAAGATATGTGGGGTATGGAGAATACATGTTGCCACTCAGACTGCTTGTTTGTAAACAACAGATTGCAGAGTCATTGAGGTCCAACTAAGTGCAGCTGCCAAACCTTCTGAGAAAACAGACTTTCTTGGGCACTCCATCAAGTTTTTAACATCCAGATAAAAATAGTCTTAGTTGGTCAGATCTATGAGAGAGTGAATGCAGTATGTGGGGAGTAATTCAAGTCAAGATGTCAGATAACAGACCTTCCAAGTTTTCCTGATTATCTTCAGTGGTGAAAATCACATGAAGAACAGACTACTCTTCTGGAGGTATTTCATAATAACAAAAAGTCTGGTAATAGCTATATTATAATCAAAAGAAAGTTTGATTACACACCTATGTTTTGTCTAGCACAATGGAACCATGATTATTATAGAATAACATCTAGAAAATCAACCTACTACTAACAAATATATTAACGGCATTTGGACACATTTTTTTCCCAGTTTTATCTCTAAACCAAAAATTCAGACTCCTGGTACCAGCAGAGACATGGGGGTTGAATCAACTTCTGGATTTTTTAACCAAGCTTGCTCTGGTACAAGACAATATTTCCATTATATTTTCACTAGAGTATAACAATGTTATTATTTCTCTTTTCTACATGAAGTGTGCCTGATATAATGGATAGTTATGTTAAACTGGAAAGTATATGGCAAGCTTAGATTGTGGGGTTTCACTACTGTGTTGGCTGTTCATGTATCAGGTATCCAGTTTAAGCGAATGAGGTAAGCTTTCTTTGTATTTAGAGGAAAGAAATATGGACTAATTTAACTGACTTCAGATGCATACATGTAGGCATCTTTAATATAGATACCTTCCTATATGCTAGGTGTGTAAGATCCCACTATGATCAACGGAGATCTACTCAAAACCTTCAAAGGAATCTAGAGGGTGACTCATCCCATCCTGAAGTGGACACGTGCATCTGCTCAGTCAAGCATCACTGACTCTGTTGACTAAGAAACAATATTCGTTTGCCTAAACATAGGTTTTGAGAGCTGTCTGAGATGCTCGGGGATACCCTCCTGGCCTCAGCAGCTCTAAGCAGAAAGGAACAGATCTTTCTTAGCTCATTTTTTGTACCTGCTTGGGCCATGGGCATGATGCAGCTATCCTGGATCTCTACTGACTACAGTGTTTAGCCAACCTGCCTTCCCCATGAACACCTGCTCTTACGGTGGAGGTGTCTAAATGTGGAGCTGAATCCCAGCCTTTGGGCCAAATTCATTCCTCAGATAGCCAAGTGAAGGCACTGAGCTGAATTTGTTGTGTTACCTAATATTGCTTTTAAGTCTTGTATGCAGCAATATGGATCATTGAAATTTTTTTACTTCAGAAGCACCACTTACAAAAAGCATCTGCTAGAATCTATTGCCTTGTGTCTACCTGTTAGCAGTAATTTTTGTGCTTCAATTACTTTGATTAATATAACATGTATCGAAAAGCTCCTGTTTCATGTACAAGGTTGTTATCGACAGAATATTTGCTATTAAAATGGAAAACAGCCCTCAGCTAGTGCAGCGTATTTGTTCAAATGGGAATCTGGATAAAACAGAGAGCTGTCTTTGCCTTGACAGCTATATAAAGAGGAAAACTATGTAGTCCGTTTCAGGACTTTTCATTTTGGGAAGAGATATAAGCCCAATCTTCATCTCTACTTCATATTCCTGCGAAAGCATTACTCCTTACACTTTTTATGGGATAGAACAAAAATGCATTTAAGCAGAAATGGCTCTTCAGCAGGCCCTTGGTTTGATGGAAACTTCACAAAATGAGACAACAGGCATAGCAAAATACATCTGAGTTTGGATTAAAACTTTCATATTCATATCTTCGTAGTTTTATTGGTGCTGTGGCTGTAACTCTAAGTGAGAAATCCAACTGAGTGGTTATAACATAGCAAACCTTAGTTTTTTTTAAAAAGTCTTCATTTTTTATCTTTTTAATGTGAAAACAGTGTAAAAGGTAAGTGTGAAATAATATAATATTTTCCAAGAAAGTATAAAGATTCTCTGAAGTTCTGCAGCTGAGTGGTGATGCATATAAGATCTTTTCTGGGATAGCAAGGAGTCTCTGACCCTGGCACCTGAAGCCCATTGTGCGAGACGAATATATGCAGGTTTCCAGATGTTATGCTTTAATATGTCCATATTTTCAATAGACTGCAGTTTCTAAGTTCAGGGTATGTTAATTGCAAGCTGCTCTGAACATATGGAGACTGTTCACTTTTACAGCAAGTCAAAGAATAACAGGAACTTGTAATTGGGGGTCATAAAATAGACCATTTAGAAGATAAGATGGCAAGAAGATACGTGGAATGGCATGTATCACTGATAGTTGTACCTTATGTATCAGAAAAACTAAGTTTTTGTATGTTTTGGCTGAAAAAGAATGAAAAGCACAGGGACAACGTTTTCCTTGCTGATATGGTCAACTGTTTCTTTGCTGTTCCTTGGGCTGGGCTTATTACTGGAAGGGACTCAGTTCCCCTGACTGCGGTTGCAGTATCCATTTTTCACACCAGGCCGTGCATTCAACAGCTACAGGCAGAAAAGCTAGAACTACAGCACTGACAGCCAATGCAAATACACGCCTTGGTTTGTATATTTGCCCATTTCTCACAAAAAGGACATAGTCTGGTAAAGACAGGAGCAGAGCTGCTGCTTAGAAACAAATCGGTCAGTAACAGGACGCTAGTGCTGCTTACTTGTAGCCTAAGAATACTCTTAGTTATGCAATTTCTGGGTTTTCCAGTTTTTTCGCATGGACAGTAAGCTATTCTTTAGCCTCATTCCCATCCAGAAAAGGATTTGATTAGGATCTGTTGCCATTTCAACTGGTTTTGGCCACAGGAGAGCCTACACTCAGTACTTGGGCCATGCTTAGTTCTCCCTCAGTCCCAGCTATGGAGCATCACCCATCTCCCCCACCTTCCACACGCAGAGGTGGGTACAGCATGCAGCAGCTGTAGGAACATGGTCAGCCCTTCTCTTCTATTCAGAATATTCCTCTGTAGTGTGTACCTGAAGAACAGAAAAATGCAAAACTCACCCATGAAAAAGCTTAAACAGAATATCCCTAGTTCTCCTTTTATTTAGATGTGTTTAACATAGGAGCAACTTGGGGGGAAATTGGGCCAGTGTAATTAGACTGAAGAATTTAAAAGGATCTATGGGAAAGTTGTAAAGCAAGCTCCTGAAGGGCTTTGATTATTTATGCCCTTTGTTCTCCCGTTCAGCTGATGCCTCATCTGAAATGCCTGTTGCTGACACCGATGCAGAAAGAAGGCAAAATTGCTCCCAGCAGTCCTGGGAGCTCAGAGAGCTACCGTGTGGTGATGGGGGGAGCTTCTTTGATGACTGAGAAGCCTTTGCATAAACTAATCCCATCCAAGGGCTCTTCAGGTGGAATTCCCTTTTCTGTCAGTGTGATGCTAAATACCAGCTTATCTTTTGATCCAGACAGGTTCAAAGTTGCCTTTAGTCTTCTGAAGTTGTTCCAGTCCCCTTAAGATTTCTTTCTTTTTATTTCTTTTCAACTTTATTTTTCTCCCTTTTTACACAGCATAAAATCAAGTCTGTGAGCATTAAGATTCAGAGTTTCTAAAGCGGTGTTCACTGAGAAAAAATAAGATGCAGAAATTTCACATCTGAGCTCCCATTCCAGTCGATGGAGAGACGTAGACAATTCTGAAATGTGATTCATCTTAATCTAAAATTAGGCCTCCTAAATAGGACAGCTGAATTGCACCCTAGATTACCTATGGCTCTTCTTTGAGTACAAAGTGAGCCAAAGGCGATGGGCTCAGATGTAGCTGTCGAGATTGCAAATATCTAAAGCTACGTGAGATTAATCCCTCTCACAAATTTTGAGGAGTAGTGTATTTGCATAGGGTGAACAACCACTTTTAATATGAGAATGGAGAATTAAATGTCCAAATCTTTCATCTATGTTTACTGCAGTGTTGGAGAACATTTTGGTGAGGTAGTACTGCTTAGACTTTAGTCTTTTTTGAACTTTCAAGTACAGTTAGGAGACCAGTTCACACTGGGAAATTTATTTGTTGAATTCCATCTCGTTTCTGTATGTTCCAGGAAGAAGATCATGGTTCTCTCAGATGTATTTGTTATTTGGTCTAACTCACTGAATCATTTCTGCTGCACTTAGTCTGCTTTTTGCTCATGAACAGATCATTTTACACACTGAAAATTTCATGTTGCTTCCATCAGACAGAGGCAGATCTAATTTTTCTGAATTAGGATGATAGAAGAAAAGAAATTAATTATTTTGGTGAACACAGATGGTGCTTTTAAATTACAGTAGTAGTTTGCAGTTAATAGCTCACTTTCTATCTTAAGATGTGTCTTTTTCCTAAACATTGGTTTATCTTGCAGTTAGATCATGTGAATATTATATCAGTTAAACAGATGATGTAACTTAATGTCAACAGCTTCAATGGTCTGCCATAAATTCCACTCCCTGCCCTTTTTCCTATAATCTGGGTATCTGCACAGCCAAAAGATTGCATTTTCTCAAGTGGACATTTGGACATACAGCTTCCATAGTTAGGTACGTCCTGCTTGGAAATGCATGTACAAGTTAACCACAAAGTCTGTGCATCTTGATTTTTAAAAACTTAAATTATACAGTTCACATCCACGTACCAAAACTATGAAATCCAGTCTATCTAACTGCAGACATCTAATGTGCTACATTTTAAATACCAAAGCAAACCAGTCATCCTAAAAAAAGATCTGATATTTCCTATGGAGTCAGTGGTGAGATGTCTTCAAAGGAAGATCCTGTCTGCCTGGATTTCTGGAGGACTGATTCACTAGGCATCTAAAATGCAGGCCCAGATAAGGTATGTAAATTAGGCAGGCTGAATCCCATAATAGGCACCTCTTCTTCTTTAAGAATCAATGTTCCCACAGAAGTTAATAGAAACTGAGTGTCTTTATAGGAATTAGCTTAGGAGTTTAACCCAAGTGCCGGAGGAAATTTGTAGCGGAGCTGGAAGAAGGATCTGCCAGGTCCATTCTTAGGGCCACACTCCGTTGCCAGACATTGGCATCGAGTGCCCTTTGAGGTGCCTGGGGATGTCTGAGACCTACGCATGGGCTGTAGGTGTGATAGAGACTCAAGACCTAGGTCCTTCTGGACTGAACCAAGAGGAGTACGCTTGGTCATCTCAAAGAACACTAGATGCCTTTACGCAAGAAACTGTACTAAGCTCCTAGTTTTAACTGCAGAATTTGAGAAGCTACGTAAAAGCTGTTACTAGGCTGAGGTGTCTAATGGCTTTATTAGCTGAAAAATACTGCAGGGCTTTTTCCTTTCCCTCTTGACCAAGTTCTATTTGCAGTTAATATTTTTACTCCGTGCCCCCACTTCCTCAGACCTGTGGTATTCTTATTTTAATAATCCAATACAGGAAACTATTTTTACCTGTTTGATAATTCCTTTGTCATAAAACACCAACAAAGGCAATTTCTTTCATACCAGCCTTACTGGCAAATTTGTGATTTCTTCACTCTTCACTCATACATCTGATAACTAGGTGTCTTCTATATCTTTATTAATGAATAGTAACAAGAACATGTTAGAAATAGGGCCACCTCTTGGTTAAGCCAGAGGCCCAGGGGATTGGGATCTAGTTCTTCTTATTACTTTCTTTTATAATCATGACTACTGTCCTTTGTGATCATGGGTGAACCACTTCTATCTGTATTTCCATTACTGGCAGTAGATCAATGTGAGAGGAGAATGTCACAGAGAACCACAAACCGAAAGGTGAGTCCATGCCGCGTTGGGCCGTGTGGATGTACCAGCTCATGCAAAAGCTGCTCAGTGCTCAGGCTGACATAGCTGGGCTGGTCTCAGTCCATGCAACCAGCTGAGTTGCTCCGTACCTGCCCTTGCGGAGATGTGGATCTGTGGGGAGAGCCATCTCCAACCTGTCTGCACCCAGTGTGTTTCCCTTACTTTCCTTGCGTAGATAAAGCCTAGGTTTCTGAGACTGCTAACCCAGGGCCATTCCCTATACTTGTTGCAGCCAGCCATGTCTTAGTGATCAGGTACCAGTAATTGAAATTTATGCTCATTTACCACAGCCAGTCTAGGCTGCAAGGTGCTGAGCTCTTTCCACTACTGAAAAAAGAGCTGGGATAGCTCAGTGCATTACAGGATTAGGCTCAGTTGCCTAAACCAGAACCATTTTTCTTCCACCTTCCCAGCCCTCTCTAGCTCTGTAGGTATCAGCTATTATCTTTTGATAGCTTTAATCGCACTATTGTTGTTCTTTTTTAGCTAGGTAAGAAAATCCGTAATCCAAGCTGTCTGAAATTTGCCTGATAAAATGTTTGGAGAAATTTGCCACCCACATACTGTATTCCTCTGCAATGTATGGGAGCATTTCCAGCACTTCTACAAGATGAGAGAACATGTGTATTTACAAATGCAGATACTTAAGTTTAAACATAAATATACTAATGCAGACAGGAAAACTGGATGGGGGAGTGTTTATATGTGATTTTAAAAAGCTATCAGGATAGACATGCTAGTCATCTAGCTCTTTAAACATGAGCTTTGCGCCTTTATTTTCCTTGTACCTCTTAATACTTCCATAAAGTTAGAAAAAGAGGTAAAGCTATTTACTTGCATAGAAAGAAATCAGACTTGCAGAAGCCAAAGTCTTGATACCCAAGTATGTGAAACTGCACATTTAACTTTGTATTTTGGCAGTCTGGTAAAAGCAGACTGATGTCCTAATTAGTATAGGAACTGTCAATGGCAGGCTACTTGGAATCGGATTGTTGCTCTGCCTGTCTAGATAGGGATTTTAGATATCTGCCTTTAAGTACATGTATTTGAAAACACTAGCTGCCATGTTTGTGTCCAACACAATGGTGCTACACCATACAGTTAAGGGTCACTTAACTTAAGTGATCTTTTATAAAGCTGCAGTTCCAAATTCTTGATATTGGAAGCATTAAACAGCATTCAAGCTAACCCACTGTTGGATGTGAGTTCACATGCCCATTCTAGTACTAGTATGGGTGATAATAGATAGCCAGATGCTAGTAATTGCTAGAACAATTCATAGCTCTGGCCAATAGGACTGACTTGTAGCATTAGTTCAGATAAAAATAGTTATTATTGCAGAATTACCAACTTTCAAAAGAAAACATTAACTCCACAAAAATCACACTTCAAAAAGCACAGCTTTTTTTTAGTTCTAACTACCACTAAAAACCAGTCTCTAATAAATAACCCAAACAATTTTAGCCTGTGTCCCAAGGACCCTGTCTCTGATACATCCCCAGGCAAGAGCTGAGATGAAGAAAATGTCATTTACTTCATTCTTCAGATGGGGAGAAAGCAGCCTGTGAAAAATGTATTTTGTGCTGTCAAATATTGTTCCAAAATGATGGGTACATATCCCCTGTATGAAGTGGGTCTCTTGAGTTCCAGTCCTGCCCTTCATCCCTGCCTGGTTGCTTAAATTATAACTAAATTGTCAATGGACAGCAACAATCCATTCTGCATTCATTTCAGTTATTCCGTGTATTCCAAATCTTGCTTACATCCATTATCACTTGGTTACCACAAACACAGATCCAAAATTTCAGTGCGTGGGGAATTCTCTTCTTCATTACAAGTCTGAGGATCTTAGCAGTAGTCTTCCCCACCAGGCCAAATCTTGCACCTTGTAGGGCAATAGCATCCTTGAAAGAAGGAAATACACCACTCAATTTTTTTTTTTTCACAGACCACTGAGAGATGACCTGTGATTCTGTTCCTCTTCTACACTTTTCTTTCTGAGTACTCTTCTTTCCAAGGCATCAGGAAATGAATGACTCACTCTGCTTGTAAACTGCTCCTAAATAGGTTCATTTCATAGAGTTTTTATGAATTTGAAATAATCTAATAAATACTTTGGGCAAATCCATTTATACTTTAGGTCCTGAGCTTTCAACAGTGGGTTAGCTTGAATGCTGTTTAATGCTTCTAATATCAAGAATTTGGAACTGCAGCTTTATAAAAGATCACTTAAGTTACTCAGTAGGGTTTCTGACCTCTTACAGAATACCTAAACTTTCTAAACTGGGGGCCACTTCTACTGCCAGCATAGAGGAGCCCAAGGATATCTGAGATACTGGCACGGGGTTGGCTAGGATGACACAGGGCCATTGGGAGATCTGTGCCTTTCTGGCAACTGGAAGTCAAGCAGAATACAACGGAGAATCTAAAATGGCTCCAGGTGCCTATGTGTGGACAAGTGAACCAAGTCCTTCTGCCTGAAACTCAATACAAATGAGAGATGGTCAGTTGAGTTGGCAATGCTTCACCCAACTTCCACTCAGAGTGTGACATCGGATTTGGAAAAGAAGGCTACTGTGCTTTGCTGTGGACATAAATCAACACAGAATCCATCCCCTCATCCTGCCAGCGGAGAAACAGGGTACGAATATTGCTTTCCCAGTCTACTTTGGGATCATGAGGCCTCTATGCCATCTTCTCAAGGCAGCATGAGAAGGCCCTGCCTAGCCCCAAATGAATTTCATTTTGTGAAGGTGGCCTGGTTCCACCCATGGCTGAGTGCTCATTCAGCTGCCATCCTATTGACACCTGCATGAATTACACTGGAAGAAGGCAACTCTTCCCGCTGGTCGAGGTTCGCACAGGAGCTGAATGGGTAAGCCATCACACATGCAAACATCCCAGGAAACGGGATCAAAAGTCACTTTATCAAAGGTAAAAGGGTAAAGTTCCTGAGCTGAGTAGTTGCTTTCAGTAGTTACCCAACTCTATCTCATAGCAGACTTAGCCAAAGACTGCTCGTGAATAGATATTTCATTTCAGTTAGCATACTGTAGGTAACATTTGCTTTACATTTTCCAAGAGATCCTCCTTCTAACACCTACTTATGGCAGTTGTTAGAAGTTTATTTGTTCAGTTGAGTTTTCTGATGGTAACACTCGTAGCTGTTCTTCGCAGTCAGCTGTGCCTCACACGGTTCTCTGGCTTCTGTGCTTTGGGATGTAAATATTCCCCCCAGTCCCTGGCCAATTGCACAGGAAAGTTCTGCAGTCCCCCTTGACACTAACAAAGGTGGTGGGATTCAGTCTGAGACAAAACATCCCAAACTGAGATGTCTACATGTCTTGGATCTAGAAGGGTCATTGCTATAATCCTGGGGCAGGATCTTTCCCAGCTGCAACACAGTCAAATGGAAAATACTTCCTAAGGCAGGTACTTCCAGCTTTTATGCCACAGGGACATCAGGCACCAGATAAACAGTAACTTCCTGAATTTGTTACTCTGACAAGCTAGCCGTGAATTAACCATCTACTCCTGCTGTATCGTCATAAAGATCAGTCCTGCATGTAATAGCATAGGTTGTTCTAAATTAACAGCAAGAATTTAGGTAACCTGCCAGTGAATGCTTTGATATAAATGTAGGGGAACAGTTATCTCCAGAAGGTTTTTTTTTATTATTTATCTTCCATTTACAGGTCTTTAACTTTTCGTGTTTACTCTCTCATTGTAATTACAATGTCTGCTGGGATTTACCTTTAATTAAACTAGACAGAGCCTAGAGAATTTATACCAGTTACATATAGTTCTAAATAATTCAACAGCTTTTGTGTAGTACCTTTACTGAAATGAGAAATTTGGAATGAAAGTTCTCATACAGCCCAAAGGAGTGTTAAGATTGGAGAATAAGGTTTTTATAGAGGCATTTGTGTAAATGTAAATAACAGAAAATGGCAATATGCCTGGGAACCCAAAAAGTCTAGCAAAAAAAAAATCTATAATGTAACTGAAGCCCAGGAGATAAAGCATAGGTATTACAACTGAGGCAGTCTGAGAGCCATCTGGGAGGACAAACAAAACAACTTTTCATTTTAATGGAAATACCTGTTTCAAATACTCCTTGTCTTTGGTGTTCAGCCAGCCCACAATATCACAGTGACTGATGCCCTATAAACACACAGGCACAAAACACAGCTGTAAGAGACAGCTGAATAAAATAGGTCCAGCAGTTTGGGTGATCATCTCAAATGGTTTCATCAAATGTTGTTGTCCATAACTTGACTGTGAAGCTGAGTTGACTATGTCCGCTTGCCATTTTGGTTAGAATCAAAGTTTTTAGAGTACAGGAGAGATGAGGTAGGTTCATTAAGGGACTGGTTTAAAGACTTGAGATAGTTTTTATTTTTTCTGCTCATTCTTGCTTGGGACCTCATCTCTTTATCACAAATGTAGCCAGATGCTTTGGACACACGTAACCAACAATTTTCTCTGGCTAAGGTTTTCTTTTAGTTATTAGCAGTTTCCTCCTGATGTAGGACTGATGGAAATTTGCTGTGTACTTGCCCCTAAAGAGAACCAAATGAACACAGCATAGGCATGAATTCATGTGAATTCATTGGCTTTTGGATACTGCTTTACCATAAACTTCTTAAAACTACTGGTATTTCTACACAGTAACTTCAACATCCAGGCTCCAAGTGGTGTTTACAAACACACAATTCATCATGCATTGGCTACTAGCTTTAGAAGGTACTTTATGTCCTTAAAAGCTTATTTGTTTTCTTTAGGCATGTAATTCGTGCTAATAAATGACATCACCTCTCTTTACAAGCCTACATGCAGAATAAATTTCTTTTAGCCAGTTGTGTCTGGGTCACCAGGGTGGACTTTGCCAGTGGAAACTGGAAGTCTGCTATGAAGCAAGCAGTATTTCTGCTATTTAAACCATAAGTCCTGTGAAGGGCTAGCTTGCCTTCTCTTACTTTATGATTTCAGACCTGTATGAAATCCTCTGCTGCCAAAACATAGACATTTGTTGGTGGATTAAAACAGAATCTCAGTTGTCATCAAACGTCTATTGATCCCTTCCTCTGGCTTCCAGAGACTATAAAGCTGGGGCTGGCAGATAAGACAAAATGAATGGGTGCTTTTTCGTATGCTAATGGCATGGTGAGGTTGCAGACAGCTGTCAGCTCCTCACTCTTCTTGTTCCTTCCATCCTCTGTCCCCAACTATTGTCTTTGGAGACTTTGCTATCACTTGCAATGTTTGGTCCTCAAGCCAAAGCATGCAAATTTGGCACCTTCACACAATATGGAGTAGGAGCTGAAGCCAGAGTTGCAGGCCTGCCTAGGTAATTCATGTCCTTGGCATGAAGGAGGGCAGAGAGAGCACGCCTGAGTGCAGAACTGGTACATCCACCTCTATTTGTGTCCACCTGGAATGAGAGCTAGGAAAGTACCAAAAGGAGATTCTGCCATGAGTGAGCCAGAAAAACTCAGCGTATTTAACCCATGTGCTACTTTCAGTAGCTGTTACTGTGCTTGACTCTGAGCAAGCGCTGTGGTGGTAGGGAGGGTGATCTGGCAGATGCTCTACCCAAGTGCTGAGTTTGCAATCTAAGTAGCTGCACTTACGAGCAAATCCCAATTCATGTCAAAAAATAAGGTGCCATCACATTAGTTTTTCTTTATTACAGAGAATTTTAATAACTGGTCATCAAGCAGCATTTTCCAAGATTAAAAGTTGATACTACCAATGACCCTGCTGCTCCCCTTCTGCAGTTGTATTAGGATAAAAGAATATTTGCTGTGTGAGAAGGTCAAGTCATCCTGGTAATAAGCAGCTTTATATTGGAGTATCTCTGCTCAAACTTGGAGCGGTGGTAGTATATCAATGTGGCTAAAAAATTCCTAACTGCAGTGGATAGTGGTAAAGCTATGTCGTGTAGTCCAGCCCATTATCTGGATTCTTCTGCAGTGCATCCTCTCAGCTTTAAATCAGTGTAAGTTCATTCAACAAGGGGAAGCAGGTTGAGGGGGCCAAAACTAGAGACCATGAAACAGGAAAAGGGAAATATTTTCACTACTCAGTTCCTACTTTGGCAGGATTTTGAGTCCCTGCAGAAAGATAGATGGGTGTGAAACCCTGTGGTGCTCTTGGGGCATTTATAATGCCGTAGAAATGCTGAGACTATAACACTTGAATTTTCAGAGAGGATTTAGGAAATAAAGCTACATTATTATGCTAATGTCTGCATACCACCAGATTTCCTTCCAAAATACTGCTATGATTAGAGCATATAGCTTGAGAAAAATAAATAAAGCAATTACCAAATAAATGGATTTCTATTTTTAGGGGAGAAAAACTTTTCAAGCTTAATCTGGAAAAATAAATCTCTTCTAACTAACTTTTATTTTCTATCTTTCTACACCAGAGATCACACACACAATAGGAAATGCTGCACTAATTCCAGATAGGATAAAGTTGTTCACCTAATGTTAAGAAGTGTACATATTTGGGGAAGGATAAGCTTCATGTTTTTCACTTAATTGACAAGGTAATTTATAAAGCCCCAACAAAAACCCTATTTTGTTCAACTGAAACATCCCACAGCTGATAGTAAATATCAAGCCTTACATTTTAAAAAGTAAAAAACTTTCCAAATCCAACAAAAGAAGAATCCTTTCCCTAGTGCGCACTGCACATGGGAAGACAGATGAGAGATGTGTGGGAGCAGTGTTTGTTTTGCTGATTTTTCCTTCCCCAGGCAGCTGTGACGACTTTTGCTGAGAACCTTCGGGGAAGGTTGGGGAGAAACGAGATGCTCACCTGAGTGATGGATAGGGAGGGGAATGGTGAGTTCAGCAGCAGACCTGGTTTGGGCTCTAGGTGGGGTCAAAGGACCTGCACAATATTGGGCTGAGTCTCCTTTCTGCTTCCATCCTTCCTATTTATAAGAGGAAAACAGTGATTTCTGTTTCCTTCTGGGGCAGAGGCGGACTTGTTCCATGAGTGTGCAGAGCAGCTGTGGCAATCTGAGACACAGCATCATTATGCCACAGAATATATGCCCTGATGCTAATTTCTGCCCATCATAGTGACATGAGACATCTCTTTTAAATGGGCAACAGTAGTAAAACACGAGTCCTTGCAGAGCTGGACCCTGCAGAACTGGATCATGAGCCCAGCGACAAGTGAGAGGCAGGCTGCATCCTCAAGGATACTGTGCTGTCCCAGGGGGAACATCAGATGGGTGTTTTCACATTCATCCTCATGACCTGGAATTTCTAATGACTCAACAACTCTAAAGTATGTAGTGTCAGTGCTGGGCTTAGGGATATTTATTCATCCACATTTATTTGACTCCAAAGAGCCACTGGAATCATCCATACATCTCCCCTTTGCTTTACTACTTGCAGACACACACTCACATGGGTTTTGTTTACAAGATGAAGAAATGGTTGTAATTAATTCATGCAAAAAATATTACAGGTAACAATGTGGATAAAAGGTATCAGCATATGAATGCTCTGTCCCTGCTCTTGATCACTATTCATTCTTGGCTGCTTCTTGCTCATTGCTGGAATAATTTCCCAACTACCTGAAAAAAAGGATTCAGTGGTACCTGTGTGCATAATAGTAATACCGATAGATAATAAGTAGAGATAGTGAAGATATTTGAAGAAAACCAGGATCAGCTTGCAAGCAATTTGTAAGCAGGAAAAAGAACAAAATGACTACAATGATTTTCTGCATTTAAATTAAGTTGAGAGAAGTCTTTGTAATGAGTTTATGGTAAGCATACAAGGGAAAATCACTTTCTCAGTTATTTGAAATATGCAGCAAGTCAAGGTGAATCACTGTCCAGACCCATTTGTGTTTATATTCTGCACTCACAGTCTACAGAATGTTTACCTGCTTTTTGAAATGCCGATTTGGAAGCTTTGGCATCCTTTGAAAACCAACTTACTATCATCAGCGAGTAATCCGATACAGAATTCTTGTGGAATAGAGCAAGATTGTTGCTAGCTTAAAAAATAACTCAGTTAAAGAACAAAATTTTCCACTATGTGTCTGCAACAATTACATATTTTATAAGTTTGTCAAAAATCATCCATTTTGATGGAATATTGGATTTTAGTCCAAAAACCAGCAAGTGCCAATTTCTTCACAGTCAAATTTGGAAAAGAAAAAAAACCTGAGGAATTAACAGCAGTATTCAAATTGCTAATAGTCAAAGTGTGACATTCCTCAACAGGAATGAATGCAGAGGGAGTGTTAAATAAGATCCAAGCCTTATACACATTATTAAACTAATATGCAGGGGTGGTGGACCATTCTGCTATGGTGCTGCAGAAGGAATCGGTTTCCAGAAGATGAAATTCAGATGTTCCCATAAAAAATAAATTAATGTACAAGGTGTTTTAACATATAGAGATGTGTCATGTGCAAGGTATCTCAGTTTTTGTTCTGGGCTTACAATTGTATCATTTGCATACTGTAAATATTAGGTATTGATATTGCAGTGCTGCAGTGAGAAACTAGTTTTGGTTGGAACAGCGAAAGATTTTTTTATAAGTTCCTAATTCTGCTTTTCATTACATTCATATACTGACACGAAATAAATTCTTTTCATCTGTGTTTTACAGACTTTCAGCTGCTTTTGAGATCTGAGTCTCTGCGTGGTGGACGGATCAGCTTTGTTACTGTTTGATTACTGTAAAGAGCACTTCCATCACACCCCTGGGCTTCCCAAAGGTTTTATTAAGGATATTCTTTCCTTTTGAAAAATGCACGCATGGAGAGCAATTGAAGAGGATTCAGGCTTAATAAGATGAGAGAGGCTACAGAGAAAACAAAGGCAATAGCTAGTAAAAATCCATGCGGAGGATGTTGACTTTTTCTCTTGCCCTTGGGCTGTATGTACAGAAAGTATACTTTTCTCTCACAAATCCCATCTGTCATTTCTAATTTCTAAGAAAGGGTCTGGCAAAGAAATGTGAAGAATCTCACGAGTGTTAGAATTGCTGGTGTTATACACTGGAAATAGAACCAATAATTTTTTTGACAGAAGAGATTGATATCAGATAAATGCAGTTCAGTTATATTGAAAGTTGCCAAAATGTGAAATAAAAACACTTAAATGAGATATATCGTCATGTTGAAACAAACTGTTTTCATAGTGTCAAAATATATTTATCTGTGTAGCTAAAGTGTTTAACTGTGGTTTGTCATTTCAATCCTTTTTATTTTGGCTTTGTATTGCACTAACAGCATTGTATTTATAACACAATATTAGGATGTAATATTTAGTATACAGTGTATAAACTTTTACACAATGTAAAATTTCAGTGTTGCTAAACTAAAGATTTGGATGTCCTATATTTAGATTTGTTTGACATGCTGTTGCAAGCAAAATTTTAAAATACAGATTACTTTTTTCTTCCTCCTGCATCTCAACAAAATGTTGGGATATCAGAAATTCCTAGAAAATATTCTGTATTCTGTACAGGTCTAGTTAAAATTAATTAATATTAATCAATCCTATCAAGAAAAAAGTAGACTTCAAGAGATGAGTGAAGAACAAACAGTAAATGGTTGATTAGTAAATGATTTGTCACAAGCTCTGAAACAGAAATCTCAAGCAGACCATGAAGCTGGGGAGCAGGGTTGTAGCTCCCCAGTTATGCAGTGTGATCATTTATTTCTTCATGCATATATATTAGGAATTTATTGCAAAATATACAAAACATGCAGTACCTGATTTTGCCTTTGGTGTACTACCAGTTTAAGACCAATATGAGGGAAGAATCTAGTCATGTATTGTTTATTGATAGATTATTTAGAATATTCATGGTGCTACTGTTCCTGTACCCAGCTCTGTTCTCAAATAAGCCAAAGGTAAACCTCCTATGATAAGACATTGCCAGCTGCTTTTAAAACCTCATCCATAAGCTGCAAAGCCCATTCCCAAATATAGGTAATTAATTCCCCTACTATTTGGATGCATATGAACTGATAATTATGTATTCTGGTCACATTTATGGGGATGTTTGCAACTAGCACCTGACTCCAAATGTATGATAGTATCTATGCTTGCTGCAAACTAAAGGAAATCTGGAGAAATTGCTTAGAGATTTCAGCTCTTTTTCATAAGACTAGCTATTTTTCATAAGACTAGCTAAATCCTGGAGTATTTAGCATAACTGGGCAAGATTTTAGATTTTAAGAGCAGGAGGTACCATGGTTTCTACCCTGACCTTTAGTGTACTCACAAACTTTTGGTCAGGATAGGAGTTTTTATGCTCATTCGTGGCACATGTCCCAGTGATTTGTGACAAAACGTCACTGTGGATATCCCGACCAGGTGGGTGGTTAGTCTTTCAGCTGTATGCTTTGCTACTGCATAGCCTCACTAACTGTGCACAGAAGCCTAAAGAAAAGATTAGAGAGGATTGATGAGTTAGAACTGGGGCTAGAGCACGTGAGAGATGTTTTCCATTAAGGGTAGTTCTAACATTATTGCTGGCATAGGCAGGGACGCCTTTCTCAAGGTCACCCAAGAGAATCCCTTGCAACTACAGAGGATGGTTGAAATCCTCCCATTGCAGAACTGGGAGGCCCTGCCTGTCCTGGGATTAACCTGTGTTCATCACAGCAGCGATTTGCAGTGAAGCTTAGCAAAAGCGATGAAGTCCTCATTACTCATTAGGACAGAACAATTGAAAATGCCACAGAATGGTAACAAAGAAAGATCTCAGCAGCGGCATTTCCCATTCATCACTGAACTTCCTTTCATCTTCTTAGCCTTTTTCTTTGCTGAATGGGATATCTTGGATTCTGTAATCTCGTTTCAAGGACACTACTAGTACATACAATGAATCTGTGTTTTACATATCGTGTTGTTTGAATGGGCTTATGACTCTACCCTGAGCAAAGTAAATTAGTATGCAAAATATCAACACAATGTTAAATTCAACAGCACATAGTAATGAAAGGCATTCAATTTGGTAAGGTAAAATGAAATCTTGACTGAGCAGAACCGATTATTGTATAAAACAGAATGGATAAAAGGCTTGACTCACCCATAGTCTAGACAAATCACTTAGAAACGTGTGGGTTAGCTTTAGAGCCATTTAGATAATGTAAAAGCTTATTTGTAATCTGTTTGCCAAATTAAAAATGTTTTTTGATTTGACTTGTTTGTAATCTGTTAAGAAATATGATGTGTTGCCAGACAGCTTAAGAAAAGTAGCAAGAAGGTAAACAACTTGCCCAATGGTGGACAACAGATCCAGAGTAGGGCCAGGAAATTATTTCTGACACATCATTTGTCCTCCAGAGAATGTAGTTTTGATTGACTTAAAACTCTTCGTCAATAGCACTTGAATTCAGCAAACATTTTTGCTAAGCAAAGCTAAAGAACACAGGAAAAAATGGAGGTACTGAAATCAGTTTTTCAAGGTAGGATCACGGAGAGATTTGGACTTCTTTTTCAAAGGCAGCAAGGGTAAGAACATGGTCCTCATCACTTCTCAAAGCCGTGATTAGGGCACTGCAGGAAAGCAAGTCTGATTTTCCTCTCTGCCTGATCTACAATGCAAAGGTTCCCTGATAAAAAATTACTTTCATCACCCCAAATTTGTACGCTTTAATGCTTCAACTCAATGCTGGCTGTGCAAGCAGGATGCTGGCCAGCGAACACCACCTCCTCCAGCCCCTAACTGCCTTCCTGGCCAGAGGCAGGACTGCGACCATCACCTCTCCACAGGGGATGGAGGGAGAAAGCCCCAAGAGCCTGCAGGCTGCGGGAGGCAGGCGTCAGTGAGGTGCCCGGGGCATCATCCCACAACCCTCAGTCCTGCAGGATTTAATGAACTCAAGTGTCCACAGGACTCCTCTGTGGGTACGGCATGGGTAATTTCATATTTGTGAAGATATGAACTCTGCCTCTGCTACTGCCTACACACCTTCCTTTCTTTTGTCCTGTACCACTCACTGAAAGAAGAAAAATTATATTTACAAGAGCCTGTGAGAATTGCAGGCTCCGCCGAAGCCTGTATTTTCCTCAGTGTTACAATGTTTTCTAGGATCAATGAAAGCATTTTATTTTTTATTACTGTTTCAGCACACTGATGAAATGTTTTCTGTGGTTTTTTTCAGCTGGATTTCTTTACAGCTTTTTCGCACTAGAAAAATACTTCATACTTTTTCAGCTTCTTTCAGCACCCATATAGGAGTGCTTTTGACCATGTTTACTGTGAATTATTTGATTATATTCCTTATTTTGATTGCCCACAGTAAAAACATTAGTTCATATAGAAATCTCTTCTATTGTGAAATGGTACATGCTAAATTGCTACACATGCTCTCCTTTCAAAGAACTAGGAACAATAGTTTGTACAGAGTATTATTAAGCATTATTCCAACTCCAAACACAGTAGAGGGCTGCAGTGTTGGGTTTTTTTTAAAGGAAACACATTAAGACACATTATAACACATTAAAAATCTCTCCCCAAGCAGGCATAGAAAGTGGCTTCATGACTTGGCTGCCAAAACTTAGCAAACAGTCTACTCATTGCCATCTCCCTCTCTGCTGGTGTCGTCTTGGTCTTTCCTTCAAGTTAATTATTGGGAAAGATACAATTCAGTAGCAATGGGAATGTCCACCCTTAGGAAGGCCAGCGCGGTCACTTCACCAATGCCACTACCAGGACCCCTTTTGCACTCACCCTAGTACCATCTACATCTCTTTGTCAATGTCCGGGACTCCCTCGCTCGACTTGGCGAGGCTGCTCTAGGGATGCTGCTGGGCAGCAGCACCAGTGCGACAGGGGTCCTGAGAGAAAGTATATAGGGCAAGTCATGATAAAAGTCACCAGTGGGTTTGCAGAGCCAGACACTCAGAAGCTGAGAAATGCCAGAGCTGAGGTCACCCATGCAAACTGCATTCAACCACCTTGTGCATATTCATTATGATACAGCCCCTAATTACATGCACACATGCAATTTTTTGGACTGTTGCCATACTCAATGCCAGCAAAACATTAGGTGTGAAATTCTTAATTTTTAAGTCATTGTCTGAAGTTTTGTCACCTAGTTTTTCTCTTTTCTTTGTACGTGCAACAATATTCAAAGGGAGAAATATTAACTGAAAACTTTTGATGACAGTGTTTAAGAGCAGGAAGCAGACTTCCAGTCCTTCCTCAAAACACAGTGACTGTAAACAAGACAAGGTCCTTAAAACTTTCACAGCATCTCCAACTCCCGTCTTCTTCATGACTCACTGATATGCTTAATTTGAACTCAGCTGTTAGCTGCTTGCAGTGGAGGGTGCGTCTTATTTATTTAAAGCCATTTACATTAAATCAGAGATTTGGCTGGTCCCCTGAGTGGTCACTTAAGGCAGGCTTAATTGTATGGGAAAATAGACTCATTAATGTCAAATGGAAAGCAAGGCCTATTAAAATTTACAGCAAGCTATTACCAGTCTCTTAATAAGGAATTAATTAAAAGATCTGCTAAAATAAAGTGTCTGAGTATGTATAAATTTTGAACTTGAAAAAGGAACCAAAGTAACTAAGAGAGGGGAAAATAAACTGGGAAAGGACTTGTTTGATCTGAAATAATAGTCATGGAGAAATACATAAATATGCTGGAGGTAGAGACACATAAAACCAGATTCACAAGGTGAAGTTATCTGGTACAGTCCAGATACCCATCTCAGTTCAGATAACTTCTTGCTTTTGACATAGCAATCTGAAGCCTAACATATTGAGAAAATATCACACAGAACATGAAGATGTATTAAAAAATGTAGAGATTTTGTTTCACTCACTTTGCATTTGATGAACCCTTCTTTTCCCACATCAAAGGATTTGAAAGACTCACCCATTGCCAGAAATAAGCTGTGAACGATGAACATGTTTCATGCTGAGGCTCAGACTCCCTCCATTAGCTCATGGCTAGATACACAAGACATACATCAGTGTTGAGACCATGAGCTGCTACCATGCGCATCTGGAAGATTTCCTTTTGACAGTGAGTGCCCACAACACACATCTCCCCCCCACGCCCTCGTGCTACAGTCCACGAGAGCAAGTTGACATGCACTGTTCGCCTTCAGATGCACTGGGGAGGTGTGTTAGGTTGGTGCTGGTCCTACAGCAGTGGCCCCACATCCATGCTGGGAGTGTCAAAACAGCCAGCTTTATTGCAGAGCAAGTTATAAGGATAAAAGAAGGTATGATTTGAAAATGGATTTACAATATTGAGCTACAAAGGGTAAAACAGCACAGTAGCTGGATTAATTTGCCAAAGCGAGTGTGCTGGATCTTCCAGTGGGATTGTGAGGTTGTCTCGCTAAATACTAGAAGCTGCCTTAGATTTGGAAACCCTGAAGGATTCTTACAGCAAAGTCTTTCCTGCTCCTTTTACTAAATCTGGCTGTGGTAAAGTAATCAGAGTAGCTGCTCTGGATGACGTGCTCTTTCTGAAGCCCACAATGTCATCATTCATTGCTTCTCTTTCTTCCAGATTATCTGCCTCCCATTTCTTGTGATTGGCATGAAGTAATTATATGGCATTTCTTCCACACAGAACCTTGTGCTATCAGCTGCTGATGCAGTCCCCATGCAGCTGGCTGCAAGCTTTATCCCCACAATGCCCTGAGGAAAGGAGGAGGAATAAGATATTTCCATTCCCCATCCTCCTTTAGGTCTCTGATTGACTTTTCTATAGTACATTTTCATCACCTGTTCTTGAGTGGCTCTCCATAGTCTGCATCTACCTGAAAATAAGTTGTGTGTTAGATGCTGAGATCTCTTGCTGGATCCATCACAGTTCCGGTCTTGCGAGTGTCATTTAAAAAACAGATACGACATAGCAGAAGAAGTATGTGAGGGGGTTACGCTGAGTCGGAACCACCATCCCTCCAAGCCTGCTGTTAGTTCTGAGGGCCACACAACAGTGTACAACAGAGAAATCATAGTACCTAAAAAGCAGGTGCTCCGTGGCAGCAGGTGACACAGCACAACTCGGTACAGCCTAGACCAGTTTTACATGTGTCCCAGGATGTTTCTGGGCACTGAGGCCAACTGGCAACTGGTCTCCATCTGGTCTTTAGTTTCCAGTACAGGTGGCTGCCTGCAAACTGCTTGTTGGGAATGGTCTCTGATGGCCACGTGATGGCTGGGAAATGTCTGTGTTAGCTGGTCAGTGCGGGCCGGATCTGTGCCAGACATACTCTAACTGTTTCTTGCTTGGACAGTCATAGTCAGGTCCCTAAACTTTCTTGGGCTTGCACATGTAGACACAGCACTAACCACTTTGTAGGGTCCAGGAAGAGAGAGAGGCCAAAGGTGCCGCCATGGTCCCCGGCACTGAGAGGAAGGCTGTGCTCAGCGCAGGGGGCTGACTACACCGCAGCCTGTTTGCGGAGAGGCTGCCTGACTCCTGCCTCTGCATTAAACACCCCTCTCCACGCGGAGTCCTATCTTATCTCCCTAGGGCTGGGTCCTAACCCATTCACGCCCCTTCACGCACCACTACTGCCCACAGCTCTGTGGGGAGCAGCTGGGTGCATCAGCCAGGAGGGCAGAGGTGCTGGCTGGGCTTCGGGAGTGCAGTATGATCCAGACTACAGCTCAAGAGGAGCAATCTCTCTTCCCAGACTGGCACAAAGCCACCCAGTGGTGAAGGTCCTTTCCCAAAACCTGGCAAACAAGGGAGACAAACCTGCAGCTCCAGCATCCTCCAAGCACTGCTGTCACTGCAGGTGCCCGGGCAGTGAGCTGTGGGCGCTCTGTGCCACCCGCATCCCTCATGTGGGGCCTGATGCCACTGGGGGGCCATATTCAAGCTCCACCTATACCTTGTGGACCAAGCCCCGTGGGGTCCTGAGCCCCACTGGGAGATCCCGGGCATCCATGTGGGGACTGGGGCTGCCCTTGGCGGGCGGGTGCCCAGCAACGCGGGAGTCCTTCCCTCCGGCTGTGGGGCATGAGGTCTGGCTGAGCATCCTCCTCCTCCCCGAAGGAGCCAGTCTGAACCGCAAACCAAAATTTAACACACCTGTCAGCTCAAATCCACATGTAGTTCTCTGAGCCAAGGCACTGGCACAGAAAGAAACCCCCTCCCTCTTTCTTGTTTGGTCTGTAGGAATGCAGTTGCCAGCACGCATCACTTCCAGCAGACAAAGAGCACGGCTTGACCTGTTTGCCCAGTCCAGATAAATCAACAGAAGTTGAATTTAGAAGGCCTAATAATTGCAGCAAACTACTCATAAATGAGTTACAGGGCAACAATTATCTATTGAAATTTTTAGACTAGAGAAGCTTTCTTTTCATGGATGAAAAATTAAATTAGTGAAATAAATTATTTGCTGCAAATTATTCATTCTGCTCCTGTTGTTCGGTGCTCTGCAATATGTCTGATAAAAACCATTCATCAAGTGAGCCTGTCTCACTCTTTTCAGCTAAACCCCAAGGTTTTAATTCATTATGATTTTCCCTGACCCTTCTTTGGATCATTTACATTTGTCAAAGTGGATTTAAAATGCTACCAGATCTCTAACATTTGACAGGCACACTGAAAGGTGTAAAGAACTCTGAAAAGGTGCAAGACAAGGGAGCATAAAGCACAAGGATTTTAGAAGCGGCACTAAGTAAAGTCTTTATAAGGACTGATCTGCCATTTCAAAAATAGTTTCTTCCCAACCTTCCGAGAATGTGCTGAGATTTATCATTTGAGAGGGGTTGATTTCACCTTTAAGACTAAACAATGTACATACTAAACCCATGTGCCTATTTTGTAGGTGTTTGTTCTGTAAAATTACGGAGGGAGAAAAGCCTTTTTGGAAATGAAGGTGGTGATGTCTGTATCCATCATGCTGGACCATACATTGATTTCTTATCATTACCTGGAGAAAAGCCAAAAGGTCACTGCAATGAATCATTGATCAAAGCGAGTAGGTGTCGGAGATGGTTAAATCTGAGGATTTAAACCCAAAGAACTCGTTTCCCTATGCTGATGCAAGCCTGACAACATGTTAAACCTAACTTTCCCACTTTGTTTTGCAAGAACTGGTAGTCAGTAATCCCGTCTGCATTTTCCCCTGTGCAAGCATGTCACTGCTATTGACATCTTAAAATTTATTGTGCTAAAATTAAGCTAAACCATTAATGTTAGTGGGCAAAGAAGTCCCAAGGTGGGTAAATATTTATTGCTGAACCCACGAAACCTAGGGTTTTTCCAGATCTCCAAGGTATGTTGCTTGTCCCAAGAAGTTTGCAAGTCTCAGTAACCTTATATGTGCCTGCAAAAAAATTCAAGGGACATCTTGTATTACACCCACATTGTGCAGTACCCTCAGGAACATGTGAGGGTGACACTGGCCTCCAGAGATTAACAGTGTGACTCAGGTGTAGACTAATAGATATTACTCTTTTCCTGGGACTGTCACTTGAATAAGGCAACCAGCCCCTGCAGTTACTGTTCCTTGCCCTCCATACTGTTCTGCAGCGAGGATATGAGTGACACAGCCCAGGCATTTGAAGAAGATTATGAAGCTATGGTTCATGCACAGCTTATTCCTCTCTGTAAGACTAGGTGTTACATTTACTTGGTGACTATAACCAGAGCAGCAAGAACCCACTTCCCTTGGCTTCAGCTTTTGCATTATAAATTTGTGCATGGATGTATGTGACACACAAAGAGAAAGGACTGTGTTCCTCTGTTTCATGGCTTTCATGCAAGTCTTCCTCTATTACAAATTCACCTCTTTCCTCTCATATTTTCACTCTGCTCAATCATGCAAGAGCTCAGGGACAAGGAAGGTCATTGGAAGGTCTGGGAAGGGGCTGGATCAGATTTTAACTCATGGCTTGTGCACCCCCAAGTGTCATGAGCTATCTCTAAGGGGTATTCATAAGGTATGTGAGCCTATGTGCATGCTCCATGTCAAGATGAGGTCTGGTGCACAACCTTTTACTAATCCCCCAAAGGTTTCCATCAAGGAAGTGGAAATGGAGCACAGTGTACTTGCCAGGGTCCCCCTTGCTGGGTGACACAAACACGAGGACAGCGGGCACATCACAGCTCTCACCTTTCTCCCAGGATGGACACAAGCCTAGAGAAGAAAATTGCCAGTTGGATTTGCCCCTCTCTATTCCCCTTCACTTAGAAGCTTTTCAGAAGCCAGTAAATTGGAAAAGATAAACCCTGCCAGTATAGATCATTCTACTGTGGCCAGAAACAGCTAACTTATTAACTGTGGGTTTTGCTGGATCAGAGCCCTCAGGACCCATTAAAATGAACTGTATAGTCAGATTTAAGAATTTAAGAGCACAGAGGTAGGCCTTCCTGCATGTAAGGGTCCAGAGAACAAATGCCCATCACATCCTGGAATTTGAAGAAAACAAAAGTTAAACAGAAATGCTTGTTATTCTACTTGTTAAGTGCTGGATGTAGTACAAAGCACTACTGCTGGTAAGTAGCATTCACTGAGAAATCATCCTAGATGTAAACTACTGAAACTGTCATCAGGGTCAGTTGACTGCAGATCAAGAAAACATGGCTAAAACTGAGGACACAGAGCTTTGGGAAATGTGCACAGAGTGCAGGGAAAGTTTTGCTCCACAGCTGCAACAGAAAATTCATTGTCTCTGCTTGGTTCTCAATGACACCAGTACAAATCTACAGTAACTCAATGTCGTGAAAGAGAATTACTCTAGACTTAATCCAGTCCCGCTGAGAGCATGATTACTGTCGTGCATTTATTCCAAACCACAGTAGCTTTTCCTCTGGCTTCTGACTCGGAGGAATGTTTGGGTGTCTTTCTGCAGCTCTGAATGACTTTATACACGATTATGCTTTGTATTTGATTTAAAAAAAAAGTTTTTAAAAATCGTTAAAGTGCATGGCGGTATAAGAAACACTTTACTTTACAGCTAGGCAGGTGTATAAATAGCTGAGCTGTGTTTTCTGCGTAGCTGGTGCTTTGCTGGGTTTCACCAGAAGAGGGTAGAGTTTGGAAAGGACTCCTCGCAGCCTGGGCTCCCTATTGTGTTGGGAAACAGCAAAGGGAAAACAAGCACAAGTTTCTCCTCTGCACGCTTGCACCGACTGACTGTGTGCAAGAGTCAGAAGATAAACTCTGGAAGACCTTAAAGTAAAAAGAAAACGGAAAGAGAAACAAAATTCAAAAGCAGCTTTCTAGGGAAATCTGTGGAATCGAAGAGAGAAACCGCAACAGTTTTTTCTGTGGGCTCACCCTGCTGATTGTCTCTCTGAGAACTGTCACTCACTGCACGTTGCATTAATAAGAGCACAGGATTTATTTCTCTGCCGTGACTTCCAACCTGTGAATAAATATCACTTTTAGAGACAGAATGGGACCTGAAAAGACTCTCGAGCACTGAAGAGAGGGGTGAGTTTTATTAAATGGTTTCTTCTCTTTCATATCTGCTGGAGCTTTCTAACATCCTGCTTGCAGGCACAACAGCCCGATGACTTGTCTTTTCCCTGCAGCTTGTTGCATACCTCACGAGGCTTTCCTGACCGCAGGTTTATTTCTGTAACCTTTCCCACCACGACTCTGGTCAGTTTGGTAACATTTGTAATAGAGCTGACTCGGTGCTGATTTGCTTTCGTGAGAAATTAAAACCACAAGGCTTTGTAACCAAACAATAGGCTAAAAATCAAATAAAATCCAATACAATTAAAATGGCAGGTGACTCTAGGTTTCCAGATGTGGACACTGACGGATCAGAAAAAAATGAAGAAGCGGAGATTGTAGTCAATGTCGGTGGGGTAAGGCAGGTGTTCTACGGAGGTAACCTGAATCAATACCCAGAAACACGGCTGGCAGAGCTGATCAACTGTTTATCAGGGGGATATGATAGCATATTCTCCCTTTGTGATGACTACGATCCTGGAAAGAGAGAGTTTTACTTTGACAGAGATCCAGATGCTTTCAAATGTATTATTGACGTGTACTACTTTGGAGAAATTCACATGAAGAAAGGAATATGTCCCATATGTTTCAAGAATGAAATGGAATTTTGGAAAGTAGATCTGAAATTTTTGGATGACTGCTGCAAAACTCATCTAAGTGAAAAGAAGGAAGAACTGGAAGAAATAGCCCGAAGGGTGCAACTGATTTTGGATGACTTGGGAGTTGATGCCTCAGAAAGTCGCTGGAAAAAGTGCCAAAAATACATCTGGAAATTTCTGGAGAAGCCAGAGTCATCTTACCCAGCTCGAGTGATCACTGTTCTGTCCTTTCTGTTTATTTTGATCTCCTCCATCGTGATGTGTGTGGGGACCATCCCAGACCTGCAGGTTGTAGATGCGGAGGGGAACCGTATGGAGCACCCAACCCTGGACAGCATAGAGACAGCCTGTATAGGCTGGTTTACTGTGGAGTATGTGCTGAGGCTAATCTCCTCTCCCAACAAACTCCACTTTGCGCTGTCTTTCATGAACATTGTCGATGTGCTAGCAATACTTCCTTTCTATGTCAGCCTGACCTTGACCCACTTGGGAGCCAAGCTCATGGAGCTGAGCAACGTCCAGCAGGCTGTCCAGGCGCTGCGCATCATGAGGATTGCGAGGATTTTCAAGCTTGCACGGCACTCCTCGGGGCTCCAGACTCTAACGTACGCCCTGAAGCGCAGCTTTAAGGAGCTTGGGCTGCTCCTCATGTACTTAGCTGTTGGAATCTTTGTCTTTTCTGCCCTGGGTTATACCATGGAGCAAAGTCACCCTGAAACTTTATTTAAAAGCATCCCTCAGTCATTTTGGTGGGCAATCATTACCATGACCACGGTTGGATATGGAGACATATACCCTAAAACAACTCTAGGAAAACTGAATGCTGCCATCAGTTTTCTTTGTGGGGTGATAGCAATTGCCCTTCCCATCCATCCCATCATTAACAACTTTGTCAGGTATTATAACAAACAGAGAGTTTTAGAAACAGCTGCCAAGCATGAATTGGAGCTGATGGAGCTAAACTCAGCCGAGGGTAAAGCCGCAAGCTCCAAAAGTGAACTAGAGGATCTTGCGAGGGAAGGCAAGCAGGGTCCTTTTTACAGCAGCCGGCTAAAAGTCTCCCACAGTGACACTTTTATTCATCTCCTGTCAGAAGAGAAACACTATAGGACCAGGCTTCAAAGCTGCAAATAAACTGTGAGCTGTTGTCAGCGCTGAGCTATAGATCAGGACAACCTGACAATCAACTATTGAAAAGACTCACGGGATCTGTCAGAGTTGGGAGGGAGCACTGCTTTGCTTTTCCAACGTGAATATAAATTAACCCCATGGTATCTCTGTCAACAGTTGGTAAGACTTTGCCGTTATTACCCAAAATAAAATAGCAGGACTCCACTGAGATCAGACTGCTTATAATGAGTGCATTCCGACAAAAACCATTTGTAACCATTTCAGAGACTGAAAAGTCTTTCCTGATCGGTAAATGTTCGATAAATTGAATGTGCAGCATTGCCACATCAGAATTCTGTACCTGTGACAATAAAGAGCAGCATCGCACAGATTTGTGTCTTCCAGGCTGTCTTCAATGCCTTTGCAGCTAGGAGAACTGCTTCTTAAAAAATTAAAGCAGCCTTTCACTCATATTAGATTCAGGTTTACAGCAAAACGTTATGAGCAGTTTTAGCCTAGAGATACTGGAAGTATGAGCATATACCATATGCAGAGTATTAAAGTCAATGAATGGTTTTGGTTTTGTAAAATGTAATCTGGGGCCAACTATTTGGATAGGTATCTGTTCCTTTTTCCAGAAAAAATATAATTTTCAATGGGACATGAAGCTATTTTTGGAGCAGAGATATAGAACAGAATTAATGTATTTTAAGGAGCAAATTAAAAAAAAAAATTTCTTCTAGCTTTTAATTACAACATAATAATTTATATATGCAGGAATCTTTCAGGAAGTGTTTATAATCAAGTAATTTTTGAAACTGTAAGTTAACACATAGCATTTTTAATTCAATATTAAAGCAAGAGAAGTTCATAGGGGAGTTAGATTGATTACTTCTAAATAAGAAACTTTAACTCTTTGAAAGTAAGTGTAGAGAAAGTTTCAGTAAAAATAGTATAATCTCCAATTGATTTATGGTAAAAATATCTATCTGAATGAACATATTACTAGGTTATTTTTTTAAAAAAAAGCACATCCCACCCCTACAATAACTGCTTGGTTTTGTAAATGTCAGTTTACAGAAGTAGTAGGCACTAATCAGTATCTTATTCATTAATCAGCATATTAATCAACACCAGTGTGTAGCTATTATCCTTTCCAAAAGTACGTGCTGTCTATGTGAGCATTACTTTGGCTCGCATAATGACTGCAATATGTGGGTCTGGTCTCTACCAGAGAAATCCCTTGAAACTAGAAGTTACGCCAGCTGAAAGCAGAGGGGAGAACTGGCACACAGATGTATTTACATATGTTAAAAGTAGGATCCCAAATGATTAAAGGGCTAGAGTAGCTGTCCTTATTTTTTCCCTTTTGTGCTGAGCAGCCCCTTGCCCAGATGAAACACAGCAGCACGGGCCATGATCTGTCCCCAGGCACCTTGTGCCCAAGACCCCCACGCAGGTCCTTGGGACTCTTTTCCTGGGACGTGGGCAAGCGATGGGGCTGTGGCTTCCACCCCACAGGAGCAGCGACTGGATGGGCACAGAGCTGAGGGGTGGGCTCTGTGCTCTCTCTTGGCACCTCGTTTGCCCCTGGCAAAGGGGTATGTGTCTGCTGGTAGGAAGAGCCCTGTCCTGCCAGGAGCAGGGAGCAGCAGTGGTGTGTAGAGGTGAGGCAGGTGTGAGGAGATGGGCAGCTGCTCCCTCTGTCTGTGGGTCTCCTGACACAGAAATCAAGCCCCAGCTCCCACAGGCTGAAGCCCTTTCCCAGCACTACCCCTCACACCCCAAGTTGCCCACCCCAGGGACACCTACACTGTATCCCCATGCCCCCGCCCCGTGCTAGACCTACTGTCCTCTTCCACAACCCCGTTACCATGTCCTGCCTTACATACCCCCATCAGGTAAGATAATTCAAAGCAACCTCTAAACCTTTCTGTACCAGAATCCTTCTGCCAGCCTTTGTCCCATATTCTTTCCCGCCTAAGGCCAACAGCCCATCCAAGTGACCTCCTCAGCCCAAGCATCCCTTCACCCCCATCCTCCCCTCTGCATCCCAGGTCCGAGCTCTCAGCCTCTAGACCTGTTCTGTCAATCCTTCTTGTCTGCTGAGACCTGTTCCTTGCTTGCCACCAGTCTCAGCTCTGGTCCCACTGGCTGCGTGGCCAGAACCGTAGCGGGCTCTCACCAAAGGGACAGGATCATGCCCCTTGCACTGCTGAGGACTTCCAGAACACAACTATGGGCTGTGGCCAGCAAAAATCAACTCGGGTGGGATGCTGAGGGTGGGAGAAGAGCAAAAGTAACAAAGCTGTGCCAGTTCCAGACATATGCCTTACCTATCAGCGGGGATATTAAATGTTCCTGACGTCCCTCATGACATGCAGAGGGTGGCTGAGGGTGAATTAAGTTAGCAAAAGAGCTTTCCTGAATGAGGAAATCACTGTATAAATGCTAAGTAATACGGTTAGCACCACATGTACTAAATCCTCACTGCTGCGCTTTGCAATTTATTTAACAAGACATTAAATAAAAATAAGCCTCTTTTATCAGAAATAATTTTATGGGCTAATCTCTCCAATGAGTTATGCTTTTGAGCACAGGGGTCTGTCTATGCTATGTCAGTATGGAAAGAGCTTTGAGACAACCTTGGTGCCACTCCAGCCAAGGCTGGGCTCAAGCCAGGCTCCATGTGGTTTGCTGCACTAGGGACCGTATTTGTTAGATTTGTTGCTGTGAGTTATATGTTCTTAAAAGGCTGTGGATGGGCAGGATGGATCCCTGCCTGTTTGCCTTGCTGGAGGTGTGGGAACCCTGCAGGAGCAAGGGGAGACGTGGGCAGCGATGGAGAGACAGAGCAGCCTGGCAGCCTGCAGCACATGGCGGGACTGGAGAGGAGCAGGGGGGCCTTACACAGCTACAACCCTGATGGTAGAAAGCAAGAGGCTTTCTGGGGCCTCAGGAGAAACACCTCCCACAGACCAAGAAACTACCATAAACCACTGGCTTTGATATCAGGGCTGGAGGGAAGGCTGTGCCCCTTAAGGGATGGAGTGAGCTAGGGAATGTTTATTTTCAATTTTTTTTATACTCTGCACAACCCAGAAGAGCTGATTTTCCTTTATTACAAGTTAATCTAAAAAAAGAAGAAGACTTAAAAGACTGGAAGGCTGAGGGGTGGAAGGGGAGTGTTTAGTGCAGTCTCTTTGCAGAGAAAAAGTGACACCAACCAAAGACTCTGACTGAGTTGAGGTCCCCCGCTCTTAGACACAGGACTTTTTCAAGTCCAAAGCTAGGACAGGCCCTGAAGTCTTTTCAAGGGGGAAACTGCACCATGCTTGGTGCAAGTCTTATTCCTGTGTTCTGGGTGAGGTGGGCACAGGCTGCACCCCTCCAACCCACCAGTGACTTCCCCACGTCCGGCTCTTCCCGAGCACTTTGTGGACACTTTGGCTGAGTTGGTAGAATTAAATTAATGAATGGGACGCATTCCCGGTGAGCCCATCTCCAGACTCACAGAAACAGCATCAGCCACTGCACTGAGCTTCCCCAATAACTGCAGCACATGGGAAGCCCTGTAACGCAACTGTCTCTTGGGGGAGCCCTGCCCCTGGTATTTAATACCCTTCACCTAGGAATCAGGACTGGAACGGCCTGAAAAAGTCCAAATGCAGAAAAAATCTGTATAAACCTCTTGGATCTCTCCTGATACCCCTGCTACTCAAATACTCCTCTTTGGACTCCCCGTTGTGTGGAGGAAATGGGTCACCCTTCTCATATGAAACTGAAAGCTCTGGGAAGAAAATGTAGTACTCTCTTCTATAGAAAACCCATTGAGCAGAATTATGGAGAAAAAAACAGAGCTACTAAAATTTTAGTTGACAACCCTTCTCATACAGAATCTCCTCAGTTCACTGTGCAGGAAATTTCAGAGCACAGTGAGTATGTCCAACTACCCTCCTGAGAAGTTATCCTGGAGGACATCTGCCCTATGCAGCCAGCCCTCGCTGCTTCTAGAAAACTTTGAATCTTTAATACATCCTGCAATGTACAGAGTTAAAACTTGAAGGGACCAACTTTTAGTTCCTAACATCAACTTCAGCTGTAAATTTGGGATTAGTCCAGGTTTGACGTCGAATAGCTGCCAGCAGAATCTGATTCAATAGCCTTAATTTAATAACTCACCCAAGGGTACATTGGTGGCAATTGCTAAGACTGTAGGTAAAATGAAGCCTGTTTCTATCTTCTTGGACACCATAAAAGGTAGAACTTAATAGAGTGGAAATTGCTTTTAGAAGTGTGGGAGATGGCTGCAGTAGGTAGTGACACACAGCATTAGTCTCGAGGAAGTGATAGGCATGTAACGTGTCAACTCATGCCACACTCTGGCTGGCATGTCACAGCCAACTTGGCTTTGGAGACAGCTTTGGGTTCAGGCAGAAACAACCATCTACAGCTAGGTTTTTCTGGCTGGACTGCCACACATATATGATTTGAAGACACTTTAAAAAAAAAAAATTAGAATTGTGGGAATGTGGTGCGCTGACCCTGGCTGGACACCAGGTGCCCACCAAAGCTGCTCTATCACTCCCCTCCTCAACTGGACAGGAGAGAGAAAACAACAAAAGGCTCGTGGGTCAAGATAAGGACAGGGAGAGATCACTCAGCAATTACCATCACGGGCGAAACAGACTTGACTTGGGGAAAATTAACTTAATTTGGTGCCAATCAACCAGAATAGGGTAATGAGAAATAAAAACAAATCTCAAAACACCTTCCCCCCACCCCTCCCTTCTTTCTGGGCACAGCTTCACTCCAGGATTCTCTACCTACCCCCTGCCTAGTGGCGCAGGGGGACAGGGATGGGGGTTACGACACACGTTCATCACACGTTGTCTCTGCTGCTCCTTCCTCCTCAGGGGCAGGACTCCTCACTCATCCCCTGCTCCAGCGGGCAGTCCCTCCCATGGGAAACACTCCTCCATGAACTTCTCCAATGTGGGTCCTTGCCACAGGCTGCAGTCCTTCAGGAGCACACTGCTCCAGTGTGGGTCCCCGTGGGGTCACCAGTCCTGCTAGTAAACCTGCTCCAGCGTGGGCTCCTCTCTCCATGGGGCCACAGGTCTTGCCAGGAGCCTGCTCCAGTGCGGGCTTCCCATGGGGTCACAGCCTCCTTCAGGTATCCCCCTGCTCCAGTGTGGGGTCCTTCCCAGGCTGCAGGTGGAGATCTGCTCCACTGTGGACCTCCTTGGGCTGCACGGGGACAGCCTGCCTCACCATGGTCTTCCCCATGGGCTGCAGGGGAATCTCTGCTCCGATACCTGGAGCACCTCCTCCCCCTCCTGCTTCACTGACCTGGGGGTCTGCAGGGCTGGGGCTCTCACATGTTCTCACTCCTCTCTCTGGCTGCCATTTCTGTGCTGCAGCAACGGTTTTTTCCCTTCTTAAATCTGTTCTCCCAGAGGTGCTACCACCATTGCTGATGGGCTCAGCCTTGGCCAGCGGCAGGTCCATCTTGTAGCTGGCTGACATTGCCTCTGTCAGACAAAGGGGAAGCTTCTAGCAGCTTCTTACAGAAGTCACCCTTGTAACCCTCCCGCTACCAAAACCTTGCCACACAAACTCAATACAGGGAAATACTAGAATACCACTATTGTGTGCTGTGATGTGTGCAGGAGAGTTGCCTCTTGCTGCAGGTATGGCACCTGCCACACAGGGTTAATTGAAATGTCCTCTCTGGTCTGTGCATGGATTGGGGGAACGTGAACATGTGGAGGCAGAGGCAGCAACTTTCAAACAGGAGAAGGGCCGAGGACAGTGCAGCACAGTCCATCTGACCCCATCTGAGCTAAAGGCACTCATTGCTAAGGTCCTTTTTGCAGCTGAAGCTAGCAGTGATGCTGTTTCAGTAACCCTTTAGGCAGTTTCCTTTTTGCCTAATGTGCTATTTGATTCTACCTAATAAAAACACTTAAGAGGAGAAACCAAGACCATGTTGTTTTCAGTCTGAGGTATTCTCTCACTCTATACTGATTTTTCAAATAACTACCCCAAACACTCACCTGAGACTGGATGAAAGAGTGACAAACAGGTGTTTGTCGAAACAGAACATTCAAGTGTCCATAAAAGTAAGGGTTAAGAGATATCAATGAACAATTAACCATACTGAAAGACACCCCCCCCCCCACAACCCTCTTCCAGACACATCTGGATTGCCAGATGTGCTAAAACAAATAGAACGGTGTCCCCTGTGAATTATGCTAGGCAGAAGTGCTTTCTCCCTCCTCCCTGTCAACACAGGCATCAGTCCTATAACCACTGACAAACGTCACAATTTCTTACTTACACAGGTAGGACCATTACCAGGCACACGCACAGGAGATCGCACTTGCTACCCAACCAGGTTTCTGAGGATCTGGCTTGCTGTCCATTCAAATATCACTGCATTTTTCCTAGACTGTCCATTCATGAATATCAACATTTCCTTCCACACCAGCTTTCAGGAGACACTTTCCCTTTGAGACAGATGATGTGAGGAATAAGTTCTGCACTGCCTGGTGTAAATCAACCTTCACCAAGAGTTGCAGCAACATAGCACTAGCGTGAAAGTCAACTCAAGGCAATGTATATTAAATTTACTTGCTTCAGCCGGAGATATCGCACTAAAACTGCAATTAGTTTCTCTTCCTGCAGTGAACCATATTCAGCTTCAATTCAGTGGGAGCTCTGCCTGCCTTAGGAGTGTTGGGGGGAATGATGCAGCCGAGTGAGCCAGGCTAATGCACAAGGCAGGCTCACGTAAATCTCTGAGAGGAAAATGAAGATGATAGAAAGGTCTGAGAGCTCCGGAAGAAGCCGTGCCATTTAATTGTTTCTTTTCTTGTTGCTTTCATATGTAGATGAGAAAGCTGCCAGCGTCTTAAGGCTGCTTTTTGTCTTCCCATGTAAGGGGAGCCTTGAATATCTTTTTAACATGCTGAGAGTCAAGTACTGTTAAATCATCCTGGTCAGTTAAAGATATACAATAGAAGCAGAAAGAAAGGGAAATCTTAAAAGGATGTCGCATGTCCTATGTTGTATATGCCTACAAAAATACTGTTATTTTCAGACCATCACTCTACTGATTTCAGTGAAAATGAAGCACCCAAAGGCAGACCCTAGTGCTTTGTTTTTTGGTTTAAGCACGGAATGTGATTCCTATTTTATAAGGAAGTAAGCTGTACACTCCGTAGCAGTTAAATGTCTTTAAAAATGAAAATTATCTCTATTCATTAGAGCCTGTGTTAGAGCTCACAAATCCTGTGTTAGAGTTCACAAAGTGGTGGAAACTCAGGTGAGCAATCACTGGACGAAGGCAGCAAATTGCTCTGCACTGCAAAAGGAAGTTTTAGAAAACCTTCTGGCAGCCTCAGCCTGCTTTGCTGTGCAGGAGACAAACTGCAGCTTCAATTACTATAACAGCATTACAGGGAAATTCTTTATCACTACGATGCACTCCACTGATCCCAAATAATGTTTCCAGTGCATTACAGTTATCAGCTTTGCAATGTCAGTGTTTTCTAGACTTACTAGCATAGTAAGATATGGCAATTTTACACAATACCCAGAATACGAAGTAGCTGTAGCTAGCTGTTGGTCAATGTTGGTTTTTTTATATATTATTTTTACAGCAAAAATGGTATACCACAAATATTCTTTGCCGTATTCACATAAATGATGTATTCATTGTCATACTTTGATTTTAACTTCTCATATCCCTGATGTCTCAGCTTGTCCATTATCAACCAGTGAAAAATTCACCCTTCTGTCTTAGTCTATGCCAGAATAACCACCATGAAATACTACATGCCATTTTGGTTTCTTCCCTTGTTCCATCAAGATTTACTCCATAATTGGACAGCTCTTGTCACTGGCGTATTTTTCTTTTCATTCAGCCTCATTTTTCATAGCTTAACTTCAGTCTATTACACTTCATTATTCTGTTTCAGAGAATGGAAATGATTCATATCCCTTGCTGGTTACACTCCTGACACACTTGCAGATGACTAGTGCATTCCTACTAGTTGCAGCTCTCTGCACTGTGTCAGTTCACTGGGGCAGGCTTAGAACATGCCTAGGAGAGAAAACACACTGGCTCAAGACTTCATTTGGACATGTTGGCCAACCACCCCCCAAAACCTCTCTATGCATCAAAAGAAAACTCTCTCTTATATGTGAAACACTCAAAAGAAGCAAGGTCCATGTGCAGCAGCCTGTCTGATTTAGATGAACATTTTTGCACGTTTAAATTCCCCTCTCTTCGAAAGGACTGAAACACTCTGAAACATTTTTCTGGAGATTGCTTTAAACGTGTGCTTGCATGCTTTGCTGATCAGAATGTGCTCACATTAAACCTTACATGGCAAGAAATGGATGTTTCTGAACTGCATCCAAGCAGGCACCAGCAATTTTCTGCTCACGGCCACCAATCAGGCATCAGCACAATGGGACCTTGATTGGTCCCTACAAGGGCTGCTGCAATATAAGTGAGAATGATTTTCGGTTCATGAATAACAGATAAAATGTCATCCTATTGCTTGAGAAGTTAAATATCTAGAAGACAGTCTGACCTTTGCATCCCCCCGACTTAGTCACTTTGTAGAAACATTACTAAATACAAATGTGTTTTGGTACATTATAAAAAAACTCCTAACTCCTTCACTATTTAGCAGGCAAAACTCAAGCAGAGAGGAGATAAAACCTGCATCCTCCCCTGGGCTTTTGCTTGGGAATGGCCACTGGCCAGCTGAACACCTCTTGCTTGTTTGCAGAGGAAGAAATTGTATCCTTGCCTGCCAGCAGGTCCTTCTATTTCTACTGGTTGTCACAGTAATAAATCAGTTGTTGCTGCAAAACACAGCTCCTATCCAACTTATGGGGAATCTGTAAACTCTCTGCAGCACAAATGTCAACCAATTGCTGGCCGGGCTTTCAGGCTGGAGTGGTTGTTTGCCAGTTAGTTATTTGCATTGGAACAGTAAATTCCATTTGCAAAAGCCTTTGCCATTTGGACCCATTTGCCTTAGGAGCAAATTAATTGCTGCTGTACGACATCATCCCTGCTGTGACTCACATAGGGCACATTCATACTGCCTTGGCTGGAGGAGTGAACATCAGTTGCCAGCTGGACTTCATCCTTGCACACTGGAGCGGTTATTGTCTGCCTTGTGCTGGGGCTCTTACCGTCAAGACTGTTCCCATGAGACCTGAGCAACTCAAAGATGCATTAAAGTGAGCTGCTCCCATACCTGATGTGAATTGTCTGCACAAAGTGACCGCAAAACATTTCTGAGTTGGAAAAAAAAGTGTAAAGAGAGTATAAATGTCCTCAGTGAGCAGCTAGGAGCTGGCTGGGGGAACGTATGCAGGCTGCCGGAGCAGTTCTTGGCTCAGCCACCTAAGGGTGGCCAGGTGAGGCACCCAAGTCTCTCTTCTTCCCTCCAGTCATCTGGCTGCCTTCTAAGAATTTGTTTGCAGTGAGCAGGTGGATGGCAAAAGGTTGCTGTGTCTGACATTCCCCCAAAGACGTCTGTCCCTTCCTACTCCCTATACAGAAAACCACCATTGCACAAATACGAGGCTCAAAGTACAAGACACATTGTAATAGGTGAATAGACCAGCCTAGGAGACAACATCCTTCCCTCAGCTAAATCCAAGGGATGCCAAAGGGGTTTTTGGAGGGGAATACTTTTTTAGTCATGGGTTTGTAGATAGTCCCAGTGTGACAATGTTTGGGTCCAGGACTGAGACTTGCAGGGCATGGTGGTGTTGGGTTGATAGTTGGACTCTATGATCTTAAAGGTCTTTTCCAACCTAAACAACTCTATGATTCTATAATTCTAGGTGTAACAGTAACACTCGGCCATGCTGGCTAAGCCTGTCATATAATAACGTGTGCCACCCTGAAAAGCTCATAGCTCTCAATTTTCAGGATTTTTAGAGGGAAGACAATAAAGTCTTATTCAACATGACTAAAGAAGTTGCAACTATTTGTAAGTAAACTGGCTGTTTGCTGAAATCCGCACATACGTTAGAGCAGCTCAATAGGTTGCGAGCAGCTCTGTCGCATCCACCAAGGGAAATAAAGCAAGCTAACTGGGTTCCTCTACATTTCTTACTGTTCCAGAGTAAATGAGATTATAGTGATGACAAAGAGGTGGGGGAGAGGGAGATAATTTGCTGGTATGCTCCCTTCTGATGTTTCCGGGTTTAGCTTGCTCATCGAAATTGGTACATTTTGTAGACTTAAAAATTGGATTTTGAGTAGCAAGACAAAGACATTATGGAGCAGTCCAACACTGCTGATTCTTGGGCAGTCTACAATTAGAAGTACAGTGCAACAAACTAATCTAAAATCCTAGATTTCAACCTAATTCACTGTTATATCAATTCAAGACACATGATGCTCTGTAATCATAGCAGCTGCAACAAAACGTTAAGGATGTCTCTGTACATCAGTCCTGTGATGGGAAGAGGCCACTTCCAGCTGCGGTAGGTGCAGCAAAGGACCTTGGCAGTAGGCTGCAGGACTGAAATGTGCCTTACAGCAAGGTTTTACACAAGGATCCACGCCTGCAGCCCAGTGCTGCAGTTTCTCTTCTGCTCAGGGAATGTATGAGGGACTTCCCTGTGCTGCACTGTGGGTCTGTTAGAAAATGTTTTGCACAAGAAAATGAGATGGTTTCCCACTGAATAGCCAAATAGGGAGGGTGATGGATATTTGGGATGAGTGTCTCTGGGTACTGCTTCATTTTTAAACAGAGACTAAAATGAAAATAGCTCTTTTCATCCTTCATTTGATTCTACTGCTTCGTCTCCTGTTCAGACAATAGCACTGCTATGATTAAATGCAAAATGGTAGTTACTTCAGTGAAAGATCACCAACATTCAATTGCTGGCTCATCTGCCTCATTCTGATCCACGTAACTGTTGTGGTTTAACCCCAGCCAGCAACTAAGCACCACACAGGTGCTGTATCACTGCCCTCCTCAACTGGACAGGAGAGAGAAAACAACAAAAGGCTCGTGGGTCAAGATAAGGACAGGGAGAGATCACTCAGCAATTACCATCACGGGCGAAACAGACTTGACTTGGGGAAAATCAACTTAATTTATTACCAATTAAACCAGAGTGGGTGATGAGAAATAAAAACAAATCTTAAAACACCTTCCCCCCACTCCCCCTTCTTCCTGGGCTCAACTTCACTCATGATTTTCTCTACATCCTCCTCTCAAGTGGCGCAGGGGCATGGGGGATGGGGGTTGCCATCAGCTCATCACACGTTGTCTCTGCTGCTCCTTCCTCCTCAGGGGCAGGACTCCTCACTCATCCCCTGCTCCAGCGGGCAGTCCCTCCCATGGGAAACACTCCTCCATGAACTTCTCCAATGTGGGTCCTTGCCACAGGCTGCAGTCCTTCAGGAGCACACTGCTCCAGTGTGGGTCCCTGTGGGGTCACCAGTCCTGCCAGCAAATCTGCTCCAGCATGGGCTCCTCTCTCCATGGGGCCACAGGTCCTGCCAGGAGCCTGCTCCAGCGCGGGCTTCCCATGGGGTCACAGCCTCCTTCAGGTATCCCCCTGCTCCAGTGTGGGGTCCTTCCCAGGCTGCAGGTGGAGATCTGCTCCACTGTGGACCTCCTTGGGCTGCACAGGGACAGCCTGCCTCACCATGGTCTTCCCCATGGGCTGCAGGGGAATCTCTGCTCCGATACCTGGAGCACCTCCTCCCCCTCCTGCTTCACTGACCTGGGGGTCTGCAGGGCTGGGGCTCTCACATGTTCTCACTCCTCTCTCTGGCTGCCATTTCTGTGCTGCAGCAACGTTTTTTTCCCTTCTTAAATCTGTTCTCCCAGAGGTGCTACCACCATTGCTGATGGGCTCAGCCTTGGCCAGCGGCAGGTCCATCTTGTAGCTGGCTGACATTGCCTCTGTCAGACATAGGGGAAACTTCTAACAGCTTCTCACAGAAGCCACCCTTGCAACCCCCGCCGCTACCACAACCTTGCCATACAAACCCAATACAGTAACAAAAGGCACACACCATCCCAGTAAGCCACATGCTCTGGCATGAGAGGGATCTTCCAAATCTTTAGTACTTAATGAAGCGTCCCTTAATGTAACTCAAAGATGAATGAAAAGCAACTCAAACCTGTTCAGGTCCTGGGGGGTTTTTTTGGTCACAAAATGCTACTAAAACACTTTAAGGCTCTTCACTGTCCTGTTTTGCTAATCAGTGTCCACCAATGAGCTGGAAAAAAGCCCCACTGCTGCTGTCAGAGACTGCAACAAAAATGCAAACACAAATCAAAGTAAATTATTTTCTGGTGAAAACTGATAAAGGCAGAACAAGAAACAAATGTGTGGTAAATTGGTCTCATTTAAGCATCATCCATTTGAGTACATTTGAATGCAAGGTTTGCACACTGGCTGTTTATGCTTACAGAATTAGAGCCTGGATATGTGATTGTGAAAGTCTCTTAGAGTTGAGATGAGTTACTGGGCAGGACAACTGAAGCAGGAGAATTCTCTCACAATGTTGTATGTGATGGCTGGTGCAATGCTACAGTTACTAAGTAGTAGGGTGGAGAGGAGGTGTACCACCTTGTATGGTTTTAGAGACTCAACAACTGTTATAGTAAGTGCTGCAGGAATGAATTAAGGTATGAAAAATCTGCCTTAAATGAAAAAAAAAAAAAAGTCTTTTTTTAGTTTGCCCAAGAAATGGTTTATAGATGACTTGATCAAATACCAGCAGAGCAAGGAAGCTCCAGGTAGCTGAGGGCTTGTTAAAGTAACAGACAAATGCATAAAATGCAGAAGTGTAGCACACTCAAAGTAGATGCATAATATAATAGCAAGAAGTTATCTTACCATGGAAGCAACTCATTTTGGATGGGCAGACTTTGCCATCTGGACTCTTGGCTACATAATATTCCAAAAGACATGACCATTGAGAAGTCAGTCACTCAAACGTTAGTATCCAGTGTACCTGAGATGATGAGGGTGTCCCACCTGGCCTGCCACGGAAAGGGTGTGTATTTCCCATAAGGGCTGCTCTGTATCTGCCAGTCACTGGCTGATGTAGGGCATCTCATGGGGTACTAGACTCCTAAGCATCCTCAGGTGAATTGAGCTGGAGTCAGCACTGTCATTGGAGCCTACAGGGGTTTCGGCAGAGCAGCAACTTTCAGGTGCCCAATGCACTGGCATTTATTGCCAGCTGAGACCACAGTATCATTTAGGTTGGAAAAGACCTTTTGAAATCACCTAGTCCAATCCCTCTGCTCAGGAAGGGTTAGTTGGAGCAGGTTGTCCAGGACCATATCCAGACAGGTTAAGGTGTTTGAGACATCTGCAAGGGAGGGTAAATACATCCTAGGGGACTCATGAACCTTTCTGAAGTGCATGCAAGAGACCAAGAAAGGTGCTTCATAGCACTTGAACCGATACTAGATGTCTCTGTTTGGGCAAGTGAATCCCACCCCTTGTGTCTGCTTGAGCATGTTCCATGCAACTTCAGTTGCATGCTAGGCTCCAGTGTTGGCATTGACTAGATCTCCACTGACTCTAGAGGGAACTGAAACAGCGCACATACAGACATCAGTACTTGGGAGTCTTAACCCTGACCTCAACCTGTACGTCTGCTGTCTGCCTGTCTGCTTCCTGAGTTTGTAAGTCCCGTGGTGAGGTGCAGAGGATTTTGCTGAGGGCACAGCTGGTGAATGGTCATCTTCTACAAAAAAAAATCACAGGTGAATAGTCTTCTTTTGTAAAAGAGTCATAGAATGAGTTTCTCCCTTGCTGCTTGGTTAAAAAAAAACTATTACATATAAATAAAGGTACCTTAAACAGATGGTCCCACAGTCTGTGACACAGGCATGATGTGTCATGACCTTTCTGGTTTAGATCCGGGGGTACCTGGATCTGGCTGCTGGAGTGCCTGTAAATCCTGCCCCAAATCACAAAGCTAATATACCCAACATCTGTTTCTGATCTCACAGATCAGAAGAGGACTTGTGCCAGTTGTGTCAGTTGAAAATGAGATAAAAATCAGAAATGGGCCATGTGTTCTGGCACTGAAACAGAAACAACCATGGGAGCAGAATGGTGACCATTCTCCAAAATGCAAGTGACACTCAGGCAGTTCCTCCAGCCTTGACTGCAGCCTGTAATCCTGACAAAGCAATTATTCCTCAGCGCAGCTCCCCTTTTTGTTCTGCCACCCTGAAGAGCCTGCAGTTTCGGATCCTCAGTCCCTCATGTGAAAGGAGACAGCATTATAAACTGTGCTGTGACCTCCTATTTTCGAAATGTAAATTCAAGGCTCTTTCCACAATGACTGGGAACAGTATGGTTAATGCTTTCCAGCTGATGAGACTAGATCGAGCCTTTCAGAAATCATTAACTGACTTCTGAATGATAAACGGTATTTTCATAAACTAACTCAGCACCCAATTTTGCTCTGTTACAATGCTTAGAGATTGCTTCTGACTCTGCAAAGTCCTTTTTTCTTAACATTTTAAGTGTTGTCTTGCCTATCATTCTCCGGACAGCTTCTCATGCATATTTAAATTGAACAAACAAAACTCCTCATAATAATTCTGATGCTATTGTCCTATGATTTCAATAGGAGTGAAGATTGCTTGGTATAGCTGATGACTGAGTTCAGTATTCTTACTACAGACAAAATAACTAAATCATGTGATTTCACCAAATCATCTGAATAAAAATAAAAGACTAACCACCCACACAATTCAACTAACAACCTATCAAGATGCACTCCCATGTTTATTATTGAAGTAAATCTGTGATTTAAATTCAGTGGCAAAATATTTGCAAACACTTCCATTATTGCATGCTCATTTTTTATCATAAGATGAATCAGATGAAGCTCAAGTAATGGTGTAGTTCCATGATGTTTAGTGCCACACATACGTTTAGCATCAAGTTCTCCAGTCCTCTCTGTGCCCCTGCATAGAAACGGTGTGACTTCATCTCCCGTTTATTACAGATGGAGTGGCAGACACAGATTTTACTACTGTCAAAACAGCATTAACACTTGGTGCCAGTTGGGAACTAAAATGCCGTGAACTTATCCCTCCATCAGATTGCCTGGTATGGTGTTATATTGCAGAAAAGATACCATCATTGACGTGTCACTGGGAAGAACAGAAACATCAAAGCTGCAGTGCAGTGACTGAAGAATAAAATGAATCTGATTCATCGCCCTGAAAAATCCCATCTAAACCAAACCATCTTGAAGAGCCAGCACAGTTGCACCTTTTCAGCTAAGGACAACGAGGAAAGTTAATGTGCATGAGAGAGCGAGCAATTGCCACTTGGCCAGGCTCATCGGGAACATGAAAGGATGTATTGCTAGTTGGTATGAAAGCAAAGGAACAGAATAGGTGGGAGTAGCACAGGGTTTAGAAGGGTAATAGGGAGCAGAAGAATGAAAAGCAGTACAGAGAGAAACACTACAGAAGAAAGAGGCAAAAGGGAAGGTGATGAGAGACCTTTTCCATTTTTATACCGTTCTGTCTTCACAAAAAGCTCCATTTTTTAATTTCCTTTGAGTGACTTTAATTCAATATGATGAAAGTCTCTTTAGTACTTTTAGCACTGCCAGTCATTTGCTAAAGACAAATCCAGTCGAACAGTGATGGTGCATACGTGTGTGTGTATGGGTATGTCTGTATATATACATGTATATGTATGAATACAGTCAGCCTTGCATAATTAATAAAAAATATGTGTAAGTACTTTCAGAAAAGTTTGCTACAGCTATAACAGAAGAATCTTCTAATACCTAGATTTACTATTGGGTATATGTATAAACTAACACATATTTGCATGCTTCTCCTTTGTGCTTATGTACAAATTATTTTTTCTATTAATAGTTACTTTCTGTATGGAGCTGAAAAGATCCATCTGCACAGTGTCACCCATTTACAATCCAGAGGTTGACAACTAGGAAGCTATGAAGTCAACTCAGTAACAAGCTTTTATCTATTCACATTTCCCTCAGAATTAACTTGTCATTACTTTTTCCACAACCAGCACAGAACTGACTCACTTAGCTGGAAAAAATCCAGCACAAAAAGATACTGAATGTTTCTGAAAATTAATGGCTATATGTCTTAACCCTTTAATTTCCAGTTGGTGATTCTTTCTCGTGAGTCCTACAGGAAAAGTCTCAATGAAACTGAATACATGAATAATTTTTAATAAAATAAAATCATTATGTTATTCTCATTGATACACTGTTATTCCTCTGATTGCTTCTGATGGGTACCTGCAGGAAACACAAGGAAACAGCAGCAAGGTTGTGGCTTATGAATCAAAAGAATATTTTTGTACAGGACATGGTGAAATAGTTCTCTTCCATTCTAACATATTCCCTAATTCTTCAGGGACTTAAACACTTGGTTTAATTGCTACCAAGTAATCCAAGGTCAGGGATGGCATTATAAATCACTACAGTAAATATCTCCACTTCAAAAGCTCTGTGAGATAACAACTGACCTCTGGCTTCTGATCTTACAGTTAAGCAGCTGAGACAAAAGTTTATAGTTTGTTTTTAATGGTCTGTGAAATAAATGTAGAGGAACTTCTATTCATTTATTTGATCAGTTATAAAAAAAAGCTATCAATGCCAAGTGCCCTGAAATGCATGGATGAAATGCTAAGTAATAGTTAGATATAAGCATTATTGTTTTCCCTTGAAGAAAAGGGCAACTTCTCCATCTTTGATATGAAGAGACAATGTGCCTGAAGTTTCACAAATGAGCATTGAAAGTGCTTTGGTGTCTGTCCCTCCTGGTGGTGGAAGGGGGATCCAAGCTCTCCGTTCCCTGCCCTGACATGGACATGCACGTGCTGGTGCCTGGCCTTGCACAAGCAAAGGAGGTAGCAGGTGGCTGTTTGGCTACATAAGCTGCCATAAAAGCCTTTTATCTCCTCTCCCTAAGCAAAGGCACATGCCCAGCAGACTTGTCCTAGCCAAATCCAGCCTGCTGACTGGCACCAAGAGAGCTCTGCTCTACAAAGGGGGTTAGCCCCCCATTCAACTCTTGTTCCAGCTGCACTGACACAAATTGCCTTTCAAGCTGGACTTCAGGGATGTCCCAGCTTTCCTGATGCGTAGTTACTTTGGGGCGATTCCAGCGAAGCTAAATATTGAGTCAAAACAAAAACCCAGGGCAGAAGGCGTGGGGGGGAAATGTCCTGACAAGCTGCCCTGATAATTCGACTCTTGCAGTCATCTGTGAAAAAGAGACTGTCATGAAGGAACTTTCCTCACTTTAGACACAGACAGAAATTAAAAGACAGATTTTCCTGCAAGGAGAGAGCCCTGAGTGCGATACAGGGCCACCCTCAGCAGCACAGGATAATGGAGCCCCTCTGCTTCAAACTGTCAAGGGAAGGCCCCAGAGAGAGGGACGCATGTGAGAAACCTTCCTTACATCTAAACAAGCAGAAATATTGTTTCGTGCCCTCAAAGTAGTTTACTTTTTTCTGATGTTTTAGTCCTACTTGATATAGCATTTATAGCACCACAATGAAAGGCGGCGATGCATACTACTGGAACGAGAGAGGGATATTTTGCCTCATACCAGCTCAGCTCTTCGATGCATACATCCATTGCGCACTTCTTCCCTCAGTGGTGAATCTCATTCACCCCATTTTTGAAGGAGACAAACAGGGGTTGTAAATCATCAGAAGGCCATGGCTGGAATCCATGAGGTTCCTGTCCATTTCTCCATCTGGTTGAGGTCTCTATGAACAGCAGCCCTGGCCTCTAGTGTAGGGACTGCTTCTCCCGGTTTGGTGTCACCTGCAATTCCTCCTTCAATGGTGAGGGTAAAGTAGACCTCAGAGGTAACTTTTAAGATGCCATTTAGAAATAAAGACAGAGAAGGCACTATCCTTTTCATGCATCTTGCCACGGCTGAGGGCCTGAGAAAGAGGCCTCTTTTGCAAATGAGCCTGGAAGTAGCTTTAAACATTCCTGCCTCTGAGGTGTGCTTGTGTCCTGTCCTGAAAAACCTCCAGATGCTGTTACAGCAGGATACTGAGATGTTCAGCCTCCCACTGAGGGCCTTTATTGACTTGCTAGAAACAGGAAGCAATTTCAAAGCCTTTTTTCATACACCTATTGACTTTCACATCAGTTAAAGGATTATTGGGTCTTCAGATAGTGACTAATGATGTTATGACCCAAGAATTCATTAATCCTGAAAAATGTCTGCCATCCATGGAGTTCAGCAAAGAAACTGAAAAGAAGACATTATAGGAAAAGCAAGTATAATGTTCTTAATGAAATTCTAAGAAGATAGTTACTATGAGCAATGCATCTTAGGGAGCGATAATAGATTTTGCTTTCCTAACAGTGCTGAGAGGTTAGCTCAATGAATTGCAAGAGAAAGAAATAGTATAAAAAGAGACAACACAAGTTTAAGACCTTGTTTCTGCAATTATTTCTGCAGAAGTCTGGGCCAAATATATTAAGACATTGACAAACTTGGGGAAGTCCAGTGGAGGCCACCAGGACGGTCAGGGCTGGAACACTTGCCCTATGAGCAGAGGTGGAGGTAGCTGGGCTTGTTCAGCCTGGATGAAGGACAGCTTCAGGAGGGTCTCACAGCAGCCTGACCTTGCCTACCTGGAGGGTTATCAAGGAGCTGACCTGGGCTCTTCACAGCAGTGCACGGCAGGAGAACAAGAGGGAGGAGTCATAAATTGAAAGAATAGATTCCAGCTGGATATAAGGAAAGAAATTTCACTGAGAACACTCAGGCACTGCATCAGGCTGCCTGGGGAGCTTGTGCAGTCTCCATCCTTGGAGGGTTCAAGACCCAACAGGATAAAGCCCTGAGCAACCTGGGCTGATCTCACAGGTGACCCTGCTCGAAGCAGGGGGTTGGACTAGGGGTACCTGAGGTCCATCCCGAAGCAGCTGCTTCTGTGATTCTACTTCACTTCGTGTAGCAGTTTGCTAGGACTTCTAAAAGAGATCATTACTCTAAAGATGAACACATTTTATCTTCACTGCTTTAACTATGCCTGTCTTTACAATGAAACAAGCTAACTTGCCAGTCCATACTCATATATCCAGATGATAAGAACTTAGAGACAGCCATAAAACCACCAGGGAAAAAAGCAAGGCATGCTGCTTACAGTACAAGACTAAATCCTCTTACAGCCTGTCCCCTAGCAGAAAGATAGGGTTTTACGTTAAGAGGCGCAACACCCTGGAAAAGGAGTAATGACAACAAGCAAAAATTTCTAACAATTCCTGCAAGTGGAATGAAAATCCCCCCCAAGTCTGTCCGATCTCTGCCGTCGAAGCACTCCCATTCATACTAATCTATTCTGAAGATCACATTACTCCTTCACTGCGAGCTCCTCCATTCACACAGGCGCTCCTCCAGAATTATGTTGAGAACATATTATGTTGAGAAGTGCTGCATTTCAGAGCTAAAAAACATGTGCTAAGCCAGACAGACATTTTCAAGAAGAGAACACATATATGAAGTTTAAACTGCTCCGTACATGGCTGAAAAATCTATATTCTCTGCAGGACTACATCCCTAATCGTTTTGCAACCATATCTACAGGGTGAAAAGCTTCAGGCCATCAGAAAAGATGGTGCTTCCTTTGCCTACAGCAAGAGCGTATTGTTGTCTGTAAGTAATACAGGTTGTTAAGAAAAAAAATCTTATTTATTTTTGCACAAATACGGTTATGAAAGTTATTAAAATAACACAGTAATGAGCTTGAGCTGGCTATGTATATTACATTTTCGTGTTCCTTATGAAAACTAATGTCAGCTTAAATATAAGCATACACTTAAAATGTAGACAACTCTCTGCAAATGAAAAGTATATGGAAAAGAAATTTAGAGATAAAAATATTCTGTTATAAATCCACAGAAGAAAGTCTTATCTGAATTACTGACTCAGGTTGCTGAGACAAAGAACCATAGAAGCCAGTAGAATCTTGTCAGTAAGGAGTTTGACCTGGTTTTGCCTCAGAATTGGGAGGCCACCTACACAGATTTTATACTGGTACGGAGACGCAGTGTATTTCCAAAGGTAGCCTGGCTTGTACAAATAAAGTATGGAGATGCAATGTATTTCTGAAGGCAGAGTGGCTTGTACAAAGGAAGGAATAGCTGTCCGTAGAGTAATATAAGATTAGGTGCATTAATGCTGGAGGACTTCATTTTATCAAATTGATTTATACTGATTTTGGAAGTGCTAAAAAAACATAAATGTGCTTGGGATCCTCTAGTTGCTGTCTCTCTCATTCTTCCAGTCTGTGGTCAAGCAGAAAAAAAAAATCTTTCCTGAAAGCAAAAGTAAATTATTTTATACAGAGTATTATATTCAAACTACCAGAGCAAAAACTAAAACCTAAATGGAAAAAGAATAGCAGAGATTCCATTTCTGGGATGGAATGATCTTCTCATGACTGAGCAATTTAATACGTATGACTTGTAACTTCTGTACAGGGGTCTGCCATCTTTTTAAATGCCATTAAACCTCAGTGACAAAATACCTATTAAGAAAGCGGCTGTTGTTGAGAAAGAGATAATAAAAAACAGGTAGATTAACGAACTGTATGGGAAGCCTCACTCCAGAAATAATGAAGCTCATAAACTGAGCTTTGCCATTTACATCCACATCCTAAATCAACCAAGCACCTTAATACACCCAGCTCTGACCAAAAACGATTTACCAGCCATGGAAAACATCAGTCAAAACTTAATAAAATTTTGCATACGCTCGATCTCCGATATTAGGTCATACATAAATAGAACAACAAAGTTTCAAATGACATTTCTTTTCTTCTTCCTTCAGAATCATTGAATATCTAGGAAACAGGACACTGGACTTTTTACTTCCTCTAAGTCCATAGAAATCCCTAATGAGGCCCACATCACCCACTTGTACAAAGAATCGTGTTCAGATAACAAGTGGGGATGGGATTTTGTGCATGGTAGGAATATACCCTAGACCCTAGAGCTGCAGTTATAGGTCATAAATAATCTCATGGATCTATAGTCACTCCAGAGCCTGCCAAAAGCAATTGATTCTGGACTGCTAGAGCTTCCAAACCCACCTACTCAATGCTTAAAACTGACAGTTGAGCATCTGGACCAACATTATGGCAATATGAATATAGTATCATCTGTGTCAATAAGCATCCACTAATATCTCTGGCTATTGATTTTTGCTATCATTTTAGAACATAATTTTATTTCAGTTATTGGATTTTGGAAAAGGATTATGGAGATAAGAAGCTGGTGTTTGAAATAATCATTTGAGATGAAAACCAGAAACAATGAAAAATTCTGCAGCTACTCACAATATGCTCAGTTATTTTAAAACAACTGACTTTATTACATACAAATACAATAAATACATTCTTACCTTTTTAATATGGATGTGAATATATGTATATTCAATAACTGATTTTCATTTGCTGTATAATCACTGATCTCTTGTTCAAATGAGACACCATTTTGAATGTAATGAATTCTAAAAATTATCAGGTTTGGGCAAAATAGAATCATTCTTGGAATATAATTCACAGCAAAATCAAAACATTCAGGTAGCTGAAGAAGTGATGCATTGTAACAACCTGTTCAAACTACAAACTCTTAAATAACCAATGGAATGTTAAAACAGAAGACAACAAAACTGAAATTTTTTTTTGCCTCTTCGTGCTACTAAATTCCATGAGATAAATCAGCAGCCCATTTTAAACCTACAGCTAATGAGAGTTAATAAAATAACAGAAGTATATTCACAATCTCAAGATAAAATTGTATCTTTGCGTCAGTTAGCTCAATTTTCTTATACTCATATTGTCCTAAATAGTCTAGGTTTTTTCCACACAAATAATCTTTCAGAAATATCATCTCATTTGTTTCCAAGCGAAATATTATTCAAGACTGGATACTGAACTAGCTGAAGCATTAATTTGTAAAACTTATTATTTTAGGGTTTTGTGCTGTAAGAGATGCCTTTTATTTCCATTCAGGTAACTCCTCTAGAAACTATTAAATTATGAACTGCTGAAATGGCTGAAATTGTGAGGACCTCAAGCAACTCACTCAGGCCAGTGGAATATTTGCATTCCCTTCAGTTGCCTTCAGATCAAACCCTTAACCCACCATCTAAGCTGCTGAGATCATTCCCACCCCCTCTGGTGACCCATTCTGAATGTGATTCTCAGCCCCTGAAGACAGTGTCAGGTCCTTTCTCACTCAGGAACTAATACCACAGGTTACTCTGTGCTTACTAGATGCATCATCTGTCTCAGCTACACAGTATTGCACGGGCTGAACTCAGTCATAGAGTACATAAGGGAAAATTCATGCCAGTGGTGATTTGACCCGATTTCTATATGCCTCAGTTCACTAATTTGCTGAATGAGAAATAGTGCCATCTAACCCGTAAGTAAATGGAAATGTTTAATGATGTGTTTAAACAGGTTTTAAATTCCAAGCTGGATGAACAGGCAAAATTACAAGAGACACTATGAAATAAAATCCTGCCAAAATTCTGTTTGCATCATTTAAAATGTTTTAATTCTATAATGTTGAGACAGGTTTCCCCAAGCTCCCAGAAAATAGGCAACTCAGTAAAGGAGAGAGTGGGAGCAAGCCTTTTATGAGAAAGGCTCACCCATTTCTAATGCCAGGAATAAATGAAAATTGAGAGGCATTATGAGTGCTCACCTCGGCTTTGCTCCTTTACAACACTCACGGATCTACCTGTCTTTTAATTGAACTCATCAGTACAAAGGGATAACATTACTCTTTAAATATCCACCTCTAAGTTTATCTTTGAAACTTATTTCCAATTTATACTTTCATATTTAAAAATCAATCCTGCTTTCCCCAGTGCCATACAAAAGAAGAGAGCAAATTCCTGCAACATTTCCCAAGAGAGTAAATTGATCCTTTACTGGAGAGCTAATAACACTTTTTCCACCTTATCTTTCTGGGGTTTCTTTATTCCTGGACTGTCTCAAGAATCTCACCATTTCTCAACAAGATTGTATTCCTAACCTCTTTCTACAAACTGAACCAAACTTTTTTCCAAAGAACAGGAGCAAAATGCTTGCAGTAAGATAAGATCAGCTTTCCACAAAAAGCTTCCACTCAAAAATGAACTAGCGGGGATGATTTATAAACCACTGCAAAAGTTATAAAAAATTTATTCTGTTTAGATAACTAGTTTCATTTTTTCTGTATTCAAGTTTAATTTTGCCCTTATTAAAACAGCTATTTTTTCTATTCATTCACTTGATGAATGGAGATAATCTGGCACAATTTTTGCATCAGATTGCAGCAATAACTGTCTCGAAGGCCATGCCCAGCCTGCAGCTGCTCAGCTGGGGGCTGGCAGATGAATCCTCAGTCCCCAGCCCATGATGTTCTCCAAGCAGTCACTGATTTGGGTGGCTGATGGGCAATGGAGGTGGTCGCCAGGCTATGGCACCTTCACATTGTAGTGTGGCCACCGCTGTTGGCATATGTAAACTCACTGCCGGCCCCTCTGCAATGTACATAAGCATGTAAACAAGAAAGAGTTAGCAGCCAGCCCATGGTAGATCCCAGAGTCCAACTGTGAAACCACCAGCATGCCCACAGTGGCCTGACATTATTCCAGAGACCAGAGCTATTTAAATACGAACAAGTGATCACTTTGCTCCTGTCCAAAACTGTGACCCATCAGTGGGACGACTGTGCCTGCTGATAGTCTGGCAGATGCGGCCAATCTGCTTCCCTGGCATAGGATGGCTGACCACGTGCGAGCTGCTGGCAGGAGGCAGCTTGGCTGCACGTCAAGCAGGTGCGAGATGTGAAGGGGATGGAAAACAAGTGATGCTGCCTACGAAAATAACTGGAGCTTTAGTACATCTAGTGCAGGCTCAGGGGTGACCTGCATATAGCATGGCAATGATTTTAAGGCAGTGGTAGGAGGTTTATAAGCATGTGCTTCACAGATGCACACTGGGCAACAGGTCACGGTAGCTCTAGGAACAAAGGAACGAGAAAAAAAACAGAAATAGTCTATTCTACATCCTCAGTTTGCAAGGACAGATGCTCTAAAGCAGACATAACATTAGGGCTCTGTGTTCATTTCCTTTAGATTACAGTGAAACATTAAGATAGAGCTTAGTTTCATGGAACTGTGTCTGGCTGGACCTGTACCAGCTGCCTGATGTGCTTACCTAAGAGTAATGTAGATTCATTTCTCAGAGACTCCTTTCCCATTACTCTTTTATGTGCATACCAGAGGAGTGCTGTGCAGAATCACCAAGAAAGGATACTGAGACTGCCAAAACAAAAGTGCAAGAAGCATAACAAAAGCAGTTCTTTGCCAGCATTGTCCCCAAGTGCAAAGCCAACGCTGGTTAAATGATGTGTGACAAATATGCAAAATGCACAAGGTCACTTGTAAGAGAGTTAATTCTGTGCCATCTTCCTGGAGGAGGTACAAATTTCTCACTGCCTAGATAGGGCAAGAATTACTTTTGCTGCTTCAGTTTCACACATCAAGCAACTCTGGGTTAGGGACGTGATGGGAGCAGGAGGAGGGCACGTTGAAATGGCCACCTAGTTCCTTGCTTGGAAATCAGGGCTGGGTGTCCTCACTGAGGTGCACAGATGGGTGTTCTTCTATCACAGGGTCACACTGGAAGAGTAAGTTGTCCAGGCTAGTGTTTCACCCACACATCCTCAGGAATGTGGATTTATACACAGAGTACCTGACTTCAGCTTTGAGAGCCAGAGGTGGTTTGGCTACAGATATATCCTTGGCAGGGGGAGTTGGGGAAGGCAGGGGAAACAGGTCAAGTGATAGTATCACAAGAAACTCTCTCTCTTGGCTCATCTCCTGTTCTTCTCTGTTCAGAATCACAGCATGCTCAACTGGATCTTTCCAGCCCAGAGCAACAAACCTAATTTATAATGTTCTTAATTGCTTTTCCTTTTCTTCTCCCCCAGCTGGCAGAGGGACCTGTACCATATCAGTAATGTTTTGTGTTGTGCTTGCAAGAATGATAATAGAACCAACAAAGTGATTTTATTTCCTGCTCTGTGCACACTGCAAAGAAAGTTCAGTAAGCAGTATTTTGTCTTTATTTATTTTCATTCTGAGCTTTTGCCTGAGATCAGAAATTATTTCTGCTGTATTTTGTTTGGTTTTTTTATATGGCTTTCTGAATTTTCTCTTTCAATTGTCACATAGAATGGTTTTTGGAAACTAGCCAAGCTTGCTGAAGCTTTGCTATGGATGTAGAAAGACAAAGGATGCTCTGGGACAGCACACAGCAAAGCCTGCTTGTAAAGCCTACCAACAGATTGGAATAAAAGAAGATGACTTCTATCACATGTATCAACCAAGAGATACATACATCTGGGGCTGGATGTAATGAAGATTTTAGTTAACAATTGCCTGCCTTTAGAGGTAAGCTAAAGATTCAACTCAAAGCAGAGACACCCTCAAATGTAGCCTCACATTCAGTAGCAAAGTTCCCAACCCCAACATCTACAGAACCAGCACAAGTCTCTTCTGCCTTCTTGCTATTTTACTGGGTTATGGAGAAGCATTTCAGAGTCATAGTTGTGCCCAATTTATGGAATGAACCTGCCATCATACATTTGAATATATATGCCATTGTCCTGTCCCTCTGAAAAGGATATCTGACTGAGGAATATGCCGTACATTCAAATTCAAGTTTTAAAAACTTCAGAGACTGCAAAATCTTAAGAGGTGGTCCAGGTGACCTGCTAAGTACTGATGTGTTAGACTCGGTGAAGGAAATGAGTGGAATTGACTTCAAGAGGTTTTGGTATGAGCCATTTAGAACTGACTCTACCAGTCCTCCTACAGAGAAGTCAGACTAAACAGTCCCTCCTGATAGGAAGGCTCATTAGCCTCTAATTATTATTTAATGTTTTATATAAAAATTGCAGGTTTTTTTCCTGAGGTAATTTCAATATTGCATGGTTGTATCCTTCTCAAACATTATGCTGCAGAAGGAAAAATTCAGTTTTCTCCTTTATAAAACTTACAGTCTAAGGCTGCATGTGGAAAAACAATGCACAAGTGCGTGAAAATTTTGGCTTCTCCTTGCAGAAGAGGACTCAAAAAAAATTCCTGTTTCCACTACGGTGACTTTGATTTTAGCATTATTTTCTTTTCTGCTGAAGGATCTGATGAGGAGATGGTCACAGCAGATAGCATGGAATGCTATGCTGCACTCCAGAGAAGGCTGTGAGAGAGCATGAAATTAGTTCAGCTAGTGTTTGTGCTAAATAACATTAATTTAAGTACACTTTTAGTGGGGAAAAAAACCCAGGCTGGGACCATTTCAGCCTTTGAGCAATACAACTGATTATGGCCGTGCTTACGGAGCTGTGATTGAGCCAGCTAGGAGAACCTGGGGCTGTAGTTTTCAGTGCTCTCCCAAGGAAGAGCAGGGTGTTACCTCCTCCTGGGGAGTGAAACGGTGGTGAACCATCCATGGAGACTTCAGTGGATCAGGAGATCAACCCCACAGGGACCTTCTGCCTCTCAAAGACAGCTTGAAATCACCGGCCTGCCTTTAGGGCCATCAGCATTTTACAAGCTCTGGGTTAGTGAGTTGTGAATCCAGACCTTTCCTTAATACATCCAGTTAATTACATAAATCCCAAGGCTTTTATACGGCTCCGTTCTCAACTAGAAAAATGGCAAGTGATGGTATGGGTCAGAAGAACCAGAGTTCAATTTGCACCACTGGAGATGGAAGCACCAGATTCAAAATTCACACCCAGATCTGCTAGTAAATAATGTCAGGGTATTTCATGTGGGAGTAGATTTTGGTTTTAACCACTTCCTGGCTGCAAACGTGCATTAAAAGCAGCTATAGGGTGCTCACAGTTGCTCAGAGCCTCTGTGTCCCTGCAGGCAGGACTAGCAGAGCATCCTGGATCTGTCTTCATCACCACTTTGTACAAACTGGCAGGGGCTGCACCCTGCAAGAGCCCCTTTAACCCCCTGGTAAATCTGGAGCTGGCAAACTTTCCCTCCTTAGGCAGTGGTGAGGAGAAACTCAGGCTCCTTTGAGCTCACATACTCTCATGCATCCTTTGCAATTCGTAGGCCAGGTCCTACATGGGCCAAATAGAGATGAAGGTCTTTGTCAGACCAACTTCTTTAGCAGCAGGAGGATGTGGGGATGGCTCTGGTCACTGCCAAGTCTGGGAGTGTCTAGGGAAAGAGTACTTGAAGGCACAGTTAGCAAGGGACATTGCAGCACTGTAGCAGACCTAAAATTCCTCAGGAATGGGATCAGAGGGCAGAGATGTCTATAAAAAGAGGAAAATAAAGCAATCTAGTGAATCTCACAAAATTAGTTGAAGTATTCAACTGTCAAATGCAAATCTTGCCACTAAAGAAAGTATTAGTGAAAGACGTTTTGTATGTACTGATTCTAGCACTGTCATTTCATCCCCAAAATATGGTTTGCACAGTTTTCTTGGCATCTTGTCTTAGGTTTATCTCAGATCACATTTTTCCTGTGCTAATAAATTCTCTTTCTTCCTACTGGAAAAGTTAAGCGTTTTCCATTCTGCTTCAGAACAGTAAACATGGACTTAAATCCACCTCTCTCTGATAGTTAACTATTTTGCAGAATTATTCCTTCAGTTTTATTGTACTAAAAGGGAGGTGAGGTCCATGCAGTAGGATATGTAAGCAATATTGTCCAAGACTAAACCTAACAGCATCCAAATCGTTTCCCATTCCAGTGCCTAGGAACCTACAGATATTATTATTATTGTTATTTTTAAATAGTGGTAATTCCTACCATGTTTAGCTAATCAAATCATCCCAGACATTTCTTTTCCAAACTTCTTAAGGGAAGTGCTCAGTCTCCTCTGCAATGCACAGCATTTCCATCTCCCACGAGGACCGATGTGCACGCAGGTACCTCCTGCTGTTCGAGGCATTTGGCTCACACAGCTGTTCACAGGAGGAGAAATCTCAGTTCTTCTAATGTTTGTCTCTTCCTCTGTGGAAGCTCCTCTGCAGTGGGGAGCGTCATATCAAGGGCAAATTTCCTTCTCCTTATTACCTAAAAATTCACGGTGATATTAAATATTCATATTTGCATGTATGCTAGTATAATGTGCAGAGCATATCGGCTAGTATCTGCCTCTTATTGATTCATTCTCAGCTACCCCAAAAATGAGAGACTTGAAGTCATTTGCTAACTAAGGCTCTTATTTTAAACATAGTTTCAGAAAAGCCAGTTAACAATTCACTTCCAGTGTAATGAGCACTGGATTCATTAAATAAACACTACGTTACACAAATCCATAGTTATGACTCTCTGCAGCAAACAGAAATCTAAAGTAACATTTTGAAACAAATCACAAGAGGCAAGACGAATATTGCATGGGGAGAATGTAAATATACACCACAGAAAGAATGGTGACTCCATCCTGTCCTCATGGTAAAAACATGAGGAAAAAAGACACTGAACTATTAATGAGTCTGTCTTATTGATGTAGACTGAGTGAGGCAAATGTCATAACATCTTTTGTAACGCCCTCTACATTAATTGACAAACAACATGTTCCATTTGCCCAGTATATTCAGAGCATTATTGTTAAAAAAAATTAATTGAAAATGACAAAACCTATTACCAAAAATTACTTGAAGACATGTTTTTTCCTGGCTCCATATTCTGTCTCTCTCCTGGGAGGATTCAAGGTCTACAAAATCCTTGGCAGCATGGCAATTTTTTTGTCACCCTCTCCATTTGGAGGTGATTATTTGGGGCAATATAATTAGAGGTTTTGCATACAAACAACAGTAATACATGATTGAAAATTTAAACTGGCAGATTTCAGGGGAAGGAGTGTTTGCTGAAAATGTGCTGTGCTCAATTCAGCTATTGAAAAGATTTCAGAATGGACTTTTTAGTTCTTTCATCTGGAACAGGAGGGAAAAGACATGCCGTGATTGTGTGTTCAAAAGGTCCAAAAGCAGAAATGCACAAATAAACAAAAGAGAACCTGACTAAACAAATGGCTCATGACCAAGACTTAAAAATTAGTTTTGTTTCACAGAACCATAGGCTATAGCAAAAATTAATGAGTAGGCTGGAAGCAAATGCAGTTACCACTTCTAATCTGCTCATTACATTTATATACTATATGCTCTGCAAAACAAGCCTGTAGGAGTTGCCTCTCTCACCAGCCGCTTTGTTTGTTTTGTTCCACTGGTGCTGCTGACCATGAAATGCAATTCTCTGGAGGAAAGACTAAAGGCTTCTTTTTTTCACCATGCATCTGTGTAATGCTTTGTGTCACGGACACAGCGAGTCACAGCTCCTGGGCTCTCCTGCACTGCAAATGGTAAATGACTTTCCAAAGAAATGTGCAGAAAGGTTCTCCCATTCCCCAAAATGTACATTGAGTTTATGATTTCCTGGAGATTCATAATCAACATCCAGCAGGCTCTGCAAGTGGAGGGCATCTGGGAAACATGCAGTAAAACTGAGATTCCTCTCCTTCCCTTCAGCTATTTGAAAAGCTGTAGGCTGGCCCTTAACAAGCACCTCCAGGCACCTCAGCCATCCTAAGAAACTGGAGAGAACTGAGATGACTTGCCCTCTGTATTGCAAACAAAGGGAGCATGGCCAAATAGCTAGGTAAAGGTAGGTAAATTTAAATTTCTCTTAGAATGGCTGGAGGTAAGGACTTTACCAAGAGGCAAAGACAGATATTACTCTCCCCTGTAAATCAGAAGAATCCAGTTCGATTGAGCAGCACTATTCCATGTGTGCTGCAAACAGTGCAAGAACAGAATTGCTTTGTTAGTGTGGAAGTTTAATTATCTTCTGTAGCTAATGTTCTTAAGTATCAGTTATTCCCCTAGTATACATGGTTCATCAATATTGAATTTAACTGACGTTTTAGTTAAACTGTATTTTCCAGCTTAAACCTTGTAACTTAATCAATATGCACTTACAATGCTTCCCTAGTATGATGTGAGTACAATACCTCTAAACTTGCTTTCCAGATAGCTGAATATTAGCTGAAGCTAAAAATGCCCAGTACTTTCAGCAGCAGTAACTGCTCTGTGAATTCAGAAATGTGTTTCAAAACAGATTGCACGGTGTAATCCATCATATGTATTGAAGTAGGTCAATATGAATTGTAAGAAGTAGCTGGAAATTTAGATATGACTTGTTTACCCTGATTTGTACAGAGAATTAGGAAGGGGAATTTGTCAATTTAAAACATTTGTTCTGTCATTAACAGAAATAATGAAGCTTATTTTCCTATGGAGTTGTATAGAAAAGAAACCTAATGGAGTCCTTCCCTCTTGGGATCATTAAATCTGTGTGGTCTGCCAGCTGTATTATTAAGTAACAGACAAAACATGGAAATGCCTGGAGACAAACAGAGTTGAACTTCTATTACATTAACTACTGTACATGTAAGCAAACAATATTCCCCACACCAGAAAGCTTACATCCACAAGAAAACACTTAAGGAGAAGGGCATAGAGACAACCCTTCAGTGTCCTGACAGGTCCTTTAGTGATTTTTATTTCTTTGCAGATGATCTAGGGTCCAGTCCTAAATCCAGAGAAGTCAGTAAAATATTCCCATTGACTACAGTAGGCTATCAACCTCAAAAGAAAGAAGGAAGGAAAGAAGGAAGGAAAGAAGGAAAGAAAAGAAAAAAAGAAATAACAAACTAACTTATCAGGATTTCCCTTCTACCTATTCTGTAAAGCTATCCTAAAAAGAACAAGTCCTTTTCATTTTATTAAAAAAGTATATCAAAGCAATAGAGTAGTTTGATCCCAGTATAAGAGAACATTTTACCTCTTATTTTTTATTAAATAATCCCTTTCAGTTAATGACAATCCTATTTTCAAAGTAAGAAACTGGAAATTCTCTATGTGACCATTCCATAGAAGAACAGCAATAAGTTTGTTTTTACTTCTGCAGGGACAATAAATTGGAGCCTTTCATCAACTACCATTTATCTCCTCTTTTTATGAGGATGCAAGTAAGTAATTATCAGTGAAGTTCAATGATCAAGGCGCTGCATAAATTTGCAGTAGAAACTAACCCTGACTAATTAATCTGACTAAATGTATGGTTTCAAATAATCCTCAATGCCAGTAGTTCTTTCTCAATCATTTGCTTTTATATTAGAATTTCATCTATCCTTCATGCTTGCTATTTGAAATTGCACCCAAAAGAGCCATTTTTTTACCTGGAAATTTAATGATGTTTTGTAAATACAGCCTCAGGTACAGAGACAAAAGCAAATACTCTATTGCTATAGATGAGCACAGTTTCATGAGAGTAGTGAACCAATGCCAACAATCTTTAGGAAATTTGGTGAAGATAATTAAGGAACGAGTTGAGGGGACTCAGTGGATGGAACTGAATTGCTGTAGGTCTCTGTCACATCTCTAAGAAAGTTCTCCCCAACCTATTCTTGGGGGGGGAGGAAAAGGGGAAAGTTGGGTTCTGTACAGTGGTTTTACACTGGGTTTTCATTAACTTGTTTATAAAGTTTTGGGGTGTTTTATTTTGAACAGTTTTTTAGCCATTTTAGACCTTCATTCCCTATACTTCTTTTGTTGTCTTAATACCCCAAACTCCCCCGAGACGCACACATAAGGGTGGAAGAACCTCAAATGTACATGCAGAATGAGTGATTTTAATATTGATGTTAAATCTGGTACTTCATTGCCACGGTGGGTCAAGAGCTCTGCTGTGCTCTCTTTGACCCCTGGAGCCTGGGCTGAGCCTCAGGACATCCACACTGTGGTCTAGGCAAGGAGCCACCAACCTATTTGACAAATTCTCCATTGAGGGACCAGTTTTTTAAAAAAGACAACCGCAACCTAAAGGTGTTTAAAATGTTAAGGGCATAAGTAGCTGTGTTAAAGTCTAGAAGTTTCAAAAACATTGTCCTACTAAGAGCTGAGTGCCTTTGAGTGCTGGCAGGGGCACTAAATTTCTTCCCATATTTACCCTTCAACAAGCATATGAGTTGTCTGGCACATTGAAAGACCTGCAAGGCCCATACAGAAAACTGGCAAAACACTACCCCAAGATGTAATCAAGTGGATACAAAGAAGTACAATCCCTCCAGCTGATGTTTCTGGTGCAAAGCAGTTAAGCACCCAAGTACCTTCCCTTGTATGAGCTGGTGTCAGGAAGAGCCTGTAAATAGCACCCAAAATCTGACCCTGTTCCCCTTTACACCTCCCCAGCAGCCAAGAGCCCTCCATAAATTTGGAGAGCTGTAAGCAGGCTGCTAAACACTCAGTCCAAGGTTTGCTCCCATGTATTGGTGTTGGAAGCAGAGTTATCCCACTCCACCCACAGCCAACAAACATGCCTGTCTGAGTCGTCCCGGCAGCCAAGCTGTTCAGGTGCTGAGATGTTCAGGGGGGCCTGGCTCCACAGGTGGGAAGGAAGGGCTAGCTAAATAGTTTCTAGTACTCTGTACTCAAACAAGTAGTGGGTCTTTTTCATCTTCCCTCCCCCCCCGAATGCTAGAAAACTTAAATTGTCATTGTTATGGATTTGTAACAAATATACATTTGGTTTTGGAAAAAAAAAGAAATTAAAGTCTAATTATAAAATAAATATACAATCAGTTACTTATTTTAATACCTTTCTCTTCCCTGGATTTGATCTAGAATGCTCAGGAAAATCTCAGGTTGTTTGCAGTACTGTTTTTCTCTAGATGACAAGTATGAAAAAGAATGCAGTTTAAGGACCCAGTCCTGCAAATTGCAGGATGTGCATAACTTCTTTGGCTTACATGGGCAACATAAATTACAGTACCTGCTTGCACAAAATTCACAAGCTAACAAAACACAGCTGAGTTTCCACACGAACACATTTCAGCATTTCCTCGGGGGAAACAGGGATGCATTGGTTGCAAATAGTAATTTCTGAAGTCCAAACCATTTCTGAAAAACTAACAGAAGCCTAAAGAAGTTGGAGGTATCAGGTGAGATTCTGATCATAACTAACCCAGAGCAAGTCTGGGATATTTCCACTGGGTACAGTGACAATATTCAAGATTGGTGCAGGTTAACAGCCTTAAATCCCAAGCCTTAAATCCCTACTTGTGTTCAAGAAATGTTTAGATTTTAGAAATAAGAAGTCACAGTCTGTTTGCCAGTGTTTTTCCTTTAAGACAACAGTGAGGGTTTTTTCATGTAAGAATTTATACACTATTTTGGCCTTTAGATCTCTTCCTGCAGGGGAAGTTACAGTAAAGCAAGTCTGAAAAATATCTACTGGTTAGAAATCAGCTTCCTGAAGGGGAGAAGATTTTTTTACTTTTAATCATTTTAGTGCTTATTACACCAGAAATGTAAGATGTCATTCCTAAGCTTAACAAGTTCACCTGTCACATGCAAATATCTGTGATTGCCAGGACTTGGATGAGGATGGGGCACTGGCTGACTCTGCAGCACCCTAGAGGGGGATTCTGTACAATAAATGCACAGAGCATTGCCCAATGAGACTGAAAAAAACCAGGATGTGATCCATGCTGTAAGCTTTCCAGCTCAGCTCAGCTGAAACAGCAAATAGTCTACCTGGTTTAGGGAAAGTTTGTTGTAGCATCCAGAATATAACACTGATAACACACACAATTAATTTGTTGTATTGTATTTCAAATAACTGAAGTCACAAGGTTATTGGGTTTTTTACTTACCCTCTAGGTTTTGTACCATTTCCTTCTTACAGAGAGGCTGCTTATACAAGGGGAAGGTGCGAGGATGGCTATAAATGGCAGAGTCATGGGGAGATAATTCAAAGCAGTTGGGAATCCACAATAGGATTTACACTATCTAGTTATTTTTCAGCCTGTCTTTACCTTGCGTGTACCGTACATGCATTTATATTTCCAAATTTTGTACGTCCAGTTACCAAGTTAATAACAGTATACATTTCATTTCTTGACTTTGGAGAGTCTTATAAGAAATGTAACCCTACAGTAGCTATAAAGCAGACTATGCTTTACATGCTATGACTCAGATATCTCTGGGCCAGTCTTGCAAATACAAATCACAGCACAGAACCTAGTCAATAGGATAAAGTACTCAGACCTGAATGGTGCAGGCCTTCAATGAATACACCATTTTACCACTTCCTATTTATATACCCATTGTACTGTGCGTGATAAAGCAGTAGTCAAAAACAAGAGTGCAGCTGGAGACTCATAATCAAATTTGGATAAATTTTCCCAACTGTTTGTTATGCAGAAATGTATCTCCTATGCTGTCTGGGTTACAAAGACATTACTGGCACCTAGGAGATTAGCAGAAAAGGTTGAACCAGCTGATAATTAGAGAAGCACTGCATCTGCTTGCCATTTGTAGTCCCCAAGGCATCAGCTTTTCCTCCTGACAGCAGTCTTCTCTTTCAAGAATAAAAGATGGTTTGGGCTGTTACTTGTCCATCACCTACCAAGATTTTGGGGGGTTACCTTCATGCAAGTTTCCATGTGTGGACACCTCAAACTTTCTTCCCTGAGTTATAAATACATCAGCGCAGCCCATTCACACCAGCAAAGCACAGGCTCCTGGTTCACAAATAGGATTTAAGCAAACAGAAAAAAGAATTTGTGAGCCCTTCTCAGAGACTTCAGCCTGAGTGCAGACACCTTTCCCTCTCTGAGGCGGCTCTCTGAGGCACTGTGACTACTACAGTGTCTGAGCACAAGGGAGCATGGATGGCTCAGTCCGTCACAGAGTCTGCAACAGCTTGATTTAGGGATTGCAACCTTTTCTTCCCATTGCATCTGCAGGGAGCCAGGAGCTGGAGCCTCAGAGCAGATCCTCTCAATTTCTTAATGTTTGCTTGAATTTAGATGCCATGGTAGTCATATGGCCTAACTTAGGTACTTATAAGGTGCCCCTCTACACTCCCCACCAGCTCTGACTTAATCTCTCAAGCAGTGACCCACCCCACGCCTCCACAGAGCCCAGCGGAGGTCCCTGCCTCTGGAGCTCCCTTGCCAGGAGGAGCGATGAGTCTCACAAACTGTAGGCTTTTTCTTTGAGCAGAGCTTGGGGAAAAAAGCTAGCCCTCATTTGTATTGATGTGAACTGATAGTAAAATAATTACAAAATGCAGAGCTGGTAGTGAAGACTGGTGTTAGAGCAATTATTGTTCTAAATTATTTTGGAGGATTTGGGGAAAGAGTGTGTGAAAAGCAGTAACGTCAAAGAACAAGCATGCTTTGGCTATTGAGGTAGCTCTTGTGACTGTGCATATATATATGCACAGCAGACATTATAAAATAATTCAAAGAGCCTTGATTGATCAGCCAACCTTTAGAGATCAAGGCTTCTGTGCATAATTTCTCGAAACAAAGCCATCTTCCTGGCACAAATTTGCTTTATCAATTTTGTTTGAGCTAGCTAAATAAACACATTACAAATATTCCATTATCTTTCACTGTCTGTACTAGCATCACAGCATTTTCACTACCGAGATAAACATTTATAAAAGTGGATCTTTGCATTAGCCTATTATCATCAGCTTTTAATAAAACAGATTACTGTCAACCTGTGGGAATATGATGGACCTACATAATCAGGCAGACAAGTAAATTTTTTTCAGTAGCTGCCCTTGTTATGTTCTTGTCTCACAATAAATGTGAGATTATTTATCCTTCAATAAAACAAAGTTAATCTAGTTTACAATACCATGGAGAAGAGCCCATACAGATATGTGTTGCCGAATGGGTAACTTGGGGTACATTTACATCAAGCTTAGCTTCTGGTAACTTTCTGTTGCACCCATGCCAGCAGCTTACCTCATAGTTGTCTGTGGAGGGTTGCCCTGAATCCAGAGACCTGTGAAGAGAGTATGATTCTGTCAGACATACCACTGTTTTCCAGTCTATCTCATTACCCATTATGTCTAGGTATCTAGCAACAGCTAGTAAAAGCCTGCCTTTCCCTTGTTATCAGATAGATAGTTGTATAATAAATGGTTTCCAAACTGCATACTGCAGAAGTTGTCTAAGGAAGTTATAACCAATGTGAATCTGTAGTACCAAAACCTCCTCAGCAAAAAGGACCAAGTTCATGTTGTAATTATTATTATTAACAAGACTTAAGCCTTTCTAAATCTACCCAGGAATGGGTTTGCACTTCAACAGGACCTTTGCATATCAAAGACTAATACCATAACACATGGCATGGGAAATCAGAAGATGATACTTTGACTAATTAACAAATTAAAATTTACATTTCACATCCACTGATTCACCTACTCTCACTAGGTCTTCAATAAGACTGAGCAGCATATAAGAGAAAACTTCACCCTGAGAACATTTGCCATGTTCAGTAAGATGCCTAGAGGACATGGTCTGTCCTGTCACTGCTTTACTCCTCACCTCTGGCTGAATGTAACACAGAAAAGATGCCTAGGTTAAAATAAATAACAAGTGGATATGAAGGCATGTTACAACCTTACACATCTATAGTTCTTTCTCCATGTCCAGTAACTGGCATTTTAGGTGTGGTCCTCCCACAAAGCTTATCAGAGGTCAAGAGCAATTTTGGTATAGCTGTGTGCTCCACTCCCTGGGGCAGCAGTCCGTATTTGGGTGTATGAAATTGCTCCTGGAGTGCCATACTCTTCCCTCTTCGTGGTAGTCTCTGTACCATGCAGTAGTAGTAGTACAAGAAAACAAGGAAATTCTTATGGCAGTGCTCTGCTCAAACCTGTGAAGGCTTTGCGGGGGGTGTTGGTAGGAAGTGAGGAGGGAAGGGGGCATCAGGAGTGGGATTTTAGGCTGGGTTTGGGGGAGACTATGGAAAACTACACTCAAAAGTACAGTTAAAGAGGTGACATGAAGAAATTCTATTACCTGCAGGGTTTAAAACTGCATTGCATAAAGTAGTAGAGAAAAATAACACAGCATTTAATTCTGTCCTGGGAGTGGGATGGTCTAGATTAGTTTTTCCTAATCTCTTTTGAACGTAACCGTGCATTACAATGGAGCCTAACATTGGGAAACTCTCCCCATTCATCTACTCCTGACAAAGAGGAGATAATCGTGGAAGTGGAGCAGGCTCCTACTGCCAGACTGAAACACACAGTGAGATGCTCTGACAGATTGCTTCAATTATCACAAATTCCTGTCTCCAGCTGAAAGAGTTGGTGTCCCTCAGAAATTCACCTTAATTAACCAGGGTTTTATTACTGACATGATAAGTATATAGCTCACTGTGTAATCAAAGCTCTTTGACAATTCTCTGACTGCACTGCAGAAAACTTTAAAACAGTGATACTCAGTAATCAGTGAGAAAACCAGTGGTGCATGTACCATTTACCATCAGATTTCAGTTCTGCTGTGCTACTACCAAAATTCTAGAAGACATATAGAAAAATACATTTATCACTCCTTTCCCTGCTGTCCCTTGCAGCCCGTGAAGATGCTAAAAACTGCCTGTGTTTCTCTGGGGAGGAGATGACAGTTACTGATGCTGTGATCACTTCATCTATTTTTGCTGATGTACTAGTCAGTGCTACAATTTGGTTCTACTAATTGATTCCTCCTACAGAAAAACAGCTGATGAACACCCATTTTAAAAAGTATGCCTAAATAGGGTTGATCTGCCACTCTTTTAAGACTGCAGCTACTTTTGATTACTTAAAATAACAATAAGCATCTTAGTCACTCAGTTGCCTTAGGTAACACTGTATAACACTTGCATGTTCTTTCACTATTCCTTATTGTAACCATAAGTATCTGAGGAAAAATTAATTTGTTATTCAAATTTTGGGCTCTTTCTGTATCTCTCAGTACTTCTGTCTTTCCATGCAATGGTAGAAGACAGCTGGTGTTAGCCATGGCTGGAAATGGTTTTGTGTGATGTCTAGTCCTTTTCTTCACCCTAATTTTGGCTGCTGTGAAGTCAGGAATGATGAAATAAATAAAGTTGCTTATATATGAGAGTTTTCCCATGCAAATTTATTCAACAATTACAAAAGGAACTTCTTTTCTGAAAACTCAGTTGGAGTTGTACTGTGGCAAAACTTTAAAAATTAAAGGGTAATAGCTAGAACTGTGTTTTAACAGCAAGGTACATATTGTTGTCCCGTCCTGTAAGGAAACTGAGGGACTCAGACTTTCAAAGAAGTCCTAAAGCATTTGGGAAAGTACTGTGGAAAGCAATGTTTTAATTGTAAAGGAAATACAAGACGGTTTGGTGTGAGCAAAGCTGGACTAGCACCTTAGCTGCCTTAACAGAAGGATGTCCATGTCCGTGGTGAGAGGAGGAGTCCTGTTTCCTGCCAAGGGGTAACTTGTACGTAGGTGAGTAGTTGTAAGCTGGTAAACTCAACTGCCTTGGGAAAGTGTCTGTGAAAATTCAAGGGGTCAGGAGGTGCAGAAAGATGCTTGTGGAGGTGAGGAAAGGGTGAAGAGCTATAACCTTTTTTCTAGCAGAGGATTCAGTGATTGATAGCTCCACCAGACTGCAGCACACATCTGCACTGTCTCTCTCCCGCATTTTGCTCTTTCTTCGGCCTCCACAGTCTTTGATGGTGTATCCACTACATATTTTATATTTGCAAGTTTCCTGATCTTACCTTACAAAGCAACTTGGCAAAGTGAAAAAAATGCAAACCTTTTATAAAAGAGTAAACTCTGTGTGTGCATGTGTGTATGTGGGGAGGGGTGGGAATAATATGCTATTCTTCATAAATATTTCGTATCTCTTTATATATCTCTCTATAAAGATATGAGATTAAGTAGGCACTGGGTAGAATAAGATTAGCTTTCATTTCCTGGCCAAATTCCATCTTAGGTAATTACATTCTTCCTGAATAACTATCTTCATAATTTCAATTGGGTACAGTCTATTTCCTAACTCAAATTGCTTTGTTGTACGTAATGTGAGCTCCTGTACTCTCTCCCAGAAATGGGTGTGCTCTGCTAACAAATGAAATGATCACTGTATGATCACTGGTGAGTAGTTACACAGTAAAGTCAACAAAATGTTCTTAAATTCCTTTTGGAAAAGGTACTATACAGCCATAAATCTATAGTGTTTATCAGTAGTATTAAGCAGAGGCAATACATTGTGGGGATTTCTTTGAGAAGACATGTGGGGAAGAAGAGAGTTTGGTACTAAGCTAGTGATCTCTGCCTCTTTCACCTTTGGATCAGGGAGCGACATGACATCAGTAGGGATTTGACAATATGAATTACAGAGATACACTTGGGTGATAGCTGGGTGTGGGGAAAAAAGTTGCCATGAAGTTGCTATACTTTCAGCAGTAGATGTATATATCAGTTAAATTCTTTGGAAGAAGGGATCTGTGCAGGTGACTTGATAGCTCTCGTGCGCAAAGCTGAATACTGAGACAGCTGCCAGTTGTTAAGGACAAGCTTGGGCAGTTAGAGGTAGGTATAGGCCAAAAAACCAGGATATGTGTGATTTAATTGATCGAACTTGACTTCGTGTTTCACAAATAGTGATAAGAATGGCTGTGAGAGCAGACATTTTCATCAGCAGCTCATCTTGTGCCCATTAAGTGTCTCAGCAGACTAGGCAACCGCTCTACAACACAATGTGGCTTGTATAGAGTACAAAAGCAAAGTCTTTAAAGATACCTCTACACCTGTAAACAATTTGGGTTGGAGATAATTATCTGGCCCTCAGATCATCTGGTAGAGTCTGAGTTTCAACGCTCTTCAGCAATGCTCCCTGGCATAGCAAATGCCCACAACTGAACCAAGATAAGGACCACAGGTCCAAGCCATGCTTAGGATGTGCTAACTACTCACTGGCACAGTCATGTGCTGATGTCCCAACCCAAGCTCTGGTACTGTCTGATTCCCTGGCAGAGAAGCAAGCATAGCTCCTGGAGAGTTCTGCCAGCCTCCTGCTTCCTGCTGCCTGGATGAGGGCAAGCCTGGGCAACACTTCCAGACATCAGTTAAGGACCGAGAGATGGGATTCCCTGCAAAAGGCACAGAACAGAGGAGGATTAGAGCCACAGTAATGGTGATGAATTACAGCCAACACCGAAAGGCTGCATAAGGGCATGTAAGCCTTCATGGGTGTCAGCCTCTTTTCCCAAGTAACAAGTGACAGGATGAGAAGAAACAGCCTCAAGTTGCTCCAGGGGAGGTTTAGATTGGATATTAGCAAAAATTTCTTCACCGAAAGGGTTATGAAGCATTGGAACAGGCTGCCCAGGGAAGTGGTGGAGTCACCATCCCTGGAGGTATTTAAAAGACGTGTAGATCTGGCACTTAGGGACATTTAGTGGTGGACTTGACAGTGTTAGGTTTATGGTTGGAATCAAGGATCTTAAAGTTCTTTTCCAACCTAAATGATTCTATGATTCAACACAAACAGGCCCAAGGAGTGTCATAAGCACCCATGGGTGACTCCTGCTGCCCCGGAGTCTCTCACTCCCTGGCCTGGTCCTGACCTATGCCAGCTCACTCACAGTCTTCACCTGGGAAAGCTCAGTCCCTCCTGCACGGTACGGACCAGACCTCCCTCCTCCAAAATTCCTCTAGCACCATCTTTATGCACTTTGCAGACTGCATACCACATCTCAGAGTGTGCAGCTCTGCACCTGAGTTTCCTGCTATGCAAATACCCCTTGGGTGAGCCACAGTGTAGGCACTATATGATTCATGACATTTTTGAGCACAAAAATCCACAGGAAATTAATGATTATTTCCAGTAATTAGTACCACTGAGAAGACCCAGGTTGATAACAGTGTGGATACACGAGTGTGGGCTGCTTGGAGTCATCATCCTGCTTGTTCAGTACAGTCCTAATCAGAGTGCCAAATGTCTGAGATACAAGAATGCAAGGAGAAGTCACTCTTTAAAGGGTATTAACTTCTTGATAACACCTCCAGTGTTAGGAGCTACTCATTTGCTATACTTTTCTGAATATTTGGCCAACTGTGTGCAATAGACCCAAGAGCATAATCATTTCATGTGCAGATAGAAAATGTGGCTTATTATTCATGTGCCTTTATTTCTGTACCAAAGCAAAACTGAGAGCACCACCCCCCCGTAGGGTGACCCTTCCTCTGTACATAGCAGGTCTCAAGGTCTGCCAAGTCTCACTTCATAAATGGGAATGGGAGTGACATACACACCACACACTCAATGCAATTTCCGGAGCAAACATATCTTAAAAAGTAAGTTTAAAATCTGAATTGCCTGGAACTGGCCTAAGAGATCAAGAACAGACTACCTCAAGCACTAAACACATGCATCTGGCTTTAAAACTTCATGAGACTGCCTTATTTGTAACATTTAAAAGGTAACAAAATTCTTCCTGTATTCATCTGGGGTTTAGAAGTGTATGAGCCACCGTTTCATTCTTTACTCTGTGCAACAATGGAGATTAGAAATCTACTTTCTATATACAATGCAATCTGACATAATAATGTCCATACACCAGTGCTAGGGCAAAGTTCTGTACAGAGAACTGTGCATAAGAAAATAAAAAGAGAAGAATAAGATCTGGGCAAGCACATGTGATACAACCCAGTTATTTCCAGGCTCAGGATTAATTACCTCATACAGTCTCCGACTCCAGGTTCTGGAGTTGCAGATGATGATGATAAAGTCTCAAGAGGCCCAAAGTCTCGTTGGTGCTGTATTTTGCTTGTGCTGTGCAATAACAGCAACAATATTCACACTTCCAAGGTGCCTGGAAAGCTCTTCGTAGTGTTCATCAACCAACTGGATTTATGAGCAGCCAACAAAGCCAGCATGATTCAGCAACCGCTTTTTTCCAGCTTCTCTTTTTTATAAAGAAAATGCTGTGTATAGTATAATTTTAAACTACATCTCTTAATTATAGGTTAAAATTAAGTATTTGGGGTTTGCACTATATTGTACTCTTAGTCCAAGCTCCTGCTATTCTCCCTTCTAGAGTTTCTTTTCTCCTTGTTATGCTTATGAATAAAATAAACTGAGAATAAGCTTTCAAGCTGTTATTTTACACAATGGTCAATTGAGTGTGACAGTTCTTGCAGGCCATTTGAAATTACTTGGCACTGGGCCTCTGTCTTCACAATATATTTGTTTTTTAAAAAATGTCCTACTTTAAGTGGTTGCAGAGTAAACTAGGTCTCTTACTTATTAGTATATCCTGGATAATCTTACAATGCTTTAAGTAGCCAGGGAAGAATCATCATCATTGAACAACTATTTACGTTGCACATCACAATTAACTATCTGCTTGGTAAGAAATAAATTATTTTCTGTATATAATTTATTTCAGTTGTAGCATAAAGTCAAACATAATGTATTAATATTAAAATTATTAAAAGGATCCCATAGAGGTCCTGACCCCATCAGTAGTCTTACAGTGGCAATAAGCAATATTACATTCCTTGTGCTCTGTCTACCTACGCAGAAAATGAAATCCTTTCAGCATTTATCATTTCTCATTTTAATGATAAATGCAGCCTGTTCAATAGCCATTGAACATCTACATTATCTACACCAGCTCAAGAAGCAATCTTTGGCCTTCAGAGCTAGCCCCTTACATAGTGGATGGCCCTATCCACATGGCAGAGCATCCACCCTGGATGTCCTCTGGGCAGAGGGCCTTAAAACATTGCTGTGATTTTCTGTGATTTTTGAATTCCAGGAACTTGAAAAAATATGAGGGTATTGTCACAGCCTGGGAAAATGGAGCGCTTCATGCCATGATGCTAAGAGTATGTGGCACATGGAGTAAGGCACAGCCTGATAGAAATTAGGGGTGCACGAAGCTACCAGGACAGGACATATGGGAAGATCTTGTGTGGGCTCCATCATTGTGAACTGCCCCCAAGCCATCCCTGGCTTTGTCTCACATCGTATTAGGGAATGTAGAAACTCACCCAAAAGGAGAGCCTTGGACTGAAATGTCAGTCACACGGTGTAGAGAATCAGGGAACAGGATCCGGCAGTGAGCTGGGGAGTTATTTGGCAGGAACTATGCACCCAACATTTCTCTTTGCTCAGCTGGCAGATCGCAAGGCAGCAAAATAATGCCTTGATGACAAGATGAAGCTCTGATGACAAAAATGAGTTTCTTTCCTGAGACCTCAGTAGGGTTGAACCAGTCTAAATCAGTGCAGTACATCAGAACCGCCAAGATATTCACAAATATTTCATGATTTGACTTTCTAGGATATTCAGAAGAGACTATGAACTAAATATTTTCTGAATGCAGAAAGTATCCTGTGAATGTGGAAGAAAGAAGAACTTGCTTGGCTGGGAATGGCCACATTGCTGCCCATGTGCTTGGTAAAGGGGATGAAGCAGTGGTTTGTGAGCATCTTCTCACATAGGTGTACTCCAGGTGACCAGCTCAGCTGCCAAGTGAGAACATCTACGTAGAGAAAAAAGTGCTTCTGTACCAATTATTTTGAACTTCATTTCTTTTTAAGTGTGTCTGAAGTTGGAAATCACATGCAGACATCAAGTGCCAAGCAAGCTCTGAAGCCGAGTTCACAGTGCTGGAAAGCATCTTTTGTAAAAATGTTCTCATCTGCAGCCTCTACTATGCTAAATGCAAAAGGTAAAAAGATTACTTTGCTGTAATCTTAAAAGAAAAAGAAAATTTTTCTCTGCCTGTTCCTGGCTGAGGACCGATACCATTTGCAGTTGTAATCTCAAGTGAAGGGCTGTTTGAAGAGCCTGGAAGTCTGAAGGAGACACAGCCTCCTTGTGTGGTGCAAATTCAGGTCCCAAGTGTCTGCCTGTGCCCGGGTGCCAAAGCCTTCCGGGTCCAACCACTGAGCATTGCTGGTTCTCAGCCCTCTTGCCCACAGCCTATGCACAGAGTGAGGAGGTAGCAGACAGCTTAGACGGAGGCCCAGCAGAGTCAGGGCAGACATGAGCATCGCCAATGGCTCTGTCAGACCTGAGCTGGCAGTGTAGCATTTGCAAACTGATGTTTCTCAGATGAGTCTGATTTTGAACAATTTTTTCAATAATCCATGTCCAGGGCATGAATAAAAAACATTTTCCCCTCCCCCCACTGAAATAGTCTCTTACAGAACTCTGTTCCTACAACTGAGTTAAAATTTCCCTTCCCACTACTTGCCTTTACTCACAGCAATACATTATTTAATAATACTCCAGAAAGTAGGCTGGATGTATGACTTGGCAGGAAACAGAGCACAGCTGGATGATTCCCATCCTTTTTCTCCAGGGAAAAATTCTACTTTTTGTAAAACCATCAAGAGATGTCCCAGAGCCATCCAGTGATGTCCAGGTGAGGCTGGGGGACAGGATCCTCTCTTTTAGCTTGAAAGTCTGAAGATCTTATGGAGAGCCACACAAATTCACAGCATGGTGGATTTTAAGGGTTAGTGAAAAACTATTCCGTCACTAAAATAAACCCAGCCGATGTTCAGCAAGTAGTGACAACCAATCAATCGGGGGGGGGAGGGGGAATTCAAGGAGAAAGAATATGATAAATAAAGTTAATTGTTTCCACTTTCCTCCAGTGTTTGCAGAAGGCTCTGCAGCTGTTATTATGTTGATGACATTGTTAATGGAAGTGCATTTCTATAAAAGTGCTCTTAATAGAGTTATTAGTGCAGTGTTTGCCTATCTGTGTACTGGTGTCTGATAGAGTAAGCCATGAGCTGACTGGGGAACTGATCCTTACCACAGATGAGAGCATGTGTTGAACCTCCAGCACCAGAGTATGGAGGACCTGGGAGCATCTGGGGACAAACAGATTTATTGTGTATGTGGATGAGAGTTTAGAAAGTCTAGGGTGGTGTTGCTTCCATCCAGGACAGCAGGAGGCGTGAAGATGGAGATCCCTCTGGCAGCCTCCATGCCGAATTCATCTCCACTGCGTCCCAGTGACTTACCTGGACCCAGGCATGGGTAAGTACCTCCAGTCATTTTGGCACAGGAGTCCTGCATGTATTACCCTCCTGTTCTCAATTGCATTGTAACAATTGCCGGTCATTTTAATTGTGTTATGACTTCAAATCAGGAGAACAACTCGATTTTGTTTCATTTCACCTTTTCAATGGGTGGGGTGAATAGTTAGGTATTCCTGATGCAATTGCTGCTTCATGCAAATGTCTGCTCTGTAATTGTGATAATTACAATGCAAAAGGCGGCATTGGAAGCTTCCCTGAGACAAACATAATCTTTATAATAGCATGTACAGGAGGAAAACTTCCTCTTGTTTGTTTTATAGAGCAGTAACTAGAGAAATAAGTTTTGGAAATAGGAAATTTAACAGCACAGCAAATCAAAGGGCATATAAAAATTTATCAACAGAATGATTTAAAAAAAGGAGGAACCAAATCATAATATAATACTGCTTCAAGCTGTGTCTTCTGTCAGACACCTTTTGTTTGCTTTTAAACTTAATATCAGTGTTAATTGGTATAGCTCCATTAAATTCATGTATGCCAACCTGCAAGGAGATAGCAGTCAGGAAAATCCTGTGGCTTTGATCATTTAACCTTGGTCTCACTGCAGTGAATTGGTTTTACCCCCACTAGCAAAAGGGATCAGCATTTTGCCAAGCCAGATACTCCATCACTATTAGTTAGTGGCTGCTCCACTAAGCCCATCTGCATCTATCAAACACAGAGCTCATCACACTGCTTCCATTTCCATCTTCTCTAAGCATCCTTTCTGCAAATGCAATAAATACTTTGTGTTTTACAAGCTTGAGAAGTGGGCCTATGTGAACCTCATGAGGTTCAACAAGGCCAGGTGCAAGGTCCTGCACCTGGGTCAGGGCAATCCCCAGTATCAATACAGGCTGGGGGATGAAGGGATTGAGAGCAGCCCTTGGAGGTACTGGTGGGTGAAAAGCTGGACATGATGCGGCAATGTGTGCTTGCAGCCCAGAAAGCCAACCGTATCCTGGGCTGCATCAAAAGCAGCGTGGCCAGCAGGTCGAGGGAGGGGATTCTGCCCCTCTGCTCCGCTCTGGTGAGACCCCACCTGCAGTCCTGCGTTCAGCTCTGGGGTCCTCAGCACAGGAAGGACAGGGATCTGTTGGAGTGGGTCCAGAGGAGGGCCACAAAAATGATCAGAGGGATGGAACACCTCTCCTATGAGGACAGGCTGAGAGAGTTGGGGTTGTTCAGCCTGGAGAAGAGAAGGCTCCGGGGACACCTTATTGCAGCCTTTCAGTATATAAAGGGGGCTCATAAGAAAGATGGGGACAAACTTTTCAGCAAAGCTTGTTGCAATAGGACAAGGGGTAATGGTTTCAAACTAAAAGAGGGTACATTTAGACTAGATATAAGGAAGAAATTTTTTTCAAAGAGGGTGAAACACTGGCACATGTTGTCCAGAGAGGTGGTCGATGCCCCATCCCTGGAAATATTCAAGGTCAGGCTGGACAGGGCTCTGAGCAACCTGATCTAGTTGAAGATGTCCCTGCTCACTGCAGGGGGATTGGACTAGATGATCTTTAAAGGTCTCTTCCAACCCAAACTGTCCTATGACTCTACCTCTCAGGCAGTCTCAGGTGCAACTCTTACTCTGTCTTCAGATAACCCCAGTTGCAGCTAATTATGCCTGTCACTAATGAAATGGTACCTGTTACTAAAATGTCATGTTAACATTAAGGGACCAGCAACATAAAACTTCTCCAAAAAATCTAAGTTAGAGACTGACACTGGAAAATGATGACTCTAGGTTTGTCTAAAGATTGCAGAGCTGGTCCAGACCCCCGGTTCACTCCTGCAAATGTACTGTTTCTAGGTCACGGTGTAGACAGCATGTGTATTTACTATGTAGGAGGCTTCATTGGTACAAAAACAACACTGCAAAGGTAGTAACAGCAATACCATTTTTTTGTATGTGAGCACAGGCACCATCTTATATCACCTGAATGGGGCTAAAATCATCTTGCTGTTGAACAGGAATTGGTAACAAAAGTTTTAAAGTTGGGACAGCCAATTGGTATTTATCAGTTTGGTCTTTCTCTGTTTTTTTTGTATTTTAATGAAATATGCTTGGTAAAAAAAAAAAAAAATTAAATGGCTGTTTTAAATATAACTCATTCAGTCAAAAAATCTGCCCTTTTTAAAGTAACTAGAAAACAGTAAAGCTAAAGATGCCTGCCATGCTTGAATTTAGGATGTGAATTTAAACGGTTGCAGCTTGACTCTTCCACTGTGATATGTGAAAGACAATGGCCTTATTCTGATTTCTGCTCTCATTTTCTGCATTTACTTGGCTGGCTTTAAGTTATTTATAACTTTTAAAAAGCTGTTTAAAATGTGCTTAATAGCTGGACTAAAGTAGTTTGATCATTGTTAAACTGTTTTAAAGAAGTGACATGTGATTATTTTTGACAGAAGCTTGGCACTTAACCAACCTCAAAAGCTAATTATTGCTTCATATGCTCTTCCGTGGGGAAAGTCTTTCCTTAATAAAAGAAAGGGAGTAGAATTGGGGAGTTTGCATACACACAAGGAAGCAAGATGCATAGTAATCAATTTTAATAAAAGTGGAAGACTTCCTTTAACTTCCTGACAGCCTTCAGAAAGCAAAATTAGGAACACTGTACTTCCTTCACCTGCCTTACCTATTGAGACCACAAGCTTTTTGGGGGGGCGGGTCAGAGTATCACTTACCACATGCAGTTTCAGCATCCAGCAAAGGAGCACTCCTGGAGTGATTATTACAAAACCGTCTGCTAACCAGGCTCAAAGGGGCACAGGGATGGGACCTGGACCTTCACAGTTCTCAAAACTAACCTGAAAAGAAGTCTCATGTATATATGCAGTCTTTTTTATTCATTCAGACTCTTTGTACAAGCACTTGAGATGGTTATTTTCCCTTTTCCCTTCCCTTTTCCCTTCCCATTTCACAGTTCATCGTCTAAACATCTTCACCTCAAGCCTGGCTCAGCTCTTTAAATCCATGATACAACCTGCTTAGAGCTAGAGCATAGGAGGGGAAATAGCCAGGCTTCACTTCAAAGAATTGCAAAAGGAAAAATTCTTATGCATTTCAGGGCAAAACAAGGTAAAAGAGATACCTGAGCAGGTGCTGTGCACCGCTGAGTACACACCAGCAGCCTGGCTGCCAAATCGTATTTTCTATGGAGAAAAAACATGTTCCATACATACATTTCCCATGCAATGTCAAAGGGGGAGCATCAAGAATGTCCATTTGAAGTGATATGAACTTCCAGAAATAAGTTTCAGAAGCACTAAAGATCCTGATACAAGATAATAATGGTAGAGGTGGAAGATCAGTTAGGAGCATTCAAAATGAAAATTAAATCCCTGTCAAGGAACAGCAGAGCTAATTAGCCAGCAAGGCCCTCAATTTGAGAGAGAAAAGACCATTAGACCTGGCCTTGAAGAACTGCAGAGGCTCCCAGGAAGCTTTTGATATACGTAATTACACTGCATCTAGCAGCAAGGTTTAATACCCAAATATGAATTAGCACTTTTGAAATATATAATTAAACTACTGTTTTTAAACACAGCTAATGCCCTTTTTGTATAGCAAAAAAAGTTTTAATTAATTAAAGAAACTCACTTTGTCAGGAAAAAAATAGACCGTGAAGTTGACACACGGGGATATCCTGTTTTGTTAATTAGAGTGTTTATGTACAAAGCAAGTAAGGAGGGAAAATAGTTTGCTTAGATTTTGTTTCACTTAGATGTTATTGTGAACAAAGAAAATCCACAGATTGAATTTATATTTTTTTGTCCTCAACTTACAATTATTAAAGATTAGGATGATAAAATGAATGGCTTTCCCTGTGTTCCCCCAACCTGGGGCATGGTCCACTACTTGTCATCTTCTATTTGTACAAACCTCCAGCCCAGCATCCCTCAATGGCCAATACACCACTTCAGCTCTTTCCAAAAACTCTCTTATTTTGTTTTCAAGACAATTTCATTCATACTCTAAACCTTATTATTCAGCTAATACTAATACAAAGACAGCGTTCCTACTGGAAAATTAAAGAAACTCAAAGAGAGTTCAGCCACACATGAGGTACATTGCAGGATTTCCATGTTGATCAGAAATGTTTTTCACTCTCTTACCACCTCTGCACAGGATTTGGAATTATTTTAGCTAATTTCCAGACATCAGGACCTCTCTATATGTAAAAGAACACCAACTATTTCAGTGGTTCACACAGTTCATCTGTTGCTGATGGAAATCCAATGTACTTCTCAAAAGGGAGCTATCTGCAGGGACTCCCCTCCTGCTAATGGCTAGGGGGAAGTAAATGGTGCTGGTGATAATCTGTCTGCTCTAATCCTTCTCAGAGCATCATTATAGATCACAGTTTGGCTTTCAGTGAGAAAACGGTGAAGCACGAGCACCAAAGCATGCTTCAGGCAGAGCTGGGGCTCTAATATCATGTAATTTCACAGTCGTTTTCCACACCAGTAGTAGTTTATTCTGCTGCTGGTCTTTTTTACTGTGACTTTCTGAAGCAGCAACAGGCTGCTTCTAAGTGTTGCCAGGCTGCATCGTGCCTTCACCATGGTGTGCACTCTTTCGAACACCCCCCGCGGGGACTCGGCTGCAGGGATTACCTTGTGTGCCAGGGCAGGACACCTACTCTTTATACTCTTTTAGCCTTATTTTGATCCTCACAGGTTTATTGGTTTAGAGGCTTGTCAGTAGAAAATGTTAGTGAAGATGGGCAGAGACTGTACTGGCTTTGGAGATTATATCAGGCCATTTTACATCTCCCTCTCTTTCCAGCCACCCATCACCTCCTCTGCTGTGACCTTGCTTGTCCTTTGTGGGTGCTTCCTGCTCTGCCAAGCATTGTGATCTGTCATCTAAATGGGGGCCTCTAAAAATACTTCCATTTGAACACAGGTAGTTTCTGGAGCCTGTGATGAAGCACAGGTAACATGATTTTTTTCCAGAGTGTAATATTTTAAAAGCAACTGTAAGTATGGAAGCAAATTGACCTACTGTAGGACATCCTAACCCAAATGCCATAAACTTCAGTGTGAGGGTTTAAAGCTGAGCTCACCTGAGGTTTTTTGATGAAACATTTTTTGTTCTGAATTGCCACTTTGCCAAAATTTTTGGGACAAATAGGTCAATAAAAAGACAAAACTTCATCAGGACTGTTTCTTGCATTCAGCCTAGAACTTCTCATCAGATTAAAAAAACAACCCAAAACCCAAAAGCTGTCAGCAGTCCTGTGGGTCAAGACAGTCTTCAGGCTTGTAGAAGATCCAGGTTCAGAACCCATGTCCCTGCTTCAACCACCATGCTATGGGCTACTTCAAGGCAGGTTTCTCTGCTCTTGACCTGTCTTTGTTCGGAGGTACTTCCCCAGCACAAAACACAGCAGTTCTGAGAGTGGCACTTTGCTTGTTTGGGGGCCAAGAGCTGACACTGGGCTTTGTACAACCCCAATGTTCCATGTAGGTATCAAGTCAGTCTCTTATTCATGAGCAGTCTTCCTTGCTAGCCCAGCAAATATTAATTGCTTTATACAAAATAGAAATGCTCCAGTGGGAAAGAAACAAAAAAGAAGCAGCCTCAGAGCTCGGGTCCTAAACCTTGTGCCACAACCCTTTCACAAGCACCTACAAGTTTGTTCGTACAAAGAAGAAACATGGAATAAAAACAGAGCAAAATTACACACAGGCACAACAGACTCCCCCATCTTAGCGTAAGAGATCTTTATTCTTATTTTTTGGAAGGTGATACTCCGCTTACAAGATAAATCCAAAATAACATTGTGTATAGAGAAGATCTAGATAAGAGAGAGGAAGAAGAAACAATAGAGATGTCCATGGAGATTTGGCTCTGCCCCACTGATACCAGCTGCGAAAACTGCCTGAGCATGAAGTGCTTGGACTCTGACCAGGGCAGCTTCACACTGGGTGCCGAGACTGTTCAGAGGGAAGACAGAGCTGTCTCCCTTGGGTTGCCTGCACTTACACTTCAATACCCCGATTCCTTATTTTCTTGGCTGAAAAATAAAGATAGTAACACTTTCCTGACTCCTGCAAGGGTTGTTGCAAGGATGAATAAAGGGATGAAGAAGGCTCTGAATGCTTCATCATCTTACAGGAGCTCTAAATATTACTAACGCTGTTATTAACTGTTTAACATGCACCCAGAAACTTCCACTGAGCAAAGAATTTTCTGCCTCCTGCAGATAACATTCCTGGATGGAGGAATACAGTGCAGGAGGATCCGCCTCCAGCAGTGGAGATTGCAGGCTAATAGCACCAGTTTTAATCATCTTCACCATTTTATAAACTTATCATCTGTTGGTTATCTATTTTCAGAGAATAAAGTTGTGCTTTCATGTTTGTTTCATCTGAAGAAATTTCACATATTCGTCTCAGAGTTGATAGTTTTTTCAGTTTGCACAGAAGATATTATAGCTGTGATTTTTCACCAGAGTGGAAAAAAAAAGAATGCTGTGCAGCCTATGCCAAACATAACTGTAAACTTCTAAAAAAAAAAATCTAATAAAGCACAAGATTTTTACTGTGACTTCTACATTTCATTTTTAATGTGATTTCATTACATCTATGTACATTCTGTTTTGATAAATAGAAAATAATTTTAGAGAATCATTTGCTCTTTTAGTGAGACTAATAAATTGATTTCCATGTCTGTGAGGATTTCAATCAATAAAATGGTATTCTCATCTAAGATTCAATAAAATTTTTAAAATATATGTGAACTTCAATTTTGTCTTGGAATACATTTACAGAATATAATTGCTCTTAATGAACTGTGAAGAGGAGCTGTACTTTTAAATATATAATTTCTAAGGAGAGGGCATAAAAGGACAGCTATTCTTCTACTTCTGACTTTAAAGAATTTCTCTGGTTGTCATCAAGATGATTGAACCATGCTTGTTCAATATTCTTCATTCTTTTACAAATAGGGTATTAAGAAACAGTTGAGAATTGCCAAAAGAAACAAGAAAGAAGCAGATGATTTGGGGTACTTAATGGGACAATTAATAACAAATTGTCTAGAGTTTTATTTGTATACTTCTACTTCCTATGTACATACATCAATGTTTATTTTTAGCCTGTATTGTATTTGGTCAATCCCTTATATCCCTCTAGCCCCATTCCAAAATCAGTATATCACATGAAAATATCCGTTCAATATTGACATATGTTTTTCATTTTTCCCAGTGAAATAATTTCCCAGGTACTAGGTCTCCTTCCCACTGCCACTGGTGAATTCAGCCTTTTATAAAGCATGCCATGAACTTCAAGTGTGAGTTATTCAAAGCACCTCATTTAAAACTGCTGCCCTCTCTAAAAAAAATTACTGGCTTTCAAAGGCCATGAGTCTGTGAGTTTTGAATTCCATAGGCAATAAATAGGACCAAATTCTGGTACTTGTTACAGAAAGGGGATCAGAGCTGCCTGGCAGAGCCATCAGGTCACAAACTTAGCCATGAAGTTTGGATCGCAGCATGGTGTTCAACAGCATGGAGCTACAGTTTGGTTTGGCCTATTAAATGGGCAGGAGTCACTCAGAAACTTAAAATCCAGGTGCAAAATATGTCCAGATTAAGCCCTTATCTAAATAAGAGCACTCGCCCTGGCAAGTAGAACAGGTTACACATTTCAGCATTGGGTTTGGAAACAGATGGGCATAGTGATTTTACTATGGGACACATAAGCCAAGTCTAAAGATAACAAAGGATCCACATTTCCAATACCTCTTGCTCACTCCCACAAAACAGAATAGTAATAATAACAACACTCCCCCTTTCTCTACCAGCATGACATAAAATGACAATTTTGATCTAAACTGAGGTGTCTGTGGGTCCAAGATAGGAAGACATATAAATAGCCATGGATTATTCCTCCTATGAACAGACTCCGAATCACCTCTGACAAAGGCAGCAGACCAAACTGGCATTTGAAGTCTGAAGTTCTAATTTTATTCATGGACTGTGGTCCCCATGCTCCTCCATAGCAAGCTAATTTAGACAATTTGTAAATACAAGTAATTAAGCAGGTGTAAATAGCACCATGGAGCATTTAAGTGTGCTCTTTTCCACTGAGAACAACATAGTTAAATGAAGTTGTTAATTTTGTCATTTGTAGGAATCAAGTATTACAGATACATGCTAACACATTAATTAAATAGTCAAGATTCTGCCATCATGATTTGATTCACAATATTTCACTTGAGAACAACCAAGATTCATCCATAGATACATGGGCATATTAAAATGAAATATTGAAATGATTATGTAAAACCCAGTCTAGAAGAAAGATATTAACTTGCCAGCTCTGCCTTATCTGGATAGGCAAAAGGAGGCATTTTTCGAACGTATTTATTTAGCCAAGCCACTTGGCCACAGCCAAAATTCTCTATCAATATACGGTGTAGGACATTTAAAGCAGCATTTGCAGGTGATATCTTCACATATTCCATCATGATATGTTAGCTTCAATAAAGAAACTGAAATTAGACATACATGTTATTACCCTAGTTAGGAGAGGGCTACAGGATTCAGGAAGGCCACAGGCAGCCCTGCTGTGTCCAGGTGCAGGCAGAGGTCAGCCCGCATGTTCACACATCCACATGCACCATGCACAGTCCCTGCTTCACAGGGACTTGCTTTTTATTTCAATTGGAAGCATCGCTCCAGCTGGAAATGTAATGGCCGGGCACTGGCACCCCAAAGCATCAGGGTTTACCCTGCTTCTCAGCCATCCAGAGAGATGGTAGGACCAAAATCAGGTGGTTGATGCTTCAGAGCAGATCACGGTCCTGTGATTATACATAGAAACACTATGCACAGCCCAGCAGACTGGGTCCTTTGGCAATGTAGCCATGGAAAAACTCTAGTTGGGGACCACGCACTGTTAAAACAGGCGATACTTGTCTATACAAATAGGCCAGTCAAGGCAGAAGCACCTTTGGACAAAATCAGCTGAAGAACTTTATGTGTCTAAAGGAATTTTTTTTAAAAGTTAGCCTTTTGTGATCTAATCAGGCTTAGGACTTGGAGCTGGACTGCCCTCCCGAACGCTGGCACCCAAATTGTGTCTATGATGCACTGGGGGGCCCATGTGTGAAATCCTATACCTTACCCCAAGTGTTAGCTTTTGCTCCTCCATGCTTTCTATTGGTTCAATAATTTGACTCTTTGATCCTGTGGCTATTGGGCTTCTGAGGTTAATTCTTCTCCTGCAGGATGGATGAATTGTTTATAAGCAATAAGCCTCTTATAGGAGCCCTTGGGGAACATTGTCAGATCCACGATGAGAGACAGCCAACATTTTTCCAGCACACTCTTCATCTGCAAGTATAACTGGAACAAAAACCTGTTTTAAAGGAGAAGCTATTTGTCAGACAGAGGCATAGCTTATAAAAATGGAAAGAAAAAAAAAATAAAAGAAGTGTCAGGAAGAGTTTTGCCAAAGTTTTCTGTTGCAGAACTGAGAAGTGTGCGCACTCTCCATGTGGGTTTCACCTGTAGCCTTACCAGCTGTGAAATGGTAGGAAAGGATTAGAAGTGCTACTTTTCAAGAGAAAGTGTTGTGTTTGGAAATCATTGTCAAGCATCTAAAAGGGAAGGTGCTACTTTAAAAAATGAAATCTATTTTTTTCCTCTTCTTCACACTCTCTTACTATTTCTCAGCTCTACAAAAGCTGGAAGAGAGTGAAAGTTTGTGAATGTGGGAAAAGAAAAAGCCCTTTTTCATGTTTTCATCCTTTGCTTATGGAAAAAAATTATAATTTCACATGCAAAGTATTCCTGAGAAAAGCTCTACTTTTCCAGTTCTACCTATGCATGACACAGAAAAGACAGATTAAAGGAACTGTCAAAAGTTCCAATGTCAACACAGAGTAAAAAATAGAAACTCATTTTATCTGACTTTGCCTCTCCCTAGTATTCTTATTGCTGTCTCTTCTATAAATCAAACATTCATTTCCAAAGTGTTCCCTGATGTTAAGAGCAGGGCCTAGCAAAGGTGGAAAAAAATCCTGCAGAGTTCAAGAGATGGATAATAATTCCTCTTTTTGAATCATCCTGAAACTGTAATTGAAGATTTCATCAAAATAATTTTTTTAAACAGTCACTGACACTTTCCAGCTGCTAAATTGCCACAGCAAATCCAGTTAACTTTTGCCCATGACAAATCAAACTTTTTTTGTCTCTTCCTCCAGCCAAATTCTTCAGTCATATTTCCATAGCTTCTTATTACAGACCACACAATTTCTTGCCATGTCTACTCTGACTCAGGAACCACACTCCCTTGTATGTGCACATCATCCACATTGTCATTCCTTTAGCAGCCCTTATCAGATCAGGAAACCATACAGCTGCTCTCTTTTCCATATCCAGTCCTTTCCACTTACCTTGCAATAATTTTCATATCCTCTGACTGTAAATCAGCTCCTGTAATCCCCAACTCTGGCTTTTGTAACAAGGATTCATGCTGAAAAAATAACTTTGTGCTGAAATCTCAGATGCAAAAATCTCAGTGGAGAATCTCAGGAAAAATAAGAAGAAATCCCACAAACACTCAGACAAAATGACACAAGTTTTCAAATGGATTTGTCTACCATTATTAAACGAGAACACAAAATGCTGTGATTTGTCCTTCCATTGGACAATGTCCTCATTGCTGCTTTGCTTTCCCAATGTCTCAGCCCAGGCTTTTGGGGAGAGGCACCATCATCAGAAAGATGGTGTGACCAGAGAGGCAGGTGATACACTGCCAGCAAAGAGGTACCAAGTGCCAGTTGACAGCAGCGATGTGCCTAAGTGAGTTTTGGTAGACCTTAGTGTCTTGCTCGCTCTCTCAGAAATGTTTTAAGGTTAAAGTATAAATTACAGCCAGAAGGCGACAGTGTGAGATGACATGAGAAAATGTTACCAACAAGATAGATAAGGTTAATGACCTGTCCCATGAGCTGCTCATCTGAGGCTCTTTGTCATTGCACTACCTCATTAAAATCAAACGCGTCCCCAAACAGAGGGCAAATACACTAAATGTTACAGTAAGAAATGAGAATGGGGAAATGGAGAAAAAAATCTACTCACTGCCATTATTATGTTCAGTACATCAATGTGAGTACAGGATATCTTCTGCATACATAGTTGGATGTGGGACCTGCTCTATATAGTAGAGGGCAAGCCAGGTTTTCTCTGCTAGCACAGTAAATAATAAAAAAAAAAATCACCTTTTCCAAACATTAGACTGTGGCTCTATATACAGTTTCATGATGGATTACACATTTTAACTGCATTGCCCAAGGAGTTTTATTGCTGACCCACAATTTTCAGAGCATATTCCTTGGTCCCAGGTAGAACAAGCTGTGATCTACTGCCATCAAGTTGTCTTCAGTTTAATAAGATGAATGGGGTTTCCACAACTTTGACACTCTCATTATCTTGTTTTTAATATGTTATGTGTGGTTTTTTTCAATCTTCATAACAAATGAAATTTTATATAATCTTTTATTACAATTTTTCTCAATAGACTGTGTCTAAAAGTTACACCACTGTGCTTTCAGGTGGCTGAAAAAAAAGAACAAGCTGCCTGAAGCCAGATGTGTTAATTATGATGTGGGACAGAAATATTAACCAAGAGATTTATAAAAAGGAAGGAAGGAGCTGAACCATGTGATAGATTCACACACAAACACAAGAATGAAACCTGTCCTAAAAAAGAATGGGGGAAAGCTGTGTTAGTCCATCATGGGCTGGAAATGGGACAGGGTGCTTCAAGAACCTTCCCCAACAAACCTGAGAATATACAACTCAAAAAGCTCTCCAGTGCAAAGTAACTTAGATGGAAAAGTCAATTATCCCTTCACACAAGCTGGCTTCGATGCTGGAGGAGATTTTTAATAGTTTCTTGTGGGTTTTTCTTTTTGTAACTGAGAAGAAAGCCAGAAAGCAAAACCTGCCTTGTAAGTTTTTTTGGTGAACTTTCTCTTTTATCCTTAAATATCCCACAGCATCCCTCCAGATCTGTGGAAATCAATGCAGTTTAACTAGCCAGGCCTCTCCGTTGGGCCTGGCTATTTCTCTACAGAAGGGTGAACAAGAAATTCCTAAATTGACCATCACCCTCTGGAAAATGGTGTTCTCAAAATCTGCAGGGAAATTCTCCACTGAACCTGCTTCTTGGCAAATGATACAAACTTCCTAAGATGAAGAAAGACGCTTTTCTCAACATGTGTGCTAGTCTTGGTCAGCTTCATTGAGCTACCTGGGGTGGTGGCATCGCCACGACCAAACCATTTCTCTTGTTCTCTGGCACTCTTCCTCCTCCTGCCTGACAGGGTGGGTGGGCAGAAGCATCATCCATCTTACCACCACAGAGCAGCAGTCCTGGGCAGCTCACATGAGGACACTGTAAGGATCACTCATGCATTAGCAGGACACTTAATTCCAGCCCGAGCAGCAAAGTCTCAGCTCCTAATCCAACTGGAATCCTGTGTTCAGTTATGGACCCCCACACCAGACATGCTATTAGCAGGTTCCCTGACAAGGTGGATGGTTTGGATGCAACCAAGTGAGATTTCGGGGTTTTGGAGCATGGGGAGGAAAACACTTGCCTGAGCAAGTCCACCCACTGGAACAAGCAGTGCTGTCCACTGTGCTAGACAGATAGTGAGATTCTGAACTGTAATTTAACAGAGCTGCCAGGTTTTCAGAGCCATAGATTTTACAAAACACCTATTTTTCATGATGTAAGGCAACACATTAGCAGCAAGCAAGAGGTCTTTTTCCTGCCTAGCAAATTTTAAGGTGAAGTTACATTTTTATGAGCTGTAACAATTCAATGAATGACCATCCTCCAGGCAGTGTGACCATCTTGGAGCTGCATGACCTGATTTCCTGAGTGCTCCCTAATCCACACCAGTGCAAAGTCAGCAGGCTTTGAGTTCCAACAGGGTTGGTATTAGCTTTGCACTGGACCAAATTGGTAATTGATCAACCATCAGTGGAAGGGGGATCTTTTTGGTTTTGATTGCTTCTACTGGGTTCATAAAAGATCCAACAGCGATCTGAGACAGCCTTCGGATTTACATAGAAGACTTTAATGTTGCACAAGGAAAGAAGAACAAAACACGTGATGATAAGCACCTGTTCTGCACCGGGAGCACACTGACACGCACAGACACTTGGCTGCACAATGGAATTCAGTGAGCATACTTCCTCTCCTAGGCTCCTTAGAAAGAACTCAGTCTGTAAAGTCAGCTTTTAGGTAATAAAAATGTGGTTTTGGGAAAGTTCAGTCAGAGCATGATGCTGAACATGAGACAGGGCCCTACCACCTCCATATCAAAAGGCTCTGAGCAGTTTTTCTGCTTTCACCAAAGGAAGAGCTAATGTATCACCTGCAGCTCATTTTAGAAAGTTTTGACTTTACAGTTAATAAGTCAAAACCAGTTACAATGCAGTGAGTACAACTGCTGGAAAGCATCTCTTAACCATGAATCAAAATCCTGTCTTCAGTCAGCTTTCACTCTTACCTGATAAGATTTTGACAATTTGTCTTCACTTCTCCAGGGTATTTTGCCTGTGTAAATGCAAAACACAGAAAGATGCCAAGTTCTTTTAAACATTTTTGCTAAGTGAAACATCAAAAAGCTAAGTGGGTGAGAAAACAAATTATTTAAATATCACCTGTGGAAGGAGCAGCCCCTTTTTACTATCACTCATATGTTACTAAAGAATGATGCTGGATTTTTTTTTTCTGCATTGCATATGCCATTCTTTTCCAAGTTCTTTACAAATTTAAGAACATAGGAAACCAAGGAAACAAAGTATTTACCTTGGCTAATTTTATCTTGTGACTTCATCCCACACAAAGTATTTCCTTTGTCCAGTGCTTCCATAACCCTATTTCAAGTTAATGAGGAATGATTAGAGTAAACACTAAAAAGCCTGTCTTTTCTGAGCTTTTGAATGTAATGTTTGGCTCTGTACTCTTTCCAGAGTGCCATGTAAATGGAACAGAGTACCAGAGACTTCCCTCATCCCTTGGAAGGGAGCAGGGCTGGATTTTGGATATGAGAGTCTTTAGTAATAACAGATTAACTGGCTACATGTGTTTGACACGAAAAGTCAAATAAACATTCCTAATATTCACCAGACATGTTAGCATGCTGAAGATTTAAACATGTTTTTCTGGCATAATTAAGAAAGCACTTTTTGGAAGACCTCATCGCACTGTAACTGTCTCAGTAATTTGCCATGCAGTGTGCAATACCCATTTTTGATTCCAGGAGTAATTAGATACCTCCTGGGAATTGCCTTGAATATATATTCTTGTTTGTCCTGTATACTTCTTCAGATAAACTGATTTTGCCTCTCTCCTGTCAGGGAAAGCACATTAGAATTACTATTAATTTTTGCCTTTTAGAATTCTACAGTAATATGACGGCTAAGACGTAAATTGGCCTCTGTACTCATCTCTTCCCACTTCTCTCTTATCTTAGATAAATATCACTTATGCTACTACTAGTTAATAATAAAGCTGAATTAAATTTAAGGTGCCCTCTGTTAGGAGGGATCTAATATCAACTTCCCTGAGGCAAGTAAGAAGCACTGTGTAAACCAGGCTGGCCATGCTAGGAAATAGTCCAAACTTTTATCCAGGCCTGGAACCAGCCCAAACCTCAACATTTCAAATATTTGCTTCCTATCTGTGCAACTATTTCTCTCTCTCTGAAGAAAGGGATTTTCTCTGTCAGGTTATGCTGTGTGGCCTCACCTGTCAAGGGTTACTTACTATTTCTGGCAGAAGTGGCTGTGTGCTCCAGACTGTCTCAGTGCTTTGGGAGATCACTCAAAGGAGAGTGTCCAAGCAAGGAGGTCAGTACAATAGTGACAGGCACAGGAGAAGCAGCATGGTGGGCGGTTCATGTAAATGTGTAAGATTGAATGCTTTTTGTCTTTTGCAAAGAGATAGAGAAGTGTGAAAAACTGGGCAGAGCACAGTTCAAGACACCTAAATTGAGGAGTCAACATGTAGGTGTCTGTATGTGCTTCCAAATTTCCATTACAGTCAACACCTTAAACATAAGTGTCTAGAGCCATTTGAGATGCCCTAGGACACCCCATGGGCCCCCTACATTTTCTGTGTCATACTTACTTGTATTTTTCAAGTGCAACACTGCTAAGTAATTTTCTACCTGTGGCACTGACATCCACCCTCTTGCCTTATTGCTCTGTTCTCAAGAGGGTTGCAGCATTTCCTTATTTAGTATGTACTGCAAACTGGTCCCTTTTTTCCAGGACACCAACATGTTACATGAGACCAATACAAGAACCAATACTTGCACAGGAGCAAGTCCTAACACATGATGTATGCACATAGCACAGAGAAGTTTTACGGTGACCATGGTGTGGTACATCATCAGCAAGGGACTGGTGCTGAGCTTCCTACAAAGCCCATGGTGGCACAGGTCTTTCTTTCCAACCTGACCACTTGTGACAACTTGTTCAGTAGGACTAGCACAAAGTCATTACCTTCTTGTTCTTTCAGCCCACAGAAAAACCTCAGAGCACATCTTAAGGCCTGCCCCACCTGGATGTAAACTAGCAATCCACTGCAACAGTTTGCTGCTAATCCTACTAGCCTGCAAATGCCCTCATAGTAGAGTTCCTTCCTTTTGCTGTGAGGCCATGATCTATTTCTGATTATTTCCCAGTTGATCCATTAGCCATTTGAGAATTGAATTAGTTGATTTTTCATCCTATCATCTGTAAGGAGACCAACCTAACACCCACTGGAGTCAGCAGAAGTCTCTCTGTTCCCTTAGGTGAGCAATGGTCCTATCCCCATAAAAAGTATAATTATAACTAAATTTAACACTACAGAGTGATAGCAGTGAATAGCCTTGCAAATGGAGGAGTGGTCTCATTTACTACAGAAGAGACAAAAGATGTCCCAGCTTCCTCACCTGCAAACCAGTTGGGGAACCACCTTCTTGAAGACAAAGCTGTTAAGAAGGAAGGTACTTAACATTTGAGTTGTTTACTTTTCCCAGTCTCCAGAGTGCAAGCATGAAGCTATTTTTCTTAATTATCAGCCCTCTAAAAAGCCATCCAAGTGCCCCTTATGAAGGGAAATCAAAACAAGTCACAGGTGTTTAATGCAGCTTCATGGTAGAGAGCTGGCAGATAGGTAGATGATACTCATAAAGGTTTCTGTCTTTCCACAGTCAATACAGATGATCAAAAATTGAAATAAGAAAGCCTAAGATTCCTTAAATATTTCCTATATTATGCACATTTTTGTAGGACAATGGGCTCGTTTTATTGAATAGTGTTGGAAAAAATATCTTTTTTTTAATTAACTTTTTTTTCCCTCCCAAGAGATCTGTCAAACTGTAAGACTGATAGAGACTGGACTTACCACATTTTCCTACAGTCCATAGTGTAACTCTTCACAATGAAAGGAAATGGCTTTTCATTGCTCTGTAAATGGTAAGGAGTGATAACATAGGGAAAAATGTTCTATATACCCTGTAGAATTTAGAAGCACACTTTCATATGTATAAATTCTCTAGCTATGTACCTTAATATTCTAGCTGTTGTTGAAAATTTCTTCTAGAACAAAGGCCTGTGCTGCATATATCCAGGTCTCCCTTTTCCTTCTACCATTCATCAGATACAGCTTTTCTCATGCAAGATTCTTAAATCAGAATTCAGTTTCCCAGGAATTATAGGAACCCCTGTTCATTTTGGACTTCATTCTTAGTGACAGACTGCATTTTTTTTCCTGTGTTCTTCTCATTCGTGTTTTGAAAACATTATTCCTTAATGGAAAATATGTAACATCTTTCACAGAAGTTTTTTTTCAACACTTCATCAGAAATAGGTAGGTTGACAGTATCAGAGCTTAAATTTCTGCAAAGGAAGCCCAATCTAGAAAGACCTCAGAACTGGCCAGAACTATTGTTTGCACTTTTACCTATGCTTTAAGATGTTTAGAAGTTCACAGAGCTAGAGGAGGAGGGAAAGGAATGGTGAGAGAAGCACAGTGTAATCCCTTCTGCTCACTGGATTCGTGCTTACTAATGTTACTGGGGCTGATTTCAGGGAGACAGGCTGAAGATCTGTGCTATTCCTCATAAACCAAATATGAGAAATTACATCAAAGGAACCTGGTACATTATTTCATTTCTGCTTCCTGATGTGCTCCTTCTTCCAGGGCTGCACATGGGCTTGGGCAAGCTTGGCTCACCAAAGCTGGCTTTTTCCTGATCAAAATTATCTGGAGGCTGGTTATATTATTTTGAAAAGATTCCCATATTAGAGATGCTCTTCATATGGTGTGTGGCCATCAGGACAGCTGTCATATCATATTTCTTCTGGGGCCTGCCTTAAGGAAAGTGTTCTGGAAGGAGGAGAACGCGGGCAGGACTTCCCTGCACACACAAATCCTGGCTGCCCTATTGCCCCTTGGAGCCACTTCCTGGCATAAGGAGGCTGAGGAGCTCTTAAACGACCCCTGAGCCCTCCCTGAGACCCCAGGAGTGGGCAGTGCAAAGCTGACATACAGTGCCATCCTTGCCACCCTGCCAGCTCTCCCCCTCCAACCCTCACTAGGTCTGCAACATTTCCTTTTGGAAACAAATGGTTTGTTCATCTTGGCTAGAAGGACACAAATAGGTCAGATATCCTCTGCAGAAAAAATAAAGAAAAAGTAATATTTTTTAAAGTGATAAAAGATGTGGATATACTATATGAAGTGTTCGAGATATTCAGTGATTTGCATGTGGTGAGTAGCTTTGGTCACAGAGCATGTTTGCTATCACTGCCATTGCCTGTGATGCTTTGATACTGTTGTGCCAGAGTCCCTGGGTTTCCCTTTCCTGACACTGGAATTGTGATTAGGTACCCTAAAGCCTTTGACAAGGAACCGCACATTGTGCTGGTGCACTCCCATTAGGTCAACAGGCATACAGGGAAAAAAATAGCTGTTCTGTTTCACTGGAGATTGTCATTGAAAGATTTCCAAGTCTCTGATAATCAAGTCTCTGAGTGTTTATTGTGACTCAGGCCCATATATTAATTGAAAATTACAATTAACCTCTGTTCCTGCTGCCTGACGTAAATCCTACACGTTTTGCCTATTTGTATTTTGATATTTGAGGGATGAGCAGCTCTGGTGCCAGCAGGATCCTCAGTGGAGCGCTCCAGGATGGTGCACAGCGGGGCTTCCTCAGCTGGGGGAACCTCAGGGGAGCAGAGACACCCGCTGGGAGCCTGCAACTCCCACCACAGCAGCTGACGAGACCTTGGTGAGGCCAGGAGCACCGGTGACCAAGCCCCCCCCACCTATAAAGGAAGCCCCTGGGGAGCACTAGCAACCAGGAGCACCATGACCAGGGTGGGCAAACAGGGCATGGTGCAGCCATTCATGCAGAAAGGGCGCTGAAGCCCTGCCAGCTTGACCAGGGAGCAATGGCATCCACCCAGCAGAAAGCCACGGCCTCTATAAGCTCTGCATCCACACGACTGATGCAGCTTCCCAGAGGGAGCTGTGGGAGAGGTGCCCAGGGAGAGGAACTCCTCTGCTCAGTGGCAGAGCTCTGGGAGGAGGCGACTAGGCTGAGGAGTACCAGGGAGGGCGAGAGAGAGATAGACTACTGGAATCACACCCTACCTTCCCTGGGACAGGCCAAACAGGCAGGCAGCCCACGTGATGCGGAGGATTCCCTGTCCTCTCTCCACCTGGCTGAACACGGTGACTTAAGGGGTAAGGGGCAATGGTGACAAGTGCCTGCCCGGCGCAGCAGGTGCATCACCTCCGTGACTGCCCCACCTTCCCAGGTGTCCTTGAGTAATAGGTGTGAGGCTCTGTGAGTGGAACTGAACAATGGCGAGGACGATGGTTCATCTGGCTTGGAGGTGTCACTGAGGTTAAGCTGGCCTATGCCCTGCATCAAAACCACCTCTATAAAGAAAAAAAGACAGGTCATTGTCATAGGAGACTCCCAAGAGGAACAGAAGGCCCAATATGCAGACTAGACCCACTTCTTTGGGAAGTCTGCTGCCTCCCTGGGGCCCAGGTTAAAGATGTGACGAGAAGGTTTCCTACCTGGTACAGCCCTCAGATTATTATCCATTATTGGTTTTTCAGGTAGGCAGCGATGAAGTTGCAATAAGAAGGCCAAGGGCAATCAAGAGAGACTTCAGGGCCTTGGGGCAATGGTTAAGGCATCAGGATCACAAGCAGTGTTCTCCTCTACCCTTCCAGTCGCAGGGAATGATGAGGGAAGAAACAGGAAAAGCCAGCAGATCAATACCTGGCTCTGAGTCTGGTGTCACTGGCAGAATTCTGGGGGTTTTGGTCATGGGCTGGTCTACACAACACCAGGCCTGCTCGCAGCAGATGGGGTGTCTCAAAGGGAGAAAAGGATCTTTGCAGAGGAGTTATCAGGGCTCATTGATAGAACTTTAAACTAGATTTGAAGGGGGAAAGGGTTAAAACCAGGCTCGCTAGAGATAAGCCTGGGGGCTGCACACCAATGTTTGAGGGAGGGTGTGATAGCGAGGTCCTTCAGTCTGCCATCTCAGTGGACATAGGGGATGGAGAGCCATGGAACACCAAAGACACAAGGGTTATTGATGTGTTAGAAACCACAGAAGTGCCTGAGAATGGTCCCATAGGAATTGGGGCTTCTCCACCCAAAAAGGTGGCAGGATCAATAGCCCAACTGAAGTGCATCTACACCAATGCGTGCAGTACGGGCAACAAACAGGAGTTGGAAGGCATTGTGCAACAGGAAAACTATGATATAGTTGCCATCACAGAAACATGGTGGGATGGCTCACGCAACTGGAGTGCTGTGATAGATGGGTATAAATTCTTCAGAAGGGATAGGCAAGGAAAGAGAGACAGTGGGGTAGCCTTGCATGTTAGGGAGTGTTTTGACTGTCTAGAGCTTAATGAATGTGGTGATAGCGTTGAGTGTTTATGGGTAAGAATCAGGGGGAAGGCCAACAAGGCAGATATCATGATGGAAGTCTCTTATAGACCACCCAACCAGGATGAAGAAGCAGACAAAATATTCTATAAGCAGCTGGGAGAAGTCTCACAATCGCTAGCCCTTGTTCTCATGGGGGACTTCAACTTACCAGACATCTGCTGGAAATACAACACAGCAGAGAGGAAACAGTCCAGGAGGTTCCTGGAGTGTGTGGAAGATAACTTCCTGACACAGCTGGTGAGTGACAAGGTGCCCCACTGGACCTGTTGTTTGTGAACAGAGAAGGACTTGTGGGTGTTGTGATGGCTGGAGGCCATCGTGGGCATAGCAATCACAAAATGATAGAGTTTTCGATTCTTGGAGAAGTAAGAAGGGGGGTCAGCAGAACTGCTACCTTGGACTTCTGGAGGGCAGACTTTGGCCTGTTTAGGAGCCTGGCTGACAGAGTCCCTTGGGAGGCAGTCCTGAAGGGCAGAGGAGTCCAGGAAGGCTGGACATTCTTCAAGAAGGAAATCTTAAAGGCGCAGGAGCAGGCTGTCCCCGTGTGCCGAAAGATGAACTGGTGGGGAAGAAGACTGGCCTGGCTGAACAGAGAGCTTTGGCTGGAAGTCAGGACCAAAAGGAGCATTCATGGCCTTTGGAAGAAAGGGCAGACACTCAGGAGGACTACAAGGATGTCATGAGGTTATACAGGGAGAAAATTAGAAGCCCAGCTAGAACTTAATCTGACTACTGCAGTAAAAGACAATAAAAAAATGTTTCTATAAATACATTAGCAACAAAAGGAGGGCTAAGGAGAATTTCCATCCTTTACTGGATGCGGGGGAGAAACATAGTGACAAAGTCTGAGGAAAAGGCTGACATACTTAATTCCTTCTTTGCCTCAGTCTTTAATAGTAAGACCAATTGTTCTCCAGGTACCCAGCCCCCTGAGATAGAAGACAGGGACAGGGAGCAGAATGAAGCCCTCATAATCCAAGGGGAAATGGTTAGCAACCTGCTACACCACTTAGACATACACAAGTCCATGGGGCTGGATGGGATCCACCCAAGGTACTGAGGGAGCTGGTGGAAGTGCTCACCAAGGCACTTTCAATCATTTATCAGCAGTCCTGGCTAACCAGGGAGGTCCCAGTTGACTGGAAGTTAGCAAATGTGAGGCCCATATACAAGAAGGGCTGGAGGGAGGATCCAGGGAACTACGGGCCTGTTAGTCTGACCTTGGTGCCAGGGAACGTTATGGAGCAGATTGTCTTGAGTGCCACCACATGGCATGTACAGGACAACCAGGTGATCAGGCCCAGTCAGCATGGCTTTATGAAAGGTAGGTCTTGCTTGACTAACCTGATGTCCTTCTATGACAAGGTGACCTGGTTAGTGGATGAGGGAAAGGCTGTGGGTGTTGTCTACCTAGATTTTAGTAAAGCCTTTGACACCATTTCCCATGGCATTCTCCTGGAGAAACTGGCTGCTAATGGCTTGGACAGGTGTACTCTTCACTGGGTAAAAAACTGGCTGGATGGCCAAGCCCAAAGAGTTGTGGTGAATGGAGTTAAGTCCAGTTGGTGGCTGGCCACAAGTGGTGTTCCCCAGGGCTCAGTACTGGGGCCAGTTCTGTTTAATATCTTTATCAATTATGTGGATGAGGGGATCCAGTGAGCCCTCAGTAAGTCTGCAGATGACACCAAGCTGGGTGGGAGTGTTGATCTGTTTGAGGGTAGGAAGGCTCTACAGAGGGATCTGGACAGGTTGGATCAATGGGCCAAGGCCAGTTGTATGAGGTTCAACAAGGCCAAGTGCTGGGTCCTGCACTTGGGTCACAACAACCTCATGGAACGCTACAGGCTTGGGGAAAAGTGGCTGGAAAGCTGCCTGGCGAAAAAGGATCTGGTGGTGTTGGTCAACAGCCAGCTGAATATCAGCTGGCAGTGTGCCCAGGTGGCCAAGAATGCCAATGGCATCCTGGCTTGTATCAGAAATAGTGTGGCCAGCAGGACTAGCGAAGTGATCGTCCCCCTGTACTCAGCACTGGTGAGGCCGCACCTCAACTACTGTGTTCAGTTTTGGGCCCCTCACTACAAGAAAGACATTGAGGGGCTGGAGCATGTCCAGAGAAGGGCAACGAAGCTGGTGAAGGGTCTAGAGCACAAGTCTTATGAGGAGCATCTGAGGGAACTCGGGTTGTTTAGCCTGGAGGAAAGGAGGCTGAGGGGAGACCTTATCGCTCTCTACAACTACCTGAAAGGAGGTTGTAGTGAGGTGGGTGTTGGTCTCTTCTCCCAAGTAACAAGCGATGGGACGAGAGGAAACAGCCTCAAGTTGTGCCAGGAGAGGTTTAGATTGGATATTAGGAACAAATTTCTTCACCGAAAGGGTTATGAAGCATTGGAACAGGCTGCCCAGGGAAGTGGTGGAGTCACCATCCCTGGAGGTATTTAAAAGACGTGTAGATCTGGCACTTAGGGACATTTAGTGGTGGACTTGACAGTGTTAGGTTTACAGTTGGACTCAATGATCTTAAAGGTCTTTTCCAACCTAAACAATTCTACGATTCTATGAAAACTTTTGAAAATATGTTATTTGTGATTGTCTTTTCAAATCTTCCCTAGTATTTCTCAATGAATCAACTGCGTAAATATGTACAGCAATTTTGGCAGCATGTAATATTAAGTTGTGACTTTTGGCTTTGACATACATTTCTGTATTATTCAATTTGTTTTGGTAGGATGTCTTTTAGTTTACTAGCTCAATTCCCAAATGGCTTTTGTGCAGCTCATTTTTATAGTCTCAGCAGCATCTTTCATAAGTAAGCTGCTGAACTAATAAAAATGACCCAAGTTAATAATACATTTCCTCTATTTCAAAATGTCAACAATACGGAGTAGAAGTAGCTGCCAATAAATCTTTCCCAAACCTAAGTTAAAAAAAAAAAAAAAAGCAGCATACCATAACAGCAGCTCAACATTTTACTGCAAATACATTCATGTTGGAAGCAGCCGGAGACCTGCATGGGATAAGAACGAGGTTTGGTGAGTTCCAGGACTGTTTGCTTTGCTGACATTTAATGTCCCTTTTGGGCTTCTCTGTACCCAATGAATTCCACATTTGTTTTTTTGAGCAAGCCACATAAAGTTCCCATTTACTTCCTGGTAACATTCAGACAATCCACTTCGATGCGTCGGACAGAACTTGGGTGCAATTTTCAGCGTAACCTGGAAAATAAAGTGGCTACCTAGCCTAGGCATTGATACGTGCATCCCAGAGTGTATAGGTTAAGGAGCCAGAAGCCAGCTCTTTCCAGAAATTTGTTGTGATCTGGGAATAATGCAAGGAGTTGATTTAACTTTGCTTAACCCCCAGAGACTGCATGCTGACAGCCTAAGCTCCAGCCCAAAGAAAGCACAGCCATTATGGGTGTTTTCATCCCTGGAAGGTGGGCCTGGGTAGCAGGTTTCAGCTCTCCCTGCTCTCCACACCATCAACCTAGTGCTCTGAAGCACTGTGGTGTGGTGTCACCTCCATCTCATTAGGTTGTCCTGCTGTGATCTGCTCATAGGCACCTTGCTTTAGAAGCAAAGAAGGTGGCTGCTGGCATGCGTGCTTGGCGGGCAGGGCGCTCAGCTGGAAGCGGGGAGGGGGATGCGGGTCTCTTCCAGTTCAGGAGGAGGTAGAAACTGAACCCAGGTCTTCAACTTCCTGATGCTAGTATGGAAAAGCAGATGTTATTGCTGGGCAGGCTCTAAAATGAATGAGTTGCTCAGCTGCAGTCCTCACCTCTGAGAGGGTCCCGTGTGCTGTTCTAACCTTGTGCACAGCCCTAAGGAGTTACCAAAGGTTGAGCAGGAGGTCAGTCATCCCTGCCTACTCAGAGGCTACTTCTACACTTTCCTGTGGCCAGGAAAGGTCTGGCCATCTCCATGCAACTAAAAATGCTTACCATTCAAAGCACAGTGGCTGCATCCAAACCACCTTTTGGGAATGGTCCCAAATGGCAGGGATGGCTCCAGCAGTTTAACCACAAAGGCAGTCATGGTCCAGCATCTGCATTCAGGTCTTGGTAGTGTTTTTACCAGCATGGCCAGAGCCTGCGGGACTGACTGGCCTGCTCCCCTGATGCATAGTAACTGCATCCTGAAACTTTCTGATATACAACTAAGCAGATTTAAAAAAAAAAAATAGACTGACTAGCTGACAGACAAGCCTTCACTAGCTCTGCAACTGTAGAAAGAAAAAGGGAGTGAGGGGTGCGAGCTGGCAAGATATTATCTTTAATAAGCAATATTGATCACCTGTCATCACTGAGACCAAAGCTTCACTGCTTGAGGGTGCTCAGAGGATATGGCTTTTCTGTGTGGTTTGGCAGCTTCATGCTACTGGCACCAAAGCACCCATGAGTGTTGGCACAGAGAACTTGAGAAAGGGAAAACTTTTACCCACTGAAATTTGATTACTCGGAATGAAATGAGACTAAAGAAGAGGAAAACAGAGGCTCAAGATCAATTTTTAGCAGTAAACCAATAAAAATCAAGAAAAACTTTGTCTTTAATGCAGTCTAGGGAAAATTCTAAATTAATACCTAACATTACAAAAATTATTATCCCTTTAGGTAAGCTCCTGCAGTGCTGGGGAACTTCATCTTCCAGCCACCCAGTAAGATGAACATTACTTTAAAAGTGTGATTCCCTGGAGAAAGAGAACGTGCCAGAGTAGTGATGGACACAAAGGGGGAGTCAGGGTCTCCATGTGAGAGTTCTTTCAGGAATGAACTCACATATTAAGAAGTTACACAATTAAACTTGAACAGATCATTAATTTGATAATGACAAAGTGCCAAGTCTGTATGAAATGCCCCAACCTCCATCATTTACCAAAAAATCAAAAGGAAACTAGGAGGACAGATGGTAAAATTACTGATCATACAATTGGCACAATGATGAACATTTAATAATACATGTTGAAATAATACCTAATAATAATACATCAAACATGATGGGCTGTATTATACCAACACATTACATTTCTGGTCTTTAGGAACCACTGTGAACTGCTTGCCAAGGACAGCCAAGGGCAGGCCCTTTAATCCACAGTGCGCAAACTCTTGAGGGTCCATAGACTGCTTCTAAGAGGTAGGGAAGTTAGGGTGGCTTCCTTAAGGTCATGACAGAGAGATTGTCAGTGCCAGGGGAGTGGGTATTTGGATTAAATTCTTTTTGCCAAGCCCTATCCTGCTTGTCCTGAAGTCACTGGGAATTACTTCCAAAAAGTGCAGTAAAAACAGGATTGACTGCTGTGGGAAAAACACTTAGACTCTTTCCAAATTGTTGATGCTTTGCGGAGAGGGAAAGTCACCCTTATTCCAGATTGTGGATGACAGTTTTGAGTCATCTGTAGTCCAAGTATCCAACAAAAATCAATTTACCAAACAGGAAATTCAGTCTGGTGGGTTTTGACTAGCCTGTTATGCCCTGTCACTTACATGCACATGCTGCAGTAAAAGAAATAAGTAGGAACTTTTGGGCTGCTTGTCCCACTTCTGCTCACAGTGAAATTGCAGAACTAGAACAAGTAGCCAATTCTTCTTTCACTATGCAGATCAATGCACTTTAGCTTCATGTCACATACAAAAAGCATGAATCAAACTCATCACTTAAACTAGGAAAACACTTGCATGTCACTGGCCTTCCAGCTGAGAAATTTACCCTCCATGTTTTGTAAATATAAAAAATACAAAATGCAGATATGGTCAAATGGAAGTAATCAGTTTTACATCTCAATACATTTTCTGTAACTCTAATGAAAAATCAGCATTATTGATCTCATGGTTAATGAAGTGAATATTTGTCATGGTTCCTTTATTGTTATGAATAATTTTTCAGTTGAAATAACCAATATAAAGAGTATATATTTAGGTTATTGAACAGCAGCAGCTCCTCTCTTCTCTTCGGTCCTACTCATTTCTTTACAAAAGGCAGCTCTAGAGCAGCACTAGCAGCCGCAAGGAGTATACCCTTCCCAGGCTGCTGCAAAGGCAGGCAGAGTCAGGCCCCCTTTCTTTAGTCTTACCAAGATTAGCAATAGATTTAACAAAATGATGAATATTGCAATGCAGTGATAATCACTGCTGGTTACAGAAAGATTCTTCTGTAAGCAGTTTGCAGCTTGCCAGAATCCCACAGGCAAGATTTTCAACTTTCTATTGAAATACAGAAATCAAATTTTAGTTTCAGGAGATGATAAGAAATTTCAGACTTCTTGGATAATTAATTTTGCATAACTAGTCACATGCTCAGAAAGGTGAAAGCAGATATTCGCAGCTGGGGTGAACAAAAGCGAAGCTTCTCCCACTTCATGTTTCCAGCCTCCAGAGCGCACTATACCAGGAGCAGACGACTAATAGGGTGAGCAGGGGAGAGAAGACGAGAAAGCTGTCATGTTAAAGCAGAGAAGAGCAATCACTTCATTCACAGAGTTCTCTTTTGCTTTTAAACTCCTAAAAGAAAATGCTACAGATCAATGGGTTTCCTCATTAACCAACTTTAGCACCAGGTTGTGAATAACAAAAGCAGCTTTGACTTGCATACAGAAGAGCAGAGCTTACAGATGGCAACTGAGCTAACATCATTTGCAGTGCAGGATCTCTCTGGACTGAAGGTTTATATGTCAGGAGATGAAGGCTGCACATGTAACTGGTTCTTGCAAACCCACCTCTTCAGAGGACTGTGAATTTCCTTTCTCTCCTGCCCAAAGCTTTGCAAATTTACCCTGCTAGTCTTCACTGTTTGGCCTCGGGTTTTGAGGATGCTTCCTGTTCTGTTCAGATTTTCTGGTGGGAGGAGGGCAAATGAGCAGATCTTTTTGAAGCAGAGCCACTTGTTCCAGTTTCTCATTTTTAAATCTGAAAAAAACTTTATACCATGCTTAAGAATCAACACCTTGTAAATTCTTCTATGAAACAAATAAATTTTCAAGTAAGCATATATTTTTCTGCACGTGTCCCGCATTTCGCAGCACAAAAGCAGTTTTATTTTGTGGCAATATGATGACACAGCTCACAAATCCCCAAATTTCCAAATAATAAGGCTATTAGTTTCCATCCCCAAGGGTTTTAGCAGATGAGAAAATGACATAATTACACTGAAATCCAACAGCAGAGACATTTTACTTGCACCTGCAAAATGTCTGCACATATAATATGTGTGCAAGCAAAAGTCCAGTTCTCTTTCCATTAGCCTCCTCAAAGCTCTCTTCTGCACACAGGAGCTGAGTTGACAGCAGTGAACAGAGCTTCTTGGCACCAGGTTTCAGCTAAGTAAAGACCTGTAGGTCTTTACCAGTGAATCTCTCTGGGCCTTAGTTTCTAATTATTTTCTGTTCTGTCAATTTAAGTTGTAAACTTCTTGATACAAGAAGTATCTCTGACTTATCATATAATTAAAGTCGTATAACCAGTCACATGTCTGAGAAAGGTGAAACCAAACCTTTGCCCAGGGTATGAATGAAAATGAGTTTTCTAATGTTTTACATTCTGTTTCCTGACAATCTTGCCTCATCAATTTAAAACTGTAATTATTTGGGTCAAGATAGTTCTCCAGCTACAGTTTACAGAGAAAGGCAATAGCCAGGCTGGGTAGGCCCTGCAGCTCCTGCATTGGGATGGCTGGGAGCTACCACCTTTCCTCCCAGTTCTGTGTGGAAGGCAGCACGAATCCCAGAGCTGATCACTTGTTTACATTCCCCATACAGGGTTGCAAAAGGCATCAGCTATGTTTCTCAGAGGAATGGAGGCGTGGAAACAGCCTCTGGTTCAAACAGGGAGCTCTGTGCCAGCACACCACTCTTTCAGAAGGTATCACAAGCACCTGTGTCAGCTCTCTGTCCCCCGGAGACCTGCCTGTTATCACTGCAAGTCTCTGCATCCTCTAACTGCCTCTGCGGCTGATACAGTTAAGTAAAGACTCAAAGCCACATGTATCCTGCCCATGCAGGCACATTTAACAAAATAGCAGCAGAAACTTAACTTGACTTCTAGTTGATTTTTTTTTTTCAAGACTAGCATTTTGAGTGTATTTGATTATAAAAATGAAATAATGAAGAGAAATGCTTTTCTTCTGTCATAAGCCTGCTTTGAAGAGTGATGATTCTTCATTTACTAACTTGATTTATTCAGCTAATCTACTTGACCTCATGCAGACCTTCTGGTTTCCGTTCTGAATGGTAAGGAAGAGGGGTTCTTAGTGCATGTGAGAAAGCCAGAGGGACTACGAGGAGAACTGAAGCCCAAAACATATTGTTTCGTAAGGAAAAAGCAAATCTGCATTTATTACAATGATTGTTACAAAGGTCTTCTCTCTTCTCTGCATTTGTATTGTGGGAACCTAAAAATGAAATTATTAGTCTAAGATACAAAAACAAATTATTCAAAACTGTCTTTCTGGATTATATAAATTTGTTATGTGAATAATGCTTTGTGTCTCCCCTGTGATCAACAGGCAGGAGCACATCACGTACAGGTTACAGGCTTAGAGAGATGCTCAGAAGACTTTATTCACTTCATACAGCCTGAGAGGCCATCACTCTGTGCCAGTCTCAGGTCTGATCCTGCAGTATTTTTTCACTTGAGCGACAACATCTTCCCTTATACAGGGGACCCAGCACGGACCTAAGGAGCAAGTGGGTCTTTAGGCCTCTGTCATGCCCACTGTCAAAAAGCAGCAGGAAGGGCACTGGCGTTGCAAGATTTTGGTCAGCCCCGGGTGGTCCTGTCCTCCCTCGCAGCTTTTGTGGTTTTTCGTTCTCCCTTTCTCTGCCCAATTTTTTGCCAATATTTTTTTCCCTTGTCAGAAGTGAGAGAAAACTGCATCTCTGGAGGGGATGTGGGTACCCAGCAGTAGATGTCAGCTCCTGGAGGCCAAACAGCAACTGGATTTTGGGCTCAAAGGCATCCCAGTCTGGGGGTTGGTCTCACTGACTGAAATAGCAGGTACATTTTTTCCTCTGCTATTGGAAGACCATCCTCAGCTGTCCCTCTGGATTAATCTTCATCCTGACCAGAAGCAAAGTGACTGCCTATGGTGTGGAGAAGAGCTGTCCTTCATGCTCTCCTAACAAAACCAGCAGGATTATCACTTCACTCAAGAAATGTTTTTTCTGAGAGGAACTGTAACAGAATCTGAGAGATATAACCCTGAATAAGCACCAGTGGCACTACCTGCTTGAAGAAGGGGGTCTCTCTTGTTGACTTTCAAGTGAGTGATTAGCAAGAGGGAATATTAACAGTCAGATGGAGGATTGGGCAAATAGGCAATTTGGGGGATTTCCATCAAGATACAAGGATGTTGCCTCTGCTCACATGGCAAACAGACCCCCTGGAGATCACACAGCTCAGTGCAGCGAGGACAGCTTCACCTCTTAGTGCTCATGCTTTATATACTCCCTTTTAGTTAAAGTATCATCTGTTGGGTTGATTAATCTTAGCTTTCTGTTTCAAAATAGTTGGTATTTAAGGTAGCTGGAGTTTTCTATTACCTATATACAATGTGACCTGAAGAGAGACCCAAAAGAACAAGTCACCTTTATGGGTAGTACTTGCACCTTTATAGTACTGAGCATTTTAATGGGCAGCTGAAAGGGAGCTGGTTAGTAGGCACGGGGTTGGTCTCACCCTCCTCTTTGGGGATTAGATGTAGCAACAGGCAGCTTTATTCAACTTAAAAACCCACACAGTTATGCCCTTCGTTAGCTGAGAGGTAACTAACAGCAGTAACTCACACACTTGAGAGTCACAATTTGTTTGATTAACTTGTGACTTCCTTGAAATACCTTTAAATTAAAGTTATTTTCCAGCACACTGGTTGTGATTTTGTTGGAAGACATATATAGCATAACAGACATTTTTCAGAGTGCCAGTAAGCTCTAAGTCTGAGATTTTGGCTTCAGAAGGAAAGGCTGTAAACTTTTGAGAGAAACACAGTGCAGTAGCCTGCAGAAAACATTGTCCAGAAATAGCTTTATGTGCTTTGGCCAGATAAGACACATTTGAATATGCACGTTTAGGTGCCCTATATTAAGTAAGTGTTTGCTGCTTCTTCTGAGTGATTTGTGGCAGTGCATGCCATCTACTGTGAAACAAGACTCCTGACGGAAATAAAGAGTAAGAGTTTCTAAACCACAGTGGTAAAATGGAGTCTTTCCATTGCCTTTAATGGGCTTTGGATCCATCCCAAATAAGCTGCAGTGATGTGCTGCTCACTATAATTCACTGGCTCTTGCCCCTGCCTTGTGGCAAGAGAACATCACCTAGCAAAGTGTGCGCTGCCTGTAGCAGCTCCACACTGCTTCACCCTTTGGACTGCAGGCAACACCAGCAGCAACAGCCAGGCGTAGTGCCATGTTTGTGACCAAGGATGATCTGAGAAGGAAAGAGAAAAACCCCATCAAAGGCAGAGACCAGCTCCAGCAGTTGTCACAGATGCAGCCCTTCTTCACCGTACTCTGACAGGCAGTTCCAAAGTCACAGCCGAGAAGTTGTTCCAGCACTTGGGATGCACAGCTTTCCTGCAAAGCAGGGAAGACTTTGCAGAAGCCCAGAGTTAATGGGCAAGATGCTGCTCCTTAGGTGCTGCTCCTTGGACAGGGGTCACCAAGGTGCTACTTCCCTGAACCTATCGTCTCTCCAGAGTCAGTGAAAGGGAGCAGAAGGTGCCAACAGTCGTGTCTTCTCCTTGCCCACAAGCAGTTCCCGCTCAGCCAGGGACACAGACCATGGGTATGCATTGCCAAAGCTTCAGGTTTATATCCACATTTCATTCTTTCCTGCAGCAGCACCAGCACACAGGGCTCTTGTCCCATCTGTTCCCATCCTCAGGCGATGCACCAGTTGTGCCAGCCCAGTTGTGCTGCAGATCCCTACAGACATGCAAACACACCTCCTGGCTCCCTGCTCGCTGCCCCTGTTTGCGTTGTGGCCTCCAGGAAGCCAGAGAGGGGAAAAATACTGTTCTCAGAGCCATAGCCTCAGCCTGCTGTTCCAAAACTTCCTTTAAGACAGCATGAACCGCCCCCATCCCTAAAGCAGCTGGTGACCTATCTCCTGTTCCCCAGGGCCTTTCTGCCTGGCTCTGCTGAGTGCTCACGGCTGGCAGAGGTTTGGCCGGCTGAGTACCAAACCAAAGCAAGGTGCTGATGCGTGATATGGTGCCAGGGGGACAGGGCCACCTCCCACCCCAGTTCACTGCACAGCCACACGGACCCTTGGAGGTGGCACATGGGGAGGGCTGCCCCACTCCTTCCAGGGACCCTGGGTGATAACCTGGCAAGAGCTGCGGCCAAGTGAAGTTACAGCTGGGTGGTGTTTAAGTTCCTCTTCTCCCTAAGCTTAGCAGGCTGGCGGTTTTGAATTCAATTCCATTATTGGTGTGCATAGGAGGTGCAGGTTGTTTTCTCCACACTGGATTGCCCAAGTTATGCATATGCAAAACTGACTTGAGCTTAGGCTTCAATGCATAGAGACTTGTGTACACGTAGTAACACACCTCAGAAATGAAAAGACTGAATAATTACTAGATATAGAGCACCTTGCAGCAAGAAAAAGGTCATTCTGCAAAAGAAATGTCCTTTTATTCCTGAAATGAAGTTGCTGAAATAATGCTTATGCCAAGGTTTAGCTGCAGAGCTCTTGGCAATTTCAGTAGTAAGAATTACTTCCAGCCACTCTGTATCTGAAGCACTGTGACTCCAGGCAGACTCACATCTCCTATCAGATATAAAGAAATACAACCATCAGCTCTACTGCTTCATGTATGACTGTTAAGATGCTGTATGAAGGAGACCAGGCATCACGTCCCACTCTGGGGCAACTGGCCTTTGTGAGAAGTTCATTTTATTCATGAGCAAAAGCTAGTTTGCTAAATCCAGCCTATAAAACCAGAACTTAAGGTAAGTGTAAGATTATAATCAGAGAAATAAAATATCAGCCTTTCCACATCATAAAAAAAAACATGCATTCTTTTTAGTAAGCCGGTAAAAGGATTTCTTTAATCAGTGCTTGTTCACTGACTGTAAGCTAACATCTAAAATCTTGGCACTGCTTTTCGGCAGATTTGCTAAGACAAAATATCATTATTAACAATTAGAGAAGAGTTATTCTAAAATATTTTGCTGCACTTGAGCAATTATCTGGGTAATCACTGGCAGAAGCGTACAGGCAATGCTGCCAAAGCACAGAGTTGAGCTCTTTCTTCCTGTTTTCCAGTCTTAGCCTCAAATTAAAAATCACTGTGAGCCAGTAGAGGTAACCTATGTGCACAACAGCATCATGCAGCCTTATCACATCCAGGCTTATGCAGAGACCTACTCTTTCCATATTTGTCAACTCTGAATTTGTTCAACCAAATATAAGCACACACACACACGTGCTCACAGAGCTCCCCATACTCTGCCAACCCCACATCGTATGAACCTTGCCTTGGTAGGATTCTCTGCTTCGGAAAACATGCTACAGCGCAGCTCAGTGCTGGTGACACTGCCCACCTGAGAAACACAAGCACTGAGAATATCTCCATCTGATAACACAGATTGCTCACTGCAAACCCAGGTTTATAAAAAGATTCTGCAATCACATCCCTCCTAAAGCAGAGTTTGGAATCCAAGAGGTCCTGCATAATTGAAGAGCTATGAAGTAATGGTAGACAAAGATGTAGTGGTACTGCAAAGTCCTGATGAGTCATCCGAATTAAAAGCAGAACTGGAGTGCATTGCCTCACCAGTTTAGCCAGGAGGAGGGTATTTTATTTTATTTTGCAGGCCTGTCGTTTAGAACCCTTTTACACCCTCTTACTGAGGGGTTTGCCTGCTGTTCCAAGGAAACTAATTATTCTGCTGGAAGTTTCATTTTGTCTTTGAGGCTTATCTTTGCATTGTCATTGCTATATAAATAGAATCTTAGCTAAAAATAAGAATTTAAAAATGTTTATCAGGGACTTGTTTTCATGCCAAAATAGATTTGTGTGTGTGCATGCATAACATACAAACATGCAAGTCTTGATAAATTGAATCAATATAGAAAAAAACCCAACAAGCATCAAAGTGCACTCTCTTGCCAACACTTTCCTTTTATTAGGAAAAAAAAGGGATAGGTGAAATTATTGAGATATTTCTCTAAGAACAAAGTCTGCCATTCTTGACATGAAGCCAAAATAATTATTTTTAAGAGGTTCTAAAAGGTGGGAAAGTCAGGTGTGAGATAGGGTGTCATTTTAAAATGTCACAATTTATATTCAGGAGGGTGTTATAGAAGATGAAGACAGACCAAGTAGTACCACTGCAGCTCTTGGTGAGTGCCTGAAACCTTCAAGATTTAGGTGTCCACGTCGTGTCACCAGTCACAAGGTGACCAGAAAGATGATCTACAGAAGGACATAATGTAAAACTCAGTGGTTTTGGAAGGTAGCCAATACTTATTTTCCTTCTTGAATAGAGCTTGGTTGTTTCCTTAGGCAGTCTTCAGCAGAGATTAGACAGCAGCGTTTCTGCAGCTGATCAGTTTTGGGAACACTGTCAAACCAGGGAAATATCTTTAAAGAAATAATTGAGCATCTCTAGCTCAGTTATCTACTTTACTCAGTTCAGGTAAACTTTTGCACCCTCAGTGAGAAACAGCTACCAGAGGATCCAACTTCTGCTCCCCTAAATCTAGGCTCCTGTAGAGCTCATTAGTTTATTTTCCAGCACTAGCTGATTCTTTCTGGTGTGCATTCCAGAAGAAACAGTTAAACTATAAGGACAAGCAAATGCCTAGCGGTAAAATTAATTGTGCATCTACTAGATAATAAAGAGGAATTAATGCCAAGTGAATTTTGATAATTAGAGCTTAAAAGGATTCTTCAGCATCATTTCATTAGTGACTGAAGTCCTGTGAGTAAACACCAGAGGTAGACTTTGAAGAGTTTTTACTTGTCTGGGATGTTTGATTTCCATTGCATCATTTGATATAGACACAGGTTTTACATTAAATGCAAAACTGTTTCATTTATATTGACTGCCTTACAAAAGTCCTATTGATCACACACCTTTTGCTCAAGCATTCATGATTTCAGAAGAATGAAGATTGTTTTAGAGTTACAAAAGAGGCCAGTATTCTGGCATTTTACAGTATCTTGAAGACTACTTGTTTCAAAAGGAATAATGAAAGTATAATTAATGTATACAAAAAGTGGAGAAGTCAGAATGTTCCATGCCCACACATAAAAGAAGGGATTTCTCAATTAAAGGTGGATTGCCTTAATGGGCCAGAGCCACGGAACTTGTTAGTCCTTCATCTTCTAACAGCTGCCATTCAGAGTACTATGAAGGTCTCATATCTTTAATTTGTGTAATGACTTGCCTTCTGACTAGGAATTAAAGAGATATTACAACTAAACATGGCACTTATGATTAATAATACAGAAGTGAGACACACATTTTTAACTCTATATGTACAGGGCACATAAAAACTCAACCATTTGTGTTCCACTAAACTTTTAGCTTGGGCAACATCTTACAGGAATAGGCACAACACTGATTATGTGTTTAATGAAAAAAAATACATTTTTAATATGGACATGGGAGAAAAATGGAAAGCTTTTTCTGCCCTTGATTGAGCCTGAAGCTATACATATATATGTATTTACTTTTTTTTCCAGGTCTTTTTTGAAGAAATAGGTAACGTATTTCAGGAACTACGTACTAGTTTAGGCTCTGGTCATAACAATATGGGGACTGAATCAACTGGACAGTTTTAGAATTGTTTAACTTTATAGCTATCTTAAGGGTATAGCCTTACTTTCCTGTTAGATAAGAGGAAATTAATGCATTCCCTAAGGCAGACTTCTAAAATGGGTCAAACGAAGCACTCTTTAAAATTGCCTGTTGCCCTTCATTGACTAGGGAACATTGGGTACAGGAATCAGTTTGACACAAGAACCTAAATTTAGGTACTTTCAGGTGCACTGGGTTTCTAAGTTCCCATTACAGTCACTGGAGCCTGAAGAGCAATTCAGCTCACCATAAAGTAGGTACCTAGTGGCTGGTCAGCTGAATCGTTCATCAGTTGCTTTTACTAGATCTTCATTAATGGTAATGGGAGCTTAGACATTTTATATGTAGTTGCCTGTATTTAGGAGACTTAATCTAGACTTGATCTCCCATCAGAAGTAATAAACCCTTACTTACTACCCCAGGGTGCATTGTCTTAGACAACTTCCAGCTCACTTTAAAAGTACCCCCGGAATAACTAAGAGCCAAACATGACTTGCAGAACCAGGAACTCCCCTGCACTTGAACCTTCAAAGGAATTACAGATAGGAAAGACATATTCTTCCTGAAAGTTGTTACCATTACAGGTCCACTTACTTCTTCTTAAAAAGAAGAAAAAGCAAGAACAAAGCATGGTTCAGCAGAAAATGATGACCAAGACATTTGCTAGAGAAGCATGGCTACTGACACCATTGATGGCTGGATTTCATATAGCCAGTTGGGCACTTGCCTAACAACAGTGCTGTCAAGGAGCCAAGCACTCGACCTGGAGCTCAAATTCCATCAAACAGCTGACAATGAGATGTTGCCACGTGTAGTAGTAAGTCACCCTTGGATATTGTACTTATCACAAAGTAAGTACTTATGCAGCATTTGAGCAATAGGCACTCTCAAATAGCAGCTATGACAGGATGCTGAGACAACTGCCTTGTCTTAAATCCTGCCTCATTCCTGCCATGAGGCATGTAAAGTCCATTGCTGCAAAGACAATGCAAAAAGGAATTATGCAAACCCTTTCTACAAAGTGAAAAGCTGTTGGCAGATAACTCCTTCAGGCATTAACTCAGAGGATAGTTCACTCTTCCAAGGATGGGAGGAATAATGATCCAATATGCTTTTTCCTCATCTCCCAGAAAGCTCCCTCTGTAATGGGGTTAATGTAGGATTGACAAGTCAGTTGGTAACTTCATTTTCAGTCAGTCCATGCAATATTCACAGACAGAGCATGTACACATGCCTCAAGACCCTGCTTCAGGAATTGGGTTGTGTTGGACTCTGAATTAGACCTTTACATTCCTAAGAAATTAATTTAATTTAATTTCAGAGGTGCTGAACACCCACAGAGCTTAGGCAAGTCCAGAAGGAAGTGACATCCCCGTTGGGGGTATTCAAATTTTGGAGGTGACAAAAAGACAGTCAGGTGCTCAGAGTCAAAGTTGATTTGCCTTTTATTTGCATACACTGTTAAGGGAGGATTCCAGTGCTTCTGAACTGGCGATAAGTCCTTTCCAGCCTTTGTTTTTTCCCAGACTTTATGCAGCACCAGTAGAAGCCTTTGCCTGGGCAGGAGGTCCATGCAGTTGTCCATAGCACTGCAGGAGATACAACCGTACAAAGGAAGAGAGCACCAAGTGAAAACAAGGAAGCCAAGTTATCCACAGGGACCTTATGAACCACTTAGCCTCTCGCAGTTTGCAGGCTATGGGTAAGCCTGTGTATTGGCTGTGGATTTTAAGCTCTGGGTTTTAAGAAGCAAACTTTCACCAGGTGCCAGGACCTCATCCATGAAGCAAAGACTGTGCAAAATTAACCTATTCAACTTTCACCTCATCAGTCCCTTGGTGTGTTCCTCCGGGTCTGCAACTTTAGTCCAAGCTGTGTCCTTTGCATTGGAGCTAGCAGTGAGCTTGGATATTACACTGAGCTTTAAAACCTATTGAAACCTCTTTGGCCTTTAGGGAGCAGGAAGAGCCCTCCCACATCCCAGGAATGTCCTGTCCCCAGGTTCTCCACTTCAGCCCATGTCTAATCATTGAGCAATTACCTCAAGGGGAATAGCTTTCCAAATTCACTTTTAAATACAGAAAAGCTTTCATTTTTTATTGCGTTAGAGTGATTAGCCAAATGGCTTTGCGGAGCCAACTGCCTCAGAACGTCACATTATGAACTAATTTCATTACTACTTGGCAAGAAGCAGTAACTGGAAGTCTCCTTGCACTAGGGTTTACAGAAAGGGCTGGAGGCCAGCACTGTAATTTCAATAAATATAATCACATTGTACCACACCACTGCACTAAACAGGCAACCCACAAAGAGTAACTGACAGTCCATGAGATGAAGACTTTACCCCTGTTCCTAAAGGAAAGTATTAGGATTCTCTTCACATCTACCCCAACAGATAGAAAACTGAACTTGCCAGTCCATCAGTGCTTTATATGGAGCACGTGGGAATTTTGAGGGTATATTTGTATAAATGAGGTAGGATAGAGTTTAAATCAAGAAAAACAAATTTTAAAGATCTAGAGTAACATGTGTGAGAAATCCTATCAGTGCTTTTTCTCAAAAAAAAAAAAGTAATTTGAAAGGTGATATTTCTAGAGAAAAATAAGAGTTTGCCCATTTTTTCTACCAATTCTGTATATGCCCTCTTCTACAAGGCATGGGTGCTGGGCAAGCCTGCTTCAGATCATGCAAAATCTACTGCCTGCTGGAAATGATGAAAATGGAAAAAAATACCTACCTGCCACTGGCTAACTCACCAAAGTTATGTTATCAGGTATGCAGTCCCCAATTTGCTGTTGCACTGGCTCTGGCTGGGATGGAGTTTGTTCATAGCAGCCCATATGGTGCTGTGCTTTGAATCTGCAACCAAAACAGTTTTAATAACACAGTGGTGTTTTGGCTATTGCTTAACAGTTCTTGCACAGCGTCAAGGCCGCCTCTGTTTCTCGCTCTGTCCCACCCCAGTGAATAGGCCAGGAGTGGGCAAGAAGTTGAGAGGCAACACAACCAGGACAGCTAACCCAAACCAGCCAAAGGGATGCTCCATGCCATATGACACTGTACTCCGCAATAAAAAGATGGGGAGTTTTGTCTTCCAAGGCAGCCATTGCTTGGTACATCAGTCTACTTGTAGGAGGTGATGAACAATTGCCTTTGCATTATTTGTTTTATTTTTCCTCTCTCCTTCCTTTCATAATCTTGACCAAAAAATTTTCTCACTTTTGCTCTTCTTGTTCTCTCCCCATCCCACCTGGAAGGGGAGTGAGTGAGCGGCTGTGTAGGTGCTTAGCTGCTGGCTGGGGTCAACCCACTACATCACTTTTCTCTCAAGATATCGCAATACATCAAGAGGCTGGAAAAGTCCCACCAGCATGATCAAATGGGACCTGGCTATAATTTAATCCTTCATTATTCGTCATCTTTTACTTCTCAGAGCATACACCTCCCGTCTTTCAACATACTGCTCCTTATTAGCTCTCCTTAGCTTTTTTTAAAAAGAGTCCTTTCCCTCGAGGCTATGAGATCACAGGTAACAGGTCAGCAGAGTATGTGGGAGGTTTAAGTCCAGCTCATAGTGGAGCTGAAAATTGGGAGTTTGGTTAAGGGTTGAACAGATTAAACAGGCTTCCAAGAACTTACTCAAAATAAGTCTTGTTTAAGCATCCAAATGGAGAATAAAATCCTGTTAGGTTATTACCAAAATTTAAATATTTTCAAAAGGTTTTCTGATTGCTACAGGACAGTTTGATGATAACTTTTCACTGGCAAGTCATGCAAAGACATCATCTTATTCCCACTTAAGAAATTTAGTTGTTAACAGGCATTTAAGTCATTCCCACCAGACACCTGAGCTTAACAAAATAAATAAGTATATATTCCCACACTGCAGATTTTCAGAAGGTACATCTATGCATTGGTAACTTCTAGTTCACAGAAGCATGGTTTTGTTCATAACCAGAACAGCCTAACAGTCTGTCTGGGATTCTGCAAGCCAAATGAATACATTCATAGAAGTGCTAGTTTGCCACAGGAGATGTACAACACTTTAAAACTTTGCTGCATTCAGGCTACTGATCTTGTCTGAAGTTTGCAAGACAGTCCAAAATCAACTGCTAAAAAGTAAAATTCCTATCTGAAAGGTTTTTCATAAATATTAACAAAGATTTATTGTTTCTACGATTTAAACTTAATTCTGACAGCAAATTGTAAACTGGTTAGCTTCCAATAATCTTAAAAGAAAAGAGAGGGTTCTTTCTTCTTCCCCCACAAAAGTAAGCTTTCACAGTACCCCACAGCAGCACCATTACAGAAAGCCTAGGAATGTCTTTCATATAATATTCTGTACATGTATTACCTTCTGGTCTAAAAGCTTTCAGCATTACTGTTTCATAGAAATTCAGTAGATATAGAAAAGAATACCAAGTACTGCAGTTAAACTTGTAAATACGCAGGAATGTTCTGGCTAGTCTCCAAAAGTCAGCTCTACTTCCCTGTTGAACATTGTTCAAAGCTGTCAGGGAAATATAAGAGAAATACAGCAGACGAGGTAGGATGTTAAGGGCCTGCACTGCATGTTCAGCTGTTCTGACCAAATCTCAAACACCTTTTTACCCCTTATTTCAGTCAGATTTCACTGAGGGGCTGAATTCTGCCAGCTAAGCACCTATCAATCCTGATCCCACTCACAAGTCAACAACACTAACTCTTCTCAAAAGGGAGAAGAAGTAGGCCTGTTTCTTAGCTCATTTCATGTAACATCCATAGGACTTAAGGGTCTTGGGAACCTCAGTCTCATAAAAAAACACACTTGATTGCTCAGTGTGAGAAATAGAAAAGAACTTAGTACACACAGCACTGCTGTAAGAGCAGTTGAGGGATGCGACATGCTGGAGCAACTCAGCCTTCCAGTACTGAAGTGCTCCAATTCTCATACCAGACATGGCTTTTTGCTCTTCTGCTTCAGTGGGGTTCAAGATGGTCTGTCCTGTGCAAACAAAGCTAATGCTTAGAGTCGGGGTGGCTACTCAGCAGGGGTGCTGAGAAGCTGGGCTGTCAGCACAGGGAGCACACCAGGATTCTATGTATAATTTGAAGCACAGAGACTTGAACTTGATAATTGACCTTCCTCATTGCTACCTAGGATGCTAGTAACGAGGGATGCCTGGATGGATCTCTCAGCTCTTACTCATACAAACTTTTTAGTTTTGTTGACCTTATTGATTGTTCTAAGAAAAATAAAGTGCAAGAATGACTGTCAAACTAACTAGGAGCTCCTGGAGAAGGGTCTTCTAGAAAGAGTGGGTGAGGGCAAGAAGGGTGTAGGTGTAAGCCCGCATTTTGCCATTCTCTGCTATCAAGGCAACTACTTCAACAACTGACCTAGTCTAACTGCATGACCAAGGTCACTCACACATAAGACTGGGAAATCTGGGATATTTTATCTACTACAATTTCCTTTGTGGGACAAGGGAAGAGGCAGGTGGGGAAAGACAGGGGAGTGAACTGCTGAAGAGCCAGTAGCAGCTGTATTCACTGTCTTTTCTACCAATGTAAGGAGATTTTGCTGAGCAGTACACTGATGGGCACCTCATAAACTTTTCTTATTTCACTGCTGCTAGTTTCAGGTCATGAGGGCATTCCTTTGCCCTGTTACTAGTGATTAGCGTTTATTATTATAAGCACTGATCCTTCCCACAGGTCTCAACATTGTCTTCATTGTTGTATGCCTTTGAATGGGTATCAAATGTGATCTATTACTTTCTCCACATTTTTTAACTTGACATGGTCATAAAGTAGTCTACTAAGTGACATGTTTAAGACTTTTCTTGAATGAATATGATTAAATGTTATGTTTTGTACTATTTAAAATATTACACCCTGACCCCAAAACATTAAGTTTATGCCACCATCTTCCATCACCTTGTTATTCCTCAAAGAGGAAAAAAGACATTTCCTCTGCTTTGTTTCACATGCATCCTTGAAGTTTGTCAGTTTTATAGGCAACAATTCTTTATGAGCCTCTATTTTGATGTTACTAGCCTTCAAAATATGAGGTGTCTCACTGGAGAAGTACACAATTATAATTATTTAAGATATCAGGCTCATTCAGCTTGTTTTCCACTAATGAATGATGCCACCTTTTCTGTCAAAGTCTTGCCTGCTTTCAGCTCTTTGATGGAGTGCAAAATATGCCCAGCTCAGTTCTGGTCTTACAACAATATATATCAGAAATTTTTTAATGGAATTACAGAGGGAAGACTGCTGTAGGTCAGCTCTGAAAGATGAGAAATTGCTGAATGAACTCAGAGAGGAAACACTGCTGTGAAATCAGGTCCTTTGTTTAATTTCTAATCTTCCAAGAACTGAGGAGAGTGCTTTACACAAGAGTATAAGGAATAGTAGATCTATTTAAATACCTGGCTACTTTTATTGTGTGAATTGAGCAGGGTGCATGAATTGTTCTGCTCATATCTGTGTTACTAAAATTAAAACAATAAGCTAGCTCACAAGGTCCAAATATGCACCCTAGCCTTGGATCAAAAATTTGCAGTTCAGCCCTTCTTTAGTAATGTTGATATACTGGAATCTATACAAGCCTTACGTGAGCCAGCTTATTTAAATAAAAGCTTCCCACTCAAGTCCTTACAACATCAAACCTCCAGTGTGATATAGATATGAATACATGTGAACGCCTACGTACCCATGTTACTGTTGTGAAGAATTAGGTCTTCACGGCCAGTGTAAGTTATTAGTACCCTATAGTTTCAAAGCATCTTACAAAGACTCTAAGATCATAAGTTACAGAAGGAAAATAGGTTAAATGTTTATAAATATTTTTGTCAGACTCCCTTAAAAGAGTTAAGGAGAATGATTCAACTATTTTGAAAATATTTAAGACTTCATTCCTTTGCATAAAAGAATAGAAGAAGAGACCACTGAGCATACAGGCCATTTGAAGTGAGACCTAGGCTTACAAGCAAAGCACCTCTCCACTAAAAAGATGTCTTTTATTTACCTTCATACATGTGTAAAGGCATATAGGACAAGGCAATGAAGTGTCAGATTTCAAGTACTCCAGAGCAAGTAGGTTTTATATACACGCTCCTTAACGACAGTGCTGAATCAAAAGCTCATTTACTCATATTCCAGCCTCCACACACAAGCCCTTGATAATGATATAAACACAAGAGAAGTACATCTTAATTCACTTTGAAGTGATTCGAGCATTGGCAACAACAGAGAATGTGAGCAAGCCCCTTTTTGTGATTCTACTTTATTTGGTAAGGAAGACGATCACAGGTACTCACATGCTTTGAGTTTTCCCCGATAGAGGATTCATGATTCCTAGAAATATTTTGGTCTTGACAAACATCAGGTAGATCTCTTCTAAGCAATAGAATAGAACAAGGACAATGCTCCTGGCACATGGCTTTACCCTGCCTTTGGGCAGGAGGATAAAGCAGCTTCTCTGATGCTTGACAGCCTTATTTGACATCATTTTGGCTCCCAGACCTTCAGTACTGTGGTGGGTTGACCCTGGTTGGATGCCAGGTGCCCACCAAAGCCGCTCTATCACTCCCCCTCCTCAGCTGGACGGGGGGGAGAAAATATAACAAAAGGCTCGTGGGTCAAGATAAGGACAGTTTAATAAAGTGATAGCAAAGGTTGCGCATGCGAAAGCAAAGAAAAGAAAACAAATGATGTTATTCTCTACTTCCCATCAGCAGGCGATGTCTAGCCACTTCTCGGGAAGCAGGGCTTCAGTACGCGTAGTGGTTGCTCCGGAAGACAAAATGCCCCCCCTCTTCCGTCTCCCTTTACTTAGCTTTTATATCTGAGCTGACGTCATATGGTATGGAATATCTGTTTGGTTGGTTTAGGTCAGCTGTCCTGGTTATGTCCCCTCCCAAGATCTTGCCCTGCCCCAGCCTGCCATTGGGGGGGGGGCAAAAATGTTGGAGGGACAGCCTTGATGCTGTGCCAGCATTGCTCAGCTGTAGCCAAAACACTGGTGTGCTATCAACACCTTTCTAGCTACTGATGCAGAGCACAGTGCTATGAGGGCTGCTATGGGGAGTATTAACTCCATCTCAGCCAAACCCAATACAATCTCCACCCCTTATTCCATACCATTTGCGTCCTGCTCAGGTTCCACATATCTTAATACAGATATCTTCTAACCATACTATTGTATTTAATTCTCATTACTGAAATCCTTTCTCACCAACACTTACAACTGAGACTACATACTTAAACCACTTTTATACCCAACGTACGGATTTATACATTCTTATTAATTACTATCCCCTGTCCTTTAAGAGATAGATATTCCATGGGCTTCTTCCACTCTTCCTGATGTTCACATACAGGTTATGACTTGAGCCCCATCCGTCAAGATGAGTGGTCAGGACAGGAGAAGCAGTATGTTCGATCGTTGGGCCCCAACACCAGCTTGGTTTGGGTCACTGATGCACTTGTCTGGTTCCTTGCGAAGTTCACTCTTCTGCAGTTCAGGTCATTCCTGCTACATTACTTCCTACAACATACAACTCACATCACAGATTATTTTTCCCCCAAGGTTAAATGTCCTTGAGGCACACACTGGGTCTCCCCATCCTTCCGCATTACCCACCAAGTACACCCAGGTCCCTGAGCAAAGACAATCCCACGAATGGGTTTGCCTTTTCCCATGGGAGGTGCAATCCACACTGCCTTCCCCAGCCACTTCCCCATGTGCACTACGGGGACCTTATCTCCTCCCACAGTATATAGGGGTTTTGTTTGGGCAGGACCAGGACGGTTAGCAGATCCTCTGGTGTTAACTAGCCAAGTGGCTTCTGCTAAATTTGTATCCCAATGCTTCCATGTCCCATTGCCTAGCGCTCTCAACATAGTCTTCAACAGTCCATTATATCTCTCAATTTTCCCAAATGCTTGCGGGTGATAGGGTATGTGGTACACCCACTCAATGCCATGTTTCTTTGCCCAGGAGCTTATGAGGTTATTTCGGAAATGAGTCCCATTGTCTGATTCAATTCTTTCTGGGGTACCGTGTCGCCATAAAATTTGCCTTTCAAGGCCTAAGATGGTGTTTCGGGCAGTGGCATGGTTTACAGGATATGTTTCAAGCCAACCAGTAGTTGCTTCCACCATGGTGAGTATGTAGCGCTTGCCTTGGCGTGTTCGCGGCAGTGGTCCAATGTAGTCAATTTGCCAGGCCTCGCCATATCAAAAACCCAGCCACCGCCCTCTGTTCCAGGGAGACTTTACTCTGGTAGCTCGTTTGATCGCAGCACATGTTTCACATTCATGAGTGACCTGCGTAATGGCCTCCATGGTCAGGTCCACCCCTCGATCACGAGCCCACCTATATGTTGCATCTCTCCCTAGATGTCCCGATGTCTCATGGGCCCATCGAGCTACAAATAGCTCACCTTTACGCTCCCAGTCCAGGTCCACCTGAGCTATTTCTATTTTGGCAGCCTTGTCTACCTGTTCATTATTTCGATGTTCTTCAGTGGCACGGCTTTTGGGCACGTGAGCATCTACATGACGTACCCTTAGAGTTATGTGTTCTACACGGGCAGCAATGTCCTGCCACAATGCTGCTGCCCAGATGGGTTTACCCCTGCGTTGCCAATTGGTCTTCTTCCACTGCTGTAGCCACCCCCATAGGGCATTAGCCACCATCCAGGAGTCAGTATAGAGGTAGAGTACTGGCCATTTTTCTCGTTCAGCAATGTTTAGGGCTAGTTGGATGGCTTTCACTTCTGCAAACTGACTTGACTCGCCTTCTCCTTCAGTGGCCTCAACGACTTGGCGTGTGGGACTCCACACAGCAGCTTTCCACTTCCGATGGTTCCCTACCACACGACAGGATCCATCAGTAAACAAAGCATAACACCTTTCGTCTTCTGGTAACTCATTATATGGTGGTGCCTCTTGGGCACGAGCCACCTCCTCAGGTGATGCTCCAAAATCTCTGCCTTCTGGCCAGTCCATGATCTCTTCCAGAATTCCTGGGCGGTTAGATTTCCCCAGTCGAGCCCGTTGCGTGATCAATGCTATCCACTTACTCCATGTAGCGCTGGTTGCATGATGTGTAGAGGGGATGTTTCCTTTGAACATCCAGTGTAGCACGGGCAATCGTGGTGCCAAGAGGAGATATGCTTCTGTACCAACAACTTCTGAAGCGGCTCGAACCCCCTCATATGCTGCTAGTATCTCTTTTTCAGTCGGGGTGTAGTGGGCTTCTGATCCTCGGTACCCCCGGCTCCAAAACCCTAATGGTCGACCTCGGGTTTCTCCTGGTGTTTTCTGCCACAGGCTCCAGGTGAGACCATGATCCCCAGCTGCAGTGTAGAGTATATTTTGCACATCTGGTCCTGTCCGGACAGGCCCAAGAGCTACTGCACGAGCTATTTCTTGTCTGATATGCTCAAAGGCTTGTTGTTGTTCAGGGCCCCATTCAAAATAGTTCTTTTTCCACGTTACTCGATAGAGAGGGCTCACAAGCTGACTGTAACCTGGAATATGCATTCTCCAGAACCCCACAAGGCCTAGGAAAGCTTGTGTTTCTTTCTTGTTAGCTGGTGGAGACATAGATGCTATCTTGTTAACCACATCCATAGGGACATGACGGCGTCCATCCTGCCATTTTATTCCCAAGAACTGACTCTCCTGTGCAGGTCCCTTGACCTTGCTTTTCTTTATGGAGAAACCAGCTTTCAGAAGAATCTGAATTATTCTTTTCCCCTTCTCAAACACTTCTTCTGCCTCATTGCCCCACACGATGATGTCATCTATGTATTGTAAATGTTCAGGGGCTTCGCCTTGTTCCAGTGCTGTTTGGATTAATCCATGACAAATGGTAGGACTGTGCTTCCACCCCTGGGGCAGTCGATTCCAGGTGTATTGGACGCCTCTCCATGTGAAAGCAAACTGTGGCCTGCACTCTGCTGCCAAAGGAATGGAGAAAAATGCATTGGCAATATCAATTGTAGCATACCACGTGGCTGCCTTTGATGCCAGTTCATATTGGAGCTCTAACATGTCTGGTACAGCAGCACTCAGTGGCGGTGTCACTTCATTCAGGCCGCGATAATCTACTGTTAACCTCCACCCTCCATCAGACTTTTGCACTGGCCATATAGGACTATTAAAAGGTGAATGAGTCTTGCTGATGACTCCTTGGCTCTCTAGGTGATGAATCAGCTCATGGATGGGAGCCAGGGAGTCTCGGTTTGTCCGATATTGCCGACGGTGCACCGTCCTGGTAGCGATTGGCACCTGCTGTTCTTCAACTTGCAACAATCCCACAATGAAGGGATCTTCCGAGAGGCCAGGCAGAGTAGATAGCTGTTTGATCTTCTCTGCATTTACAGTGGCTACACCAAAAGCCCATCGGTACCCCTTCGGGTCCTTGAAGTACCCTCTCTTGAGGTAGTCAATGCCAAGGATACAAGGAGCCTCTGGGCCGGTCACAATGGGGTGCTTTTCCCACTTGTCCCCTGTCAAGCTCACTTCAGACTCCAGTATAGTCAATTCTTGGCATCCCCCTGTCACTCCAGAGATCCAGATGGGTTCCGTGCCCCTGTATCCTGATGGCATCAGTGTACACTGTGCACCAGTGTCTACCAAAGCCTTATACTTCTGTGGGTCTGACGTGCCAGGCCATCGAATCCACACAGTCCAGTATATCCGGTCATCCCTTTCCTCCTCCTGGCCGAAGGCAGGGACCCTCTATTGCTGTTCCTCATCAGAATATTCACTGTCCGATCCTTGCGGTACCAGACCAGAAGTCCCCTCACCAGAATCAAGGGAGGTAGTTTCAGTTCTTCTATGCCTGGAGGATCGCTGAGTGCTTTCTTGGGCCTCTACAGCAACTACACTGACAGCCTTCTTCTTGGGTGACCCCTTCTTAACAGCTGTCTTCCCTCTCAGTTCACGCACACGGGCTTCCAGCTTAAAGGTGGGTTCACCATCCCACTTCCTCATGTCCTCCCCTTGGTCACGCAGGAAGAACCAGAGTGTACCACGTGGCATACGCCTTAGGCTCCCTTTTCCTCTGACTGGGGCAGGAGAGGACTGATTTCTTGGAGCATCCCTAACAGCCAAGGCACTGTCCTGTAGGGATGAGGAAACACAGAGATTTTCCTCAAAGTTTTGGAGCCAAGACGACACTTTCTCCACAGTTGGTGTTTCCATATCTGGACAATACATTGCTGCCAAGCTGTTAGAATACGATGCTGGGGCACCTTGAATCACCTTTCGCCACATGGCCCGTGTGCACAGGACATCCTCTGGATCTTTGGAGACTTCCTCATCATCTAGATCACTGTAGATGACTTCCACCACTGCTAACTCTCTCAAGTACTGGATGCCTTCATCTGCGGTAGTCCACTTTTCTGAGGAATTCACAAGATCTTCCTTGAATGGATATCTTGCCCTCACACTTGAGAGAAGCCGGCTCCAGAGACTGCAAACTGCTGCCTCTTTTCCAATTCCTCTTTCAATTCCCCGGTTTCTAGCGAGGGATCCCAGCTGTTGGGCTTCCTTGCCTTCCAGTTGCTGACTATCAGCCCCATTATCCCAGCATCGGAGCAGCCAGGCAGCAATCCGCTCACCTGGCTGGCGGCTGTAATCTTTCCACAAGTCCCGAAGTTCTGAGGACGTCAGGGACCGGGTAGTTTCCGCTTCCTGTTTAAGTTCCCTCACTCCTTCCTCCAATTTCCTTACCGAAGGACCAGCTTCTAGATCAAGCCTTTCCTCTTCTTCTTCTTCTTCTCTCACTAATCGATGGTATGGACCCGTTGATCTCCTTGTCCACTGCTTCCTTTTCACTACTGGGGCAATTACTGTAGTTGTTGTTGTTTGGGTCCCTATCTCGAGCATGGTGTCCTCAGATGCAGTCTGGGTCCCTGCCTCAACCATGGTCCTCTGACAGTGTTGAACTATGGCTCGGTAGGCATAGGCCAGGCCCCAGTACAGTGCGAGAAGCTGCTGGTTTTCATTGGGATAGGCAAGGCACCCTTCTATCAGGTGGCGCGTCAGTTTGCCAGGGTTACTTGCCTGTTCAGATGTAAAATCCCAGATTATGGGAGGTGATAACCGTCCTAGGAATCTGCCCAAATCCTTCCATATACCCTGCCACCCAGGCACTGGTCGCTTGAGGGCACATTTAAGTATTGCCTCACCTAAAACTTGCCTTCTCTTATACCAGGACGAGACCAGATTCCACAATACCCATAATATGCCACCAGTATTAATTATTAGTATTAAACAGCTTACATAAGGGTGAACAAGGACCTCGGGAGCCTGCATAATAAAACCATTCACATCAATGCCTGGTAGGGAGAGGGAGATGTGTTCCCTCATCTCCTCCACAAGATAGCTCCCACAACACAGCAAAGCCATCAGTGCCAGGACAAAGCACATAGACATTATTTGTATTAGCACGTTCCCGCGTTCCTTCATTCTCCCCACAAGATAGCTCCCACAGCAAAACAAAGCCATCAGTGCCAGGACAAAGCACGCAGCCATTATTTGCATTAACATGTTCCCAAACTCAGCAAGCTAGAGATAAGCAAGCAGCTAACAAGCTCCGTGACCTGCACAGGAGCTTGCCACTTAATAACTAGCTATAGAACACTTAATGCAAAACTGCCGTTGTCGTGCCCCACGTTGGGCGCCAAAAAGGACTGTGGTGGGTTGACCCTGGTTGGATGCCAGGTGCCCACCAAAGCCGCTCTATCACTCCCCCTCCTCAGCTGGACGGGGGGGAGAAAATATAACAAAAGGCTCGTGGGTCAAGATAAGGACAGTTTAATAAAGTGATAGCAAAGGTTGCGCATGCGAAAGCAAAGAAAAGAAAACAAATGATGTTATTCTCTACTTCCCATCAGCAGGCGATGTCTAGCCACTTCTCAGGAAGCAGGGCTTCAGTACGCGTAGTGGTTGCTCCGGAAGACAAAATGCCCCCCCTCTTCCGTCTCCCTTTACTTAGCTTTTATATCTGAGCTGACGTCATATGGTATGGAATATCTGTTTGGTTGGTTTAGGTCAGCTGTCCTGGTTATGTCCCCTCCCAAGATCTTGCCCTGCCCCAGCCTGCCATTGGGGGGGGGGGCAAAAATGTTGGAGGGACAGCCTTGATGCTGTGCCAGCATTGCTCAGCTGTAGCCAAAACACTGGTGTGCTATCAACACCTTTCTAGCTACTGATGCAGAGCACAGTGCTATGAGGGCTGCTATGGGGAGTATTAACTCCATCTCAGCCAGACCCAATACAAGTACTGAAACTCTGACCATGGTTACTTTTTAAAGGGGGGTATTCCCTTCTCTCCCTTCACTCACTAATACATGGGATTTTTAAAAGTGAGAAGACACTTTAGTAGATAAATAACTCTTAAAGGGTAATTATATAATCACCGGCAGGGGAAATGAAGAGTAATTAGGGCTACTCAGACCTACAGTTCCCATATAGCTAAAGCACTTAAACATTTGCTCAGTAACTGGCTGTAAGTGGGCCCAGAATTGATACATTTTCCAAGAGAAAAACTTCTTAATTACATTTCTTTTGAACTCTTTATTTCCTGTACTTGTCTCATTCATGTATATAGTGCCATTGAAGTGGATATCGTATGAGGAATCCAGTTGAAAATAATTGGAAGTTGGCATCATTTTACTGAAGGCCACGAAACATTAGGGACAGACCTCAGCCCAGGCAGAGTATCTTCTAACAGTCATGCAGACTGTCGCATACTGTTCTTACTTTTCCTTGCATCATCATCTCTTCTCTTGTCCTGCCACATGGTAGGTGGAAGTAATTAACGTCTGCAAAATGCTTTACAACCTGGGCTGAAAGAAACTACACAGGAATTATGGTTATTTGGAACAACTTCAGAAACAGGCACTGTATATTCACTAATTTTACTTCCAGTCTGAATTTTCCATGGGTAATTTGCAATGCTCATAACCCACCAGAAGCAGATCATTTCTTGCAGCCAGAAGCTGCTTGTATTAGCTCTTACTGTTTGCCTATTATCTGAAGGAAATCTTTCTCAAAGGTAAGAAAAGTAAGAAAAGAGTTTTAAACCCCATCCATCCTCATGCACCAGAACTCTTTGAAGAGCCTTGTCCCCCGTCATCCTCCTGACAAGAATCTGGGTCCCACACTAACACTCCTTCTGTGTGCGAGTGGCTTTGAAATGCGTCAGTTATACATGAAAATGTTTGCACAATTTATTTCAGGAATGCTACCTTTGAATAACTGGCCTATTTTGTTTCATCAACAAACCCTCTTGATCCTTATCAAATGCAACTTCAGAGCCAGAAAACATGAGCCATTTCCATTTTTAACGAACAGCTCTTTAGTACAGTACAGCATAGGACAGGTAATACTCTTAGAGCTGCAGCTACTGGAGAAACTGCACATTTTGTCCTAGCTAGATGGGGCTTCTAGCAGAGTATTTTGGAAGAAGTTGGAAAAAATAATAGTTAGAAAAAAAAACCAGTCCCACCATAGCCAGTCCAAACCCATCCCGAGCTGCTGACCTTCTGGGCATGCTGCAAAAGTACTTTAGGGAAGAGGATGACCTCTTGAGTGATGGAGCAGCACAGATCCTCAGCTGAATCACATTTTAAACACTGCAGGGTATTAGCTCATCTTGACCACCATGTGTTAGCATGCCTGCATTTAAGTAAATACTATTTTCAGAAGTGTCCAAGCCGCTTATAGGAACATGTCTCATCAAAGTAAGACAGCTACTGTTGAAAGCACCATTCTCTGCCCTCAGCTGCTGTCATCAGCATTCAGGTTGCTGTGCATTGCTTGAGAAAACCCCCTAGAGAGTAGTTTTCAGTGACACAGACCAAAGACCGTAACTTTGCACTGCTCAATAACCTTTTATAGCTTTGCTATATCACCATTAATCTCCTTCTTTCTTTCTTCTTCAAAACCACCTATCCATCTTTTAGGTTGATGGAAGATACTTCCCCATTAAGTGCACATTATTGCTAGGAACACCCTGCCCATTGTGCAGAAATTGCCATCACCCTTGCAATATAACCATGCTCTGCTGCTGTACACTTAGGCGAAGAGTACCTCTGGGCTTTTAGAGCATATTTTTCATGGCTGCATTACACCTCTTCTTTCAGCCTATATCTGTCTTGCTAGCTAGCCCTGCATCAGGCTGCTGTCATTTCATTGTCCTCAGAGCTGTCCCTCTTAAAGGGTTCCTTAGAAACTCTTTTGTCTTTCCTATGATGCCCAGCTGGACAGCCAGAAGTGGAAACCGCCATGACAGACATTAATGTGTTTGTGATATGTAGCTTCCCATGGGGAAGATGAACCCTTAGTCCTGCCTCTCTCTTAGCACCAGGAACAAAGCTGAATGGCAGCTTTCATGGGCTCATAGTCCAAGTCTTCTCATCCTCTCCATTTGCCTGGCACTTGAAAAATATTTTTTTATTTTGGAGACCGTGACTGGGAAATTTTTGGGAGGGAGTTAACTGGTGTGGCCAAACCAATGGCAATGATCGGTCTCACAAGTGAGCAGAATCAACAACCAAGACCCAGGGCAGGGGTCAGAGCATAGTTTAATTAAAGCACAGATCAGCACTTAACCCTTAGCCCCAATTCTAGTCCTTCACATCTCAAATATCATCCCTGGGCAAATTCTATCATGCAAAATCCTATGAGATTCATAGACCTTGGACTTGGGTTTTATTCTGTAGAAAAGTCATTGACAAAAGTCATAAAGGAATTTTTCCCCTGTTTGTATCTCATAGATTTGAAAGCAGACAGCACAACAGCAGTTGCCTGTTCCAATGCTGTGACATGTCTCCAAGCCAAGCTTCAAAGATAACACTGATCTTAGACACAGATTGCAAGAAGCAAACTCTCCTGTTATCTCATTATACCATTTCTTCCAAAAGAAACATCATTAAAAGTTTCCATTGCAGCAATTTTCCTTTACTATGGGGGGATATGGTGGGTGGAAAAGTTTGATGAATTGTGTTCTCCACAGTAGCCTAAACCCCAGCTTTTTCAGAAGTCAGCTAGCATGATAGAGAGGGTATGAATTAGGAGTGGGGTTTTATTCAGGACACCAAACTTCTGTTGCCTCTTTTTGGGTGAATGGGATCAGAGACAGAAGATCTGATACCCTAAGTGAGTTTTCAAAAGCAAACACCCTCCACAAACTATCTGTAAGAAGTTGCTGTCTAGGCATGTAAGTATCCCCACAGCTCTAAGAAACAGTGGTATCTGGATTTTATCTCAGCCATTTATCTTGTAAATGGTTTAAACATTGCAATAACAACACTCATTAAACCTCAAAAGTGCCTATAAACCAGCTCTCAGCCTGGGGCTAGACTGTCTTTCTAGTTCTTCTTGGATTTACATGCAATTGTACAGTTATAGACACTCTTACTAGTAAATCAGCCAGGAACAAGCTTTGCACAATTTGTTTGCTTTCACACCGATTTATTTAAGGTTAATTAAAAAAAAAAAAAAAAACCAAAAAACCAAAACCCCAACACTGTTGAGTCCAAGGCTTTTTACCCACAGTTTCTCTGCACTTCATTGTTTTACTTTGCAGAACTAATACATAACCATTGAATATAGCTGTTTCCTTGAGGTTTCCTCAAGAAACACTTTGACAGTTTGTAGGGGAATGTATTCTACAGTGCATGAGCCAGCAACTCATAGCAGCAGTGGATTTTGCTCTGCTAACTCATCTAGAAGTTTAAAAAAAAAAAAAAAAAAGCTGGATACCTTCAGATTTCTTAATCTATCAGATATTTTGAATCTCTAGCTGCTGAAAACCCTCAAGGATGATATTTATCTCCAGGACACACAGTGGTCCAGGGCAAATGTCTGGTAGGTGGTATGAGGTAGGATGCAGATAGTGACTCAGCAAAATTAGCATCATGGGGGAAAGGCAGCATATTTACAGTCACACAAAGATATAGCTGCACCCTTGGCATTCCTTGTGTCAGTACTGTGAGCCGCTGATTCGGGAACAGCCAAGTTCTTCAGATGCTACAAGATTTTTCTTGCAACAGCCAAAGATATTGCTGCTGACATCCCCATATCCATTCCCTAGCCCTGAGCACCTGGAGGAGCTTCCTACACAGTGTAAGGTGGTGGGATCTTGGAGGCTCCCAGAGCCCTCACAGCACTGCCTGGGCAGATCCCACCAGCTCAGCACCCACCCATGCCCCTTTCCTTTGGGACCCATAAATGAAGTGTTTCAACCCCACAGTCCCTGGTGGCCAATGCCATAGACGTGCTTAGGCTGTTTCGTGTGCTGCAGATGACCCACCATACATTACAGCTGCTTCCACTCAAACACCAGAGCCAGAGCAGCTGGGGACAGCACCTGCTTTTCAGTGAGGAGCAGAAGCAGGGATGACGATCACTTGGGACAGTCACACACACCAATCTCCTCTCCCAGCACAGCGCACAGCCTGGAGGAGGCACGCCGCCTTTAAGCTTGTGCCAATATCACAGAGCCAGTTGCTCAGACAGAGCCCGGTTTTACACACTCTCAGCCTAGCGTGTTAGAAGGCGCTCTCCCATGAGCATACATCAATGCAACGATCCTATACAGAAGCCATTTGAAGAGGCAAGGACCAGGATCTAGGATTCCCTAGGTCCCAGGAGAGAGGTTACATCAGCCCCTCATTGCTCTAATGTGAACATGAATCTTGCTTTGTCCCCTCAGCAGTTAGGGTTTCAGAGGGGCTGGAGGGAACCCCGCCTCAGCTGCACATCCACCCGGCAGGACAATGTTGACTTCTACACTTTGTGAAAGAGTAAAATAAGAGAGGAAGATTCAAGGTTACAGCATCCAGCTAGGAATTAACTATAAATTGTTTTAGACAGGTCTTTTTTAAGATATAGCTGCTTACAGTGCTTGTCTGAGGCATTTGCACAGCAAGCACCAAATTCTCAATGAGCTTAATGGCGGTGGAGAAACGCAATGCACCATCACCTGCCTGAGCTGTTCCTGGCCCCTCCACAGACAGCGACTGTAAGCAGGAGGCAGCCTCCAGCATCTGCTTCCCCTTCCACCCCTGCCTTCCAGGGGAAGGGTGTTCCCTGCAGACACACCAGTGCAGCTGCCCATCTTCAGCAATGCTAGGTGTGTACAAAGCACCAGATTGCTGGTAACTAAAAGGACAAGTGCTAAAATTAAGAATCTGTAGTTTCAGTTTCATCTGCAGGTGCTCAGCACCCCTCAGGAGCAAACCTGGAGTAACCCAAGACAGTCTGTTGGGGTGAACCAACCAGTCTGTTGGCTGGCCACTCTGAGGGATCTTCTGTGAGGAATTTTTGATCCACTCGTGAAGAAAGTTAGAAGCTCCAAGAGGAAATCTGGTATCTTTCTCCTCCTCGGATACTTGATAATTTTTTTAAGTAATGCATTTAGATTGAAAAAGTTACTTGTTCACAAGATACATGAGTAGATAGCAGTAGAAGAAACGAGCCAGAGAACAGCAGACAATAGCTGTCTTCTCTGTGAGTCTTCCCTGGTGAGGATCAGAGGCCACGACAGCCTTTCTCTGGACTCCTTGCTGGAGCCCATCCAGCTAAATACTCCAAGGCAGTTGACAGCATTTTATACTGTTATAGCTGAGGACTGTTTCTTGGGATATAAAACTTGTTAAAGCACCATTCCACCCTCTTTTGAAGCTCTGCAAAAACACTGGTGTAGGAGCTCACAAATACATAATAAAATAACAAAGCAAATACAGAAAGTGTACAAGGTGAAGCTAACTCTTCTCCTGGTAAGTAATATTCACCTCAACCAAAACTCATCTCCAGGAATATGGATTTTGCCAGACAGATTTACCAGTGGTTTTACCTGCATTACTCTCTGCTATTCGGAGCTTGTGCCCTCCAGCCCCCACCCCTGTGCAAATCCGGTAAAAATTATCATTGAAAAATAAGTTTTTGCTGTGAGCTGGTTAATTAGTCAAATCCATAAGAGCTACACATATCTCCATAGCTATATTGCTAAGATTTTCTTCCAGAGGTCCAAAACTACAATTGGTCTACTTTGATGTGGCAGCATTTGATTTCTTTGATTTTATGAAAGAGAGCAAAGCAGTGGGAGGAAGATGCTGGTTGCCTTTCTGCTCTACAAGAAATCAGAGGGAAGCATAAGACTTTTGGTAAGAAAGGCGTAGAAACATTTGGAAAACAGTATTTATATACTTGCAAATTATCTGTTTTGTGAGCCATTTTGGATATAAAAATAAACATACCTATAACATGTACCCATGTGCTGTTGTATATATGGATAACCAAGTAAGGAAGTTTCTGTAAGAGCAAAGTGTGTTTCTTAAAACCTTTTGTTTATGAAATTACCTGAATATTAAAAAAACCCATTATATACAATATTTTCAATGCACATGTAGTATTTGGCTACAAGATGTTTGTTTCATTCTATGTCAAACTTCCTGTCATACCCACCACTGTGTTACCTAAAGGTTTTCCCAAGTGCGTTAATCAACACACCTACCTTTTTCATACATGGGGTTTACCTTTGGGGGATTTTCCTTGGGAGAGAAGCAGAAAGACTGTATTGTGAGGCTTATATACACTTTTTTAAAATAGACAAATTTATTATATATCTGAGGCAGAAAAGGCAGATGAAAAAGGAACTTTTCCATTAGAGTTGAAGGCAACAAGGTCTGTGATGCACCTCTGGCCCTTAAGGAGTTTCTTCAAGGGTTTCAGAGTGATGTTTTTGGTGAATTCTGTTCAAATGAGCTTTCTCCTTATTGTAAAAGTGATGTACCAGAGGAGGAAGGCTGGCAACAGCCATGTGCATGCCTGCACAAGCCTGTAAGCAGCCTTCTGCATATCCTTAGCCGTGAGCCATAAAACGCTTCAGCAGTAAGGGCTGAAAACATGAGCTTGCATTAACCTTCTTTGAGGAGCTAATTCAGATGAAGGAGGAAAGGTTTGGTGGTGTTCTGGTAGCCGTACAGGTAAGGAAATGTGTTCCGCACTACTTAGAGGTGCCAAAGTGCTTCACATTCCATGCCCAATTCTGGTTTTGCTGCCATCCAGCTAAGATGTATTAACCAGGCCATGAAGCAACTGCTTATCTTACTCTCAAGGGTAGGCTGGAGTCTGTCATCTGCCCAGAAGTGAAAGAAAGAATTAATCATAAGAACAGATGCCCAGATCAGTAAGAAATGCAATAACCATCAGCTGCAACTGGCTCTGGGGAGAGCTGGCATTACAGGTATATCCAGCACCGTGGCCGGTTACAATGTCCTCAGCCTGAATGTGGAAAACCATATCTGAGGTGACCCACTTAAACAGGCTGGACCAGAAATTGACTGGGAAAGTCCTATAGAGAAGATTAATTTTTTGTTGCTGTTTTCTTGCTTCAACAGCCTTGTCAATACTAGTGCTGAAATGTAGCAGGACGACAGCTCCTGCATTTGATACCTCACAAGAAGATAAATGCAATGCTGCCTTTCCTTGTCTTGGCTGGGTCCGTAGTGTGCTAAGGACCCTGCGAGGAGGCTTAGCAGGGTTTGTGGTGTAATTCAAATACATCCAGGTAACACGAGGTACACTAATGCCTCTGTTTCTGTTATCCTATAGTGTACTCACACCCTGAAGCAGTCCAGGAGCTGTCATTTGTCCCAGATCAGCTGGACACTCTCTGTGGCATTAGTAATGGCTCTGCAGTGATGTCTCAGGCTGATAGCAAGACATGTTTTGAGGCAGAATGTGGGAATCTGCGCTGGGCAGGTGGATCTGCCATCTGCAGATCCCTGCAGCTCACTGACCAGCACCTGACAGCACCACAGCTATCCAGGGAGCAGCCAACAGATACTCCTAAGACCAGTGCAATTTGCTCAGACAAATGTGTTTCAGAGTACTTAAATGTATTCTCAAACCATACAATAGGTGTATGCATGCCTAGTTACCCTATGTATGTGTAGGGAACTTTATTCCATTTAGAGAGAAACTAAAAGTACTTGATCTCATGTCACAAGGTTGGTCTGGCCATGTCTACATCAGAGCTAGGAAGACCAACAAGGTCCAGAAGTGGAAGTAGCACTTGGGCAAATAACCAGAACCAAGGGGCTGAGCTGGCTTCTCTGCCCACAACTGCACTGTGTGGATTTCCAGGACAGTCCAGCATTTGCTCATCTCTATATGGTGCTCTGCAAGCAATGTAAGTTTTCCATTTCTCTTCACTATGGACTATCTCCACTACTTGTCATGAGCAGTGAGCATTTTCCCCTCCAGCAACTTGTAGATGTACAAGAAAAAGCCTTGCACCTTCACAGCAAGAGTCATACGAAATGCTGGACAATATAGCTACACAATATAACTGGAGATAACAGTGCAAACATCCACTTGTGCTGAGTCTGGCTGGGAACTACTGCTTTGAAGTGTTGCAGCCCATCAGCCACCTGGAAGGACAGGACATTGAAAAAGCTGTACCAATTTATTTCTTGTATACCTTTGCTTGCAAGAACTTAGGGGCAGTGTGCCAGTGCACATGATAGGTGCTACATCAGCAATAATAACAGTAAAGTTAAGTAAAGAAAATAATCCAAAAAGGAAAACAAGTTGTTTTCATACAACTATATTAGCAAAGAACAAATAAATCATTACTAGGCTTCAGATAATGAAATTCACAGACATGTGGTGACAAGCACTCTTTCAATAGGATAAAAAATACACAACAGGCAGAAGTTATATGAATTAATAAAAAAATCCCACAAAACCATGTTATATTTGAACTACAATGAAATTTATATAAAATCATTGCATTTGCAAGAAGTTCAGTTCTTGGAGCACCAATATGGTTCTCTATTTCTGCACAGCCAATGACAACCAGGTTTTGCCAACCCAAACCTGACTTTGTGTTTAGAAACTATAACCAAGGCCAGCTGTGCCATATGCAGAGATTTTCAAAAGTTGAGCAAAAAAGGCATGGAGGAACCTGACATGATTTAGAAGTTGGTCCTGCTTTGAGTCCAGATACCTCTGCCTAAATTGTTTTACGATAAATGGTGGACTATTTGAAGGATCTTCTATAACCACACAGCCGCAATTGCATCAGATGACATAAGGGATATATTATAGCCAGTAGTTCTAAAAAAGTGATGCCAAAATATTATGGCTGTCACAGTTACCCAAGGAAAATTTGGGGAAACCATCTGTTTCCAGTTTTTTTCAGGCCATATGATTTTTCCCTATGTGTCCCTCCAAGACATGATATACTTTCAAGCTCATGGCATGGAAGTGAATTACCATCCCCAGCTTTGGTGGTGAGACCTCTAACTCAGTGCAGACAAGCAAAATTGTGTTGTCTAGTCTGATGAAGACGTCATATCCTCCATTAAAAAAAAAAAACAACTCTGGTCACCCTAGGGCTATAACTCTCTAATGCCCTCTCTAAACCCTCCATGCACACCAGTTAAACCAGACTGGCCATCCTACTTTTTTGCCAGAAAACAAGCTAATTAACAGCAAAACAAACCAAGCAAATGTCACAATTAACCAGATGCATGAAGAGCTGGCAGAAATTTCAGGCAAGATAATTGATATTCTAATGCTGCAATTTACAACTTTCAGAGAAAGGCTTCTTGTTTGTTTGTTTTGGGATGGCTTTTTACATTTATTTTTAAGTATGTCTTTCACTCAGAATCACAGAACGATAACGTACTTCAACCCTGGTGCTTTATTCCTCATTTGCCATTGCTGAACTTCAGGAGGCTTCCACCAGCTCATTTCTCCAGTTTGTCCAGGTCTCGTTGAATGTCAGCACTACCTTTCAGTATATCAACCACTAATCAATTTTGATCATGCACAGACTTGTTCCATCCCATCCTCCAGATCATTAATAAGAACATTGGATGGTCTCAAGCCCGGCATTGGTCCCTGAGGAATACTCCAGGTGGATTTTATCCTGCTGATCACAATCCCGGGTGGTCCAGACAATTTCCTACCAACCCCATCATCCACTAATCCAGCCCTTATGTCACTAATTTGGCTATGAGGATACTGTGGGTGCGCATTGAAGGCCTTACTAAAGTCAAGTTAAACAACATTTGCTGCTGTCACTCATCTGCTGAAGCATCCATCTCAATCCAGAAAGACATCAGGCTGGCTGGGTATGGCTTACCTTTGGGAGCTCCACACAGGCTGCTGTCCAAAACCTTCTTGCCCTTCATGTTCTTGGGAATGGTTTCCAAGATAGGTTTCCCTGCTCTATAAACTTCCCATGGAAGTTAAAACCAGCCATCTTACTAACCCTTTTTTTAGTGTTAGCAGCCTGAGGACTGAACTGGACTGAATGTCCAATTCCCAAGCCCAAAGACTGAATGTTCACCTTCCTTTCCTATGCTGATCACTCCACAATAACAGACAGAGGCCAAGGCCAGGGATGGGTCTGGCTTTGAAATACCCTGCAGGACTCCTGCTTTTTGGAGTAAATAATGAAGATTTCCTACACTGTCAGCACAGGATCTCTAAAAATTACATCTCCAGAAAACATCATGATGAATGATATAAGCATTAAATGAGAACAGAAATTAGCTGATGCAAATACCAGGGCAGCCAGACAGCCACTGGAGGTGGAGAGCAAAACCTTTGAAAGTAGTACAGCCCTCCCTTCTCATACTGATATGATTCACCGTTGTTGTCTCTTGTTTAGCTATTTACCCCTCTGTTGATATATATAAACTCCTTGTAAGCCCAGATGAAGGACTTGCTTTACCACTTTACCATAGGCTAAATGATAGGAGTATCAGGACATTTCCCATTTCAAAGGTCAGGGGGAATTATGATAATCAAATCCCACCTTACTTTATTTACCCTTCTTACCTACAATTGTTAAAAGATTTTATCCTTTACGCTTTAGCTGCATGGACAATGCTGTGGATTGCAAAAGGAGGGGAAAGTGGCTTGGGGGGGGCAGGGGTCTATATTGACCTTTCTAATTGAACAAAGGCAGCCCGAAGATTTGTCCAAAATATCTCCTACTTGCTTTTCACATCAGAAGTGTGAGTTTTCTCTGTTCTGGAAATATCTTGGTGACTAGCACATGCAAAATCACTGAATGTAAGAGGGAAAATACGGTCTTAACCAAATTCAATCTTTGTGTTTGCCTACTTGGTTGTTGGTAATTAATGAAAAGCAAAAGAAGCCTGTGCTACAAATTCAGCATCCTCAGCTCCTCAAGCATGAAATTTGCAATAACCATTTCAGAGTACCCCAGGCAGCCCCAGGAACAACCAGGCTTCATGTTCCTAGCATCTGAAAGTAAAAGGGGGATGTGTGCAAATGGAAAGAAAGGAGAAAAGAAGGCAAAGATACACTGTTCAAAACCATTCAGATCTCTTTGTAGGTGTTCAAACGAGGCAAAAAAAAAGGGCCAAGAATCCCATTAAACAAAAAGATTGAAGCTGTACCTCTGATTAATTACTGAAAAGAAGGGTTTTCCAGCACTGTGGATTTTCAAATGGTGTGTGGCATCCTTTCCTCTAGCGTTGCTCATTCATGGTGTTCTCTTTCCTCTCCAGAAACTGCCACCTTAATCTTATCTGCTCTCGGTTTGAACAGCTCTTTTTTTCCCTGTAGGCGTTGAAATGAACTCCTCTAGGAAGATGTTGCCCATTTTCTCAAATACTTAAAAAATATTGACACAGAAACAGCATCTCTGAATTACAGGCTGAAATTCCCCTCTTGAGCTCATTCTGATGGGACGCAACGTGTGGCATTGTAGAACTCCTGGATTTTGCAGAACTCCAAGGATCACAGCCTGCTCCTTCGGCTCCTTGCTCTGCTCTCCCACAGTGACTCCCAGACTCTTTTGTCACTTCCTGGAGTCTACCTGCTTGGATATAGAGAGTAAAGGTTGGTGCTGGGGGCCTTTGTGTGGGCACTCCAAGGTGGCACCAGCTGAGCAGCATTCGCTTTGGTTCAGAACTGTGGATTTACTAGGTTTACATTGGAAAACACTGGGCAGAGAGCAGCACGGCTGGGCAGCATGACAGTGCTCTCTGTGCACACCAGCCAGCGAGGGACAAAACCTCAGTTTTTCTCTCAGGGAAGCAGTGGCAGAAGAGCTGCTGTGGGAAGGGGAGTGAGTACGACGCAGTCCCCAGCCCTGGGGATGGACCAGATGCTGTGCAAGAGCAGCAGCGTGGGGCACCTCTGCTCAGTGGAGGACAGCAGAACTGGGACCCTTCCTGTGCCTCGGCTCGGGTACCACCTCCAGCTCAGTATTTTAAGCTTCACACAGCAGAGGGAAGTGGGAGGTTTCTTGTCACTTAGCAAGGACCTTAGTCCTGTTTACAGATAAGAAAGTGCAGTAAAAGTAATATTTTCTTAGGGGTGGTAGCACATGAGGTTGCAATGCAGGAAACCCTGCAGGCTGTGTGGGGTCTGGTATCCCCCAGCACAGTAAAGTCTCACCGTGCCACAGATGGGAGGTAAACACACCTGCAGAGGCAGCGCAGAGGAGTCGGGGTCAGGTGGTCACCAGTGGTGAAGGGAGATGAACTCAAATCTCCATCGCGGAGAAGGGCAGTCCCATTCCAGGTGCTTCTCTCTAGCTACAGCTCAACTTGGAAACAAAATGCTTTGGTCCTCGGGCCAGCTGACGCAGGCTGGCTGACCAATGTCTTCTCATCAGCACAGCCATCCAAGCCCCCGGTGGGCCTGATCCCTGCGGTGAGCCCAAACACTACCAGGGACTTTGTGGCCACTTTGGAAGATCAGGTCTGCACTGGGATCCTGCTTTACTTACAGATGTAGCCTCCAACTGAGGAACTAAACTTACCATGATGAAAGGCATTTTGGAGCAGATTATGGCAGTAAATGCCATTGATAACATCTTCCTGAGGACGACAAAACGCTTGGATATTTTCCCGTAACAGACAGTCTACTATGACCTACAAAACTAGCAAAAAATTCATCTCCTATGTTCTGTGGTCTTTGAGTATTTTTTGTTCCTTCCACTGGTTGTTCCTCTCTTGCAGCAGAGAAGTTTGGCACTGATGTCACCACTGTCCTCCTCCAGCACTGCACTAACTGGTGCTCCCTATCAGCAGGCATTTCACTTCTTGAAATGCAACTGCATATACCAGAGTCTTATTAAAGGAATTTGGGGTCACTACAGAGATGGCAAAAAGAATAAATGAAGTTCTCCTTTTTGTATATACACAGATTAAGAACCTATCAGCCTTACCCATCACTGTCTGCTTCTAAGACTGGTTTCTGCATTTAGTTATTTTAAACTGCTCATTCTTGGAATGATGTGGAGATACTGATGTGTATCTAGGAACCATTCAGACTGAATAACATCATTGTTGTTTCATGAATCAGCAAACATTCCTCTGTCAAACTACTGTCAGAGTAATCAGAGTCAAACCTAATTAATTTGCACTTCTACTTGAAATAAACAATGTGCACCTGGTCAAATTAAGTGATGAGTCTTTAATTGTTATAATGTGTACCTTACTTCAATTCTCCCAGCTGATATGTGATATTATTGCAGGCAGTGCCCTTCCTAACCAAAACTCTTCCCACCCACATGTTTCTATAGGATATAATTCCAGCTACTAAAGGAAAATGCCATGAGTGTCTAAGTCTTCAGCTGAGATATTGCAAAGAATGACAGCCCCTTGCTGGTTAGCTCACTGTAAGAAAAAAGCTCTGCATTTTTGATGAAAACGCATTAGCTATTCTATGCTAATGCTGAATTAAGAACCCATAGCTATCAACTTTATAGCACCATCACTGTGTTTAAAAAAAACAACAAACCACCAGCCCCAAGAAGCAATAAGACTAAGCAAAGGGACTTATGCTAGAAACATATATGAGGATATGTACTGGGTCTGGCTGGGATGCAATACATTTTCTTTACAGCAGCCCATATGGTGCTGTGGTTTGGAGTTGTGACTAAAACAGTGTTGATAACACAGGGATGTTTTAGTTATTGCTGAGCAGTGCTTACACTTATAAGTGCTTTACACTTATTTTGCTTTGCTTCTGCATGCAGCTTTGTTTCACCTATTAAACTATTAACTCTCACCTGCTATCTTAACCCACAAATTTTCAGCTTTTTCTCTTCCAATTTTGTCCCCCATCCTGCCAGGGGGGAGTAAGCAAGCAGCTGGTTGGGGGCTTAGCTGCCAGCCAGAGTCAACACACCATAGTCTGTAAGGATATTTATGCTAATCCAGGATCTAACATACCCAGTTACATGCTCTACCGGCTCTTCAATGCACCTCCAGGGGAAGGTGAGGATTCATGTCCCTGGGGAGCAGACTGCCTGGGACATCATAATGCAAAATAATGCACAACAGTGTAAAAATCAACACACACCTACTATCCTGTTTGAGGTGGCTTGGGCAAATTAGTGACGTGGAAAGTAGCAGCCAGAGGAGTGGTGCCAGAGCCAGCAGACTTCTCACCTGACCAGGAGCGTTTCCTTGGCAGAGTCCCCCAGGAAGGTTGCAGCTCTGCTGCTGAGCAGCTGAATCCCTCTTGGGCACAGCTGTGCCACCAGGCTCAGCAGGAGACCCACCAGCTGCCTTGTAATCCCACTGATGAGCAAATCTAGGTGTTGTCACTACAGACCTACTCCATGCCCAGCTGTAATCTCTTCGCCACCCACAGATGGGCTTTTAACCCCAGCAGCAGGGTGCTTCGCAGGATGCTCTTCTCCTGGGCTGTGAGGCACAGCTGAGAGTATAGGCTTGGAGTTCAGGCTTTGCTTCAGCTTGCCTCCTGTGTCCTTGGGTGCTGGCACTGCGAAGCCCGTGATGCACCGTTGGGCTAAGGGAAGCCTTGTGTAAGCTGACATGTTGGTGGAAAGACCCTGTGAAGGAGAGAAGTGACTGACTGTCATGAGCTGGTACCCCACAGCTCTGTAAGCAACCTGGCCGAACCAGGCTGCTTCAAGAGTTATGTTTCCACCACAGACAGAAAAAGACAGAAATCTTTTTACCACCTATTTTGCAGAGAAAATGCTGTCAAACATTCAGTCATATCCCCTGGCCTCTCCTGGGCTCTGCTGCCTTGCTACACTCCTCTCCTTGCCTGCATTGCCTTTCAGCCCTGTGCTCAATTCCAGCTATGCATCCAGTATCTGAACAGATGGGACATTTTTCCATGTTGATTTTGTCAGAAGCTGATACTGGCTTCCTGAAAAAGCTGCCGTAGGAGGTCTGCAAGGCCTTTGCTTTGGACAAATATGTCCTAAGTGCTGTTTTGATGAAAAAAAATGGTCAAACAAAGAGGTCAGTCAGATGTACAGCACCCTGAATGCCTTAATGACACGTTCATTACCATTTCTTGTAGCCAAATGCTGTTTGCTTTTCTTTCTGGAAGTGTCTGCGCTGATGAGCAACTCATCTGGGAAGACATTTCTATGCAGGGTTGTGCTTCCACCACTGCAGCAGGGCAGGTCTGGGTCTGGCAGCAAGAGATGGCCATGGGAAGAAGTTCAGGGGGCAGCTCAAAGCACACAAGGGTGGAGGGCAAAGGACACCCTGTCTGCAACGGCTTCTGCCCACTGCGCCACTTGGGTATGTTTCAGAGGACTGGTGTCATGAGGGCTTCTGATAGGTGACGTATTTCTGGGACATTTTGCTTGCCTAAGCTCATGTTGGCCTGAAGACCTTCTAGATCATTGGCGTATGCTTTTATATTCCTTAACACGGCACTTCCAAATTAGGCCTTGACTGTAGTCATTCTGTACTGATAATGTATGTAGTCCTTCATCCCAAGAGCTGAGTGCTTTATACATCCAGATAAAAAAATTTCTAAAACATTCTTACAGATATTTCTTCTATTAAAATACTAAATAGCAGTGGAAACTTCCACAGGATTATATATATCAATTCAGGCAAATGACAGGAATAAAACAAAAATATTCCTATATATGGCCTTTGCAATCCCAATGGCCACTGCTTTTACATGTGTCAGATCATGGCATGCATATTTAGTTGGGAAATAGGAATAACATCAGCCATTAACTATTACAGCACACTTTTGATAACAAGAATTTCTGTTTATCCATGTTTGTTGTTAGCATTTAACTGCTATAGCAACAGGCACTTTATAAATGAGCAAACTCACAAAAAGAAACATTCCCAGTTTCATTTGAGCTTCACAGAAGTAAAGACCATTCCTGCACTCTAGTGCTGGATCTTTTTTCTAGGTGGAACCATGGAGACTTTTCATTCACAGTTTATTTATCTTAGGATGAATTGTTTAGATCATGGTATTTTGAACTAGACTTTATTAAATGTCATATGACTTGCTCCTTTTCTCTGGCATGTAAGAGAATGTGTGTTCATGATGGTATTTGAATTACTTAATCATATTTCCACACTTAAATGTAAGCAAGTGACGGTCAAGAATCATGGCATATATGTGCTACAAATTGTCTATATTTGGTTCTGCACTTTCAGTGGGCAGGATGAGTAATAAAGAGCATAAACTGAGGGAGTGGGAGACTTAGGTGGGACCATAGGAAAAAATTTCTATTGATATGTGTACGGAGCATTGGGCTTGGGTACCTAGAGCAGGCATAGAGTTTCCAGTACAACATTTTTTAAAGAAAAGGTTAAACAGCATTTTTTCAGGAATATCATAGGTGGTAGAGCTGATCCTGTCCTGGAGCAGGGGATTGACTGGGGGGCTTTATGAAGTTGCAGCTGGGCTTGTCCACTAAATAGTGCTGGAACAAGGGTCTAAGAACCTGTACATTTAGAAGATTGTCCACATTTTTTAATGAATATTGCTTATGCTAGAATAGTTTATTCCAGTGCCCAGAGCACTAGATATCCTAGATAACACTTCTGGATAATTTGGGACATACATATCCCTCTATGCAGTATAGACAAGGTCACATTTGGGACAGGAGGGAGTTTATTTTTATGGAGACAAGGAGTTTTGTGCCACTGGCTGTCATCGCTGGAGAACAGATTCCTCGTCTGCCTTATTAGCACAGTCTTGTCTGTTTTATTAGCACAGACACTGCCAGAGGTTTCGTTCCAATCCCACTTTCCCCAGCCATGCAATCTAGCCTTTTACAGAAAGGAGACATTTATGAAATGGTGTTATTAAGCTCTCAGCAATGTTCGGTCTGCTTTGGTTCAGCCCCTATTGTTTGTCTCTCCTCTGAACTTATCTTCACAGCACTGGTTTCACTGCTGACTTCAGTGGAGATTATCCTAGTTTACGTTCACCAGGACTCAGAAGACAGCTTTGTTAGGGAGAAAACCTGGTATTTTGCTTTCTTTATGTACACTGGGTGATGTAAAAAGAGCTAAGGATGTGGATGATATAGAAAGAGCTAAGGATGTACAGCTTTATGATCTAGTATAGAGCCAAAAAAAATACAGAACTAGGCTATTGACAGCAAAGTACCTAACCAGTAGTATATTTCTGGAAGCTGGAAAGAATGTCATTAACTTTACGAGAAAGGTGGATATTTTCCAGTCTCTCTCTGTTTAATTTCTGTGGTCAGTTTTTAAAACGTGTACATCTCAGGGGACTTGCACAATACAACTTGTTGCCCAATACAAATCTTGCTTCTATTCAGTGCATGAAGAACAACCTGCAGTGTCGCTGGTATTAAGACTCCTGGGCTACACACAGGCTTTGCATGCCAAGTAAGTGATCCTGAGCCCCGTGGCATTAGTGGCCCAAATGTGCTCAGATGTTATCCACAGTAGAGGTGTTCATGGCCAGTAACCAAGAGTGTGGACAGGAGCCCTCCATTGCACAGCTGGACTAACTGTTCCTACTGGTTTCACAGGGGAAGAAAGTCTTGCTGAGGCAAGTATGGTTCAGCTGATTAATCTGTCGTCCATAGTATAGATGAAATTGTAGATGAAGTCTGTCTTCCCTTGCAGTTTGGGCCACTGGAAATCGCAGGGTATCCCTGAGAACTGGATCCAGGCAAATATTCTTAGCGTTACAAAGGTGGAAAATACAGTCCACTGCACTGAATGCATCCAGCTCATAACTGTAGGGAAGTGGAAACTATCAGCTCTTCTTCATTCATGAAGGATTTTATTTTGATGATTCTGAAACCCTCTGTCCTGATTCAGATCAACACAAGCAGTCATAGTCATTTGATGTACTCATCTATAAACTAGCAGATGAACAAACTTTTTACATAATGGGCTCAATGGGCATCAGCTGTTTCAGCTGGTTTTTGGTCAGGAGTAGCATAAGCAGTTGTAACACAGGTTAGAAATGAAAGTATGCCTCTCCTTCACAGGTCTTGGTACCTCACGAGCAGGCTCTGCAATTATCCACTATGTAGGCCTTATCAGACAGGCCAAGATGCAAGATACCCAGGAGCTTGTGATATTTTTCTTGCACCTGCTCCTGTGGTATGTCCAGTTTCTGCTATGCACGTGATAAAGGAATAATGCAATCAGCAAGAATGAGGATGCTACAGACGAGGCAAGCTGTCCTTCCTACCCATGTCTCAACTCATGGAAGACATAAAGGGGGAGCAAGGAGGAAAGATAAATCTGTAAAGGATACAGAAATTTACCTGCCATAGCAAGGACTCTGTTGGCTTGGCAGTTCTCCTCTGTCAGCCATCCTCAGTGCCTTGAAATGCACTGTTTCTGGGGCCCAACTCACAGGAAAATCAAGGAGTATTATATTTATTATGCACACTAAGACTCTTGGTTTTGAGGTATTAAAAAGTGAGGCTATAGAAGACAGGTACTAAGGAAATATGGTGCCCACATGTTTTTGCCTGTCTCAGGCTGGGTCTTAAAAATCAGACCCTGGCTATCAGAGAGACCTGTGCTGGGGTTATCTTATGACAGACTCAGCCAGCATCGTTTTGGCATGGCTGGTGTCAGGGAGAGTGTCGCTGTGGGGGTACCCTTCTTACACCCTGCCGTCACGAGGGTGGGGGACATTTTGATGACAGACTGGAGAGCCTTTTGGTGGCAGGGGAGCTCGGCTGAGGAGGGAGAGCAGAGAGAGGGACCAGCCAGAAGAGCAAGGAAGGATTGGGTCCTCCATTTTGTGAACTTTGAGGCTTGCACAGAGCATTTCCCAGATGAGAAAATTAGATAGGCTTTTTGAGACAGCTTGTGAAGTATGGCACAAAAAAAAATGTCTTTTAAAAACATGTTCCTTTCCTAAATCAGAGAAGCATCTTTTTGTAAGTAGTGCTGAAGCTTCCCACGAATGGCAGATGTTGTACCCTGGGATTTTCTTACTCCCTTTCTCTTGAACTCTCTGTCAGGATGGATATAAACAATAGCTTCACTGTTTTACAGCAAAAATAGAGGTTTGGGTTCTAAAACTGTTAACAACCCACAGATAACTAACAACCATTTATTAACAGTATATGGGGAAGGATTACATTTCTCTTCCAAACCAGGGTTTCATTAAGGCATTCTCTGTTTCTTGAAGTTCAGAAACAATAATTTGCAAAGAAACCTCTAATCAAAACAAAGAATTGGCTTCAGAAATATTTTTGTTTAATGTAGGAGAACAGATGGCTTGTGGGACCAATTCATTATTCTGTAACATTATCTCTTTAAGTGAATCTTTCTTTAGTATTCATGAAAACTGCTAGATTGCTAACTCTGGGCATATATAGAACTGTGTTTACATATGGCATGGGCATGGCCAAAGCAAATTTGCTTGCTCAGTCTTAGTCTGCATCATAATTGGTATTGATCTGTTGCACAGTGCTGAACAGAGCTTGGGACTTCCACTTAAAAAGAAATTGCAATGTTTTGAAATTTCTTTTCATAAACAACAAATGCATTTACAAAAGAAAATTCTTGCAAATCAGGATGGTTTTGTTTTAATTTGGAGAAGCACTGATACAGAGTGTCAGACATGAAAAAGTCTTCTTGGGACAGCAACAGCTGCTGACCGAGATTAACACCGGTAATATGGACAAAACTATAATTGACAGGATACTGATTTCATTCAGTAGGTACCAGAGTATCTAACACCTGGGTTCAATTGGCTTTTAAGAAACTGAAGGTGGATATCAGAAGAGACTTCCTACTCCTTAAAGCAGTAAGACTATGGAACAATCTTCCCATGGGGATAGTGGGAGGGTTAAAAAGAAAACTATTTTGAGGTTGAACTGGGTACATATCAAGCCTTCACATCTTAATATATCAGAAAAATTTCTGTGTAGCTAAAGTGTGTTTTCTGAGCTGGATGAGTAAACCTGTTAAAGAATTAAAGAGACAACACAAGAGCCATACAGATCCAGAACCTCTAATTAGCTGAACTCGTTGTCTGCAGCCTGTAAATTCTGACAGTGAAGGACTGCACAAGTACCCTTGCGTGCTGTGTTGAAGGATTCAAATGTGAACTCTCCTTTGACCAAATCTGCAGCTGTGGTGTTAAACTTACCTGCAAACTAATATTTCTTTTTTTCAGTTTAAATGTAATTTCACCATCCTTTAGACTTTATCTTAAAAGCTCATGGGATGACTTGTTTAGGACTGAGAACAAAACTGCTCTGTAATCATCTGTTTGGTGGGGAATGATAAATATTCAACAGGACACTTCTCACAAATTAAAATCAAAAGAGATTTAAAATCATTTAGTACGAATTATTAAAACCAACCAAAAAAAAGTCTTTGGAATGGCAAACAAAGAGAAATTGGGTAAAACTTCCAGATCAGCCATTTAAATTCATTCCCTCCCACCACCCTAGCATTTCTAATCCTTCTAAAGAAAATATATGCTGAAAGATAAAAGGGAGAAAAAAATAGAATAATAAATTTCAATTGCACATAAAAGGAATAAGTGGGTGTATGGGAACATATTTGTAACTATTTTCTTATCACAAAGTAGGGCAAAATGACTCCAGAAAGGCATGGGCACTCATATTTTGTTGATTTTTCAATATACAATTTCCTTAAAGAGAAAAATCTCAAGATAGATTGACCCAGGGTATTAATGGTAAGAAAGCCAGTTGTTGTTTCTATATTATTGATTTGCTTTTGAATCAGTGACTTAATATAGGATTCATTTACTTAAATGATATACATTTGAGCTGATAACTTTAGACTCCCTTTATATTTGATGGACAGAAAGGACACTCGTAGAATGCAATTTATTGCACCCTTATATAGATCTCTGAAACAGATTGATGAATTGCACTCTCAAAGTGCCAGTTTGTCTCAGGGACTACAAAGACAGCTGAGCATAACTAGTGCTGATATAGACCTCTGCGGTGCAGAAATCTCAGTTCAGTCTAGAGGAATCACCATGACAATGGGATACCCAGGCTCTTCTCTAGCAGCAGCTGAAGACCGGTTAGGACACACCCTACGCTGTTTATAGTAGAGTTGTACTATGTGCATACGTGGAAACAACTGAATTGAGCCAGTGTCATTGCCCTTTACTATCTGCTCAATGTATTACCACAATGAAGAGATGTAGCAGCTATTTACACAGGTTGGGAACCAGACAACTAATTTACATGCCTTCACTTCAGCAGATTGGATTTCCCTCTGGAGGTCCTCAAGGACACTTTTCCCTGTAATTTATAAAGTGAATTTTGTCACTCACTTTTGGAAGGATGCTCCATTAGATGGCAAGAGCTGAGCATAATTCATGTACCTAAATGGACACGATCTTAATTCATGCACCTATTTCTTAAAGTGACTCAATACTGTATGTGATTTTGGTATTTCTAAGAAAAGCGATCCTTAGTCATATCCCTGGTGTGGGTAATAGAATTTTGCAGCTCAGTTTTCACTGTATCTTCAGCATTGCTGAGCACTCGGCAAACACCAGATCTCTGTATGCTGGACACTCGGAATTGCAGTTGTGTTTCAAAATGGTGGTGCTGCATTGACCCAAAAGCACAAATTCCCACCCTTCTTTGGGGGCTTTTTTGTCTGTTAAGAAAGGAAGGACAGTCCCTCAAGCAGGGTGTGAGTCGGCATGTGGTAACCCAGGGTGCCAGGCCCTTCCTGTGTCCAGACAGGTCACTTCTGACCTGATACAAATCCCCCTGAGGTTTCCAATGTAAATATCTACACCTCGGTGAGTCACCTACCTTCCTTTTATAGTTGTTTTTAGAAGAACAGGATGCACCCGAGATCCAGTTCCTCTCATCTTAAGGTAAACATTTACACAGATGTAAGGACTCATGCCCCAAAAGTGCCCGTGCTCTCATTGACCACAAAGGGAGCCATAGGTGACAATCTCAGATGGAGACGTCTTCTGAAGGAAGACTTGTCTCAAGGAGACAACTCCCTCCTTAAGACTTCTCTGATTTCAGTGGGTTTGGGGGGTCTCTTTGTCTATGCTTCATTAACCATATATATACCAGTTGGAGGAAGCAGCACCTCCTTGTTTGACATAGTGCTCTTGGGACTTAGTGACCTGAAGTATGCAGAAACTGAAGTAATGAGGTATCTGAAGTACATCATTTCAATCTGCTAGAGTTGAGAAAATTGCACTGTTTTTCCAAATTGTCTTCTACCCCCATCTACCATTTATTAAGCTTCTCTTCAGCTCACTGCCTTTTTCTTTAAACCCAGTTGTCTAACGATAGATCTGCTGGGAAACACACTAGATAAATCACCGAATTCAATATAAATACAGAAGGAAGAGCTGGCTGACATTTAGAGAGACTGACCTTTTGACAGACAAGCCAGTGTGTGATTGAAACACTGCCTCATTCAAGGTTTTAAGAGGGTTATTCCACATAATAAATAATGTAAAAAAGAAAAGGTATTTGGAGAGAATAAAGAGTGAGGTCCTTTCATCTTGCCTGGTACCCAAGCACAGGCTCAGTTCTATACCATTCAGTACTTTTGCATTATTTTACTCAAATGTACATCCTGGGGAAAAAAAAATTAAAATAAAATTTTATTATTGACAGATGATTTAAGCATTTTGGCAAAGACACTGTAACAAGTTAGACAAGTGATTCTTCAGCTTTCTTTGTCATCTTCAATTCTCCCTTTTGGTTGTTTATATCATCTGGTTTATCTTTGTCCCTTCTTCAAAGGTCTTTTGATAAAACCATTTTTAGACACCTTTTTAAAGCATTGTTTTGCCCAGCCAGAATCAACAGCTTTATTACTATAGTCTTGCATTATCTTATTCTTATAGAATACAGAGCTTTTGAAAGGGCTTTTTCAGAAAACTGTTTGAAAACAGAGACAATATCATTGTACAGAGAAAACATTTAATATTGAAAGACTGATAACGTTTTTAAATAAAAAATATCTTGTGTTCCTTTTGTTTTTATTTATAAATAAGTGGGTGGATCAGTCAGCTAGGCACTCCCAGCATCTTGCACAAACAGTTCCAATTAGTTTCATTTTCAGTCCAGTTATAATTTCAAAGAAAGCAAAAAAGATAAGACCAGGACAAAGTGGAGTAGAAAAAATGTGCTTTAAATTAATGAGACAAGATTTCTCACAGTTTATCTTAAAGGTCTGGTCTTTTTCTTATAGAAATAACTTAAATTTCTCCAATTGGCTTCAGGATCCCAGTTTGTGAGCTAGGAAATTAGGAGCAGTTCTGATTAAAATTATGCCTATTAAAAAAAGTATTGGCTATATTGAAAATTTACATTTTTCCAGAAGCAGTCAATTGCTTTTTAGTAATTCCAAAGTGATTCAGTGAGACATTCAGCTGACAAGTTCAGGAATGCAATGTAAAGCTGTAATTAAGTAATACTGTAAGGAACATTTTATATAGTTTAGCCTTCCACAAGCCATTTCACTTGACAAAAACTTTTATAACCATACTTTATAATAATATATAATTTCTTATTAATTGATCTCATGCACTTACCACCCACAATGACTCCAGTACTTGCACCAGATTGAAGTGACTTGCTCACATCACCCAGGAACTGACCCCAGCTCTCACCATCCCACCACATTTCATTTTTTCTTTTTTCTTTTTCTTTTCAATTCAGGGGTCAATTATCTGCACTTTTAAAAGCCACCCAGTAAAAACATGGTGATAGACACAACTGCAAACTTTGCAGACCACTCATTGCTGAAAATGTTGTCCTGTACATTTCAATTCACACTTCAAAAAGAAGTGTCTTTTTTTTTATAAACTGCAATGATTTAGGAAGCAACTAGAGATACGTGGATCAGACAAAAATGAGTAGCTGTTTGAAGTATGCTTTCTAGATGGAACTCTCTGATCAGCATCTCTCTAACTCACTTTGATATAGTTATGGGCCACTTGGGTGTATTTGAGTTTCATGCTGTTTTTCTAGTTGGATTGCTGAGTTCCCTCTCGTTCCTGCCAAGAGAGACTCAAGTCATGGCATTTCGTTATGGACTTCAACCCCTGCAATTCAAAGATATTCAGAGACTGCATCTCTCTATGGCATTGTGCAGACTCTCTCAGTAGTAAGTTAAGACTACAGTTCAGCTGAATTCAAATTTCAAATATACGGAGGACAATTTGTCTAATTGTTTACATGCAATTAGACAGCTGGCCAAAATTACCTTCCCATTGGGGTATATAGCAAACTCGGCATCCTGTTACACTGATGCAAGTTAAGGTTTCACTGCAAGTAAACATTGTTTCTGTTAATTTACATCAGCATCACTGAGAAGTGGATTTGGCCTACATCCAGAACAATTCCACAATATCATAAAAAAAGCAAAAAAGCCCATTTTTTCATGCCCTGATGATTTTCTCAGTTCCTGAATATTATATTACTGTGAATTCGAGCATAATTAAGGTTCCTGTCGCTTCATCCTTTGCCAGCAGAGCAGAAGGGCTTTTATTCCATAATTGCTTGGTTTTCGGTGTCCATGAAAATGATTGTTTGCATTCACATGACTAGCACTTGCAGAGAGAGAGAGAGAGAAGAGCATGAAAGAGGAAGCGTTCCTGTGTATAATCTGCAAGCACCTGCAATGTCAGAAATACTGTGACCAAAAGCTTAATGAAATCTGGAATTTTAAAAGAACATATCTGAAGATGTCTCTTCCTCGTGGTGTTTCCTGCTCAGCTGCATTATCCTCAATTACATCTACAGTGGTGGGGATAGCTCTCGGAATTGCAGTTTTGACAGCTGCAACAGCTGCTAATGCATGAAAGCCAAAGAGCTTTTGAATCCAGTGTGCAAGAAGACAGAGCTCTTTCTTCCTCCCCATTTCTGTCTTTTAAAAGCTGCAGCAGAGTAGTTTTCAGAATAAGACTTTAAATGGCATCTGCTAGCCCAACATAAGGAGGGTTTGTGCGGCTGACTGCATTTAGACACACACCAAGGAGTTCATAAAACTGGTGTCATGACAAGGGCCTAGCTCGTCATGGGTATTGAGATGTCTCTCCCATTTAGATCGGTAGGTCATGGATTCTGGTCTAATTGGCATTTTAGCACCCTGGGAAAGCTAGATCAGCAGAAAGCAGAAGCATTTCAAGGTTTTAAAAACACTCATAAATGCACAGACCAAGCAAACATCTGCAAGCACCTAGCAGGATAATAATTGCTTTATCAATTCAGGTGCCAATACAAAACACTTAAAAGCAGTTTCTGGAGAGGTCTACCCAATTAAAAAAAAAAAAAAAAAAAGGAAGAAGAAACAAAAAACAACAGCAAAAAGTTTTTCAAAGTGAAATAAAAGCTTAGAGTTTTTGTTTAGGTTCAAACAACCCAAAATGATTCCTGCAATGAAACTGTACCTTACACTGAAGACCATGTAGTATTCCAGTCATGTATATTCAAAGAGATGAACAAAGGATAATTGAGATGACAAGGCTAAAGAGAAGCTTTTTATACAGATGAAACTTAGCAGTTTGGCTTATTTAGCTGAGCATGGTGAAGGCTGGAACAAGATATTTACTGCACAAGCATAGCTGGAGGACAAACAGAGAAGAGCTAACAAAAAACATGTGCATGCACAGGTGCAAAGGTTGGGCATGCATGGGTCATGTATGCAGTTTGGCAGTTAGGAGACTTTCCCACCATCAGAGGAGTGAGACTCTGGAAAAAAGATCCATTAGGATTATCAAGGACAAAGTCTTCATGGCCATTAGGTTGAATGGTGGTCTGTTTGTGAAGGCTACACCAACAATCACAGAGGACAAAGCGTCCAACAAGCAAACCGGTCTAACTAATGTATCCAGGCTTTGGAGTGTGAAGCCATGCAGATGATCTAAACGCTTCACCCGGGGAGAAGTAGGGATCCAGGGATGCACTCAGTCACCTTTAAACCAACATCTCTGATTCACTGACTGTATCAGAAGCAGTAGTTAAGAGAAAGACAATGCTTGCCACTCTCTAGGAAGGCACCCACTGCGGCAAAGAGAAAAAAATTAACCCACATCTGGTACATTTTGGGTGACTAGTTATTCTGTGTCTAGTGAGTACAGGGGAAAATACATAGGTAGAAACAAGGTCAGAAGCACAAGGCTCCAATGTTGACAATCTAATTGCTAAAAAATGTTTTTCCAACCAAAACAATTAATTAAATTCATGCATAGTCCTGGGGTGAACAAATCTGTATTTCTTCTTAGCAAATAAAAAGTTCGGTGAAAAAAACCCACATGGAGTTTAGAAGGAACCACTTAAAACCTAGATTCTAACACTTTTCTGCTACCACTGGTAAAATGCCAGCAAAGACTGAATCTACACTGATGCCAGAGAGGAAATGAAAGGCATTAGGGGCTGAGTACCTAATTTCTGCATCCTGGCACACTGCCGTGCTTTGGTTTAAAAGGTCTGGACTGGCTAATCATTCACAACTGAGTTGTTAAAAGAAAAGGTTATCCAATTCTTGCAATGGCAACCGGAGCAATATCGCAGATTAGAGGTAGCAACAATTTACCTTCCATATCTACCACTGAAAGGCTTACATTAACTTCATGGAAATAGAAGCATCGTGCAAGTGATTTGAATAGTGTTCTCTCTCCCTCACTTGGGAAATGGCTGAGAGTGCTGATCGCTGCCCTTGCCATTCTCTGTGAGCTGCTGTAGAAAGATACAGGAAGACATAATGCCTGAGCTAAGTTGTGCAGGGATTCATTTAGGAGATAACATTTTCTCCTCAGCCTTACAGTCACCAGCATATACTATGCATTGAAGAGAAATACATAAAGGCAATGCAGGCTCCAAAAGTTTCTGACAGTGCAGGATGAAGGCTAGAAATTCTCGGAGGAAATATAACACGTGCTTCTCCTATTCCTATACTTTTTCCTACAAATCTGCTTTAGGGCATTGTCAGAGACATGAACATTTAATTCAGGGATGTTCTGCAGCTTCTATTGTGCAGTTTAACTTATTTCTTCTTTTCTTGGCTTTTAGAGGCTAAGCGTAGTTTAAAGAGCTAAACTGTGTGATAGACTACACAGTCCCTCATCTGTCTGACCTGCCATTAACTGGAAGAACTGGGAAGACAGCAAAGGGAGCCCATGGACGTGGAGACTGTCCAGAGCTGTCATAGTGATCATGCATGCAAGGACCACCACTCCCAGCCTTTGGTAAGGAGGCATTGAGCAAGATACAGAGGGAAGAGAATCTGGGAAAGAGAATAACAAAGAAACTACAGGAGGGAATATGGAAAGATTGATGTAGAAAGGACAGAGGGAGTTAGAGGAAATCTTGCAATGGATGGGATGAAGCAAAATATAAAAGGAAAAAGTAAAAATAATTGGAAAAATACTACCAGATAGGGAAATAGTAGTAAAAGAGAAATCAGAAAAAGACAAAAGTGATTTCAAAAAGAGAAGCCAAGATGAGAAAATGAAACACCATCATTACCTACAGAACGCAGTGAAGAAAAATCCATCTTCAAGCCCTCCTCCTCCTCTCTGAATTCAGAACAGCCATCAGCTGCCAGCCTTTGGGGAAGAAGTGGTGGCTGCGGCCCTTTCCACCTCCAGCACCACAGCCACGCTCATGCTGCTCTGCCTCCCCCCCACACAGCCTGGCACAGCCACGCTCTCAGCTGAGCATGGGGGTGGGCCACAGAGCACCTCAGTCTTGCCCAAAAGCAGCAGCAGCAGCCCCTCAGCTGACTTCCAGGGACATCAGTTTGCCACTTCTCATTCATTGTCCTACATGTTTTCATATTTTTAACTGAAAAGTGCACTGTGACCGAGGTAAAGAAAGATACTGGCTTTAGGTTTTACATGCTAAGATAACATCAACTTCTCTTTCAGCATACTAAATGGAAATAAGAAAAACTTACTGGCAGGAATAAACCTGTCAAGGATTAAGAGGATTAACTGGAGACAAATCATGTTCTTCTATCTGGGGCTGACATTGGATTTTTCACTTTCAGATACTCTTCTGTTTAATCTCCTCAAGACATGTTAAGCTAAAATAAATAAATAAATAAATAAGTCTAAAGCACAACTTCAGAATGTGTTTTATCACAAAGTCTCAGGAAAAACATAAAGTGCTCTTTGTAGGTGGCAAGAATCTCACCTCAACCAGCTACTGATCGGGGGGGGGGGGGGGGATGGGGGAATGGGTTGGTTTTGTTTATTTTTATTTTACTTAAATGGCATCAATTTGTTTATAACTGTCAAAAGACAGTCAATTAAAAACAAAAGCAAGGGAAGAAGAGAGAGTGCTGGGAAGTAGAAGGTGCTTCAGCACAGAAAAGCATTGCTTTGAGGATAAGAAATGTATTCTGACTTCAGAGTGCTGCACTGCAGTGGAAGAATAGACTTACTGGAGCTAAGAGGGTGAGTTTGTATATCATAATGTATTTGTGTCCCTAGGATTTATTTTCACAGATATAAGGTTATAAAGGAGAGTGTGAAAAGGTTAAATGGCTCATTTTAGAACCTCTTTTTCCCAGCAGATTCACAGGACCCCAGCCTTAAGAATCATTCTCCGCTGTTGATGTACCTTAGAGATGGCCAGGCTGCAGGAACTGTGGTGCCTAGGGTGGGAGCACAAGTCCTCTGCTCTGCACGTCCCCTCCGAAGGGACCAGAGCACACTGTCCTCTGCAAAAGGTGGTGTGGACGGTCTGTTGGGGAGTGCTGGACCTCCACATGCTGGGAGGACCTGTGCAGCAGGAGGGAGCGTCTCTCTCTTTTCTTGCATAAATCAACCTCAGTGGCCAAAGACAAGACACCACAACTGGCTGCTGAAACTAACTCAGGTCAAGCAACAACAAAAGCCCAACCTCAGCTATGGCAGGGCTCCTGCGCATGGTGTGGGCATGTTCTGCCACTGTGCAAAATATTAAGAGACCTTACAGCTGTATGAATCTTTAAGTGCAGGGTCATGTAAACTGGGCACAGCAGGGCTGGACACCTAGCGTTCATAGGGAAGGCACCTAGTTGCCCAGTTGGGCAACTTAAACTCAAGGTAGAGAAATGGAAGTGGACATCTCATTTCTGAGGTCAGTTCTTCCAAGCAGGGGCTGTAAGTCCCTCTACATTTGTACGGCACCTCACACAGAGTGGTCTTCATGCCAGCAGCTACTGCTCCGAGCTTATGCAACCACAAATGCTTATTAATAACTGTATCAATTTTGCATCTCACTCTCTAAAACAGGTTGCACTTCCTCCCACCCCCAGCCCAATCAATCAAAAGCCCTTAAAATAAATCTCCTCATTCATGCTTATAATCAAGTCTCAGAGAGAAAATAACAGTAGGTATTCGCTAGCACACAAAATCAGGTTCTTAGGCCCAAATTCTGCCTAGCAGAACATAAAAGATACATTTTTGTCTATGCCCCTCTCAGTCTTGGTGTTACTTCTTTCTCTGACCTTGCTTCTTAATCCTTCATTGGTGAATGCCATTTTGAATTCAATACAGCATTTATTACCTGTATTACAGGAGTTCCTCTTCTATCACTGTGACAGATGATTCTCATTGCTATTCACAGACCATGCATGAGCATGAGGGAGGGAATCTGCCCCAGACACCCTCTGTAAAGCCAAACACATCCACAGGCTGTGGATAACACTTGGCACTTTACTGAATGTGCACTGCTGTTTTCATAATAGATATTTATTGGTTTATAATTGAAAAGCACCATTTAAAATTTTAGTTTCATCCAGGAAGCACGAGTCTCAGACCTAGAAGGTGAATTTCAGATAAAGTTTTGTAACTCAGCAAGTCATCAGTTAGCAAATTGAAAATCATTGGTGTGCTCTGAGTCATCACTTAATTCCAAACACAGCTTTTATTGTATTGCTGCCAGTGATGGCACATTTACAATACCAGTTTGTAAAGTATGCATTCAAAAAATGCCACAGCGTCATTTCAGCAGTAATTGCATCACAGGAAGAAAATATTGTAATTGAAAAATTAGAGACATTGCATTGAAACTGTAGGTGAACTTGCACGATCCTTGGCAGATGTAATCCAAAATTTATAGATGTGACACAACTATTTTAACATTTCAGAGACCTGTAAATATCAGACAGAAGTGTACTCACTGTAATTGGAAATGAGGCTCTATTAGAAAGTAAAGTATTTAAGAGTTCCTACATAAATCACCACAGTCTTGTCAGTGGTACCACACATTTGAATATAGGCATTATAATTCTCTGCAACTCGTCTGGAGGTTCACCTGGGGCATAGCCAGGGCTGGGATGAGTTCAGACACCTAGAAGAAAGATCATGTATATTCCAATAGGAAGAATGAAGAGATCTAAATTAACTCTACAGAAGATCTTTGATGACTACATGTGACAAAAAGAGTCATGGCGTGACTAGCTGGAAACTTATCCAGCCAAGCAGCGTGACCCAGTCTTGTGGAAAAACAGTGATATTTGGGGAAGGGGGAAGCTAGAAGCAGAATTTGTTTTAAGAATTATTTTTCTAAGCTTGCAAATTTAATTTTTAAATACAATCATAAATCCCTATCTTCAAAATCACAGAAGAGGTAGGAGGTAGGAAAAAAGGAAAATTGAAAAATGTTTTCCCATCTAATAATTCACTGGAATATTTTAAGGTCCCTCACTGGCTGATTGATTGAAATGAGCATGATAAAGGGCCAATGTAGAGTCACAAATATCTGTCATATAATACATCCCCCAAGAGTCACTCCTTTCTTTCCCAGAAGGAGATTTACCTAAAAGAAAACAGCAGAATTCCTAGAATTGGATGTCAGAAGAATATATATAGATATTCCACCAAATTATCTTCTTTCATGTTCTTTGCCATAAGAAATGTCACATTTTTGATCTTTTAGACTTAAAAGTTGTCAGTAATTACAATTCTCCCTGTGTTGTCTGAAAGGGGTAAAATAAAGGGCAGGTGTTAAAAGTTGCTAGGCTTAATTAAAATGTTTCCAGAATCATGCTCAGAGAGATGAGTTTCTCTTAAAAAAATGATATATTCATTTTTAATGTTATGGCATTTCCATCCTTCTTTTTGATTATACTCTTCAATCCATTAATATTTTCAGTGAAACCTTTCCATGAAATAACCATAGTCCGCTGCAATTATGCTTGTATATTCTGTGCATACAATACCAGATAATAAGGCTCATATAGTTTTATCTTCATAGTTCCATTAAAGATAATAACGATGTTTAATGGTTTCATCACCTCTTCACTGATGAATTATTCCATTTGTACAGCTGCAAAGCACACAAGGGGAACCACGCTCGCTCACAAAGGAAATGAAAAAGGAAAAGTGGACAGAAATGAGTAGAAGGAAAAAAGAATTAAAGTCCTACACATTGCTGACACCAACTGTGAGAGTTGTATATCCCTGTATAGCAGCAAAGTAAACCTGTACAGTTCACAGAAGCTCTTCAGAAAGGTGCGATTTGGTGTCACAGGTAAGGTATATCTCAAGCTGCTCGCCCCATTAAGGACATAAAATTAGAGACAATGTGGTGATTTGGCATGAAAAATAGGTGGAGCTGAAGTCCATGAAAGTTCCAGGTCTGGGTGCCACGTACAGACTAGAAAAAAGTTGCAGAAAGAGGAAAAAACTTTTGCAAGGGACATACCTAAAGTGCCAGTGTCCACAGTCCTGCTCTGTGAAAGCCTTCGCTAGCTCGGAGCCCATCATTGCTTGCACACCAGATGCTTAGCTGAGGTCCCAGCCACCTGGTTGGGAAGGGGTGGAAGAGAGCATCCACCACTGCTGGTGCCCTGACTGCTCACAGGAGCACCGGTGGCTCAGCCCCCACTAACGTGCAGCACATGAAGTACCTACAAGGAAGAAATCCTAAAACACCTGCAGGTGCATTGCAGCTGTTGCATAAATGTGTGATGCTGGTGGTGCAAGAAGCCCTTCAGCTACCTATTGATGCCAAAGTTTCCATAATAGTAAATGGTAAAGGAGCTTTTGTACAACACTGGTTTGTTGATGTGTCTTCTCAGTTAAACCACAGAGGTTATCTTAAATAAAGAGACCCTGGTAGGGGAAGAACAACCAGGAGTGTCTGAGGGGCTCCAGCAGAGGCTAAATACTTTTTTAGAATGGAATCCTTAATGTGTACCTTTTCTGGGCCTTTTCTTCAGCAGTTTCCCTGTGGAGGGGATTATTGTGCATTCAGAGAGAGAAGTTGAGCCAGTGATGATTTTGAAAGACCCTCAGGGATTAGTTACTCATGCAGAAAACAGCACCACTTCAGACATGTGCCTGCTTGGGCATCCATCCCCAGTGGGACATCATTCTCCTCCCGCACACAACCTTCTCCAGGGGCTCTGGGTACGGCTGCTCCCTTCTCTGACTCGAGTAAAGGTATTTCCAGTCTCCATTTATAACTCAACAAAATTTATTTCACTGCCTTCTGCAAGGAATGTGTGTGTGTGAGTGGAAAAGGTGTATGTACAATGCAGAAGTCTTGTCTTCAGGCTTGTCTCTTGACGACATTTTTCACATCCCTCAGTTGTCCTGAGAGCAATGGTGAAACCAGAGGGGCTGAGGGAAAAGCCACGGTTTCTTACTCCAGACTTTCACACCCCAGCCTGGTGCTCTGCGCCTGCCAGCCCTGTACCTCCTCGCTGCGTTGCAATGAGGTCCTGAGGCAGAGCAACCACACCTCTCCCTCAATTTGAGTTTTAATTGCCTTTAGCAATGGTCAGGTTTCACTCATACACTTTACAGTGCAGGAGTCTCAGTCTCATTGCACATAAAATGGAAAAAATCTCACATTTTCAGCTCATGGAACTGGATTCTTTACTATTGATGAGGTCCCCAGTAATATATGCACTCCATAAATAGTGTGGGAACGCTGCCTAGAAAGATACACTGATAGGACAGAGGATTGTCATAATCAAAAGAGACACCTGGGCTCTCAGTCTGAAAGGAGAGGTCTGTTCAAAATAATGGTTTAAAAAGTGCACATGAAAGCATTAATTTTGCACCTTAGAAGAGTTATCTTCTGCATTTCACTAGACCTATTTGCAGTTGCTGCAAGATGCTGTTTCTTTCAGATAAAAGCAATACAGTAAATGTCAGGATCAGCAGCGCTGGACTGATCAGGGGAGACACTGTGCTGTAATCTGTAGACCTCTGCATTTTCTCTCCATCCAGACCTCTAAAACTGTCTTACTTCGGAGAATATCTGTATTACATTTTAGAATTTGAGCCCCAGAGGGCACCATTCAGTCAATACAAAATGCCATCAAATCACTTGGGGTAAAACCTTTTGTTGACTTTCCTGACATCTCATTTTATTTAGTAATTTATTTTTTGGCTATGTACAGATGAACCAAGCTTTGCTTAAATATATTTCCTGGAATTGCTGTTTTTTTTCACAGGGATGATATCTCTTTATTTTTTAAAGATCGGCCTTTACACTGTGAAGTCTGTTTGTAAGCTGCAGTAGAGCCTTCAACCAGTATATAAACCAGATCTCCGTAACCTCTTGTGGTTTCAGTGAATGCAGAGAGCAGCAGTATTTTGCACCAATGAAAAATTTGGTCAATAGACTTAAACTGTGCATGTTTTATACAACTGAGACATGCGTTTGAATTGTGTGATTGAAGCAATAAGAAACCGTAGGAACTTGTGAGGTGATTACCATCATCTGCCTCCCTTTCAGCTTGCACCTCATCCATAGTGCCTGGGTTTACCACCAAGCTTTGGCAGCAGTGAGACAGGGCTTCCTCAGGCATCTCTGCTTATTCTTGGCAAAACCATGGACGCAGGACAGTCATTTGGATTTGGGCTGTTAATGTGAGGGCCATCCCAGGGGTTTGGTTGCCTGGGTTCAAGGTGAGATGAGAGAGGGCAGCCAGTGATCTTGAACGAAAGACCTAGACAAAGTGTCTGCAGATGATCTCCCCAATTTTGTGGGCTTCTTTTAAGCTGAAGGACTTGTGTTTTGTCCTTAACAAAGTTACACCACACCTCCATCACGGGTATGTCTGCATCCAGTCTCATACTTCCCTGATCTGGACCTCTGGACTTGGCTCCCTGTCTTGACTGAGACCTGCCCTGCTGCTGAGGACTTGCTGGGTGCTCACGGGACTCTCATCCAACCCCGTCTGCTCAGCCTGCTCCAGTGCTGTGGTCAGTGAGGCTCCCGCCCTGCCAGCCCTGCATTGCCCCAGGATCCCAGCTCCCCTTCCCTGCAGAGCAGCCTGCCCTTGCTGCTCTGTGACAGCCAGAAACAGAGAAGAGAAAATTTTTGCCTCCAGAAATGAGTTTATCACACCTATTTGCTGGATGCTGTTCCCGTTTCCCCTAGACCTGCTTTTGAAATCCTTTAATCCAATGGCCTTTAGGGGGTTAGCTCTTCACACTCTTTCTCCTTTAAAGTTGGAGAGATTTTCCTTCAAATATAGTTGAGGCAAATATAGGTGACCCCCCCTCCCTGGCCCTTGCAAGCCCAGACATAAGACTGAGCCAGCTGAAACAGAAATTTGCAAAAAAAATGGAAATAGGTCAAACTAAACAAAAAAAAAATGGTTTGCCAGCCTGCAGATCCACCCTGACAGTCTGCAGACTGCCCTAGTAGCTTTGCCTCAGGTTCAGCTGCAGGTCTTCTTAGAAACAAAAGGAGTTTGCAATACAGAACAATGTTTGCTTGTTTATTCCTCAAGAGTCATCTGGGGATTTCAAAGGAGTTTGTAACCATTAATGAAGCAAGTAACAATAAGCAGTAATAATCCACGTGTGATGTACTGGATTTTAACATCCAGTCCCTAAAGTTTCAATTTAGCCCCAGTAACTTTTTAAAACAAATAAACATGCTTTCATATACAGTGTTTGTCCTCAAGGTCCAACAACCTTTGTGGGCTTTTATATCCTTTAAGACATCACCTATCCTATAGTCTTGCACAGAGATCTCTTGATTTTTTTCCTTTTCCTGTGCACGCAGCCCTCTGCATCAGATCACACCACAGCATCACGGGCTACAGCATGATGGTGAGGCTGGCTCTGCAGAGCAGCACCTCGAACCTTCCTTTGAGGGCAGGTCTCTGTCAGACAGCACACTGCTGATCTTTGCACAACTCTGCAGCATTTCTTTCATTCCTGCACCTCATGTGCCTTACACCACCCACCGGTGGCAGGCAGATCACGGCAGAGATGCTGGGGTGCAGCTCTGCAAACAGGCAATACGGCACATAGCCACGGGGGGAGCGAGGGACAAGAGCCAGTTGTGGGAACCTCTCCCCAACACGAGACTTGACAGATCAGTAATATGTAAATGTACAATGAGGAGACAGCCTCTTTTCTTTTTTTTTTTTTTTTTTTTTTTTTGCAAGCTCCACGCTCCTCAGGGCAGAAACCAATTTATCACAGTTTGCATGCACATATGACAATTAGCATCACAGGAGCCTGAAGCTCCAAGTGGGACCCCTGGGCCAGACTGCAAGCAACAAACAATACTAAACAGTTCCCCAGCTGTTTATATTTGATTTCTCTGTATCATATGTAAAAATATTTTAAAGTAAATGAAGGAATGGGAGAAACTGACCACAGCATTGCAGTGACCATGTACAAATTTGTAACATGACAGAGCCAAAAAAAGTTTAGTCTTTTATGTTTTTTTCACTGAGACAGAAGTTACTTACAGCATTTGTGGGTAAAATAACTTGCTAAGGAATAATCACTTTGCAATGTAAATTGGCAATTACCTTTAGCTCATTTTATCAATTTGAGTTCAGTCTCTAGTCTACCTCCAACATTCCTCCTTGCTGTCAATGGTGCCTCCTAGAACTATGGTGCTTCCAGCTGGAAAGACCTAAGATGTGACAATGCAAGTTTTTCACTAATATTTACTAAGGAAAGACACAAAAGGGAGTTTTTAAACAGCCAGGTTATGGAAGGATAAGCTAACACAAGAGGGAACTGAAGGACTTCTGATGCATTTAATTATTTTCTGGATTATATTAGCCCCTGGCACTATATGGGGGACATCAGGAAATTATTAACTCCAGCCATAAAGGCAAGGGAATTAGAGCAAACTGCAGTGTTTCACACTATAGGCTGAACAGTCTCTAGATACTCTGAGCTCACCTCAATGCAGAAATGCCTCTGAATCCTTCCAATTTCTCTGCCAAGCCCCAGAGACCAGCAAGTCCAGACTGGGGAATGGGTTGCACCCCTGGAGCAACCTGGGATGCAAACGTGGCCCAGTGCAGCTGCACCTCCCCACCCCAGCCAAGGTTTCACCTGCAGCCTGCTCCATCTGCCTGGTTCGGGCAGTGAGGAGCCAGTCCGTCAGCTCAGCAGGGGATGTTCACCCTCCATCTGCCACCTGCGTGCTGTGTTAAAGGGTAAAGAAGTTTGGCAGAAAATAAAGCCCCTTGCATTCCAGCTTATCCTCAGATGTCAGAGGGTCTGGGGGTGGCTAGGTTTAAAATCTGAGTGATGTCCAATTCAATGCTATAAGTCTGGTCGCGTTCAATATATTGAACTATCATGATGACAGATGCACTAATAGCGTACTGCACTTTCAGTTTAGCTCCGTTCAACAAACTGAAATGGCCAGACTTAGGGAGTTTGGTCACATTTAAAGAACTATCACGGCTAGATTAATGAGCAGCACAGTTTATTAAAGCAACAGGAATATAGATTTTTTGGATTGCTGGTGATAAATACAGTGTCGGCAAAGCACATGCAAATAATAATACAGTTGACTACAAAGGCATTAGAATATGGAAGAAAAGAGGTTGAAAGAATTCTGAGTTTCCCACAAAAGCACTCAATATAGCCAAGGGTTCAAATCTCACCCAATAGGTGTCCCTATGGGGGGGAAGAGAGGTTCAGCCCGTCAACTGATCCCAGAAGTCAGTGATGTCCTCCTGACTTGTACACAATGATATCTTCCCTAATAGTCCCCCTCTCTTAAGTCCTTTTATACTATTTTCCTATTAGGTGGAGCTTGAGTGACTCTAGCCATACATACCTTTACTATGATTGGTATAAAATCTTCTCGCTTTACTTTTAAAGGTACATGCTAAAACAAATTCAGAGCTCATGCTCAGTAGGGAGTGGTCGCACCTTGGAGGCTGGTAACTTTTGAGATGGAGGTGTGTTTTGAGATTATAATGAACAAAGTTCACCCACAGGACATGATGTTTGTAGGGTTCAATTATATGGAATTTAGTTATTGGGCCTAAAAGTAGCTCAGGGTCGCAAGAGCATTCCAGACACCTTTAGAAGGCCTTGAACAGGATAAACAAGAAGACGGAAAAAGAAAGATCCCAATTAGAAAAACACAGGTGCACATTCCACGATAAAGGGAATTTGGCACAAACAACGTCAATTCAGGGGCTTATCTCGACCAATTGGACTAAGACAAGTCTTGCATGCTCTAATTAACACAGCCAATTATGTCCTGTGTTTATGCGCGTGTACAAAGCGAGTATAACTAACTTTATCTTATGCTTGTGCGTGTGGACAGTATCGATGTAACTAATCACCGCTTATGCTTGTGCGCGTGGACGCCAAATGCTTGCATGCAGCAGCCAATCAAAGCTTCTAAACAACTTAGAGAATTGTATAAAAATGATTGGCTAAGCTCAATAAAGGGACGACTTTAATCATCATATTGGTGTTCTATCATCCCGGCCCCGCACGGAATAATCCCTAAACCCTACAGATGTTGCGTGTCAGTACCCCAGAATGGGGCACTTATGATATAAATCAGAAGTAGGGCAGTAGGTCAACAGAACCCCCATTATTTCACCTCCTTGCTTCACTGAATTCAATGCAGGACCTACCGTTCTTGTTCCTACCTTGTTCCCTATCCCTGTGATGATATCACAGAGCCTGGCCGCGGTGTCTCCACTCCACTCCACCCTCTGTGTTGCTTCTTTTAGGGTCAGCATACCAAGCTCCCCTGGTGTAGCTAACATCTAAGGTTGCAGTTTATGTGGCTTAAGGAATTATTATGGAACCCATTCCTTGCATATTCACTGCATTCCACTCTGGAGGTTTACCTTCCCTTAAGGGAGTGGGGGGGAACATATCACTAAATCACTTCCAGTAATCATTCCACACTGCAGAGCGCAGAGGAGCGAGAGTGGGGAGACAGGTTTCACCTGAGCAGCACTGCAAGCCAAGACATGCATCAACCCATAAAAGCCCCCTCTCCTTGTCCTCACAGAGAACAACCTTTTGGGAAGAAAGCATAAGTTGTGTGAGAGATCTGCCAACCTCAAATAGCGCCTGGGCCAGCTGGGGTCTCACGTTTCTGCAGGGAAAGCTTAGTGCCATGACTAAGGGGTTACTAGTCTTTTTTCAGTCCCTGCTTAGCCTCAGAATGCCATTTTAAGCCACAACTGTGGTTTCAGACATTCCCCAGGACAGACTCGTCTGGCTTTGGACGCTCAGCACAGCAATGAAAAGGATTCAGTGGCATTTCCAAATTGGGATGAGTTCAGAGTATTTGGAGGCTGTTCAGTCCTGTAGCTTGAATTTACCATCACTTCTCCCTTTGCCTGCTCATTTCCTTCCCCAGTGTCCTTTCTGTCTGCTCTGGAGACATGCTGTTCTGGTAAGAAATAGGAGGCGCGTGTTTTTGTCCTGCCAGCCTGCTGACTACCGCCTTCCTTGTTCTCCCAAGAGACAGCACTAACACGTTGTCTGTGCCTGAAGTTGCCTCTTCCATCCAGAAGCTGGAGAATTGCCCAAAAGACCAAAAGGCCACATCAGCCCAAAGTGCTAGAGGATGACCCATATAAAACAGCTAAAAGGTAGCAATATGATAATTTTGCAATAACCTTATAATGCATTATTTATAGCTATGAATGCAGGAGAGCTCCATGCTTAATCCTACCTTATGATATATCATCATAATTTATGTTATAGCATATAATTTATGTTATATCATCTAAATTTATTTTTTCTTATCAGATCTTTCTTCAACTACAACTTCCTATTCATATACTTCCCTTGAACTCACTGACTGGTGTTAGCAATCACAGGACATACAGGTGTCTGATCACATTTAAGTCTTGGCCATCAGCTTATATGTTTCGTCTTTGGACTGGACCACTGCCCTGTTCATTTTGAATCACCTTTTCCTTGTTGTCTGATGAAGTGTGACAGCTTCCAACGCTTTAACTTATATGTGCTTTAAAACTACTCAATCAGGGTTAGCCAGAACATGGTAGAAGTCTCTGATTTCAGAAGTCAGAGACATTAGGAGAGCATTTGCAAGCTAGACATGGTGGCTGCTAGTGTAGTTCAAATCTCAATGCAGAAGGTTGTATTGGTTTTATGTGGCAAGGTTTTGGTAGCTGGGGAGGTTACAGGGGTGGCTCCTGTAAGAAGCTGCTGGAAGCTTCCCCTGTGTTTGAGAGAGAGCGAGCCCATACCAGCCGGCTCTAAGACAAACCCGCCACCGGCCAAGGCCGAGCCAATCAGTGATAGTGGTAACGCCTCTGGGATAACATTTTTTAAGAAGGAAAAAAAGTGGGGACAGTGAGAAAACAGCTGCCAGAGAGAGGAGTGAGAACATGTAAGAGAAACAAGCCTGCGGACACCAAGGTCAGTGCAGAAGGAAGGGGAGGAGGTGCTCCAGGCGCCAGAGCGAAGATTCCCCTGCAGCCCGTGGTGAAGACCCTGGTGAGGCAGGCTGTCCCCCTGCAGTCCAGGGAGGTCCACGGGGGAGCAGATCTCCACCTGCAGCCCGTGGAGGACCCCACGCCGGAGCAGGTGGGTTCCCAAAGGAAGCTGTGACCCCGTGGGAACCCTGCGCTGGAGCAGGCTCCTGGCAGGACCTGTGGATCTGTGGAGAGAGGAGCCCACGGAGCAGGTTTTCTGGCAGGACTTGTGACCCCGTGGGGGACCCACGCTGGAGCAGTGTGCTCCTGAAGGACTGCACTCCTTGGAAAGGACCCATGCTGGAGCAGTTCGTGAAGAACTGCAGCCCGTGGGAATGGCCCACGTTGGAGAAAGTTCGTGGAGGACTGTCTCCCGTGGGTGGGACCCCACGCTGGAGCAGGGGAAGAGTGTGATGAGCCCTCACCCTGAGGAGGTGAAGCGGCAGAAAATAACGTGTGATGACCGTAAACCCCATCCCTGTCCCCCTTGTGCCGCTGGGGGGGGCTTGGTGGAGAAATCCGGGAATGAAGTTGTGCCCGGGAAGAAGGGAGGGGTGGAGGGAAGGTGTTCTGAGATTTCGTTTTATTTCTCATTTACCTTACTCTGGTTGATTTGTAATAAATTGAGCTAATTTTCCCTAAGCTGAGTCTGTTTTGCCCGTGACGGTAATTAGTGAATGATCTCTCCTGTCCTTATCTTGACCCACAAGTTTTTTGTTATATTTTTCTCTCCCCATCCAGCTGAGGATGGGGGAGCGATAGAACAGCTTTGGTGGGCACCTGGTGTCCAGCCAGGGTTAACCCATCACAAAGGTCTAAGAAGGAATATTTTCAACTCTGTGAGGTAATGAGCAAAAATGAATTTATTAATGTAATAAAGTTTATAGTCTTTGCATGAAGCTTGTGTGGGTATGAATTGTATAAGAACCATTTTATAACGGCTCATGACAACAGACTTAATATTTATTAGTGTGACAGCAGCTTATCAATCCAAACTTGTTTTATCTTTTTGAATTAACTTAAGTCTTTCATTGAAAAAAAGACATTATAATGGTATCTCCCTTCTTAAGCAGCACTGCTGAGCATAAGAAGATCAGTAATATTTGCCAGGCTTTTGGATTTATTGAGCTTTTAAGAAAGTTAATTTGTTTGGGGTTTTATCTGCCAGGAGAAAAACTTCTTTATCCATGCAGCTAAGAAGTGGTCACAAACTGGAATACACAGATTATAGCATTTTGGAGCAGGATGGACACTTGTTTTGAATCTAAATGATAAGTTTATTTGACCCTTAATCTGCTTGCTTTTCTAAAAATCAAAACTGTAGTTAATACAAGAGAAGCAGTTTAATGCTTTATTTATCTGTTATGCCTCAGCTTCATAAAGCGAAAGCTTGTGTCTTCAGCATATTTAGTCCCTGTAGTCACTCTTCCGTCTATGAAGTGAAAATAAACAAAATATCAAGGGAAAGGCAAAATGTTGAATTGGTAGTTTAGTTCTTCTCTTACATTTCTGATATTAGCCACATCTGAAAGTACAGCAATTATTAGAAGACTGCTACCTTCCAAGACTAGAGTTAAATGCATTCACATTAACTATTAATTTCAGTATTTCCATACGCACAGGTTTGAGAACACACAGAAATGTGCACATGCTGAAGATACAAAACACCATTATGAAGGTGATACCATTTGCCTTCTGGGTAAAGTGAATGTCGTATTTTTTATAAATAAACATGGAGAAGCCAAGATACCAATCCATTTGGGGAAAAGAAAAGCCAAAAAATATTTAAAAGAAATTTCTGGGTTTAAAATTTGCATATGTTTTCTGTAGGGAGTGTGCTTGAAAGAAAAGATAGTCCTGTGTGCAGGAAGAACCTGAATGAATGATAAAAGGAGCACACCTAAGAAGTTACCAGCCCCAAAGCCCTCCGGACCAACTCCATCACATATTCATAAGGTCAGGAAGGTCAGCACGTTGGAAAGGTTTGCTGGTGATGCAGAGCTGCTCAAAGTAGTAGGGACAAAGGTAGACAGAGCAGCATTAGGGAGGACCTTAGGAAAATGAATGACAAGGAGGTAAGATACCGGATGAAGTGTGATATAGATAAATGTAAAAAGATGCACATGATAGCAAATGATTCACACATAAAATGCTGGCTTCTGAGCAGAGCATAACCATTCAGTAGTGAGGCCTTGGGAAACAGCAGCTATTTCCTTAAAACCATCAGCTCAGCGTTTGGTAGAAGTCAAAAAAGCAAAGAAAATGAAACAAAATATCAGGTTAACAATGTTTTCAAGGGGAAAATTGGGAATTCCATACAAGAGAGATCCCTTGGATGTTACTGAACAGACAAGCCAGGACAGGCAGAGGAAATCCTTTGGGCCAAAATTGGTGAAGGTGGGGTAAGGTAGCAGGAAAAAATATCACACAGACTTCTGCTTTTATGCTTCTCTAGGTATCTGCTTATGGGCACTTTTGGGCTAGGTAGATATTTGCACTGAACCAGTATGACCATTTTCATGTTCTTATGGGACACAGGAGGGCTGCATTAAATTCCAGTTCATTCACAGAGACCAAGTATGTTCTTTGCCTGGTAACTTAATCTTAACCTTGACTAAATTTTCCCAGACACCTCAGTGAACATAAAGTTTGTGGCCTTTCATAAGGAGACTTATGGACCTATGAAAATTATTCCCACTGGCTTTCAATGAACTTTGCAGAAACAGGAACATTATGAGCTTTTTACACCAGGAGTCCTGGTCCTTTCATTCAGGTTGAGAGGCAGCCAGCACACCTATGGATGCTGGAAAACAATTATAACAATAATTATTTGTGGTTTGTACCAAAATTATTAGCCTTACTGTAGAAATTCAATCCAGTTAAAAGTTGGCTTCTGTTCATGCGAAGTCTGAATTGCTCTGTCTTTCCTTGAACACTACCTGACAAGCAGCACGCTTTGTAAAGGTTACTCAGCAGGGTATAGAGCAGTTTTATTCCAAATGCCTATAATGAAAGTGTGCGAGAGAAATGGTTGAGTCAGACACAGCTTGCCATTTGTCACTGCCTACCTGGGATTAAGTAAGTGACCTTATGATGAAAGCCCAATATTAGTAGATTATTTATGAGGCTTCTCTGATATTGGAATAACACTCGACAAAAGTGAACGCTTAACTGTTGTGATATAAAGATGTATTTGTCCTCCTTTGCTCGACTGCAAAAAATTCCTATTGCACTTACACCTGATTAGCACCATTTCAGCTGTCAGTCCCTGCCTCAGTGATGTTGTAGGTGTACCCAAATGGATGGACTTTGGAGCCATGCTGCAGCTTCTTCTCAGCCCTGTCTCTGGCCCTGTTTCCTTCCACTTCTGGCTGGAGCCTTTGGATTGAACTTGGCCCTGGTTCATTGCTTGCCATGTCAGGGGCTGTTAGACCCTGTTATCAACTCCTGTGGAACTGTGCCTGTGGGTTTCTTGTAGGCCTCCTTTAGGTACTGGAAGGCTGCTATGATGTCTCCCCAGAGCCTTCTCTTCTCTCAGCCTGTCTTCCTAGGAGAGGTGCTCCAGTCCCCCGTCATCTTCGTGGCCCTCTTCTGGACTTGCTCCAACAGGTCCATGTTCTTCTCATGTTGGGGGCCCCAGAGCTGAACGCAGTACTCCAGGTGGGGTCTCACAAGAGTGGAGTAGAGAGGGAGAATCACCTCACTCAACCTGCTGGCCATGCTTCTTTCTTTTGATCCAGCCCGGGATATGATTGGCTTTCTGGGATGCAAATGTACATTGCTTGGTCATGTTGAGCTTCTTGTCAACCAATACCCCCACGTCTTTCTCCTCAGGGCTGCTCTCAATCCCCTTATTGCCCAACCTGGATTTGTGCTTCAGATTGCCCTGACCCATGTGCAGGACCTTGCACTTGACCTTGTTGAACTTCATGAGTTTTGCACAGGCCCACCTCTCAAGACTGTCAAGGTCCCTTCTGGATGGCATCCCTTCCCTCCAGCATGATGACCACACCACACAGCTTGATGTCATTGGCAAACTTGCTGAGGGTGCACTCAATCCCACTGTCCACGTTGCCAACAAAGATGTTAAATGGCATCGGTCCCAGTACTAACCCTGAGGAACACCACTTGTCACTGGTCTCCACTCAGACATCGAGCCATTGACCACAATTCTTTGAGTGCGACCATCCAGCCAATTCCTTGTCCACCAAGTGGTTCACCCATCAAATCCATGTCTCTCCAATTTAGAGACAAGGATGTTGTGCGGGACAGTTCAAATGCTTTGCACAAGTCCAGGTCGATGATGTCCATATTTCTTCCCTTATCCACCAAAACTGTAACAAGCCCATCATAGAAGGCCACCAGATTTGTCAGGCACGATTTGCCCTTGGTGAAGCCATGTTGGCTGTCACCAATCACCTCCCTATTTTACATGTGCCCTAGCAGAGGTTCCAGGACGATCTGCTCCATGATTGTGCAGGGCACAGAAGTGAGATTGACTGGCCTGTAGTTCCCTGTGTCTTCCTTTTTTCCCTTTTGAAAAAATGGGGGTTGTGTTTCCCCTTTTCCAGTCAGTGGGAACTTCCCTGGACTGCCACAACTTCTCAAATATAACGCATAGTGGCGTAGCCACTTCATCTGCCAGTTCCCTCAGGACCTGCAGATGCATCTCATCAGGTCCCATGGACTTGTGCACCTTCAGGTTCCTTAGATGGTCTCAAACCTGATCTTCTCCTACAGTGGGTGGTTCTTCATTGTCCCAGTCTCTGCCTTTGCCGTTTGCATCTTGGGTGGTGTGGCTGGAGCACTTGCCAGTGAAGACTGAGGCACAAAAGTCATTGAGTACCTTAGCTTTCTCCATGTCCCGGGTAACCAGGTCTCCTGTTTCCTTCCAGAGAGGGCCCACATTTTCCCTAGTCTTTCTTTTAACAACAACGTACCTATAGAAGCTTTTCTTGTTGCTCTTGACATCCCTGGCCAGATTTTATTCTATCAGAGCTTTAGCTTTCCAAACCTGATCCCTGGCTGCTTGGACAATTTCTCTGTATTTCTCCCAGGCTTCCTGTCCTTGCTTCCGCCCTCTGTAGGCTTCCTTTTTGTGTTTGAGTTTGTCCAGGAGCTCTTTGTTCATCCATACAGGCCTCCTGGTGTTTTTGCCTGACTTCCTCTTTGTTGGGATGCATCACTCCTGAGCTTGGAGGAGGTGATCCTTGAATATTAACCAGCTTGCTTGGGCCCCTTGTCCCTCCAGGGCTGTATCCCATGGTACTCTACCAAGCACATCGCTGAAGAGGCCAAAGTCTGCTCTCCTGAAGTCCAGGGTAGTGAGCTTGATGTGCGCCCTCCTCACTGCCCTAAGGATCTTGAACCTCACCATTTCATGGTCAAGGCAGCCAAGGCTGCCCTTGAGCTTCACATTCCCCATCAGCCCCTCCTTGTTGGTGAGAACAAGGTCCAGCACAGCACCTCTTCTCATTGGCTCCTCTGTCACTTGGAGAAGGAGGTTATCATCAATGCATTCCAGGAATCTCCTGGATTGCTTATGCCCTGTCGTGTTGTCCCTCCAATAGATATCAGGGTGGTTGAAGTCCACCATGAGGACCAGGGCTTGTGAACGTGAGGCTGCTCCTATCTGTCTATAGAGGGCCTCATCCTCTCGGCCTTCCTGGTCAGGTGGCCTGTATATAATGTCACCTGTCCCTGCCCTCCCTTTGATCCTGACCCATAAGCTCTCAGTTGGCTCCTCATCCATTCCCAGGCAGAGCTCCATGCACTCCAGCAGGTCACTGACATAGAGGGTGACACCCCCTCCTCATCTTCCCTGCCTGTCCTTCTAAAGAGCCTGTATCCTTCCATTCCAACTCTCCAGTCATAGGAGCCATCCCACCATGTCTCCATGATGCCAATGAGATCACAGGCCTGCAGGCGTGTGCACATCTTGAACACCTCTTGTTTATTCCCCATGCTACATGCGTTTGCATAGAGGCATTTAAGTTGGGCCCTGATGAAGCTGACTTACTGGCTGGAGGGGCTGGAATTCCTTTGTGCTGCTCTTCAGGTGCTCTCCTGCTGACCTGTGATCCCTCTCCAGGCTCTGGGCATCTATTGCTGGCACCAACATCAAACTGGTAGGAGTGGGATGGATTGAGGTTCCCCTCCCCTAGCAACTTCAGTTTAAAACCCTCTTCACCAGCTTGGCAAGCCTATGACCAAAGATGCTCATCCCCTTCTCTAACAGATGGACCCCATCCCATCAGCCCCCAGTAGACCAGGTTTCTGAAAGTGAGTCCCATGGTCTAAGTAGCTGAACCCCTGGCTGTGGCACCAGTCCCATAACCATTTGTTGATTCACCAGGTTCAACAGGCCCTTTCAAAATCCTTCCCTTTGACCGGGAAGATTGAGGAAAAAACTACCTGTGCTCCAGAGTCCCCTACTGCTGCTCCCAGGGCCCTGTAATCCTTCTTGGTACTCCTCAGACTGCTCCTGGCTGTATCACTGGTACCCATATGAAACAACAGCATGAAATGATGCTCACCTTCGTCCTTCAGTCCACACTCTTCTATTCACCAAACATTAAGTATGCTGTTTTAAAAGGTTTTTGCTTTTGAGCTCCTCAAGTGAAGATAACAAAGGGACTCAATTAGAAAGTTTGATCCCTTTATTCAACTGTGTCATTTGGTCTAATAAGGCATTAAATGTAGGTGTTAGCTGTACCTACAAGTGTTGCTTCCCTGCATCCTTTGACCATTACAATGGTAATACTGTCCCCTAACATTAAGGTGTTCTGTTTGAACTTTCAGGCTGCCACACCTGAAAGCCAGCAATGACCAGGGCACTTGTGAAAGCTGATATTTATGTTGTTAAGGGAGTCTATAAGAAACTAGGATTGCGGATTATTCTATTCCAAACAGGTAGAATACAATAATTTAGAAGAACAGCACCACTTCCTAACATGAAAAAATAAACTCTTAGAAAGTCCTGACTGAATAAAGCCTTGAGTAACCTCGTCTGACCTTGTAGCTGATCTTGCTTTAAGCAGGAGGCTGGACTAGAGACCTCCTGAGGTCCTTTCCAACCTGAATGATCCTATGATTCAGTGAAAGTGAATCTCTCCCAAATCCAAAAGAAAGCACTGCGCAAGGCAGCTCCTTAATGGATATTTACTTTCGGAGGCAACAGATAATATCTTCTTCTGGAAATCCAAACAAAAATGTTTTTTTGTGGTAAAATATTTTTTTCACTGATATACTCCAGCCATCCATTTACTTGATTTATCTATTTACTTGATTTTTCCATTCTGAAAGAAATCCAGATGCCAATTGTACAGAGCACAAAGGAAAAGCGGGAAGGCATATTAAAAGAAGCTAAATAATGTTTTTATCACTTCATAACATCTAAAGGCTACTTACTGCCCAAATGACATAGTATTTATGACATCTGAGAACTTATTTAGTATCTTCATGCTTGTAACAAAGATGGAAAGATGCTGTAAGTTAGACAAATGCGCTTGTATTGCTTGAGAGATGTACCTTATGGATTCTTAGAAAGAAAGGGCAGATGGGCTTTTTGAACTGTGGCTCATGGACTGTTTTTACATTTCCGTGATTTAGCCTTGTCTGAATGCTTCAGGGCTTAGTCTCTACTGGAGTCTTCCCTAGAAACTGATTATCTTAGGCTACCTATTTCAAGGTTTCTTGTCTCTTCCTTTGGATATAAAGGAAAGAAACAGAGGGAAAGAATAACTTAGGAAGTGGTCTAAGTGTCAAATTTTAAATTGTTGCTATGTCATATGCTATCTCTAAGAAGAGGGTATAATAAACTAGAAAATATGAGTTTGGCAAGATCCATGTATAATGAATATTTTATACAGTGAATACTGCTTTCAGTGCATAATTTAGATAGTTTGAAAGAAGTCTTGCATCTGTTGTGATATCTCCACCTCCAGAAAAACCCAGAATCCTTCATCCATAGCACCCAATGGGCTCTTGCCTCAGATCATTAAGGCTTTAAAAAAGATGAGAAAACTCCAGTGCAAAGAACCAGGGAGAAAGGAAGAAACCTGATTCAGAGACTTTCAGGCATAGGCAAGTTGACAAGTTGAAAAAGGATCTCCTGTCTCCCTTCATAAGACTGACTTCCACCGGAGGAGGATCAGGAGGTGAGCTTGGCAAGGCAGGGTAATTCCAGAAAAACAAAAGCACAGATGGGTAACTTTAAAAATTCACCAGGGACATCAAGCCTAAGAGAGTGAAGGTTGTTAGTTGTTCCCAACCATCTGAAACACCCAAAAAAAGAAGCAAAAACGTACTATGTTTTGTTATTTATCCTTAGTGATTTTGTTTTGAGTAGTGTTAATTGAGAATGTAACCCTTTGTCATAATACAATAAGATTTCTTGCATCCATTAAAGCCAGTTGATTAATCTTAGAGGATTTTGATAATTTAATAGCCCACACCAGCAGTATGTTATGTGTTTGGCAGACACATCCTTTGAGTACCTGTAATTCCCCCAAAATTCAGGGATTAGAGTGTATTTTTCATCAGTGTGCAAGGATTGTCTTAGAGGCTAGTAACATTGGCTACCAGGAAAGAGAGAAATATATCTATGGGTTAATATATCTAAAGGGCTAGAAACAATCCATCAGACAGAGTAATCCCATATTGTGGAAATATGAACCTTGCTGTGGGAGGAAAACAGGAATATACTTACTTTAGAGAAGAGAAAGAGATTATATGGACAGTGGAAGGATGTACAGTTGCAGCAGCCTTGGCAATTGAATGTTATCTCTTGAAAAAAATGCCTAGGATCCCAGTTTACAGATTTTCAAGTTATTCTAAGCTCTCAAACAGGAATATAATTATTAAAAAATAATTTTTCAAAAAAGCTGTAAAAAGTTGTATTTTCTATTATAGAGTGTAGGGAACTATAGAAAAGAAAGTCTTATGATGGAGGTAGCGATCAGTGTGAAAAAACGTCCATGTTCTATAGATATCCTCCAGTCACTGCACAAATTCTTTCACCATAACTGTCTAAAGGTAACTCAAAACTAGTCAGAGCACAGCCATTTGAATACTCTTTGAGTATAGTCAATGGCTTGAAGTGGTACCAGCCCACCAGAAGGCGTGGTATCATGGGCTAAAGAAAGTTAATAGACAATGAAGAAGGAACATTTGTGGGCTGGGAAATTACTCAATGTTTTGATCTTAGGAAGAGAAAGATTAGAGAGATTAATTTCAAGCACATTTTGTAAAACAGCAACAAGTCCTCTTTGGCTGTCAGAGTCACCCAGCCTGGAAGAAACCAGGCAGTTGTGTGTTCACAAGGAGATGGGACAACCCAGGCTTCTGATCCTCTACTTGAAGTATCAGCCCCTTTCAGTCTTGCCTCCAAAATCCCTAGCAGCATGCTAACCTATGGCCTCTCCTTGCTCTTGGTGACATCCATGACTGAACCCCCACTGATCTGAGAGCCAAATTTTGCCTCTAGTTTTCAAGAGTAGCTATGATGCTTTTATTCCTGCATACATAACATTTACTGTGAAAAAAACAACCTTTATAGGTAAAATCAAAACTACTAATAAATATTTCATAGTAAGCAATACAAATCTGACTACTTTTTATCACAGTTTTACCATGCAGAAAATCCCAAAACAAACCAACAAATGCATGTTTGCATGTTTAACCACAACACCCTTTTCTCATGAAATATTCATTCACAACATTACTGTCCAGCAGAAATAATACATGTTAGGGGCCTGTTAAAGGTTTATTAAGTCAACTGATAGCACATTATAGCAATATGACACAGTTTATCATAAAAATCTTTCATACTTTTTGATCTTTCATAAGTTGCACCAGGGGAGATTTAGATCGGATGTTAGGAAAAATTTCTACACTGAAAGTATTATCAAGCATTGGAACAGGCTGCCTAGGGAAGTGGTTGAGTCACCAACCCTGGAGGTATTTAAAAGACATGTAGACATCATGCTTAGGGACATGGTTTAGTGGTGGACTTGGCAGTGTTAGGTTTACAATTGGACTCAATGATCTTAAGCATCTTTTCTAACCTAAATGATTCTATGATTTTAATATTACAGAGTATTGAGTGTACCTGTTACTGTGAATGGGGACATGAATGTAAACTATAACCTACCACATGATCTGTGCTTCCAGTCCAAGCAGGGTTTTTTTAAAGTTATGAAATAAAGTTTAATCAAAATTTCACAAGGATCTTCAATGATTAAGCTGCAGCTCAAGTACAGCACATAAACAATATCTGGCAATTACTTGCAATACATTTGTGAGAGTCACAATCTGTTTTGACAATCTGAGAACAGCAAACGGAGAAATTCATCAAACAGGGAGAAATACTGGTAAATACGTGGAAGGGAACTGAGTGAGAAAGCAGTAGTATGCTCATAGTCTAACAGGCACATACCTGGAGATGAGGCATCGTTCTCCCTTCAGTGTTTCTTTTTGATGACTATGAGGGACATGAATTGGTGAGGACTGAGCTACAAACAGAAAAGGAAGGAGTGTTTGCAGGGTTTGTTCCAAAACAGTGAAGTCCAGGTTTCACAGAGACACTGGTACCCACAGTGCTGCCTTTACCTGAGTTTCAGGTAATGCATAGCTGATTCAGGCATAATTTAATACCTATTGTAGAAGGAGAAGCAGCCTGGTAATTCAGAGAAAGATGATGAGAAGCCTTAAGCAAGAAAACTGACTGCTGCAGCCAGCCCCTGGACCTGCTCCTGCCTGGCACACGCAGAGGGATCACCCATGGACACTGTTCCCCAGACACTCCTTCTCTGCATACAGCTTTTAACATTCACCTGCAAAGTAAGGGCTCTTCTGACAGGCTTTTCATGCACCTAAATAGGGAATACACTTTCAGCCACAGAAAGAGATTGACCATCACCCTTTTTAATGCTCCAATGTCATGCCACAGAGATCTGCCTCATTTTTAGAGCTGAAGTGTACTCAAAATATAGTAAGCCTGTCTCAACTTCACAACAGAGACTGACATCATACTTGAAGTTGCTCAGCATCCCCATTTACCAGCTCCTTTCCTCCCTGTCATATGAAGCAAGTGAAGCAAGGCTTCTGATTTCTCTGTAGCCCCCCTCCTGTCTACCCCATGGAGCCAACATGACCAAGGCTATGCCATCAGCTAGGCACCACTGTCCTTCCTCCTTTCCCCTAACTTAATAAAATCCCTGTTCATGAGGTCTCCTAATATCTCTATGTGGTCTCAAGTCCAGAATGATGTAAAATGTTTCAAAGATGCAATAGGGCCACAGCACCATTTTGCATCCTCCTGGTGCCTCCTAAGGTAGTAGCAAAGAAGTGCTGCAAATCCCTGGCTATTCAGTAAGTCAATCAAAGCCAGAGGTGGAGGGGTTGTTTTCAGGGTGGGGTGTACAACCTGGGGAAGTATTTGGCTAAAATGTGCACCTAGATGTGCCCAGCTCAGACAATCATTTGTTTTGTGCTCAGATCATTGATGTCTGGGTTCTTGAGTACTTTGCTTCTCTTCTCTTGCCATTCAAATCTCACCATCCTCCCTGGTTCCCAGGCCAATTATGGTGCTAAAATGTTAATCACAAAATACTGAGGTCAGATCATGTAACTGAAGAAAAACGGAGACGAGGAAGAACAGCGTGCTCAAGCAATAGTGACATGGAAACAAGAATTTTAAAAGTCTTAATCTCAGATGCAGCAATCAGGCAATACCAGCTCTCCCACAGCTTCTTTCCCTGATTTTGAACTAGGACTGAAAAAACTTTCAGCAGTCATTTACTCTGGATGTTGTGATATTATACTGGCCAAGCTAAGTGCTGTCAGCCCACATTTCAGAAGCCTGACAGTAGAAACACTGAGTCATGAATCCTGTAGCTAAACTAGTGTTACATGAAAACGACTGCATAGGGACTCAAGCTGAACTCTGTATTTTCATTGAGGCATAAGACTGTTTTGTACACTTGTTTGATATTTCCATCTATTTAATATGTTTTCTTGGACTGATTCCATGGCATTTTTCTGAAATATCTGTCTATAACTGAAAAAGAAAGGATTCATAGTTCATAAGTCCCTGACTGGAGCACCGTCTTTAAACTGTAAAGTAAGTTTATCTGACTGAAAACTGGAAGAATGAAGCCATTAATGGTAGTTTCACCCCTCTGAGATTAGACTTGTCTTTAAGTACCTCTTATCCTTACTTTTACTTCTTTTCTGAGCATGAACCTCACACAGGAGAAATCTGGGAATTACTTCATAAGCTGCTTCCATGAATTCTGGAGATAAGGAAACACTTTTTTTTGATAGACAAAATAATTAGGCTTTAACTTTCATTGTTTATGACGCATCCCAGAAGCCCCTCTGGAGAGTTTATCCCACCTATATTTGGTAAGACATGAGCCAAATCTATTGCTGGAGACATAAGAGTGAATGATGCTGGAAGCAGGGTTCATCTGAACATCGCCACATAAAAAACCTCCAGGCTGACCACACTGCTGTGTGCTGGGACACAGGGGCTGCCTGTGGGTCAACCATGCCCTGCCAGGTACGCCTGTCACCAGAGCAGTGATCTGCATCCCCAGGGATGCAAGTGGGGAGTGGACTCCCAGTGTAATACACGTGAGCTTCACATATGTACCCAGCTTCACTGGGACAAATTGATGCCTCTTTCCCAGCACTTCATAGCTCCCCTTTACAGAAAAGTAAAGTAGAATTAAAATTTGCTTGAGCTCCAAAAGCTTTGGAAACTGTAAAATACATTTTAAAATGGGGGGGGAGCTCTAAGTCAAAATAACAAATGAACCTTTAAAAAATACTGTGTCTGAAAGCTTGTGCATATTTCATGGAAGTGGTTACTTTACAGTGCTCATCCCTCAAACTTCTGACACCCAGACAACATGTATTGCATCAGTTAAAGAATAATATTGCAAAAGTTAGCACAGCTGTAGCTGCTTCCACACCACAGGTAGAAGCCACCAAGGCCAGGACAATCCTGTCTGAGCTTTGCACACTTCCATCTGGCCCTGAAACCAGAGACTTACCTCCCTAGGCTTCTCCTATAGTCAAAGGAGAGAGAAAGGCATCTTTGAGGGACCAACCCATGCTTGTTGGCACCATTTGTTTTAGATTTTTGTTAGTAATCTGTATAGTGCTTGCTGTCAGAGAGTGTGACTGGGAAAGGAGCAGGAGATGAGTGCTGAGGTCTGTGGCAGCACAGTCATGGGATCCCCTCAACTGTCATACTCCATCACAGTAAGAGACAATGCAAGACCATAAATATTTCAATGAGCTTGTTTACACCCCAGAATGTTTGAAGATATTTCCAAGAAGATGATTAAATCTGTCTGGCTTATTGTCATTCTTACACCCTTTCATTGCTCCCATGTGATTAACTATTGGTCCAGAACCAGCACCAGCATTTCAAACTCCACTGAAAGGGATTTCCCATCCATAGTATGACCTGTTGTATTGGTATCTTTCCTGCTAGTCTTTAGTGTTACCAAAGTGACATGTATTTCACATGAGCTTAATAATGCCCAGAAAATGGGCATTATTCCTTAAGGCACTTTCTTTGTTTATCACCAATCCCTGTTCCTGGGGGCACTTGCTCTATTTATCACCATTCCTTTAAAAATACAACTACAGAAAGCCACAGGCTTGACCACAATAGTCAGAGGTGCTTTGTTTGAACTCCCATACACAGAATGAGACTTTTAAAAACAGAAGCTAAGTGGTTAAAATGAGCTTTTGAAAAAGCTTTTGGAAATATTGAGCATAAAAGAGAAAAGTATTCAGCTAAAATGCTGGTTCACTCAGAGAATGCTCTTTCCTCTAGTTTACTTATTTTTGGATTCAGACAGCACAGGATGAGTTAGAGATGGCTTTTCTTCAAAGATAATATGTCTGTAAAGCTGTGTGCTTTGTCCCAGTGAGATATTGCATAGAAGAGATATTTTTAAATCAACATTTTAAAGGTGAACTTCACAACAGTGACACACCTGTAGGCATTTGTGTTGCATGAGTAACAGCAAAAAAAGACTAACAGGTTGTTATAGCAACAAGCATTAAATGATGACTTCACGAGGGGAATTGAGTGACATCAGAATAGCACCTTGAAAACAGCCGCCTTTTCTGTGAGGCTCGTTTTGCAGGACAGGTTGAACACTTTGCTTTTCTCCCAGCCCCTGCAGCTCAAAGGAGCTGCGAGCGCAGGGGAAACCTGAAGTAGTGTCTCATGCTCAGCACAGAGATGAGCACAAGTAGCTGGATGAGCGAGGTTGTGAGCACCATGGGTTTGGAGGATGTTCCCTTGTCTATCTCACAGATCTTTGAGCATTTCCAAGAAAAAGGAATTTTTTTCCCTGAATTTTGCTTGTTGTTACTCCTCCCAATTTCTCCCCAGATGTCAGACCAGCTCCTTGACTCAAAGTTTCTGTGTCCCTCAAACTTCTGTGCAGAGGGTTTCTGCCTTCAGACCTTAGCATGGTGTCACACTAAGCCTTCCACCCCCAAGGAAAAAGGAGGTTTGCGAAGAGCGGAAAACAGGCGGCATGAATGGGCTGGGGCTGGGATAGTCGTGGTGCTCATGGAAGGAGTAGCTGTTATTCTGAGTGGTATCTGAGGAGTCACTGACCATTTCTATCCCCATAAGAGTTTCTTCAGAAGCAGATTCAATCCCCTTTCAGGTCCCTTCTCTTGCTCCTGTTAGTTGAGAGGCTCAAGAGTTACTGGTTGGGGTTTTTTTAGAAATTTCCTTTTTTTTTCATCCAGTCTTCAATGCATTCTTTCATCCTGGAGGCTTAAATAGGCACAGAGGGATGTCTTCTTGTCCCTGTTATTTCTTGCTGGCAGTAGGGTTGGATGAGGCTACCTACCTTACATCTCTTCCCCTAAACAGATGAGGAACTAAGGATTCAAGGACTTGGTAGGTGGATACAGAAGATTATCTCCAATTTTCCTCTTCCCTGGTCTCTTCAGCTCCCTTAGCTAACCCACAGCTTTCTCTCTTCTGGAGACAATTTCCATTTCTCTGGGTTTAGTGCCTCTTTTTGATTACCTGCCTGCTTATAGGCAAAGGGAAGATGAATAAGAGCTTGGCACTCCAGATGGTAGGGAAACACAGGTGTAAAGAACATCATAGAGTCTAATACCAAAAAAAGGTGGTTTAGATACCAACACATTACTTACAAAAGCAAAAGAATATTTCTACAATAGCAATTTCCTTCTCTGAAGAACTTGATTTGTAGAAATGAGCTTAAAAATGTAGATTAACTTATCCATAACTTCAGGATGCTTTTCCAGAGAGGCTCCTTCCAGGCTTTGCGACATCATGGCCTCTCTGGCCCTGAGATGTCACCTGCTGGATACAAGTGATCAGGAGATCACACACACACTGATCTGATATGTGTGGCAAATGGGAACAGAGTCAGATGTTGCAAGACATCACTCATATAGTATGTGAGACAGAAATAATGGCAGAGGGGGTGAATGAGGAGGGCCAGGTAATTTAGTCTCATGTATAATGCATGAAACTTGGTGAATCTGCAAATTTATCGCTGAGGACAGGCACAAATTGCAATGCAAAAGCAGACAGCGCCAGCCAGTGACTGCTTGGGTGCTGCAAAAGCATCTAAGGGCATGCGGCAGACCTTTTTGCTGGATTTGCGCTTGGCTAGAAAGATTGAACTCTTGCAGAGTTTCTGCTCCTGATGCAATGGAAGAACACCACCAGAGGCTTTCTGGATTAGCTGCTTTTAGCAACTGAGAAGAGACTCCAGTTCTCCAGGCTTTTTTCCTTTCCAGAAAAACAGGACATTTCAGTCAAGAGGCTAAATATTAAGAAGGTAAGCACTCACAACTGATAGTATTTTGAACAGTAACCAAAATATCCACAAACTCTCCAGATATCAAAGACACTGCATGAGTCATTAATGAGTGCTGTAAAGGAGTTTTTATCTGTGACAGGATCAGAAAGTTACATCCCACCTCATGGTGTTTTTTAATGACTCAGCCTGCTCTGACTTCAGGAAACCATGGTGTTGAATCTCAATTTACAACCCAGCAATGGTTAATGAACCTCAACAGAGGAGACAGAGGTGACTAATTATTTGCACATTTGGACATTTGAGAAAAAAGAGGAAGACTAGGAATGTCTTAAAAAGATGCAGGGGGGGGAAGAAAAGACTCATTAGCATGCCAAGGCATTTAATTTAATTGTATGGTTAACGGATTTCTTTGTAAAGAAAACAAATACCTGCTCTGGCTTCCCTTCTCCCTACATCTCTGAAGGAGCTAGCCTGAGGAGAGAGAGAGATACTGTGTCCTTGGACACCTGCCCTTTACCTACAGACACAATATACATGCAAAAAAAAATGTGAACAATAGATGTCCCAAATATTTTTTGACTTGTAAACAGCAAATAGCCCTAATCGAGTACCAGTCATAAGAGTCTGAAAGCAATTCAGAAGAAGTTAGCATCAGCCATAGTGCTTCAAATCTTGCCTAAGAAGTTAAGGATAGAAGACAAAACTGAGTTGAAATCTCCCTTCAAGTCATGCACTCTTGGTAGGACATATCAGCTCAAAAACATACCAACATCTTTCTGATGGAAGCTCCTTTCTAAATCTAAGACAAAAAATCCAAGTGCTTGATTCAGCTGTTAGTTTTCCTGAGCCTGAGGGGCTTTTGTCTCCCTTCTGCCCATGGGAAGCCTTGAGTAAACCCCTCAAACTCTCTGATTAGTCAGTGCTGCTCACAGCTTCATAGCTGTGCAGCTTCCCTGCTCTACCTTCCATCCCCCCTGCCCAGAGGCTGGGGTGACCTCTGGTCCTGCACAAAGACATATGAAAGGAGAGCTTTTCATCTCACCAAGAAAAGAACAGATTTCAGCCTGATCATACAGTTGCATAGAAAAAAGAAAGAAAAGTCTGGGATATGATCAAGGAATTATGCTTCAGAAGTAGTAAGACTATAAAATTCAAGCATATATTCAAAGAGACAACTTACATATATGATGAGTGCATGCAGACATATATATACACACAGAGAGAGCATATATAGATACATATATGTATATATAACACATCTTCAAAACAAGGGTGGACTCATAACCGAATGTCTATGATCTAGTAGTATATACTCCCTTGGAGAGAAACAGTCACTGACAGGGTGTGATTTATCTCATTCTCAACTAAATGTCTACAACAGGGCAACTGAATTGCATCGTAAAAGTGCCTAATTTTCTCCATTGACCATTAAGGGAGCCTAAAGGGACTAGCTGTTTGCCTTTACAAATCTCAAAAAAGGTGCTGAAAACAGAAATACAGCAAAGTCTGTTGAATTAATACTTAGCTGGAAGAAATGCTTTCAGAAGAGGCCAATGTTTGGTACAACAGACAACAATGCAAAGCAGCATTTCTTATTTATAGAACTCCTAATAAGAATAAAGAAATCTAAGCTCATAGAGAAGTCTAGTCCATTAGTAATTCATCTTTTTGTAGAAAAATTACTTACTATTCACAAACAATCTGATATGAATAATATAAACACTTTTCCCAAAATGTTGTGGTTTAATATGTGTTATACCTTCAGGAAGAATAGAAGTTGTGAGGGAGGAAGGTGGTTGTTTGATCTTCAACAATGATAACTCAGAAGTACCAAGCAGATTTAAAGAAATGACCGTACCTCTGGAAAAGACCCAATCTAATCTTCCACAAATTTAAACGTAATACCAATTTCCATTAAAAAGTAAGGCTGTTTCTGATACCACAATAGGGAACAAACCCACACATTTTTCTAATAGAGTTGCTACGACAAACTGAAATAAACTCTCTAATTATAAATACATGTGTATGCATATTATACACTGAGCTTTATCTCACCAAATTTTAAGCGCACAGTCGGGCATCTAGTCTGCATTAGGCAGTCAGTTTGAAGTCAGTCTTTCTCATGTGTCTCTAGATGACCTTAGCAGATGCAGACCACCCCCAAAGTCTAACCTGAGACCACCTTGCCTGTCCTAGCTATCCATTACAGAATACATAAGCACTATCACAAGGTGCCTCTTTTTCTACAGTGATTTCAGATGATACCTAGACAAATTTATTTCAGTTGCCTCAGTGAGAAGATCTAGGTTGAACTCCACTTTACATTGCATGGTGAGGGAACATCCCAGGGGAAGAAATCTTGCAAAATCCTCAAAGAAAGCTCCATAACAGAAGAATACAAAAAATGGTTTGAAATTCAGACCTTCAACCTGGTGTACGCCATGAGGAAATGCAGTGATGTCACGTCTCCACCTGGTCTGCAAAGGGAAAGGAAGGATCCCTCTCTGTGCTGTACAGGACCTAGCCGGTCCTGGGAGAGTTGTGAAGCCTGGCATGGTCTCCACTGACCTGTACATCCAAACTGAGCCAAACCCAGACTGTTGTGAAACCCACCTGCTGCAGAACAAAACACTAATCAGGCTGTGGGCACCCAACGTCGTGATCCTCCCAACATCCTCACATAATGTGATCATAAGGGCAGGCTGGACCCATTGCATGTTGCTGGCCTGATGCAATGCAGGTAAATGCAGCTAGCCTCAGAAATGCCTTTCAAACACTTTAGAGACACAGCCAGAGATGATTGGATGCTGCAGCTGGCAGAACTTCAGCTTGGGAAAAATTAACTCACTTGATTGCAGATCTGAGTCACATTTACCTGCAAATCTGCCTTCAGTGAGTCACATGTACACATTTTCCATCATGAAAAGGAAACCACATCTGCTTCTTATTGCATCCACAAGACTTTCTGCTCTTCTCATGGTATTTCCTCCTGTTCCTGCTCAGGGTCCCTCCAGTTTCCCATTATCTTCTACCCTGGCCTTATTCCATGCAGTTTTTCCCAGCTGCTCACTGTCCTGACACCCTCCTGCCCTCCCAAACTCTTTTCCTTATCTCAAATTTTCCAGCTCTGTTGTTGTCCTGGTTTGATTTTCCATATCTTCCTCCCACACCTTACATTCCCATCTGCAGTCTTCTGCACAAGAACTTACCTTTTTTTAGCAACCACTGATGGCAACCAACGGTGGTAACAATTTTTATATGGGCAAATGTGACCAAAATCAATTCTGTAAGAAGGAAAAATGAGAAGAAAACCAGACCAACCCAAGCCAACAGGTGGCACTCTATTCGGATCATAGAGCTCTCAGCCAGACCTGCTCTAGACCAGGGTAACTGCACGCTAACACAGCCAGTGGGTTTTCCTGCAATAGCTCTTCCACAGCCCAAGACATAATTGCACTGCCACAGGGTCTTGACCATGGGAACGTCCTTCGATTTGACATGAAAAGTGAATCTGATGATTAGGCAAGGGGTGGTGATGATAAATTTGGGGAGATCGGATGGAGGGAGAAAAAGGTAGTCTCCGAGTTAAACCTGAAGAGTTAAATCTGAAGACCTGAAAGCTCAGAGTACCATGGCATAGGCAAGGTAGGGACAAAGCTATGTGGAATAGAGAATAAAAGGAACTCCTTGCAGAATTAATAATACAAAAAGGCTTAATCCTGCTAATTCCCATGGAGCAAATTCCAAAGGGTTGAAGAGTTAAATTCAAATGGGAAACTGCAAACAGATGTTACTGTGCTTCACAATAAAATTTTTTTATCACCACTGAACTCCACAAAGATTTCCTCCAGATTAACTTTCTGTCTAAAACCAACAAATCTGTGTCCATTAAAGTAATTTCCACAGTTATAATCTTGTTATACTTGTCAAGCAAAATTAAATTTGCACAAACTTCCTTGCCATTGGGTATGTAGAGTTCCGTTATTAAAATGTACTTTCAACTTAGGAAAATGTTGCCAGCAATGGGTCTGTGGCTTTGTGCACTGACAAATATAAATCAAAAGCGTATCCCCCCCCAAAATTAATTTGCTCCCAAAATGAGAAATGAAGAGACAATTTTGAAAAATATGTAAACACAGTGACCTGAGGAAAAAGGGATCAAGTGCTTTAAGAGAATCCTTAAAATTGATAAAATATATTAAACAGCCCATTTTTGCTTCTTTATTTTAATCTCTTCATGTATAAGCTTCTGGCTGTAATTAAAATCTTCATGTAACTCAACTAACATTCACTGCTACAAAGTGATAACACACTTAAACCACAAGACTGGTCTTTTGAAAATGAAGAATTCTGGTCTTGGAGATAATTGGGTTTATAGGTTTTAATCGATTTTAGGCCTTAACTGATTATAAATCCAAGATCTTTCTGTCACATCCTAATTATTATTTATTTCTTGATTGTCCTAATGCAAGACTCCAAGCACTGCTTAATCACTTAGGCCAAAATAACAACAGTATTTCATACATAGTTTCAACTGGATTAAGCGCACTGCCAAGTTTGGCCTTTCATAACTAGATACTTAATTTCGCAGTCCTACTGTTAATGCCATGAAAAGTCTGCTTTTTTTCTGAAAGATAAGACTCCTGCCAGTGCTTGGTCTCACAGAGGAGTGCAAATGGACTGCAGTCCTGCAGATTTCAGCAAGCAGACAGAAAGCAGGGATGTGTCCCTCTAGGGACTCGAAGGACCCAGGCAAAATTATCTGGCATACTAAGTAGGGCAAAAATTATGGTCCTGTGAACAGTATTAATGATTGGTAAGATGACAAGATGCAGAGAGGTCTGAACACTGGCTTTAAGAGTGATATGTTAATGGAAGTAAAGTGAATGCTGGCATGTGCCTTAGTAGAGAAAGACAGCACATCGTGTGAAATAGTTCTGATCAAATGAAAGCTAAATGCCAAACATAAGGTGCCTAAATTTAACCAGCTAAATGTAGCTGGATCTCCATCTCTGTTCTGCTTAGTGAACTGGTCCTCAGCAAATCGGAAGAGCAGGTCACGCTTACTCATATGGTCAAATATGGAGTCAGTTTCTAATATTAAACAATGAAATTTAAGATTTGGGGCAGGTCTATTTGATGGCAACAAAGAAGCCAGAGTAGGGGCAACAGACCCTATTCTGTGTTTCCCATAACCTGATGCAGTTCACACACCTCAGTGGGTAAAGGTGATAATTTAGCAGTTGCCTCTATTATTTTTTAAATTACCTTCCTATTTCTTTCATTGTTGCTTCACATACAGCCAAGAATTTCCACATACCAATCTAAAACATATTTTCAATGTAACACTTTTTACATTTTTAGTGGCATTTCTCTATAAAACTACTGAGTAATTACAAATCTCTGAAATTTTCCCTATGAGCTAGCAACAGCTCTGGAACAGGGCTCTCATACAGGAGAATTACCTGTTTTTTCTTTCATTCTTCTTTATTGCATTTCTAAATACCTATTTTTCAGAAATTGGAATGTCTTCTAATGCTCTGCATTGAATCACTCATTCATTCCATTTTCTTTTTCCATTTATTATTTCTCATCAGCTATGAAAAATGCAGTCCTGAAATGCCTTAAGATGGCTGAAAGTTTAGCTAAATTAAGTTCAATCACTTTTTGCAAATTGAAAAATTACAAGAATGGCATTGAGACCAGAAATGCCATTAGTAAAAACCATCAAATAAAGCGCTCAATTCTCCAAAATTTTCATCAGTTCTAATGTCCTTTTATGCCACTCTCCTTGGGGCAATTTTAAAAATAATTTTTATTATTAACCAGTGGAAGCAGCCACCAGACTCCCTGAGCACACAGTCTTCTCCCTGAACCATGACCATATACAACACAGAGGTGAAAGGAAAGGAAATCTGGGGGGCTCCAGGCAGGGCCCAGTGGCTGGTGCAAGTAGGTGGATTGCTGCAGGGTACAGAAACTGAGTCAGACACAGCCCCACGGAGGCCAGGGCAAACTTAGGAGTTTAATCTATGTCTCTCACATCTTGGCTCCACATCCTCTCTCTATGAGATCTATGTAGCTAATGGCCAAAAAATGGTCAAAAAGATTCAGTGTTGCAGAAGTGGAAAAACTCATCACTTCTGTGCCACAGCAGTAGTAGGTTCAATGACAAAACTTTCTCATGTCCAGTGATGTGGGGGGTTCATGCTCTTTTTTTTTTAAGTCTTTTTTTAAGGTCCTTTTTTAAGGATTTTTTTTCTCCTTATGAATTTAAAGGTAGATGTGGAGTCCAGCACAGAGCTGCCTGGGTCACAGGAGACACATGCTGTGAGATGATATTTGCTTGTGGTTTATGTGGTAACACTCTTTCCTCTTACATTTGCTGCAGGATGACATATGGGTTAACTCATGGCTGGATTCCTCTGGACAGATCAAGAGGCTTGGAGTGTCTGGGCTTCATTTTCCTGGCACACTTTTTCACGATCGGGCTGGATACAACTCCAGCCCCCGGGTGCCTGCACGTTCCTCTGCTCCCCTCCCAGAGCATCTCATCAGCATCTGGTTATCATGCAGTGTGTTCACTTGCCTGTCCATCATCGCTGGCAATGTCATGCTTCTTAATGCTAACTGCCTGACAGGTTTTCCGCTCCACTCTGCTTTCACAGACCTGTTTTCACACAGAACTGCTAGCAATGCTGTCCCCCTGCGTGTGCTGTGAGAAGAGACAGACACAAGCTGCTGCACCCACCAGCTACACAACTGCTGGAAAAACAAAGGCTGTGGCCAAGCAAAAAAAGCCTAACAGAAGCAAACAAAAATGCATTATCTTTTAATGACTCCTTTGCTGTCCTGTACAATTCCATAGCTAAATCTTACAGGGTTATTAAAAATCTACAGAAATCTATAAACATTTTACTTTCTGTTATATATAGGACTTTTCTCATAGGGATCTTAGATTCAGGACCCTGCAGAATCACAGTAATAAAAAAATCAGGGTTAAGTCCTTGTTTTTACCACCCACCACTGACCTGAAGTACTCCAGCCATGTGCCACCATGGCGAGGGAAAGATTTGGAAGCCCTGCAGCAGTGTGCACAGCGGCACCCCAGAACAGAATTTCAGAAGAGGACTCTGTGCAGCTCCAATGGCTTTGTACAAGCCCTGACACTCATGAAGAGGCTTAATGACAGACACATCAATGAAAACCAGAGCTGGGTGCTCACGTCATACTTGCCCAGGCGGTGGGCAGTAAAACGTCCTGCCCTGCCAGGAGCCTGTGCCCTGGAGGCTCAGGGGCAATCCCAACCTCTCTCCCGGAGAGCGATTCAAAGCAGGCCAGGCCCTAGTCTCTGCTAACTCTGCAGTTCACTTAATTCACACACACACACACAAAAGTATTTATCAACACTAATTCTTGATTGCAGACAGGGCCACAGCGAGTCCCCCGTGGTGCTGGGCTGCAGCACAGCTGCATGGTGCTGCTGGGTGGGCTCCTGCCTGCAGCCTGCTGCCTGCTCTGCCGAGCAGAGCTGTCGGACCCCCGAATCTGTCAGCACTGCACACCCCCTGGCAGAGCAGCAGCCCCAGATCGCAAGCGATTGAATGCTTGGGGTCTCAGTACAGGCACCTGCAGCATCACATAAATAAACTAGGGGGGAGGAGGAGGGAAGAATAGTCTAATAATTTCCTGTTGTGTAATTACAGTAAAAATAGCTAATCCTGAATAAAGTTATTGCTTCGTCGCTGTATCCATGGCAACAGAAACAGATAGCGACTGCTAGATCATCTGCAAATGAACGTGGCTTTCTTCTCCATCACATAAGGCAGTTCAGTCTGTCCCAGTGCTTCAGCAGGCAGGCGAGGAAGAGCTTGGTCTCCATGTTAGGGTGGTATCTGCATTGGGGTGAGGGGGCCCAGTCGCAGGGAAACTTATGTCCACACTCAGCAAGCTCTGTATAAGCCCATTACACTTTCAGAGCACCCTGGTCTGCTCCCCAGGGCCTTTTTCAAAGGCATGCACAGGGAAACACAGGGAAACGCACAGCTCGGAGTTGTGGGCTTATGCCCAGCCTTTCCAGCCAGCCCCTCACCTCCCACCAGGCTACCAGCCCAGCTGCCAGCACCAGCACGGGTGGTGGGTGAACACCCTCAGAGTCTCCTGGCTTTTCCTTGCCCACCCGTTTCCAAGGGAAAGGCTAATGATGGTGATTAAGGAGAACAGGCGATCCATGTGTCCACTCATCTGTCTCTGCTGCTGCTGCTGCTGAGACACAAGACCTACTTTCTGCTAAAAACAATTCTTTGCATCATACTGTGTTAAAAAACAAAACTACTCATACCTTAAAGCACCTAACACAATGTAGATGAGTTTCTTAAAATGATTTCCTCTCTTGTGTGGCATTTGTCTGTGTATTTGCCAGTCCTGTGCCACAGCCGTACAAACACAAATTCATCTTCTGATCTTGCAGTGCTCTAGAAAGGAGCAAGTTGTTACTCTAATTGTGCAGACTTCTAATGTAGCTCTTCCACACTACTGCAAGCTCTTCACCGCAGATTTGGTCCTGGATGCTTGGCTTGATGAGTTTTTTCTCCTGACATCAGGAACAGCCACTGGGAAAGCTACAGGATTGTACCCAAGTGTCAAACTAGGCAAGATTCCCATCCTTGTACGAAACAGTGACAAATGCTGACAGAAATGGCCGAAATTAGAGCATAAAAAGTAATATTGCAATCTTCCACTGTAAACCAGCAGACTTTAAATGTGAAGTTTCAGGCCCAAAGTACATGAATACAGTTTTATTGACACCTGCTTATACAATTTAATGTACTATGTACTCCAAACCACTTTTGAATAAAATGGCCTTTAGGGAGAGATTAGTTGACTGAAATAACTTTAAGTTTCCCAACATTGCTAATACTGATACTGTATTATTACATTTCAAAATCACAATTGACTTGCACAGCATCCAGAATTGAGATAAGAATATAAATTACTCTGTTGGATGATCTAAACCAAAGAAAGATGTTTTAACCCTGCAGTATCAGAGTCTAGAGAGGTATGACTTAAAGTAGTGTGTGAAATCTCCTCTAGTGTTCATGAGGACTTAATGATGGTCACCTACTTTACACATTTATCCTCTTCCAATCTTAGTTATTCTGGACTAAATATGTCACAGCCTTCTGCTCCTCTGGATAGCCTTTCTCCACCATTTTTTTTCTACATTTCTAGTAAACAGACACACCTGGAACTTGTATGGTGGAGGAGCCCTCTGCAAAGAGAGTATAGCCAGAGACTTTAACCCTTACTCCTGCTTACACTTGAAATTACAGTCTTTGTGCAAGATATATGGTATATACAGCAGAGCTGGAAACTTTTTGGAGCAGAGGCCATACAGAGCGCCTCACACCTGGCTTAAGGCTCCCTTGAGATCAGTTGAGTAGAGACAAGAAAGTTCATACCAGCTCAGGGTCTGCCCTCTCTTTCTTCTCATTCTCTTATTGATACATTAAACTTAATAAATTTGGTATCTGGGTGCTTCATAAGTAGCTAAAACTATGATGAAGTTTGAGCCTGCATTCACTAATATCAGTGCTACAACCGTGCCTAACAGACATGTTACGGAAACTTGGCTTAACTGGATCAGCCTCAAACTGGTAGCTTTCTGGTGGTTAAAAAAATGTGAATATTGTCCCTCTCTGACTGTATATGGAGTAGTTCACACTTTTTATTTGTCTTTTCTGTACTTAAATTTAGAAATGAGCTTGATATGGTTGGTGGGGAGAGGAGGGAGGGGAGAGTTCATTTTATTCAAGTGTTATTCAGTGACTCCTCAGGCTAGTGTTTGCAGTGTCCCACCCCAGGTTCACAGGGGATGCCACCGAGCCCACCTCTGTATAGAAGGGGGTGACCAAAATAACAGCAGTTCTGAAGTGCAGCTACACAAATGCCGAAAACAAGGGCATGTGTTGGTCTGTGCTCCACCTCCCACTGTGGGCACAGAGCAGCTGTGCTAGGGAACGGGATGAGGAGAAGTACATAATGGCTCCATAAAAGAGATTAAATAGGCTTGGACTCTCCACCCTCAAAAAGTCACAAGTGAGGGCAGCTACACCAGGAGTCTAGAAAGCCAAGCGCAGAGAAGGGAAACAAGGAGTGGTTCTTAATTATATTTTGTAGAACAGAATTGAGATGACAGTCTAAGAAACAGGCAGGTGGGGGGTTTCAAACAAACTCCAGCTGAACCCATAGGCATTGGGTCCTCAAGAGCAATACCAGGTGGCTATCATCAGCATCCTTTTTCACAGTAAGTGGTACTACCCCCACCTTGTGCACTTTCTCCTTGATGTAACAGGGCCTGTTTATGAAGTTCTGTCCAAGCAGTCATTCCCATAGGTACAGCCTAGGAGAGCGAGCACCTCCCTGGGCTCGGGTGTGGGGACACCTCCCAGTGTGTCAATTCTCAGCAGGGTAAGAATTCACCAGGAAAAGAGTCAATACAATCTCTAAAAGGACAGTCTTACAAGGTGGCAATTTGTAAGCTATGAAAGAAACAAATGCAGATCATTAGATCTTGTCAACTAATTAAAATCCTCCTAATGAGAAATGGCTGTAACAAATGACTTGAAAAAAAGGTCTGATGATTTATGCCAGGATCATTCCAACTTACTGGGGAGTGTTTTCCTCTTGCACACAATAAACATGAAGAAGAAAGGAAAAACTTATGGAACAAAAAACTTTGTTTCCCACCAGCTGTAGCCCTGCCTTTCCCTTCCCTTCCCTTCCCTGTGTTCACAAAGCATTTATTCCATTAGCAGGAGAAAGTAAAAAATTACAGTTTCCTGATCACTGTTATTTGGCTCACGTGAAAGTGGGGTGCTTGGGTTCTCAGTCACGAATCAGCAAAAATCAAGTGACAGATGACCAACTGAAGGGGACCAACATTTACTTCTCCATGTGTAGCAACAGGTTTCAGTGCATGCCTTAGGTGTAAACTGAAGTAAGCTGGGGTGGTTTGCATTCTGATCTAGAAAGGATCTTGGCGCATTGCTGATAATCTGTAAATTACCTATTGACACTAAAATGTTTGTGCTTCCTCTGTGAAACTTTATACGTGTCACTTAATGCCAGTGGGCAGCAGGTCAGTGTTAGGATCCCCATTTCATCCCCATTGAGTGTGTTGAAGTTACATCACCATGTTGATGAGCCCGTCAATATTGTCTGGAAAATATTAACCACCACACATATACAGAAGTATACTTTTAATTCCCAGTTGGCAAATATCCCTTATTTCAAGTTCTGTTGCCCTATCTAATTTTTATTCTACGTGTGGATCTAAATCCAAGAGATTAGGGCTGGGATACAAATTTCAAATGTCATGCCTAGGCGACAAGGTGCCGCAAGTATTGTATGCCAGTTACATCTGTGTTTATTTGCATGTTCTTATGTTAATTGTTGGTCATTAAATTCCTCCTTGTGAAATGGATACCAAATTTGATTGTAATTATCAGTTTTCATTTGATGTTAATGTTAATATCCTTTAAGTACAGTGAGTTGCACTGCATTTTTAATAGAAAATCATATAATACAAAATCTTATAACGTGTTCCACTGGTGACATAGCATCAGAAGCACATAAAGTTCTTGCAATTTTATGTATAAAGAAGCAGCTTTTCTAATCAAAGTGTCAGGAATAAAAAAACCTTTGTAACATAATAGTATCATGAGCATCATGAAAATTGTGAACACTGAGCCGCTGGGAAAAATAAAAACACTTTACTATATTTTTCAGGTCACAGGAAGGATGGGTGAATAGTTACAGCTTCTTTTAAGAAGTTAACTATATACAGAAAATGGTATCGCCTCTTGGAGAAGAATAAGTGCACAAAGTAGGACATAACAATTTGTGTGTATTCAATAGTTTTCAAAGAAATGCTGTTAATTTTTTCTGCTTGTGGGTTGTTGGGTTTGGGTTTTTTTTCCCAAGGGAGGGATTTGACTGAGATGACATCTCCAGTGGATGGGATTTTATTAATTACAAGAAACTAAGGGAGAAAAAAAGCTTTTTAAGGAATCTTTTTGCCTAGGTGAAAGCCATACAAAACAACCAAAGAGAACGAGTCTCATTTTTATGTTGTAGTTCAACCAGCTTTCTGTAGCATGGCTTTCGTAGGCAGCAAAGAACCATTCTGTAAACAGAGTTAGCCTTTCCACTGCTGTCCTGGATACAGGGAAATGTGTATTAAATTTTTTTGCCCAAATACGCTACATGCACATTAGTGAATAATCCATCCCATGCCCAGAACGTTGCCTAGTTTGGAGGGTGAATGGCATGGCTTGGCTTGCACCCGTACAGCTAAACTCTGCTATCCCCAGCTCCCACACTGCCTAGAGGGACGTATCCTGCTCACCCATGCACCGTGCCCAGGCACTGCCCCAAGGCTGTGCCAGGGATGTGCCAGCAATCCCATAGTATGGACAGCCACGTGCCAGCGCTGCCCCATGTCCTCATCTTCTTTAGTTTACTGGTATGGACCTCACTTGTGTGGCTCAGAGGGAGCTTAGTTTTTCACAGCAGCTGCTTAGCTGAAGGTTAGCAAAGAGTTCTCACTGTCACACTGACGCTGGGAGTTAATCCATCATGTGTTGTTTGCAATTGATCTAAATCACTGGTGTAACTGGACGAGGCAGTGATGGAAGCAAAAGGGAAGGACCGCTGGCTGATGTCTACTCCAAAAAAATTTGCCTCTGGATCCCAAGGACATTTGCATGACAAATCTCCTGTTTTCCTCAATACCTGTCACATTTATCAACAGCAGCCTGTACTATCTCTATAGCCCCTTGCAAAACCCATCGCCGTGTTCCTTTCACCTAGTGTTCCTGCAGCCTCTGCCTCTTTTCCACTGCCACGTTCTCATGCATTTTTAGCCCTGGTGGTTGTCTCCTTTGTCAGCGATTCTTCTCTTTTCCTCTGCCAAACCCAACCACGCTCACATTAGTACATTGAACAGTGTTAGGAAGGTCACCTTGGTAGGAGGGTCCCACGTGCAGTTTTGCCCAGGCCACCTACCATCACCCCAAACAATTCCTAAGAAGGGTTCTGGGGTTGGCACAGAGAGATCTCCAGGAGTTACTACCAGCAGGTGATTTCAGTGCAGCTTCTGTTTCAGTGCAGTCCCTATTTTGAAGCAGAAGAGACCATGACATTACTGACATGGCCAAGCCATGCTGTGCTATTGCACTCCCATGCTCCAAAACTGTCTCTCCTCCTCTCCAAACACAGGGCTAGCCTATGCCAGTTTTGTACAGAGAACTGGTCCTGGCACTGTTTAGCTTCTCAGATACAAACTATTAAACAGATGTAGCAAATGTGATCTCAGCGTAATGTTAGTTATGGCATTTAATTCCTTGCTGCAAAATTTTAGGGCTTCAGTTACCGCCAACCTACTCTCCTAATGTGCTTATTCACTGTTTGGACACTCTGACAAAAGCCCTCTATCCCATTACAATGGAAGGGAAATGTCTTATCAACGCTGGAAACTGGAAATGCTGTGGGTATGACAGAGGAACAAGCTGAGTATGTGACCATGAGCTGAGACAGGTAATGCTGACCGCAACAAGAGCTGCCGGGGAAGACAGCATCGCCGTCAGGACAGTGGCTGCACTGTGCAAGAATGGGTCCCACTCCACGTCCCACACTGCCGCAGCTGTGCTAGTGGAAATGCCTGACACCTGCTCCACCAGAAGCTCTCTGGCGCACACCAGGGAGACATTCTTTCACCCAGCTCCAGCAAAGTACCTATTACGGACAACACATGAAGGAAATTACTGGGTTTTGCCTACAGAAGGAAAGGTGGCAGAAATAAATATTTTCCCATTATTGTCAAATATTTTCTTTGACATCTTTCAATTTTTCTTTCAGAACAACAACAAAATGAAGAAAAGAATTGCCCGGAAGCAGTTTCTGAAATTTCCTCCTATGTGTTTTCATTAATGAATGTTGTTTTTATCCTGATTTTCCCTGCACAAAATAAAACATATTGCTACAGAAAAAAAATGTGTTAATAGGGATGTTCTGTCTGCTACAACAGCAAAGGACTGTGGTTTAGTGAGACAGTATGGGATGCAGGAGAGCTATGCATGCACAGCCCTGTGATGGGATTGCATGATGTTTAATCTTGGTTTTTGAAGCTGAATCCTTTCCTGTACAGTGCAGGTGAGCTGGCGAGAGCAAGGGTAATCCTCCTGTAAGCCACTGCAGTGTTGGGAGGATTAATAGTCCCAGGCAGTCTGGAGGCAGTTTGTGAAGCACCCACCATTCTTACACAGCGGGGCTCTGCCAAGCCACATTTGCAAGGACAGTTCATTTTCAGAGGCTCTTTTTTTAAACCAATTCCAAATTTTTCCTGTTTGAAGCCTGTCCTAGGATTGCTGGTGTTAAAACCCTTTCCTCCCAGCACAGCACTGGTAGAGATAACTGGGCATGATAGGAAGCAAAGCTGCTGATGGTTTCAGAGACCTGGAGTCACAATTATAAGCGAAATGAAATATTTCAGAGACAGCGATGATAAGGCAGGCAATACAGAATCTGGCAATTCACACTTATATGTAGTGCTATAGCATCAGATTGAGCTGACAGGGTCAGAAAGCTTTTATATGAGACATTTTTATATAGTTAGTAGACTGCCTCAAGGAAAGAGACCTCGTTTGGGGCTGGGGGCGAGTGTAATGTTGGGGGTGTTTTTAAAGAGATCCCACATACCTTCTGAGTGCAATAAAATTACATTACTAATTCCTAAAAGAAATATGTTACTGAATATAATCTAAAAAGTTTTCCAGGTTTCCTTAAAATGGTTAGTAATGTCATAACCTGAATAAATATTAATTTGCTGGGAATGTTTTTACTGGGGTACAATTTTTTTATTTTATACAGGTTGTAAGAGTAACTATCCCTGCCCACAAAAACATTATTACTGTAGCTGAACAAATGACTGCAATGCATAATTTATGTTGTGTATTTATTTGTTTCCATTTGTGAATCACCTAGTTATAATTTTTCCTGTTTGCTCTTTGCAATTGTTTTAGCATTTTTAAATTATTACATTTCACCTTGTGGATGAATAAGCAGTTGCACATGGTAAGAAGTGGATGTGTGAATGCAGTGAGTAGGCACCTAAGTCACCCAGGACCTGTTCTGCTCGCAGACTTGAAAATGACACTTTCAGTAGGGCCTGAACCTAAATAAATTTTGGGTTTGGTACTGTCAAGGCGGCCCAGTTTGGGAGCATGAAGTGTGACAGGTTTGGGATGCCTTTGAATCTCTTTCCCATTTACTTGATGCATCTTTGAGCGTAGTAGAGAGACCAGGGTGACAACTCATAGGCAGCAAAATATTCAGTTCAAAGTAAAGCAGACGCAGGAGACCCCGACATACAGATTTCAGTTTCGGAAACAGCAGTGGCCCCTCTCTCCCCAGACCACTTTGGCGTTACTGTGCCGTCACCATTACCCTGAAGACTGTGGATGAGATCAGGGCCCATTGGGTGCTGTATGGACACAAGGCTTGCAAGCCCAAGGCTGTGAATGCTAAGGACCTTATGGCTAACCCAGAAAAAAACCCCAACCAAATACGTGAAGAGACCCAGAGGCACAGCAGGATGAGGGATTCAGCCATAGACACGTGGTGAGCTGGAAGCAGAGGTAAATAGAGAGTCCAAGTCTCACGCGTGCTACCCTTGTGGACAATGCTATGTTGCCTTTTGGGGACTGAAAGCAGTCAGTTGTGCCATATCAAGTTATTTTTTCCAGTAGAAAGGCTGGAAAGAACCCATCTGGAATCAATGATATGGACAGGACAGTAATATACCTCATCACCACCACCATCTATAGAAACAGGTACATCTCAACAGCCTTCTCAGGATTATCACATCCTCACAATTTCTGCGCATACTTTCAGACATGTTTTATCAATTCCTCTCCTTGGCCACTCATTCTGGCTGGTTTTGATCTTGAACAAGACCTTAGAACATATCTTTAATTTGAAATAAACTTAACTAAAAATGTATTTGGGGTGGCTGTCAAGACAGTTTCTCAAAAAATGTGAGCTCTTTGCAACCTCTTCCCTATGAAACCATTTCCTCTAACAAAAAAAGAAGAGGGCCAGGTTTCAAATACTAATTCTAAACCTCCAGCTAGCTACAGTCAGATTTAATGTTGTAGTGTTGTAACTATTCAGACAGCTCAGAGCCATGGGATAAGGTATAGGAAGAGCTTTGTGCTGCCTGAGAGCGCAGGACTGAGTGATGTGCAGCCCCGGGGAGCGTGGCTCTGTTTCTATGGCAGCTCTTAATGCAACGAGCTGCCAGGGCTTTTTCTCCTCTTGTTTTCCCCTTGCAATCGTTTTCTCAGCCAGTGCTTGTTCCACGTCCTCAGTCTCTCCTGGGGGTCAGGCACCACATGCTGAACAATTTGTCAAGGTCTCCACTGTGGCTCCCTCTTTATAATCTCCTCTTTGCTCTTTCAAACCCTGGGAATCATTCCAGACCCAAGGGACCACCAATCCGACACTGAGGATTCTCCCTCTAATCACAGCTTCAGAAGAGAAGCCCTTTCTAATACTCTTCTGTGCAGAAATGATAAACCCCAGTAAATCCTTTGCCAGTCTTACACACCCATCAGCCGTGTCTGTGTTGCTTTTCTCTAAACTCCTTGCTGAGCATTTTCCTTCCATACTCGCTGCTATCCCAGGTGTGCCTCTTCCCCACCAGCAATGGCTGTACTCGGAGAAGGACCCTTCTCCCCACACCCCACACATCATCCCGGGACCCAGGGAAGATGCCGTGAGCAGGCTGCTCCAGCCCCGCAGTCAGATGATGCCTCAGGAAACATTCAAAGAGAAGCACGAGATGGTCCTCCAGCCCTCACGGGCAGTTCAGAAATGGAAAATTTGCTGCAGCCTCCAGCTACCAGCTTCTACTGGGAGCTTATGGGGAACTTGGAGCTTAGAAACCTTAGTATGTCTATAGGTGCTTACATAGAAAAGTGTAAATTTATGCGGTTTAGTAGCACAAGGAATCCCTGCCCTAATATCTGTAACTTCATCCAGAGACACAACTGCCTTGCTCTGCCATGGCTGCTAACTGTACTGCATGCAGTAAAGATGGGAAGGTCTTTGAGACCCTCTGAAGGAAGGCATAGTACCTCCAAAATCATGAGTTCAAAGCTGCTAAAGCCGGAGGCAGCCAGTGGAGCTCTTCCTTCCAGAAGGACCACGCCAGGAGGGCAGTTACATGCCATACTGTGCATGTAGGCAGGTCTCCAGGGTTTGAGGTCTTCCAGAGCATGCTGCAGGTTTAAAGCAATAGCATCAGATTTTAACAGCCTCCAGATTATTTGCAACATGGTATGTCATATTGCAATTGTTTTCTCTGTCCAGTAAATTATGATGGACATTGCAAAGCGAGCCTGATTCTACAGGACCCCAGTGAAGCTACCCCAGTGAAATGCCAAACTACCTATTAAATAGTTCAACTAAAGTTTTGACTTGCTGCAGCTTCTGTATAACATGCCTCTTCAGGCTTTCAGAAAGACAGTGACATTTTATCTAAAGGTCCAAGGCAGGCTTTAAAGTATCACCAGCTATCCAATGATTAAGAATAAGTATTTAAAAGATGCCAATGAAGAGTACTATACACATCAATTATTGTTTTAAAAAAGCATCCATTCAGCCTTAGCAGTCACAGTAGAAGAACTGGTGCTCATTATTAAGAAACAGGAATGTACTCTGTAATGCTGATCATAATTGTACGAGTCATAAAAAGTGACAGGTCTCCTGTGAGCCTGTACTGGTGGAGGACACTATTAATTATCACAGTGGAAGGAGGAATGATTTGCCTTTGCTACAAAAACAAACCTCAGCACTTGTTAACTCAGCAAAAGAAAAAGTACTGAGATGTGTTAATTTGTCATATTGAAATGAATCTAGAAGGTCAAAAGAGCATTTTGATATTTAGAAAATGAGAAAGGTTAGATAATTTGTGAAATTAGATTCATCCAAAGCTGAGGATGTTGCTAGTAATAGGAGCCTCTGTAGTGCTAAAGAAATGTGTTAGAAACCACCCTGAATGATCCAAATGCTTTACAGAATAATTCATTATTGTTATTTGCATGTTAAGGGCACACAGAATCTTTTTTTAAAAGGTTTCTGCATTAATTTAATATTTCACATTTAGATTTGGTCTTCTGTGGGTCACAAAATACAGAAAATAACAGGAGCCAGGAACATTTTGTGGGTGTTTCTGAGTGGCCAAACCTGTTTCAGCGTGTTTCAGGTAGGCTGCGAACTGTTAATATCCCAATGCCCTTTTCTGAGCAATGCAATGTAAGGGATAACGGGAGAAAAATAACAGGAGAAACACGTACAATCAGCCTGATCCTCCTCTCAGATTGCTGTCTTGATTACAGTGTTTAAGGAGTTCCCTGGGGAAGAAGTTGCAGGCACTGAAGGTCAAAAGCAAAGGCTGGAGGCTGCAGCCGAAAGGACGTGGGTCTACCAAGTCCAGCACTGCCCACAAATGCTGCACTCACCTTGTGTGTGCAGTATAATGCCTGCAATAAGCCCAGTGTTTCCAGGGTCATCAGGGCACTCTGTGCACTGGGCACAGGCATCCCATGCACAAGCAGATGTATAACCAGAGGGGTTAACCTATAGTACTGGAGCCATCAGAGCCAGACTGCTGCCGAGCTGCCCCTGCATGCAAGCTGTCAGCCACAGGCTGAGCACGTCCAAGTAAACTGATCTACTTGTGCACCAACACCGCTCAGGACACAGTGAGTTTTGTTTGAGAGTGCTACTCTTCCACCTGCACTGAATCATCCATGAAAAATAAACCCAGAAAATGCAAGAAAATGGAAAGGCAAATTACCAGCTGACAGCTAAAATTAGAATTCTGAAAGGAACCTTCCTTCTGCCCCATCATCCTTTCCAATTACTCTCAAGACTGCAAAATAAACAAGATAAGCAATAAAATTCGCATTGTTCCTCTCCATATGCTGAACTTCAGGAAGGAAGATCTCCGCTCATCCACCTGTAGGATGATACGATTTGATCCCATGATTTTCTTGTGGGTTTATATTTTCTCTGCCTATTCCACAATTGGCAATCAAGTGGGGATTTGAAGGCTGAATTTTGATATAGCACTCCTTGGAAACTCAAGTGATTAAGGTAGTTTGGAAAGATCTCAAATTGTATGAGCCTGAATGAGAACAAACAAGGAAATAGCACTTGGGACTTCCATCGAACTGCTGCTGTTGTCACTGGGAGAATTTGGCAGCTGTTTGGTTAGGAGACAAGTATTTTTAGTAAAACTTCCCTCTATTTCTGCAGGTTTTGAGAGTTTCCCACATAGCAGAATTCACAATGGGGAGAGAAAACTGTTTCAGGAGATTTCTGTGTAGGATGGTGGCCAGTGGCATGAGGTTAAGAATGTCCAATCATTGCAAAGTGAGTCCATCTACACTCCTCCTAATGCGTAGAACATATCAGTAAAGATATATTCTAGTTTGATATATAGGGACTTAGTTAAAACTAGCTTAATTCACCTATTGCTCAGCAAATTACTTACAAGTCCATTTAGAGAGTCTATCGCAGTTAGAAACTTATGTGGGATATAAAGCAAGGGCTGAAGAAGAGCAGAGGTCAGATAAAGGCTTGGTGGACTCACAAAACACACTATGTCCAAAATGAAAAATGAGACTTGACATGATGCAAGAAAAAATTCTGTAGGTTACCAAATCACCTATGCAGCCAAAGAATTCACATTAATTTGATCTCTGGTTCATCTGTTAGCTCCAAAATGCAGCCATGTGCTGAGACCCCTGGATTTCCAATCAAGCAAAACTAAATTTGCGTAATCCTCAATAGCTTTTGGAGAGATGACGCCATAAAAGACATACAAGAGGAATTGTAACTCCGGTAAAGTGGAACTAGTCTACTGCAGAATGGAGCGCTCAGTAGTCTGTGGCTGGATAATAAGGATACACCAAGCTGAATCAAAATTGTGTCGGTTTGTTAACTTCAATTGCACTGTGATGGGTTGACCCTGGCTGGACGCCAGGTGCCCACCAAAGCCGTTCTATCACTCCCGCATCCTCAGCTGGACAGGGGAGAGAAAAATATAACAAAAAGCTTGCGGGTCGAGATAAGGACAGGAGAGATCATTCACTAATTACCATCACGGGCAAAACAGACTCAGCTTAGGGAAAATTAGCTCACTTTTTATTACAAATCAGCCAGAGTAAGGTAAATGAGAAATAAAACGAAATCTCAGAACACCTTCCCTCCACCCCTCCCTTCTTCCCGGGCACAACTTCACTCCCGGATTTCTCCACCAAGCCCCCCCAGCGGCACAAGGGGGACAGGGATGGGGTTTACGGTCATCACATGTTATTTTCTGCCGCTTCACCTCCTCAGGGCGAGGGCTCGTCACACTCTTCCCCTGCTCCAACGTGGGGTCCCACCCACGGGAGACAGTCCTCCACGAACTTTCTCCAACGTGGGCCATTCCCACGGGCTGCAGTTCTTCACAAACTGCTCCAGCATGGGTCCTTTCCACGGTGTGCAGTCCTTCAGGCACAGACTGCTCCAGCGTGGGTCCCCCACGGGGTCACAAGTCCTGCCAGAAAACCTGCTCCGTGGGCTCCTCTCTCCACAGATCCGCAGGTCCTGCCAGGAACCTGCTCCAGCGCAGGGTTCCCACGGGGTCACAGCCTCCTTCAGGAACCCACCTGCTCCGGCGTGGGGTCCTCCACGGGCTGCAGGTGGATATCTGCCCCACCATGGACCTCCCTGGACTGCAGGGGGACAGCCTGCCTCACCAGGGTCTTCACCACGGGCTGCAGGGGAATCTTCGCTCCGGCGCCTGGAGCATCTCCTCCCCCTCCTTCTGCACTGACCTTGGTGTCCGCAGGCTTGTTTCTCTTACATGTTCTCACTCCTCTCTCCGGTGGCTGTTTTCCGCGTCCCAACTTTTTTTTCCTTCTTAAAAATGTTATCACAGAGGCGTTACCACTATCACTGATTGGCTCGGCCTTGGCCGGCGGCAGGTCCGTCTTAGAGCCAACTGGTATAGGCTCGCTCTCTCTCGAACACAGGGGAAGCTTCCAGCAGCTTCTTACAGGAGCCACCCCTGTAACCCCCCCCCGCTACCAAAACCTTGCCACATAAAACCAATACATTCCACCCCTCGCCTCTGTGTATCACATTTTTAAGAAATATCATTAAAATCTACATTCATCACACAAAATCTTCACTCACATTAACAAAAAGAATTCCCCACACCAAAATCAAAATAATATCATCACAAAACCGACAAAAAGTGGACAATTTACACACATTCCACCCCTTGTCCCTTCACCACAATTACAACAATAAAATTTCCCCACTCATCAAGCAGCTCTTAACTCTCTAGCTGCGTTCAGTCCATGTTTTGCCCGTTAGCTCTCTCAATTACTATCCTTATCTCAAATTCCTCGTTGCCCGCATTCTCCACCAAAAAGACTGTGATGGGTTGACCCTGGCTGGACGCCAGGTGCCCACCAAAGCCGTTCTATCACTCCCGCATCCTCAGCTGGACAGGGGAGAGAAAAATATAACAAAAAGCTTGCGGGTCGAGATAAGGACAGGAGAGATCATTCACTAATTACCATCACGGGCAAAACAGACTCAGCTTAGGGAAAATTAGCTCACTTTTTATTACAAATCAGCCAGAGTAAGGTAAATGAGAAATAAAACGAAATCTCAGAACACCTTCCCTCCACCCCTCCCTTCTTCCCGGGCACAACTTCACTCCCGGATTTCTCCACCAAGCCCCCCCAGCGGCACAAGGGGGACAGGGATGGGGTTTACGGTCATCACATGTTATTTTCTGCCGCTTCACCTCCTCAGGGCGAGGGCTCGTCACACTCTTCCCCTGCTCCAACGTGGGGTCCCACCCACGGGAGACAGTCCTCCACGAACTTTCTCCAACGTGGGCCATTCCCACGGGCTGCAGTTCTTCACAAACTGCTCCAGCATGGGTCCTTTCCACGGTGTGCAGTCCTTCAGGCACAGACTGCTCCAGCGTGGGTCCCCCACGGGGTCACAAGTCCTGCCAGAAAACCTGCTCCGTGGGCTCCTCTCTCCACAGATCCGCAGGTCCTGCCAGGAACCTGCTCCAGCGCAGGGTTCCCACGGGGTCACAGCCTCCTTCAGGAACCCACCTGCTCCGGCGTGGGGTCCTCCACGGGCTGCAGGTGGATATCTGCCCCACCATGGACCTCCCTGGACTGCAGGGGGACAGCCTGCCTCACCAGGGTCTTCACCACGGGCTGCAGGGGAATCTTCGCTCCGGCGCCTGGAGCATCTCCTCCCCCTCCTTCTGCACTGACCTTGGTGTCCGCAGGCTTGTTTCTCTTACATGTTCTCACTCCTCTCTCCGGTGGCTGTTTTCCGCGTCCCAACTTTTTTTTCCTTCTTAAAAATGTTATCACAGAGGCGTTACCACTATCACTGATTGGCTCGGCCTTGGCCGGCGGCAGGTCCGTCTTAGAGCCAACTGGTATAGGCTCGCTCTCTCTCGAACACAGGGGAAGCTTCCAGCAGCTTCTTACAGGAGCCACCCCTGTAACCCCCCCCCGCTACCAAAACCTTGCCACATAAAACCAATACATGCACCTACATGCCTAATAAAATTTTAGTGCTTCTTTAATTTGGAGAAACACTCTGAGTTCTTCATCTCATTAATTTGCACTTACTTTAAATTGCATGACTGACTTACTTTCCATAATGAAAAGAGTCTTACAAGGTGGAAGTCTGTAAATATTTGAACTCGCAGCATCAAGTCAAGACACAGAATCAATAAACAGTTGTCTTAATCTGATATTGATATTCTGGGAAATGTAAGTTGTTCCCATATAGCTGGTCCAGAGTGATGGGACTGGGAGAATTTCAAATATTCCTAAAGTAATGAGTCATCCCAGATGCTAGAATAACATCTGAGATCGTTGTTAGACGGCCGGCAGCAGAGACATGGCCAAACTGCCAGGGATGCTCCTCCAAGAGTTTATTACAGCTACAATGCAAAAAAAAAAGCCACATGTGAAGACGTGTGGAGCATGAGAAAGAAAGAATTTCTGGTTCAGGGAAGTCTTGCTCTAGAAATACAATTTTACAGTAGTACTGACGCAGAACCAGATTAGCTAGGAAGGAGAAATGGAAAGAAATCTCAGTACACCTCTGTAAACCAATGGATATATCACACAGGAGACTCAAGGTCAAGGCAGAAGATATCAGTATTCCTTCTCAGCAAAGGCTAGGCTCCATTTCTGCTGCCAGTAAGAAATACGTCTATGAAATTCAAGGGATGGAGGTAGAACCTTAGGGAATGCTGACGGAAAATTTTAAAGAAGATTTTGTTTGTGTGGCTGTCAGTCTGCACTGAACAAAACGCCTCAGTCACTCATGTTATTGTGACCTGGATGATAAAATATAATTGTGATTATAGCTGTGCAATGGCATGCGCTGCCCCTCAGCCGGAGCCTGGCTCTCACGCGAGGTCTGTGAGCACTCAAACCTCTCAGTGACTGCTCATGCGAACAGCATCTTTCTACTTTTGAAAGGTCTTTGTTTTACAGGAAACCCAGTTTATTGCCTTTTCTTGTTTTACAGTGGCACAGTCACTCAGTCATTGCTCAGCCACCCACCTGCCCTGCAGATAATGAAGCATCTTGGAGAAATCTCTCTGAGCAGTGAAAAGCAGCACAAAGAGGGCTTAGAAACACATCCAGAGCCTTATTCACAGTTAGGTCTGGAAAATCAGGCACAAGGCATTAAGATTTATTTTTCCCCCAATATTTCCAGTGTTTCCTGGCTCATTAGCCAAAAATTCTCAGGGTGGATGAACCCACCTTGACAAATTTTAATAATCCTCAGAGATGAGGGTTCACAACTCAAAATTTGACTTGATGCTGACTTCACCTCCATTTCACTTTGCAGAACACACAGGAAAAGGAGGCAGAAAGGAATGTATATTTCTAATATGAAAAATTGTGTGTGTATTGCATCCAGGCTTAACCACTCAGAGCAGCTAAACATTCAAGTGCAAGCTTTTTTTCTGTTAAGAATTTTCTTTTAGATCAAGTGGAAGGAGACATTGGAGAAACTACAGCACTTTGGCTCATAACAGCCTATAATTTCATTTTCTCTAAACAGCCAGATGATTATTCTTTTGTGCTTCATTAATTGTGGCCCACCGAAGGCATTTGAAAGGCTTAGTCAACCCACAGACTTTTTAAGGCTTTTTAACCTGCCTTGAGCAAATGACATTTGCCCTTTAAAAATCATCCACAGTGGATGAAGAGGGGAGCTAAAATTACTTTCCAGAAGGAATGATGGATATGAGCACTGGCACTATTTCTATATATGTACGTGTGCATGTACCTGTCTAGTTCCCAGACACCCTTAAACAGAGCTCACTTTGAAGAGAATGAGGGAATTTAATAAAGAATGGCAGAAAGCAAAAGATCAGTGTCTTTCTTCTTCCCCATTCAGCCAGTACATTTTGTCTTTCCAGAGCACAGTTCCCCTGAATAAAAGAAGAGTTAGAAAGGCTTGTTTGCAGCAAGCCTTTCCAACAGCAATCATGAACCCTCACTGACGAGGTCAAAAAGTGCAGCAGTCCAGGCAATCAGAAGCAGGTTGGTTGACGCTTCAGCTCTCGTCCTTGATCTGAGCAGCTGTGGTGCCGGGAACTGTGCCACAGGCTGCCGAGACAACCCCAGAAGCTCTGCAAGGGAGTGCTTTAGTCCTTCAGCAAAAAGGCAAAAAGTTACCTGAAACTCTGGCTTCTGGGGTAAGAAGCCTGCCAACCTCCCCGTGGGACCAGCAAGGGAAAAGGGAAGGGCTGGGCAGTCACCCCTGCTGCCCCCACCCCGGCTGACAGGAGAATCACTGCTTCATCTTACTCTCCGGATTGATGACCCTGGTATTTTAGGATGCAGCACTTCCTTCCGAAATACTTTCCTCCTTCTTCCAGGGAAGCAGTTTTTCCACCTTCTAGGCACAGCTGGTTTCTTCCAAGCCCATCAGTCCTGCTGACTACAGCAGGGCAGCATGTTTTTAAAGCAATAATTGTGGTGTTTAGTAGGAGTATCCTACCAAATCTCAGACAGCAAGGGCAAGTCTGAAAATAATAATGATCATAGTGAGAATAATAATACAAAACACAAAAGGAACACAGCCCACCTGGAGCTGATGGGTAATCTAGGGAAGCTGAGGGCTTGCTCTCATAAAGCAAGCGCCACATTCCAGGAATTGCATTTATCTGGGTCTGAGCAGAGGCTGTGATGCAAAGCTCTTCCATGCTGTAAGATACACGTATAGTACTTCACCTCTCATTTGCATAACACCTGTGATGAATTTTGTACAGAACAACAAGGAAGTATGCTTCAAGTAGGTAACACAGAAGTTTGCTGCTACAACAGGAATTTAGGCAATGCAAACATGGATGCAACGACATTAAAGTCAGAAGAAATGTTACGCTTCCTCTTCGCTTGTTTACATCTTTCTTTTTGCCTTGCATAGGTGCTAAGATCTTGTGTATCTACAAGCCTGAGCTCTCTGGGTAACAGGAGGTATTTTAATTGTAATATAGCAGTTATATCTATACAAAAACATTGTGGTAACACTACATACGAGAGACAGAAAAGACTTAATCAGACAAGGCAGAGAGGGGGAAGGGAAGATGATGCCAAAGATTAGATGATAACATGAGGTCCCCTCCAACCTAAATAATCCTGTGACCCTATAAAGTTGAGCCACCATCATTTTATAAAAGTCAAGCTGAGGAACAGCAAGAGCTGAGAAAACTTGCTGCCGTCAGGCATTGGGGCAGCACCAGAAACCACACTGGCTGGTGCTCCTCTTTCTCTTATTTCACACTCATTGTTCATCCTCCCCCTCTTGCTTTTTGATCTGCCTCCTTTCAGCCTTCCACTCTTTTAACCTCACTAATCCATACTCTCCACCTTCAGCTGCCCTCCACTCCAGAAGCCACTTTCACCAATATTTCTAAGTGTTACTCCTTTCTCCCATATCACCTCACCCACCCTAACAAGTGCTTTTGTGAAGGTGTGACTGTGAAAGGTGCATCCTCACCTTCTCCTTTGATGCTGCACAGTAATCACTGACCCTGCACCCTCTTCATCCCTAATCAGTGCTCTTCTCTCCATTCATCCCACCCACACTGCTGGAGCTTTTCCTGCCATTGCCCTCCTGCCCTCCACTCCCACTGCAAAAAGGAGTGTGGTTTCTGAGCAGAGCAGGGCCCTTCTGCTACACCTTAAATCTAGTGGGTGATTCCAGGCTCTGTGCAGGCTAAATCTGACAGCAAAACAAATCAGAAACTCCCTCAACCAACCAAAGAGGAGGCAAGAGTCATCACATAAGCAAGCGACAGAAACAGCCCGCTAAATTATATTTTCCAGTCCATTTATGTCTGGCCCTTTATGGTTTGTGATGAAAAGAGACACTTGGAATATTCCAGTAGCATAAAATTAGCAGGGATGTGATTATCAGACATGCAGTTGTCTCACAAGATCTTGTCTGTAATGTTGGTTCATTAACCTGCTGTTTTACTAAAGACTCATTTAGAGGCTCTGAGACAGTTTCATGTCATGTGTTTTCTATTATAAAATGTTCAGGGCATGAACATATACTGTTCAGTATTTTGAGAATTCATGTATATTTATGTTATCAACACATCACTTTTAAATTTTCTAATTCACTAGAAAGCCCACTTCCAGCACCTCCACAACACAGTAGGAAACTAAAAATCAGAGCAGCTGGAAATGCAAAGGCAGACATTCATTCATTCCTCTGCAGCTTGTGCTCATGCACCAGGCAGAGATGGATGCACAGCTGTCGGCTCCCCTCTGCCGGCTGGTACCCGGACACGGCACGGACCCGTGGCCAGACCTCCCCAGGAGCCGTTATCTGCCAACTGAAAAGCAACAAGGGTCCAAACTGCTAATAATCGTGAAAAGATGTTTTTCCAGGCAGGTGATGAGCACTTGCATGACTCTGTGCAAGGGCAAGTGCACCTGAAAGCAATTTTCACAAATTCTTTCTACAGAGACTGATAACTTATTGCAGGGGGACTGGCTGTACTGCCTGAGATCAGGATGTCTTGACCTTCCCGTTGTAAACACCAGGTTTTCTGTGATTATAAATATTGTGATTAAAAATTTCTGTGATTATAAACTTTAATCCTTATGCCTGAAAATTTCCCTGTCAGATCTCTACCTCAGACTGATTCTTTCTAACCTCCTACCGAAACAGGTCAGCAATTTCTGAAGATTACTTTAGGAAAGAGCAGATTTTTTTTCTCCTTCATATTTGCTCGTTGCTTTGCTTTTTTACAACATTTTCCAGCAGAAACTTGAAATTTGGCAGCATGTGTTCAGGAACTGCTTTATACCACCAGCTAGAAAGTACGCAGCCAAGTTATAAAACTCAGAATCAAAAAATGCCTCTCTGCCCATGAGCAGCAAGAGACTTTGGAGTTTGGCAGCAAACCTCTCCAAAGAGCCTGTCTGTGCTGAAGAGTACACTGCTGTTTTTAGTCCTTCTGTGAGATCGCACATCCAGCATCTTGTCAAAACACTGCCCGAAATGAGCTAGTAACACCCTTCCTACCGACGACAGCAACTCAACGGACCTGCTGGTAGAACACGTGGCAGCAACCCTCCTACCCAGCGAAGCTCCATGTGCTTTGGGCGGGCACTCCCCAGACAAGAAGCCCAGGATTGCTCTCAGATTGTGTCTTGAAAACAGGGCAGCCTGTTCAAAGCTTCACTGTATCCTTAAGCAACAACCATAACTCAAGCATGCTTTTCTTTTACATTATCTGGTTAGGGATTTGAAAATTCTTTTCAGATCATGGGAATTCTGCTACTGACTTGAGGAGAACAGGGCGTGGCTTTTTAATAAGGAAAGTGCTTAAACTCCACTGTGTATGAAGGGCATTTCTTTCTAGGTACGGGAGGTCTAGTTTGAGTCAATTCTGATACCACAAAATTAAAGAAGTCTCATTTACCTGGCTCAATGTCAAGAAAGGAAGCTGCTTACCATTATTCATATTATTACTATTATTTCTATTAAATCATGTATGCCCTGAATAATAGACTCTTAAAACTTTTAGAGACCAGGAATAAGGGTGTCTTCCAGAGGCATATAGACGCAGTCCTGAGCTACAAGTGTGTCTGCCTAGCCTAACACATCACCTTGCAGAATAGGAATAGCCAAAGAGCTGTCCCACGTACAAAGAACAGGCTCTCTCAGGGCAGCTTCCTACCTAGGGGACCAGACCCTGCCCCTTTGGCAGAGCTTTGCAGCCTGGGAACATATTTGTCATTTTCTTCTTCTTGCACCTGAACTAGCTGGTGGGGTCTGCCTGCAAGGTATCCCCGACACTCAGTGAGCATCTTCTCAGTGGGAGCCCAAATCTAGAACAGAAACGGTATGTAGGCACAAAACTCAGGGCTTCTCATATACTCAAAGGGAAATGAGAATAAAGGCTGCCTTGGTCCTGGAATCTCCTTGGATTTTGGTCAAAACCTGGTTTGTTTCACATTTTTTGTGTTATGTGGGAGCATTCATGCATAATGCATGTGTCCAGATGTATTCATAGAACATGTACGTGTTCAATTACATATACTGAGTAAATGACATTTTTAAAAAATCCTTAATGTTTTGTCAAGCAGAGAGAGATTTATTATATAGAAATTGTAAAGAACTTTAATTTCACCATTTGCCTGAACACAAAATAGAGCCAGCATTATGTACAAGGAAGCAAGGAAAGAAAACAAAAATAGTACAAAATGCTGGCGTGGTTGTTTGAATCAAGTTTTCATTAAAATGATGGGGTTTATGTAAATTCATAACTAAGCTACAAATCGAGCACCAACATAAAGGCACACAGAAATGCAATGATAAATGGCTGGCCACTTTGCTTGCTGTGTCAGTCACACAGTTATGATCCTGTTAACAATTACAGGCAAAATACATAGTATGGCCATAATGAATGGTGCTGTTGATTGGTAAGATGGTATGTTTCAACAAAGAGACACTTTGCATAGCAAATAGAAAAAAACGGGCAAATGGTATATGCAGAGAATAGTCAATATACCATAATAACTGCCTCTAATGATAGATCTTGCAATAATTTCAGATCCAATTTCACCAGCCACTGACCGCAGTCTCACAGCTGATGATTTGCTCAATGCGTTACTGTGGTGGGTTGACCCTGGTTGGATGCCAGGTGCCCACCAAAGCCGCTCTATCACTCCCCCTCCTCAGCTGGACGGGGGGGAAGAAAATATAACAAAAGGCTCGTGGGTCAAGATAAGGACAGTTTAATAAAGTGATAGCAAAGGTTGCGCGCACGAAAGCAAAGAAAAAACAAATGATGTTATTCTCTACTTCCCATCAGCAGGCGATGTCTAGCCGCTTCTCGGGAAGCAGGGCTTCAGTACGCGTAGTGGTTGCTCCGGAAGACAAAATGCCCCCGCTTCCGTCTCCCTTAACTTAGCTTTTATATCTGAGCTGACGTCATATGGTATGGAATATCTGTTTCGTTGGTTTAGGTCAGCTGTCCTGGTTATGTCCCCTCCCAAGATCTTGCCCTGCCCCAGCCTGCCATTGAGGGGGGGCAAAAATGTTGGAGAGACAGCCTTGGTGCTGTGCCAGCACTGCTCAGCAGTAGCCAAAACACTGCTGTGTTATCAACACCTTTCTAGCTACTGATGCAGAGCACAGTGCTATGAGGGCTGCTATGGGGAGTATTAACTCCATCTCAGCCAGACCCAATACAGTTACGTGATGCAAAAGTCAGTTTACAGTAAGCGTGTAATTCCATCCTCCCTTGCATGCTTAGTGGTGGGTACACACACCCTGTGAAGAGACTTAAACCAGCATGGGAGGAGGAGAGGCTGAAATAATTTGAAAACCACTTCCACACCTCCTAAGTGGCTCTCAGGACTAGCAGCCACTGTGGTAATGTGAAAACCATTTGGCTGCCTTTAGGGACTTCTCTTCAGTTGTGAAAGACTTCTCAAGATGTTTTTGAAGATCTGATGAAATTTTACTTTGAGAGGATTTACAGCAGGGAGGTTGGCCAGTGGGGGCCACCTCATTTCTTCTACTAATTATATTATACAGTAAGAAAAATGTTTTCTGTTCTTCCAAACACCTACTTAAAAATGGTTTCTTTTCAGTTTCATCAAATCTCCATCAAGACAAGAGACCCAAAATCTCTCTTGGACACAAACCTGGGCTGTTCATATGCTTGTTACCGAGATGACTATTCACAGGCTTCAAGAGGACAGCTCTGTTTCACGCTTTCCTGGGGCTGTCAGACATAATTTCCAAACACCAGAGCCACTCGACACCCCAACCGTCACTCTGCACAGGGACATTTAATAGGGCTGTAATAATTTTACTTAAGTTATAACTTGCACTCACGCTCAGTAGGAAGAATAATTGAAATGTTATTAAGAAAAACTCATTACAAGTTAGCTGCAGGCTGCCAATCAGGCAGAGAGGTGTTGTCATTTCTTCTTCATATACTGTTAAACCTACTTGAGAAAATTCTTCCAAAAATGAGGGGAAAACCTGTGCTTTCCATCAGCTTTACGAAAGGGTAGACAAACACATGCACACAAATCCAACTTCAACATTTCTGCTCACATGTCCACCTCAGCTTTCACCGGAGGCTCCCAAGTGCTCGGACTTGCTTTGCACTCACCACCCTGAATAAAACTGAACTGGCATTTTTATCTTGCAATTCCCAACAAAAATTGCAGGCCAGCCAGGGCTGTGCTACGCTTGTCAATGCCGTGCACTCTCCTGACCTGACAGACCTGCCTTTCCAGTCACAGCCTCCCAAGACAGCTGTATTTCCCTGGGGACACCGCGACTGCTCATCATCTGAGGGCGACAGGGGACACAGAGACTTCGCAGGTGAACGTGAGAACCTGAGGGAGGGAATACCCATGGGTTGCACGCTCCAAAAGACCAGAAACCTCTCTAGTCCCACAGCTAAAGCCCAAATCTGATATTTTGCTCAGTTTCCTCTACAAAATAAGCTGCTTCTCTCTGGCCTTTCTGTGCTTTTATTTATACAGTAGTAATAAGACTCAAAAAGAAGTCTCTTTCCTCTATATCTGCGACTCGGCAGAGGTTCTCAGGTGTGGGGCCACCAGCCACTGCTACAAGAGGTTGCAGAAAGAGCACGGGATGTGTTTGCAGCTACTCTAGTTTAGGTTCATTTTAGCCATCACTCCCTGTTTATCTGTACCCTCAGTTTTCTGGATGAAAAAATATGATTGCATCGATCATGGAAATACTGCTGCTTCAGGCCCAGAGCACCACTTCTCAAAGGACAGAAAAGGAACAGGGTAAAAAAAAAAATCATATTAAACTTTTAACTCCAGGATCTGCCGGATGGGCAGCTTTCCCCCATTACCCTGGTGTCATCCCATTACCCTGCTCCTCCACAGAGCCCCAAAGACCCTACTGACAGGGACAAGGAGGAGGAGGAGGAGGAAGAGGAGGAGGAGGAAGAAGCCTTCAGCAGCCTGCTCAGCTGCTGGTTCCGCAGGGAGAGGGGACGAAGAGTCCTTCTGGCTTCCTTCTTCCCTACTGCTACTGCTGCCCCAGGGCTGTTTGTCCTCCAGCAGGTCCCTGGCAATGTCCTCCCTGTCCCGTGCCTCCTCAAGTCCATCCAAGAGACACTGCTGTTATTTCCCAAGGCTGCCAAGCAAACCTGCTCTAGCCTGTGGTTAGAACCAAACGTCTCCAAAGAGCCCCTGCTCTTCCCCGAACACAGCTTCTCAAAGCATGCACGTCACCAGCCATCACCAAGACCTTCATCAGCACCTCACTCACCTTAAAATTGACAAGGATTAATTTTCTTGGACTTGGCAGCCCTTTTTTCTCATTTCTATCCGCATCAATAAAGCTTCTCAGGAAAGGGCAAAGGAAAGCATTCATATGTATGACTACTTTTATTTAATGTGCTTGTTCCATTTCCTTCAGCATAGCTTTTTTTTAATCTAGATTTATGTCTAGATTTCTGCACCGGTAAACCAGCTGATTTTGACAGTGGTATGTGTGACATCAGATATCAGCCTAGTGAAGAGAAAACAATTATAACATCTCATGCTGTTTGTGAGAGTTTGTTAAGAACATCACTAAGGACAGGAGCATTTTGACTTCTCTTATTATGGTTTCTCTGGCAACCAGGGGAAATAACATAGGTAAAATTATAGTCCCATCATGCTCCATGTGCTGACAGTACATAATATATAATTGCATGCTTCCCGCCAGAAAGCTTACTTACAATCCTATACAATCTTTTCTCTCGCACTGTTTTAGGTGTTTCATCATTTTCACAGCTTGCAAAGCCCTAAAAATTAAAGAAGAAAACAAAACCCCTTGAGCTGGTTTTGCTATTGCCTGGCTTTGAGAGCTTATGACAGGACTAATTTAGTTTGTCTGGCAGCAATAATCCTAGATTATTCAAAACTAAGAAGTGGGTGTGTAAATCATGCAGTCTTTCTAGAGAGACTTGGTTTTGCAGTTTGCCAGAATTCTCATCCTACTAGAGGATGAACTTCAATACTTCTAGAGCACCTTTACTTCTGAAAACACCTGACATAGACTACTGATTTCAAAGAAGAGGTGGTGGGCCAGCACCTTTCGTTCAGCACGCACTTTCCAATAGCTTGTGTATGGCAGTTTGTCAACCCCATGTGTCTGCCTGTCTGTGTTTTGAGTTGTACTGGTCTCACAATTCAAGAGAAGGTATTCAGGTGTACCTGGAGTAGCACCGACACTTTGCTGTGACATTTCTTCCCCTGCGACATTTCTTCCCCAAAGGGAAGGCTGCTGGGCTTATAGCATAGCCTGTCCTAGTGTTTGAAAGGAGAGGAGCTGGATAAAGCAATGTAAACGCTCGCAGAATTAGCTTCTAACTTGCAGTAGAGGTCAGGATTCGAAGCTCTCGTCCTTCCCCTCCACAGCAGCTCCCCAGTCTCCATACCTAGTCCCTGCCTTGCCTCTGCCCCACTCAGTACTTTGCCAGTGGGACGATGGAGTTCCTCTGAGATGACTGGTTTGGAACGCAAAATAAGTTCAGCTCCTAAACCCACAAACAAGTCTCTGTTGAAACAAGCAGTCTAATTTCTTAAACTCTTTAGAGGGCTCTCTGTGAGCCAAAGAATACATCAAACCTAATGAAACTGCCATTGCTCGGGACCACAGAAGTCAAATGCAAACTTTTGCTGAGGTCAATGGCACACCATCAAGAGCTGAACTTCAGCCACTTACCTGTGCACACTAGCTTAGGACATCTGTAGAAGAAATAAGTAGGTAACAGCAAAATGAAGGTAAACTTGCTTGTAAGCAGCAGATTACCTCTATAGAAGGTAAAGATCCTCTGGGGGTGACACAACGGGAAGAAGAGCAGGCAACAGCTTTGGGTACTGCAAAATACTTGTAAAATCCTTTAGGGCTTTTTTTCCTCTGATGCCAAAGATGTTCAATTAATTACTTAACACTGGGAGCCAAATGAAGCCTGGCGCTCTGAAACAAGCTTCTGTGTGCCTTTCCGGGGAGGGTCCTGCCACGAGGTCAGGGCAAGGCTGTCTCCTGCGAGAAGTCCTCAGGCTAGCAGCAGCCGAGCTCTGGCTGGGTTAATGCACCTGGCTGGATGACAGGAGGAGGCTTTGCTAAGCCAAACACAGGTGGGACCTGCTCCGCCTGTCCGTAAAGTACCTTGCTGACACCACCTGCCTACAGCTTCCCTGCCCATACTCTGGGATGCTTTTTTGCATGAGTTAAACATAGTGCAGCCATTGGAAAAATCACTTAAAGGAAAAAAAAAAAAGGGGGTTGGCCTCTACCTTGCTTTGCCCACTCTGCAGGATGGGAGGCTAAAGCATGAATAGGAGGCAGTACTGGTGATGGAAGCAACCAACTGTTTTTAGACCCTGCCCTTGTTGTCCATCCTCATCTTCTTCACCTTTGCAGAAAGCTCCTGTTCAGACTTCCTGGACACCTATTTTCACTGAGAACACACACCACATGACTGTGCTCAAGACAAGCTAACCCTGGTCATTGAAAAGAGAGCTTTATTTTGTACTGTATCTTCCATGTTGTTTTTTTGTTCTCATCAGAGTATTTATTTGCAGATCCGTTTCTCAGGTAAATGCTTTTGAGATACTGCCTCAACTGTAACATCCAGAAATTGGATATTAATAAAGCAGTTCCCTTTTTCTTCATATAGAGATCTTGTAACCTCTAAAGAAGCAAGCACATCTATTGCTTTAATACACTTCATGAATCCAATCTCCTTTTTACTTTTAGCAGAGAGCACTTCAGATGTCTTTGGGATGTTCTACATTTGTTTTCTCCTTGTTCTATTTGTTTTCTAGTGACAGAAAGTAGAATTACAAGCATTAGCAGGATTGCTCTATTGATTGAGGATCAATACTAGATTGCTTTTCTTCCAACACAGCTGACAGCTCCATCCTCCTCTGACTTCAGAAATATTCACCCCAGTTACAGTCATTTTACAGACTTTTAGCTTAACACTATCATGAAAGGCTTAGCAGACACAATGTGTTTCATACATCACCTCCTTTAATGCTGCCTTTTCTTTCCTGTTGGAGAGACACAGAGGTGGCTGAAAGTGACTTTCCAGGAAAAGTTACAGCTGTAATTCAAACCAGCAGAGGCTTAATGTCATCCACACGTTGTGACAGACTTAAAATAGCACATAAACCTTTATACTACAAAGCTATGGATTTCTTTTTTAGCATAAAGAACTCCAGGTGTTTGGCATCTCTATTTCCAATGTTAAAAAGCTGCATGTTGGAGAAGTGAAAGACACACAGCGGTTCAAAAGGCAGCTAGGCTTTGGTGAAAAATACCAAAAACTGACAGTGCAGGTTATGGCATCCCCTAGTCCGGAGCTGCTGCCGACTGTGCCTCCATAGCAGGGCACGTTGTCACAGAGCTAGTGGTTTCTATAGCAGCGAGCACTATATAAAAAGCTTGACTTTTCCTTCACCTAGGTAATCTTTACGTGTTGTGAGGAAGCTGGGAGAGAAGAGGCACAAACCTGCATCTGTGCATGCTGCAGGCAGGCTCTGAGCAAGCATCGCACTGGAGGCTCTCTGGGGATCAGCTACCCCTGATTTCAAGACTCGTGTTCCACTGATGTTCTGTAGCTATTATTTTTTCTGATCATTTCTATCAGGGAGGAGGTACCCAGAGGATTTCCCAATTTTCCAGCCGCTCCATATTAAAACCACCTCTGTTCTTTGGCTCCCTGTGCTGATGGGGGCTGTTCCCAGTGCTCACACCTGCAGGCACGGCCCCACCATGGCTGCCATGTACCACATCCCCCAAAATATTCATCAGTACCACCCCTGCTGCAATACTACCCCAAGACCTCCACTCCTACCTCCCACCACCCATGACATACCTCACCCCACGGCTCTCTAGCCCTCCCCAGGACTGCCCCATGTTCTGCCTCTCCACCTCTCCAGTACCAGCCAGCCAGTACCCACTCCGTGCCAATACCGCACAGACATACAACGTGCCCACCACCCCTGGCCTAAAAAGTGACCCCACTCTGCTGAGCTCATTAGGGTGTGCAGATACAGGGCATCCTATACCTGGTGGTCCCTGGTTCCTATATACATAGTCCCCTGCTCTGTATGCTGTCCAGATTGAATTCAAGGGTTGCACCTGACCCTCAGTTCTCAACCCCAATACAAAGAGATAAAATAACATTCTACAAGGTACATTTCATCTGGTTCATTTGAGGATCATAGGTGTCAGATTTGCTACTTAGATGATATTTTTAATTTCCAACCATGAAATAGCACATTGCTACATTTAACACGTTGCTTAAGAACACCAAACAGCATTGCAACACGGCTTCTTGTGCTAAAGCAAACATTTTTTGAACAGTGAACCCAGCTCACAGCCACTGGACCTGCTGGTTAGCCCAGTTTTGGTTGGGATTACACATGCTTCATTTGTCCAGTGGTATCATCAGAAGCTACGCCATCAGCTGGCCAGATACCACATTTGTATTTAAAATAAAACATAGATTATCCCACAGTACACACAAACATGAGCAGGAACTGAATCAGAAGCACACCATCACCTACCTAGCCCTGCCCTGCCTCCTAATCAGCTTCTCCAGCTGCTCTCTGTGGCAAAATCCATGAGGGCCTCACCAGATACAAGATCCTCCAAAATGGTGACTCCATCCCAAACTGACCCTCCCCTGACCATGCTTTCTGCAGCACCGGCCACGTATAAAGGCAAGCCAGCTGAAGGACCAACACGTATGGGTGAAATGTCTAAGGAATAAGGAATGCTTACACTTTGGAATAAAATCTTGCCAATTTGCATATTAAAAAAACCAACAAGCCCAAAGCACTACTAGCAACAGTGTCTTAGTATCAGTTGCAGAAAGGAAAAAATGTCCTTTCCTGGCATATCCTTTAAAGGCCTAAAATCCCCCTGCAGCCAGGATTTTCAGAGGCCTGTAACTTACTCCACTAACTTTTCTCGAGCAAAATGTCCAGCTCAGCCAATAGAAGTTTTGCTTGAATAAAAGCTATTTCTTTAACCAAACGGTGAGGAAATTATAAACTGACAGGTCTGGGTTTTCAAACCACACAGAGAGTTGCTCCCATAAAACAAAAGGAGTTTTAATGGGAGAACTCATATTCTGCCGAGTGCTTACATGAACCTCTCCCTCAGAATTGTCATGCACTTTCTAGCACAATAAATACGTCAAAAAATACCCTCTCCCTACTGAGTGGCTGTGATGTATTATTTACTGGGAGCTTTTACAAAATAAATTTATTCACCATTTAAATATTGAGTGTAAATTTGTCTTCAATTTATCTGCATTAATCCTTTTGTTATTAAACCAGTTAGTGTACTGGTTTAGAAAATTCCTCAGGACATAAATATCCACGGCACAGACGTTTATTTGAACTGTAAACAGAAGCTGAGGGTTGCTATGGTGTGATCTTTTTCTCAAAGTCTATTTACTTCACGCAGCTAACAACAGTATCAGTAGTGGAGTCCATAAAACAGAAAGTATAAAGTAAAGAAGCCATCACACACCATGGCGCTGAGAAGTCCTTATTCTAAGGAAACGAATTTGAATACTCACCATAAACAAAGGTATGTAGAAAAGCAAGATAAAGGTTTTTTTTAGGTTAAAAATGGCATTTTAATCTGTATTTTGTGATAAAAGCTATAAAAGGAGCAGCGGTTTGAAAAGTCTGCTTTGATTGTTGCTGTTTTCTAGTCCTCTTGCAAAATTGTAGGTTTATGCAAGTTAAGGTATGCAGCCTAGGTGAATATTCACATTATGGCAAGTTAATGAGACCCTGGAGGAATGGGAACAGGCAAAGAGCAAACAGATACAGCACAGAGAAGCTTCTTGCAAAATCCCTAAATTAGCCTTTTGCAAGAGTATGGTACCATTTTAACAACAGAGCTAGTGCAGGCTATTTCCAAAATGGATATTCTCATTCACCAGCAAAACTTTTGGCTCCTGTGAACAGCTCTCCTACTGGAACCACAAGTATAAGAAATTTTCTGCTTTTTATTTTATGCTAATGGCTTAGGTGGTTTTCATAATCAGACTTGCAAAAAAGGCAGTCCAAACACATTCTTAATCCTCCAATTGTCAGGTTCCAGTATATAAACAAAACTCTTATGAAAGAAGAAAGGCTGGAATTAGAAATATAAAGCATATCAAATAGAGAAAACCCACATACTTTCCTCTAACAGAAAACTGGGAATTTAAGTTGTTTTGCTATGAATTCCCCCACCCAACTTCTCCCTTTACTGGATAAGTCCCTTTTTAAACAGCAAATAAGTAACAGGAAATATCATGCAATTTAATGCAATCACTTAATAATAAACTTCTTCCACTAAGGTAGGGAATGCTTCTGATTCCCACCCAGAGACCAGGCGCCTGCACTATTTTCCTAACATAGGTGTAGTTATACCTTTCCCTCCTATTAAGAAATCTCATTTTCAACATCTGCATGTAGGACTCCATAAGGGTATCTCCGCCGACCTTACAGGTAATGGAGGTCTAGGGAGCATGTCTGCAATAGCAGGTAGTGTGGATCTGTGGAGCGAAACCAACTGTTGTGAAGGACTTACAAGGACATTTAATCCACCCTGTGGGTCAGGGGCTGCCTGCTCTTTCCTGGTCCGCAGCGTTTACACCCATGAGCAGCTGGAGAGTCGGTGCAGCTCGCCTTCCCCAGCAGCAACCCAGGAGTCACCAGAGCCCGCGTGTTCCAAGACCACCCTGTAGCACAACCCAAAATACAGTAAGTGGAGATGACTGGGAGATTTGCTTGAAAAACACTCTAAACTGGGCAGCAGATGTGAATATTGATGCACTTATAGTCATCTACTGCAGTCTGACAGCCAGATGTTCCTGCCTTTCCCTCCTGCTGTCATAGAAAGACACCGGTCTCTTGCAGGTTTGCTAGGGATCTTCTGGCCCTGCATGGATTTCTCAAGTATCCTAAGGACTTTCTAAATGGCAGTAGATGCCTCTGTATGTGACTAACTCAACTGACCCAACTAATTTTGCACAGGTTAGTCAATCTTAAACAAATCAGAATACATTTAAAGGATCTTTAGCATGCACAGCAGACAAGAACCAAGATTTGCAGAATGCTCTTTTCATGGTTTAAACTACCAATGACCTGGAATGCTGCAGCATACCATGAAGAATGAAAAAGCACCTCTGAATATCCCTGTTTTGGTTGCTATCTTTTTCACTCTTTTAAAAACATATCGAAGCCTTGAGTAGCCTGCCCAGAAACCAAGTATGCAGGTAGCCCAGTATCTCAGAACTTTGAGATTCCTGCTGTTCAGCAGCAGGAATGGTGGAAGCTGCAGGGAGACCTCACCTGGCATGGGGTGCTCCATGCTGGGATGCTGCTGGCTTTACTCTCTGTGCTCTGTCCTGGGACTCCAGATCCTGGAAGTGTTTTGGAAACCCTGCTTCTCGTTCATCAAAGATTCACTGATGTCATTACAATTCAAGATGAAATATTTCAGGTTGAACAGGTCAACAATTTTCCACAATCTCAGTTTTGCTGAAAAGTTTTTTATAATGTCTGCATGGAAAAGGCTGGTAGATGCACTTATGTCAATGCTGTGATCAAAGCTGGACTTTTAAAGACAGATATATAATCCTCATAGTCCATGTGTGTAGATTATGTGGATAATTCATACAAAAAGTAGGAAAAGGTCTTGCCCTTTTCTCATTAAGTGATCAGTTGTAAGAAAGTAGAAATTTATTCTAACTCTGAAACTCTATTTTTAATTGCATAGCTGTCTACTGCTTTGGAAGCTTTCTAAACTTAAGCAGTAACCTAAGCAAAAGGTTTCCTAAAAACTGGGACCTGTCCTGAAAACTGGAATATAGCCCATCCTAAGAGCCAGGCTCCCATCCTCTTCATTATATTGTTAACAGGACCTTTAATGAAGCATCTGGTACAATGGAAGTCCAGTCTGAAAGCTTTTCAAAGTCTGTTTGGCTGCTCTGGTCCTAAGGTCAGAAATGAAAGGTTTTCCTTTCATTTTTGCCTTACTGTTTGAGTATTCGCATGGCAACTGTTGTACAACTGAGCTAAAAATACAAAGCTCCAAAAAGACATCCAGGAAGATTTCACATTGTTCTGGCTGCCCATTTCTTCAGGGAGCAAAAGTTTCCAATTCCATAGCAAAACAAAGAAGCTCTCTACAACCATAGAAGGAATAAGGCTCAACTGAACTACAGAACAGTGCAGGTGATCCAAGAAAAGAATGGCAAAATGGACTGTGCTTTCCTGGTACACCCCATTGCTTTCCTTTCCAGGTCTCATGGAGCATCTGCTCTGCTGGGCATGAGCAGTGTATGTGGTCAAATCAGGCAGGGATTAGAGAATGCAGTGAGTTAGGTAAAGGTCTGACAGATCTGTGTAAGAAGCAATGTGATCGGTGATCAGATCCTGCTCAGCCTGGAGCAGAGAAGGCTGTGGGGAGATCCAAGAGCAGTCTCCTAGTACCTGGAAGGAGGTTATTGGAAAGACACAGCCAGGCTGCTCACAGCGGTGCCCAGTGGGAGGACAAAATAAAATGGGCACAAGTTGAAACAAGAGAGGTTCTGACTATAGAAGGCAAAACTTCATCATGAGGACAGCCAAGCAGTGAGCCTCATTACCCAAAAAGGTTGTGCAGTCTCCATCCTTGGAGGCTTTTGAGACCAATGGCATAAAGCCCTGACCACCTGATCTCACAGCTGACCCTGCTGTGAGGAGCAGGTTGGGCTAGAGACCTCCTGAGGTCGCTTCAGACCTGAATTCTATCATCTCCAGAAACTTCCCACCAGATTCTAGCATATTAAAGAAAAGGCTATACACAAAACCCCCTACATCCAGTTATGGGAACATCCTGCCTTTAGGAAGAACTTCCTTCTAATCCCCAACAGTCAGAGGTGGCCAAACATCAGCCTGAAGCATGATTTAACACTGGCTTCTACAGTTAAGAAGGAAACGTACACTAAGAGCTGCAATGAAGATGCTAAAAGCTTTGATGAAAACTAGATAAAGCTTGTGATTGACATGTTCAGACAAGGCTTCCCAATTTTAGACTCTTGACAGTTATCTTAAAAAAAAACTGGAAAGGAAGTAGCTCAATTCTCAGCCAACAGAACTTGCAAAGGCTAAGAATGTTTGAAAACAGCTCCCTTTCATTTAATAGCCAGAGACACAATTTAAAACAAATTTTAGGTACCCCGATTTGAAAACTTTGCCTAAATTGCAGCAGAGAATTTTTGGTATCTCACATTAAAACGGAAAGTTAATGTCCTTTCTGAATATGGTGAGCAGATGGTAAATGAAACATTTACTGTATTAAAGTGCAGATCAACAAATAGACTCTTAGCTGCTGGAGGAGACAGCTACAAAACAGAGAATAATCAAAAAAAACAACTGAACAGCATCCTGAGCATTGAAATATATAGCGATACACACCTGGAATACTGCAATTTGCAGGACAAAATACTTCTCTAAGTACTACAGTGTGCCAGGCAGCAGACAGAGAAAACTGAATCTCTGCAGTATTTATGAAGGCTTCTCCTCGGCTGTTACAAACTGACCTGTAAGCTGTAATGTTAACAGAAACGTATCGCAGGAGCACAGAAAAGCAGGGCTATGCCAGACTCCAGAGGTCAAACTGCTGCCTTAGGTACTTAAGCAGTATGAAGTATATCCTTTTCAGAAGTACTTAATTACTTTATACACTGAAATTCTCTTAGACCTGTTAATGAACTATGCAAGAAAGCAGCAAGGATGAACAGAATAAAGCCAAGCTTCACTATGCAGTTACCGAGCTCCCTGCTGTAGTGAGGCTGTGACTTGAACAGCTCTGACTAATGAAAACAACTTTGGTTGTCCATGCAGTATTGCACTTCTTGACAGGATCTAGCCTCTAAGACCGAAATTATGTGAAATAGCAACTGAAAACATTCCTCAGCCAGTGAGGAACACTTCTTATATAGTTCTTTCTTCTCAAACCAGATACTTCCAAACACCCCTACTCACACAACAGCTGTGCAGCACTCCCTCCCTGAAATCCCATCACCTTGCTCAGGCAGCAGGTTTAAGCAGAAGACTCTAATGTAACAGGCCTGCATGTTCTATGGAATAGCTGCTGGTTAATATTTTTTTCAAGTAAATAATATTTTTCCAAGTAAATAATTTTTGTTTCAAATAAAGCAAACTGCATATCAGTAGCTAATGTACCTTGTAACACTAGAATTTACATTATAAGAAGAGGACAAAAAAAACCACAACAGATTTCTTACAGTCTGCATTACAGCTTTGATTTTATTTTGAAGTGTCAGACTCTGTGTCACTGGAAGCAGACATTCCCTCAGTGGTATTTGTATGCTGCCGACGCAACAGACGCTCAACTTGCCAGGCTCTCTCAGCAGAACTCCATTAAGACAAGGAAGAAGTTTATGTTTTTTTTATGAAAGCTACAGCAAAACTTAATGCATGAGGCCTTTAATCAAGCAGCTACATAATCGTTTAAAAGGAGTTTTACTCCACACTGGTAGTTTGCAGGATTTGTCTTCATTTTGGCTGCATCCAGTGACCCAAGGCACTCTGCTCCTGCCAGACCAAGACACAGCTTGTCAGCAGGATCTGTCACCTCTGGGCTTTCTAGGGCCCTTGGTGGTTAACACCCAAGGCCAGTGAGAAAGCACTGCAGTAATGCTCTGCCATCCGTCACTTCTCTGCTGGGTGCTCAGTGTCCTCTGATCGATCATCTAACACCCTGTTCTGCTAACCACTGACATGACCCATCTTCCAGCCCGCAATCTTGACTGACTTGACTGATCTTTATCCCTTTGAGGAAGATGATGACAATGCAAATGTCACTATTTGAGGCAGACAACACTTCTCATACTGAAAGATTTCCATGTGGGTCTCTGTCCCACTTGTGAAGTGGCAGAGATCTTCTGAATGGTGACCTGCTCTGAAAAGCTGGTCTCCAGAGAGCTGCCGTCTCCTCCAGATGACAATTTTGCTCCTGCCTCTTACTCACACATGACAATATACACTGCCCTTGTGTTTTGAAATGTGTATGTTTCTTAAATCTCTGCAATCTCTCACAAACACAAACTTTCTTGTATGAAAATTGCTTTGCTGTCCATCAAATCACTATCACACCCCTTGGAAATTTGTTCTTCAAAGATAATATGATATGGCTGTGATCTTTCTTCTTCTACAGGTAGACTTGCTGGGAGACAGGCAGGCATATCATGCATCTTCTCCTAAATTCAGCATCAGATCTAGGAGTGGGAGAATCCAGAAATCCTTCTAGCTCCCTCCTCCATGGTCTGAACTGTACAAAACATGGCATGAACATTTGGCAACACAGTCCTTAGAGTTTAGAAGACATAACTTTTGTAGGAAAGTATCCCAACACAGTACTGACTTATGAAAAAACTGCAAACCAACATTGAAGGTATACTGTACAAGACTTGGATGTAAAGGAAAAATCTGGGAAACACAAATGAGCTAAAAAAGATTTCAGAACTTATTCCTGCAAGTAGGACTATGTGGGAAAATAAGGTCAGAGTCTCACTGACTTTCACAGTGCCCATCCTGGACCAAGATGCACTTCCAACCAAAGGAGCAACACATTCATCTCCCGTTATTACTTCCCTTCAGTAACTGATGTATTCTTGCATTTAACGAAGCGATTTCCATTAAGTTTTTCAGTGTTTTGGAATGAGCCTCTGAAGTCCCTGGCTTCCAGTGAAACCTATGAGAACTTCTTGAGCTTTGAGTAACTTCTTACTATAAAAACCAAAACAAATTTTAGAAAAAAAATCTCAGAAATTGCCTCTGGACAAGGACATCGAATACTGGCATGCAAAACCTAATTTTCTTAACTACTGCCTAATGTAAATGATCAGTTTCGAGAAGTATGTATTTTAAAAATAAGGCAGTGCATATAAAGGCAAACATTAGCTCAAGTCTTGCATAACTGATACTGCAATACCCTCTTGTGGTCAAATAAAAACGTTTTGTCTGAACTTTTTCCTCCATAAAATACCTCTCTAGACATCTTTTCCTTTGACAGGGGGAAATAACATATTTTTCACAGATGAATTTGTAGTGTGTATCATCACTTGACTGGCAACAACAAAAGACTAACCTCAGTCAAGTTCCTCCTTAGAATGATGGACACCAACACTGCTTGTCAGATAAACTAATCCCAGACCAAACTCCTAAGCAAAGGCACCATCTCCTACAGTGACATTCATTACTTTTTTCAAGTTTCATGTCCCCAACCAGAAAAAATAAAGATGCTATAATCAATTTACATAGATACATATGACATGAAGCCACAATAAACACCAACCTATTCTCCTACAGGATGAAAGAAGCACAGAGTAAATCAGTCGTATGAATTCAAATGAGCTCCCTGCTTAAATGCCCTGCATTGTTACAATAAACAAATACTAAACTGGCAGATGGTAATATGAGGGAAACAGCTCAGTATCTGCAGCAGTTCTGCTGGGCTGTTAATCTAGTAAATGGCCTAAATGGGCTAGTAATATCTAGTAAGGAATCTAGAGGAACACCCAGAAATTTCACTCTTGTACTCACCTTGATGTGCTTTAATGGTGCATAACCACTCCCCTAATGACTTCTGGTCCCAACAGAAAATGGGATAATTTTCAAAGTTTAGCTCTTAGTGATCTGTTTTTGGAACAGTAGCTACATTTTAAAGTCACATTATTGTAATTTTTTTAAAACCCAACTTATTTAAACAGCCATGATCCCATTCCCGTCTATTATTTCCAGAGAAATGGCTTGAACACTATGAAGTGTCCAATACTTGCATGTAGACTCATAGCTTACTTTTGTTCAAAGCCTAAAGAAGTCCTAAACAGTTAAGACTTCTTTCTTTTCTGAGGCTGGGGCTTCTCAGACCAACAGATTTGGCTTTAACCTATGAGTTCCCTTTCAGTAAGATGTTCTGAGAGGCACTTCGTAGCCCTACACCTGCATCAAAACCAGGGTAGTTACAAGTCCTGCCTCTTTGCAGACACCACCCAATGGCAAAGACTTTAAACACCTGCTTGTAATCTTTCCGTCCAGTTTATTCAGTGGCTACAAGTAGTCATTTGGAAGCTACACACTCAGCTCAATAACCATTTTTAGTTTATTATGTTTAATTTGCAGAAATTGACTTGAAGAAAGGATTAGAATTAAAATAACACAAGAACTTTGTAAAGAAGAATTAAAAAGTGTTCCATGCACAGGAAAAGACTTCCCATCAGGATCCTTTTCTGACCTGATCAGGAGCTAAAATCCCATGTGCACTGATTAATGCACTGGGTCTTCCAAACATGCCTCGGCTTCCTTTTAAAGCAGCTAGATGCTGCTAAGACCCCATTCTCCAACCAGCTGCTCACACTCTAACTTGGAGAGGACTCTGGATCAAATGCAGCAGGATAAGCAGATTCCACAAGAGGAACAGAGACAACTATCAGGCCAGGTTGGCAAACAGTTCATTCCTTCAGTTCATTTCTTCAGTTCATGATAATGCTGCGTGGATACATGACTTTTTTTGCTTTTTGGACGAAGGAGATGAAAAACACTGTTTCAGTTTCAATTATCTCAGAAAAACAAGCAAACAAACAACAAAAAGACTACTAAAAATTCATTCAAACCCAAAGCAAACACTGTGGTTTGAGGTGGAGTTTACCTCTTCTTAAGTTATGTTATTCTGACCTTCAAAGTCAGAATAATTTTTCCAAATATAGAAGTATTTCTTGCTCAAATATGTCTACATGAAGTGTTTGGATTGTTGTGTAGTTGTAACTATTTTAAAAGAAATTATTTGCCAAATTCAGCATGTATTTCCCAAGACTGCAAGCAAGTCTGCCAAAAAAACCCCTAGAAAAGTAGATTCAAAGTTCATTAGCATTTACCAGGAAGATGAAGCAAGAGGCTGATTTCATCTGGAGCTAATCCACACTATTCAAAAACAAGTTCGTCAAGAATTTCAGAGGAAATTTATACTTAAAATACTCTGCTTTCCTGCAAGGTCACAAATACCTGAGGAAGTGACTTAATACCACAAAAGCCCAAGAGGCTGACTGTAAAGACAAACACTGATATTTTGGACACTGTTTTGAAAATTCTCCCTTTGTATACTAATAACCCTTTGAAGTTACTGAAAAACTACTTCTCATAGTTGCTTAATGCCTCCTGCAGAAATCTCCAAGTACTTAAAAAGGACTTTTGATGATCTCTGGCTGCTCTTTTTTTAGAATCTGAAAATAAGGAGCTTTCAAAGCACAGATTCATTGAAATACCTTATTTTCAACAAACAAGCTCTGCCCCAAATAGAGTTCAAGGCCCCAGCAGCTGTCCCACTGGTCTCCACTGCCTTCCTGGTGAATATTCACAAGTCAGACTTGTTTCCAATAGAGACAGTAAACACACCAGGGAAACCAGCAGCTTTCAGGAGATTTTGCTTCTGCTTCATAACGACAACAAAAGTCCTTGTGACATACTCAGCAGCAATCTCCACATCACCCTTTGCTGCTAAACCAGACTTTATTGTTCTGAGGATTTTGAATAGAGGGTGGTCTCAGCTGCAAGCAGCAGTAATCACCTCGTAAGCTGAGAGTTTGCTGGTTACAGCTGGAGATCTGATGGCTTTCAGTAACAGTTGTTTCCTACAAAATTGCTGTTACCATGAAAACTCCCTCAGCATTCAAGCAACGAAGCAAGATAAAGCAGTAGGAAATGAGCATTAAATAAGAGGGAAGTAAAACAGTGCCCAGCACTGCCTGTCAGTGCTGCCATGCACGTTCATTTTCTGAAGGCACTCCAAATCAGCAGCTAAAAGAAAACGTTAGGAGAGAGGGAGCTTTGAAAGTGCAAACAATAGCAGGTTTAACTTTCCTAACAGCCATAATATACCTAGCAATACTGGGGACACAGTGAGTCTCAAAATGGACAAGTTGGGAAAGGGTTCTGGATTCAGGAGAAATACCTTGGTTAGGTCCTGGCAACCAGCAACCACACCTCTGGGGCAACCAGCCTCAGCTCCATCTGTGTCTCTCGGCAGCACCCAACCCAGAAGACCTGTCATTGCACAACCAGCTACTCGGGCCTGGGCAGACGAGCAGGCAGCACTGCAGCAGGACCAGGTTCAACAGGATAAGATCTGGAGAGAGTCTGTGGAGGCTGAACAGAGAGCAAGAAAAATCTGGTAAGTCACTTGTTCCAGTTCATGCCTCTTCTACTCATCTTGACAATGGTACTGATGCTTGATCCAAAGCCTACACTATCAAAGGAAATTTTCTTCTGCAGGGACTTTGGATCAGACTCTAACACCTTTCCTTCTAAGATTATATTATCTCTGTTTTCCTTCACTGGACAAAATCTATGCTAATATCTCCTGACATGCTGGGCTTAAGCTGAAAAGATGCAAAGAATTGCATGCTAAGTATCTTTTAGCTTTATAGAGATTTCCACAATGAAGATATAAATGTGCCAACCCTTCTAATTTATTGCAGACACACTGATATTATAACCTCTTCTCATATTCTTGGAAACGGCTGAAATGGAAGCTGAACAGAGTGTTCTGCCAAAATATGATTTTGTATTCCCAATCTGTAAATCTACTGAACATGCCCCATTGTTAGAGTGTTTCAGCAGAGTGAACTGCACACATACAACCTAAGCTTTGACTGTGTATACACCAGTGACCTGAAGGAAACTGAAGATCCTCTCTGTCTCTGCCACATCTTAAGTGTTTATGTTCATACTTCAGTACACAGCATGAGCATGCCTATTAGAAGAATATCCTTAGCAAAAGTAAAATCAGATCCAACTCCAACTGCAAATTAGCCAAGCTAAAGGAAAGGGAGGAAAAAGAACATCACTCTCAGGCTTTTTTAGAATGGGAAAAGAAGCCATCTGAAAACCCTCGTCCTCTTCTGGAGGAGATACAAATCACAGCTCTGATTTTCCCAGAGATGCATTAGCACTCCTGTCTGGCTTCCCTTTTACCTGAGGAAAGGCTGACGTCAGGACCCTGATGCATGCAAAGCCAGGGCTGTGGTGGCAATGTATTCTTTCACAGCTGTGTGTTCAGACTCATCCCAAATGGGCCCAGCATGTTCCACACCCATTCCCTAGCTGAGGCACCAAGAGGGACTCTCTCTCTGTGCATGCACCCTGGGATTCACAGGCACGGATACTGGTGCAAACTCACTTTCATGGGTAAGATAGGTAACACATCATATAGCTGATGCATGTCCTGCTCTCCAGTCTTAGCTATGAAGACAGAAACTCTTGTAAAAGGGTAGGACAGACACATGAAGGACAGATGCCTAAAGCTGGATTCATCAGACTACATATGCTACAGCCTGCAGAGAACTGTCCTTCAGCTCCACATCCCCATCCCAAAAACAGTGATGGGGAAGGCTGCTATGTGTTAGTGGTCTGACTTGAAGTGGATATAGGTAAATGTCTGAGACCCAAGCATTTCTCAGTAATTAGCACCACCCAGTAACACCCAAATCTGCTATGTTCAAATAGTGGCTAGCATAGCAAGATAAAAAATTTTAGGACCTCTATGCTGTGCTGCTACACCAAGATATATAGTGATAAACACAACAATCATAAATCAGCTTTTACTTGCACTTAGGGCTTATCTGCACTGGATGGGGGAGTGCAGCACAGAAATCCAATGCTCCTAGGTCCACGTGGTACATGGCTGTGCTGTACAGATGAGCTCAATTCAGAAGGATGTACAGCTTCAACACTAGATCAATGAGCTTAGATGTACCACTGTATAGACACAGATAACCAGCTCAGAGAGTCAACCCAGGTGTCCCTTGAGCCCTGCTGCAAATACAGCTGTAGTTAACTGTTTACTCTCTTGATCTCACAGTACTTTTACAATAGCAGGTGAACTTTAGTTTTCTCCATTTTGGGCCAGGGAAAGCAAAGGACAGAAAATCAAAGGAATTGCCCTGTAGTCCCACACCAGGTATAGAACAGACCTGAAGAGCAAAACTCAGGTCTTTGGACTCATTATGCTCCTAGCACTGCTGCCTATCTGCACAAAATACTCCCATGGGTGTTTGCCTGCAGCAAATACAGCTCTGGAAATTCCTACCAGAATTGGTAAGAGCAGAGTATCGGTCATTTAAAAAATAAGCAGCTGTGTCTTCCTCAAGGCATGGGACAAAAGTTTGCCAGAGTGACTCAGGACTTTGCTAATTTATCTGCATTTGTGCAAAGAATACATTGTGGACATGCGATTTTCATATTCCTTTGGCAAAAAAAACCCCACTCCTCATGTAGTATGGGCTTTATATGGGAATAAAGAAAACCCTGGGCTTCACCACAGGAAAGACAGGTTTCAGTACAAAAAGCTTGCAGGTGTAAGAGCTGGGCTGTAAGTATCAAATTGAGCAGTTAAATAGGGATTCAAATATGACCAACATTAACTATTTTATTTAAAGACAGAATATTTTCACTGCATTTTTTACTTCTATTCCAAGGTACCACAACTGGAGTTTCCTAAAGGACTATGACCAAATGGTAAGTTTTAAACAAACATTCAACTGTAATCCAGGCTCTTTTTAGTTTTTCTCAATTTGTGCCAGGCTAATATTTCAAATTGAAGCATACTTAGGCATAATCGGCAAATGCTTTAAGACTAAAATCTTTAGGAAAAATAAAAGACAACTGAAGTGCCTTTCATCTGCTGCTTACACCATAAAGAAATACAGTATGTGCGTGTGTTCAATCTGTTTCAGTATTAACAACTCCATAGAAAGACAAGTGCTAGAATAACCATCTTCCCAGGGGAAAATTTGTAGGATAATGTCATGCTGAAATCCAAGCCACTTACTAAAAATTAAACAAAAACCCTCCCACATCATGACCATTCTAGAGCAGGCTAACTTCTGTCCCAGCTGACATTTTATGCAACGTATTTGAAAATTATTCATTTCCCTGTGTTATCCTATTCCCATGTAAGACAAAGTAAACCAATTTTTTTTTCCTGTTATTTCTTCCAACAGTTTCACATCATACATTCAGTATGACATCTTTAAGTACATTCAAATACTAATTTCAAAAGCAAAAGTGCTGATATTATAAATAATCTCAGTAACTTGTATTTTCGTAACAAGCAATGGATGTAATTCTGAAAACTTATTAACGGTCTTTGTTTCATGCAGGGTAAGAAAAAGGAGCAGAAGCCTCTGCCAAACTATATGCCTGTGTTCTCAAGCAAAGTTCCCAACTCGACCAACCAGACTGTTGGCAGTCGAATGAATACTGAACTTGGCAGGGCTCTGGTAAACATAGATTACTTCTTCAGCAGTGGAGCACGAAAGAGGAAACTTGAGGGTGAGCTCTAGCTTTCCTAGTGCTTCAGTAAAAATACAACTGTAACAAAGCAAGTTGAATGGTTCTAGCCAACAGACTCCACAGCATGTAAAAAATTCCACAATCTTTTTCTCAGAGAGACCAATACTACTGTCTAGCATGGACCTTCTTTCAAGACCAAAGATGGATGTTGTCTAACAATGTCGTAGGAGGCAATATTCTTTGTATTTGGGGGAACTGGGCCATATATAGAGAGTTAGCACTACAGATCTCATCCATCTTCCCATGCAAGTCTACAGTAAGGTTGCCACGAACATCAGAAAGAACAAGATTACAGCCAAAAGGCAATTTCTTCCTGAACTTTTATCTCGTGAAAATAAACAGTTAATGAAGACCCACTCAGATAAATCCCAACATAAACAATATACATTCAATTCTGAAAGTCAGTGCAACAAAATGCAGCAGCTTGTTGCATTTCATGTAGTTAGCCAAGGATTGATCAGCCTCTGTCATCTGCATGTTTAAGCTTGCTCTAAAGAATAAAATTTAAGTCACGTGAGACATGTTCTATGCTTTTTCACCCCTCCCTGCTAAGGGAGGGAGACCAAATTTTTTTCACACTAGTTTTTGGTTTTGTTTCTTTAGATTTGCTGCTCTCAGTTTCCCTTCTCTTATTCTTTTTTTCTGGTTTAGCTGATGGAAACTCATTGACAAGGAAGCAGGCTTTCACATTTTGCTCTGAAGGCGTGTTGTCTCAGCAACCTGTCTTACATTCTTAGGACCATCAGCCTGGAATTTAACAGGTTCATAATTCCTAAAATCTGTGGTTGCCCAGAGAAACCATCACCAAGCTAAATTGACACAATACCTAAAGCCTGTTCGCTAGTGCATCTTCATTATATAGGTGCAAACTTTGTTTATGACCTTGTTGTTCTGTAGGGAAAAAGCAGTAATCAGCAGAGCATGGAGAGAGTACATACAATATATGCCTTTTGAACTCTGTGTAGCTTCTGTAGAATCATGCTCAGTCCTAGGTGGAGATCAACAGAGAAGCCATAAGCATTGCCTTGATACAACAGGCTGCAATCTCTCACCAGACTAAGGTGGAGATGCGTATACTTATGTTTTGCAACTAAGGCTATTTGTTTTTATCAGACTTCAGCAGCAGAAAGAGTTCAAAAGCACAAGAGGTGGTATGGAAGAGTGTGATCACTGTCAACACCCGAGTGGTCTCTGGAAAAAAACAAAAAGATGCTGTAGAAAGAAAAGCCAAATCCCACTCACTGAAGTCACAGCACCAGGCAGTTCTCCTCCTGGCTTTCTCAACACAGTGAGAACTGGAGGATTAAGGCTTTTAGGATGACAGCTAGAGAAGGAAGACCACATCATGCAATCAGCCCAAGTGAGGAGGACTGGTTCCACTCTGTGCAGACATGAATTGCGATAGACAACTGTGTTCAGGCACACCAAATGGGAACCTACTCTTTAAAAAAGATACCTTCTTGTTCAGCTAAAATGCTTTCTGTTCTCTCCCGTGAGCAGAAAACTGCACAAGGAACTGGTTTATCTTCAAACATCTGAAGGAGGGAGAGGAGATCAAGCCTTTCCTTGTCCACACGTTGTTCAGAGCTTCTTCCAAAAACTGTACAGGCCACTCAGAGGTTACATATTTATTGGTGATTGCATAATACTGAAAGTCATTACACTTGCATGCCTTACTCTGAGACATACTGAGCAGCCTCATGTCTTGCTATGGGTCATAAGCTCTATACTGAGTGGCAGATGTCCAGTATCTGTCAGGCTCAAGCTCCTATTCAGGTAAGAACATTTCATTTATAAAGCATGGGGATTTTGCTTTTCAGCATGAAAGCACACAGAGCTCCACGTTTCCTAACCTCCAGATGGCACTCACTCCACATCCAAGTGATCCACTGAAAAGGACACGAAGTTAAGCAAGACAGTGTTACACAATTCCTTTTTAATTTCAAGGGACATTAAATAATTCCAGCTTCTTGACTCTGTTTGCTGTGTGTGAATCCAGAGAGTCCCTCTCCCAGAGAGTTCCCACAAAATGGAGGGTATGGGAAAGAGGATGGCCTAAGCAGTGCACAATTTAATCCTCCCACTTCACTTAGCACTGGCATTGTTTCAGCTGAAGCACTTCTTCAGTTTTGACAAGACCTTCCATGTCTTACAGTAAAAATGTGGGCCACTAGGCAGAGCCTAGAGAAGCAGTGATGGTAACTGGAGTATGGGAAGATACGTCTTATGAGGAAAGATTAAAAAGACTGTTAAAAGTTTAACCTGAAGAGGAAAAAGCAGTCTGGGAAGAGGATGGCAGTCTTTAGATACATGTAGAGTTCTGAAATGAGAAAAGGAATAATTTGCACTTCATGTAAGTGGCAGACAATAGTAAAAATAACAGGCTTTAATTATAGCAAGGAAGAATCATGTTAACTTTTTAGGAAGCTAGCAGTAAGGCTAACACAGCTCTGAAATAGATTCCCTGAGGAATCTCCACCTTTGATGGTTAAACACACACATCTGCCAAGAATGACGTATTTAATAGAGTTTGTCTTTTAGTGTATAAATTGAATGATCATCTGAAAAGCTTTTCACCAATTCTCTGACTACACCAGAGTTGGGATCAGAATACACTTTGCAAACATGATTTTTCACACATATTCAAAAAGAATAGTAAAAAATCCTTTTTCAATTACACCAGGTTTAAATAGATTGCACCTCTAAAATACAGATTAATCACCTGGTTTTTTGATAGAAAATGTATTTCTAGTTCTTGTAACTACTCATAGAAAATGCTTTTCACAAAGTCTAGACATGCTTCTCTTAATTGCATGCATCTGAGAGGCTTGACTAGTGCCCTCCTGACAGCCATGTAAGAACACTTCTCAAAGAGCACATTCATGTCATTATGTCACATGTACGAATGGTGACAACTAATTTTCTTTCAACAATTTCAGGAAGCCTCTATTAATGAAGTGTAGTCCTGATTGTGCCCTTAATCAGATAAAGCACCCGTTGAGATGCCAGGCAGTTCCTGCACTGGGTACTTGCAGTGATTACATGTATACAGCACAGTAAGACCTTCACACACCCCTGCACTCCTTCTCAGATGTACTGCTTTGCACAGGTCACTTTAGTCCAATAGATCACAATAGGAAAGACTGTAGGTATACCTGAAGTGGAGCCAAAATATGCAAGGATTTTTGGCTTAATCATTGAAGCATGCAACCTTGGAAAATGTAGCTCTGTGCCTTGTTGCAAGACCACAGCAACCCACAACTGTACTGCCTCTTTTGATGTGGAATTAAGTTAATACCTTGCCTTCCTAATTGAGCTAATTGAAATGACTCTAAAATACTGGTGGCAACAACTGGATAGGAATAGCTCTGTTCACCCCCAAAACTCCTGTTCATTCCTATTTCCTGATGAAATCAACAGCAACTCTTAAACACTTGACATCTTAATGAGTATCTCTAAGGGGAAAGTGACTGTGTAGAGAACAAAGTTTCCCATGTAGAATAGATCTGATAATCCATGTGATATGGGAACATTGTATTGCACTGGACACCTTATTTTGTTCAATTATTACACTTCCTTTGGAAATGCAAATTATTTTATGCTGCTGCAGTTAGGCCTCCTCTGGTACCCAGTGTTATGTTTCCAAAGTTAGTTTGGATCTTTCTACCACGTACAGTAACCTCCAGAAAGGCCCTCTGGGAATATCCAAGGCCCTAATCAAAACTGCCTTAGCATCTGCGAGTAGAAGGCAGCAAACAGATATCCCCTAGATGCCATTTGCATCCCAAGTTTAACAACCATTTTTCTTTTACCATAATTAACTTTGCCAACTAATCCTTATTTACACAAGCAGAGTCTCTTGGAAAGACTGGATAAGATGGCAACAGCATTGAAATCTGTAAATAATCAGTGGAAATTCCACTCATTAAAGAGATTGTGTAAATACTAAACTGTGTTGTAAGCTTCTTGTAAAGAGTTCTTATGATGTATCACTTGTGCTTCAGTACAAGCTTTTTTCCCTTTTGCTGCCAGATCTCAAACAATAGATTATACATGTTTAGACAATTCATTTTCTGTATTTCTTTCAGTTAAAGAGCACAAGTGGGTAGCTATATTAATTTAATTCTTCAGTTAGATACACTGCTTTCTCTGGTGGACTTTTAAGGACTGTTAATATTAATAGTAACTTGGTGCATTGATGCTTCCAGCGCCTCCAAATTTTGTGTGTTCTCATGTTGAGTTCCGCTTATAATAAAAAAGTGTGAAAAATATATTTTTTAACAAAACATAACATATGTAACTTCATATAAACCTGTATGTCTCATACTTTTAGACTAGTCTTTGTATATAGTTCCCAGGTGGCATCTTAACTATAAAATTTTGTTTTATAAGATCAGTGATGACTGTAAATCCAACTGTGTTTCTTAAAAACTATTTAAAACTGTTTCTTGTCCTTTAAATTACTCTAAAGTAAACAACTGCTAAATGGGTTTTCCTACAAAGGAGGTCTCATCATTCTGTGAAAATTACTGCATAAACAGTAAGGTTCCTAAACAGGGAAGGGAAAGGATAATTATCTATGAACATTAGATGGACAATACTGACAGTCCAGGCATCATCATATGTTTGTACGTATTATGTACATACACATTCATGTTGTTTGCTTTCTATAAAGAACATTCTACAGAACAAAATTTCTGAATTGAAGTTCATCTTAAAGCAGACAGTATATTTCTGAAGTGGGGTATTCTTTTGTTTGTTGGTTTTAGAAATCAACAATAATTTGTTAGGGCCTCACGCTGCTTTTCCTAAATCCTGCCCAGACAGAAACCAGTAAACCTTTCCTAAAGCAGGATGCCACTCTTAAAAACTCTACTCACTACTCTGAATCCATGTCAGGTATGCTTTTCCCTCTTCAGAAAACTTAATGTTTGCTTGGATGAATTCCTTGAAACACAGATGCTTCTCCAAGAAACTCAGAAGTTCTGCCAAAGGCTGAAGAGGCGCTTGCACAGTTCTGTCAATCACAGCCCTGCCCACAGCCCTCTTCTGTCAGAGGGCACAGACGCCATAGGCTGACTTCAGCTTGTAACCTTCTCAAAGCCTCTCTCAGAAGCTGTATGCCTCCACAAAACCACCAGTACTTAGAAATGGAATTTCCAAGTATCTGGGGTTACAGCCTCACCTCAGCACAAGACCTTCATGCTAGTTTGATGGAGCAAAACTGCCGCAAATGTCTCTTAACTGTCTCTTTACCTGGGGAATGCCCAGAGGAAACTCTATTTTCCGCATTTACTAATGACCAATTACCATCACTGGATATATTTTATATAATCTGTGAAATAACAAATGTATTGATGCAGTAATTCTTATTTCAACTACAGGTATTGCTGAGAAAGAGAAATAAACCAAACCAACGATGTGGCACAGAACCATCTGCAACTATCACAATGCTCATTAGCAGCTCTCTTAAAAGCCAAATGGATGGAAAACACAATGTTTACAGAAACTCTTCTATAGCAAAACTTAACAAAATGCTGATACATTGCTAGCATTGTATTACCATAGGGCTACCAAACTGATTTTCACTGAAAACATAAAAGCCATGGGGAGAAACCAGCACATGGCAGTGTTTCAGATCTGGTGAGCTGATGGTTTTCTTTACTGGAACAAGCATGATTATACTGTCGCTGCTCCTCAGTGCTGATAGATACATTTGCATGCTCTGGGAGAATCATAAGACCTCTAGCAAGAATGCAGGAGGCACCACACGCCAGGACATTAGTAAGGACTGCCATAATGTACTCACACTCTCAACTCTTACCAAAACCTCTTATATGAGTAATTCAGATGTAAGCATGGATCTAGAACAATGCCAGTTCCAGATCCAAATGCTACAGCTCAACCCCCTCTCTGGGCTACAAGCTCAATGTAGATTTTCTACATAAAAGTGACAATTCTAAATTTAATATGAAAATCAGTTTAACAAGTCCCAGTACAAACTAGTTAATATATTTTCCTTCTCTTTTGCTCCTCCCAGTTCTTTGGCTTTGTTAGGTTTTGGGTTAGGTTTTTAAGTCTGTGTTTGGTATTCTAGGCTCTTGCAGTACTACTTTTTAGCTAACCATATTATTTTAGATAACATGCCATTACCCAGAATGGCCTTCAGGCCTTCAGTTAACTGAATAAACCATTTCACAGAGCAAACACTGAGTCAACAGGGTTTGAGGTTTTTTTTGCTTACAGTACTTTCATTCAATTTGTGATGCTTCTGTTCAGCCTAACATGAAGTAAACCTTATATAAATACAGCCATATTTTCAGTTTGCCACAAATATACATAACATACCGCACGCAAAACCAATGAACTACATGCAACCTCCAATGTTTCATTTATACTCCTATCACACACACTTGTACAACATAACCTCAAACACGAAGTACAAAGGGATCCATTGGACCCCTTTAGTAAGAGGAGGTTCTTCAAATCAGTTGAAACACTGTCATTTTGCCACCGAGGAGTCTCTCACTCAGCCCAGAGATATCCTCCTACCTCATGGCGAGCTTTTGTGACAGCTCTGCATCAGTCTTACCACTCAAGTCAATAGTAAAACTCCCAGTCCTTGGGCATTACAAAAGCGTTCAGCAAATACAGCCAAATACAAAGAGTAGCTAGAATCACAGTCATCCTTTTTTTTTAAAGTCTTGATAATTTTTACCTTGCTTTTACCTTGATGCCTCCAGTGGTAGAATGAGGCCTCAAATATGCAGCTTGCATAAGGACTAAAGTACGTTAAATAAGTTATATTGGCCAGAAGGGACCTCTGGAGGCCTCTAGGCCAATCCCCTGCTCAAAGTAAGGCCAACATTAATGTTACATCAGGTTGCTCAGGACCTGGTCCTGCTGAGTTGTGAAAATCTCCAGAGATGGAGATTCCAGAGCCTCTCTGGCCCCTGTTCCAGTGTTCAGCAGTACTCCACGTGTGCTCTCACAAGTGTTAGAGAGGAAAGACCACTTCCATAAACCTGCAGGCTACCCTCTTGCTAACACAGCCCAAGATGAAGTTGCCCATCTTGCTGGCAGACCACAACGCTGACTCACATTCAACTTGTTGTCCCTTAGAACCCCCATGTCCTTTTCCTTAAAATAGCTTTCGGTCCTGTTGGCCCCCAGTCTTTACTGATGCATGGGGTTACTCTGTCACAGGCGGCTTTAATTTTTATTACACTTCATCAGTTTTCTGTCAGTCCATCTTTTCAGCCTGCAAAGATCCCTCCAAGTGGCAGTTCAACTGCCAAGCGTGCTTAAGGCTGCCAGCAAGGTGGTACTATCCACAGACCTGCTGAGAACACACTCCACCCCTTGGCCAGGTTGTTAATGCAAAACTTAAAATAGTATTGGCCCCAGTAACAGCCCCTGAGAAACACCACCCATAATTTGGCCACCCACTGGATGTCAGTCTGCTAACAACTATTCTCTGAGCCCAGCTGCTCAGTTTTCCACCAACCTTGTGGTCTTCCCATCCAGCCTGTGCCTCCCCACCTTCACTACAGGGATCCTAAGTGAGACCATCTTAAAGGCCTTGCCTAAAGTCAAGGTAAATGACATCCACTGCTCTTCCCTCATCCACCAAGCCAGCTCTCTCAGAGAAAGCACTCAGGGTGACTGAGGCATAGAATCTGCCCTTGGTAAATCAAACTGGCTGTTCCCAGTGACCACCTTGTCTTTCACACACCTGGAAACAGCCAGAAGAGGCCATTAGGGAGGATTTTCTCCACAATTTTCCTAGAAACTAAGGTCAGGTTGACCAGCCTGTCATGCTCTGGATCCTCCTTCCTGCAAGAAGATTTGACATTTGCATTTTTCCAGTCATCTGGAAATCTCCTCTGATAACCACAACCTACCAAAGATGAAAAATAGTCAGTGGCCTTGCAATAATGTCAACCAGCTCCTTCAGCACCCCTAGATGCATCCCATCTGGTCCCATGGATCAGCCTTTGTACAGTTTGCTTCTGCGGTCCCCAACTCTGTCCTCCATTGTGGTTAATATTTCACTGCCTCTGACTGTGCCACTAGGCTCAGGGAACCCGAGAGGCTTGTGAGCATACCTTGCTAGTAAAAACTGACACAAAAAATGGCACTGAACAACTTGGCTTTTGCCATGCCATTCTTAAATACGTCCTCTACCTTGTCAAAGCGTGTGCCCACATTTTCCTTCATCTTTCTTTTGTTGCCAAAGTAATTGTGGACACACTTCTTGGTGTTGTTCACATCCTTTGCCAATTTCAACTCCAGCTGAGCTCTGGTCTCTGAACTCCATCCCCACATGCCTGGGCAATCCTTTTGTATTGCCTGGGTAGCTCATCCCTGCTTCCATCTTCCAAACCCTCCCTTTTGGTGTCCGAGTTCAGGCAAGCACTGCCCATTTGGCCAAGCTCTTCTTCTGCCATGCTTGCTCAGGTTTCAGCTCACTGGGAAGACTGGTTTTGTGCTAAAAGCATGGTCACCCCTCACAGCAATTTCCTGAGGGATACTGACAGGCAGGTTTCCTGAACAAGCCCAATTCTATCCTCCTGAAGCACAGATTCTTTATTCTGCTATTTGCCTTCCTTACTTCTCTTGGGATCTTAACTCTAAGATCCTGTAGTCACTGCTGCCAAGGCTGCCCTTGACCTGTACATTGCCTTCTAGTTCCTCCTTGTTTCTGAGTAACAAATCCAGCATCTGGGTCAAAAAAAAATGTTCTTGATGCCCCACAAAAATTAGTTAGACTGCTTTCACCCCACCAGGTGGCTCCTCCAGATGTCAGAGCAATTTTACATTCTGAAAGAAGCCTGGGCCTACAATCACAAACTCTTTTAGTTATTTAAGGCTTCATCTACTTCCTCTTCCTGACCAGGCAATTTATAGCAGATGCCCCCACAATGTCACCCATGCTGGTCTCCCCACCGTTCCCGACCCTTCAGATCTCAGTTGGCTCCTTGCTCACTCCAAAGTGGAGGAAAGCTCCAGGCAAACAGATACCTGTTTGTGTGGAATACAACTTCCACTCAATTCCCTGCCTGCTTTTCTAAGAGAGTTTGTATCCTTCCATCACAGCGCTCATCATGAGCTATGCTACTCTGTTCCCATGATCCCAAAGAGGTCACAGCTCTGCAACTGTGCTGATACATCCAATTCCTCCAGTTTCTTTCCCAGGTCACATGTGTTCACACAGCATCACACCCCCTTCTCAGGGCAAGTGAGCAAGCCTCCTGTGGCCTCCTGTCCCTGGCCAATGCTGTCCACCCCCAGCCTTCCTCCATACGTCTCCTGCGGGTTGTCTCCACCCCCACAGGTTCCCCAGTTGTGGAACTTCCTTTATTTTAACCTGGAGCTTAAAACACCAATTATCTATGAAATGAACTATTCCCTGCTAGCATGGTAGGCTGTGGAAATAACAAGCAAGAGAGCACTTTCTGCATTCCTTACAAAACCACAAAATTCAAGGCATTATATTGCTTAAAAACTCAACTATGATAAGCCAACATCATTACTGGAAAAAAAAATCCTGGTTTGGCTTTTTGTCTTCCATTATTACAGAAAGATTATTTTCCTTCTGGTTTTTTTTTTTTTATAGAAATCAACATTTGCATTCCTATTTGAGGTGCAGCAGTGTTAAACCACTGCCTTCTGCTGTGAAACAGGCAATCGGCACTATAGATTCAAACGTAAATTTATTCACTGAACTGTAAAGTGGTTCTGCATTCTGCTGCAACTTAACAAGTATAAGAGTCTGAAATTTGATATAAAACTGAATTTCTTGTACTCTTCACAGATTAAATTTTTTTGTCATACCTTAAATATTTCTCTATTATTTTCAGACTATCTGAAATGACAGACACATCTATACCTCACACCTAATTATAAATGAAGTAACTTCATCTTGTGTGATGGGTTACTCAACCCTTTTTTCAAGTACACAATACTCCCACAAGGCTGAGAACTCAGTTGATCAAGAAAATCTTAGAACAGTTACTATGTTAACTTAATTTTTTTTCCTTTAGAGATTATTGTGTTTGAAAAGCTTGATTAATTTGAATTATATTAACAGAAACACAGTTTTTAAATTAAAATTCCTTATCTGGGCGGGCATTTATTTCAATCAGAGTTTTGAGATTTTATGTAACCTACATACGTGCTTCTTTTTTTTTTTTTTATGACTGAATTACACAGAGGGCAACATGATTTACAAATTAAGCATTAGTAATATTGTTTTAAAATATCACTAAAGGTATGTAGAATGAATGTAATAAACCTGTTTGTCAAATCATATTACCAAAACAAGAGAAAACAATTTGTGAGAAATGCAAAACAGCTGAAACTAAACCGTGTTACGAACTATTAGTCAATACAGAAATCCAGCTTTCACTAAAATGAAAAAGAAGAAGTTTTATGCCTGCAAATAACGCCTCGTGTTAAAGCAATTATGCTGCAGGTAAAAATCTGCATTAATGGTACGAATTTGACACTCTGTGTAGTCCTGGCCATATGCAGGCATGAAAGAGCCAAGATTCTGTATGTGCGTGATTGGTACAAAATGTGTATTCCTTGGATAATTGCTCTTACTTAGTTCTGACAAGCTGATAACGACAAAAGCTTTAAAAATGGCACTTTACCATTTTTGTGTATAACTGTGTATGGCGGGTAGGTGTATGTTCCAGAGAAATTGCTCCATCTTCGATAACGTGACATGTCCAGCATTCAGGAACTTTTAATTTTGCTGAACTTTCTTTCTGTGCAACCAAAAATGCTGCTGTCAAAACTACGCCATCCCTACCGCAGGAATTAGCACCACAGCGATCCAGACAGCGTGACCCGAAAAACACAGGAGCTGTAGCACTGCAGACTCCGCTTTGGGGGAGAAAGCCGAACTCCAGCCCACCTGCAGCTCCAAACCGAGAACGGACCGACACTACTCCTAGGTGAACACAACCCGTGGCTAAGCTTTTGCACCAACCCAGCATCCGATGATCACTGTTCTGCGGGTTTTGTTTAAGGTAACACAGAGTAATTTCAGGACCCACGCTCTCGACCCGGCGCTGAACGTTTCTCGGCCCTGACACGGAGGAGCGCTAGCTGTGGGTAGGCCTCGGTCCTCGCTCCGCCCCGCTCCGCTCCCCCCCTCAGCGCGGCGTTCGGCAGCACGCCCGCACGGGGACCGGGGGGGTGACCGGCCCCTTCCCCCGCAGGGGGCCGGCAGGAAGCAGTCCCCCTCCCGAGGAAGGCGCGCCGGCCTCCCCGGGTTTGCCAAACCGCCCGGCAGCGCGCTCAGGCGCGGCGAGGCCCTGAGAGGCGGACGGGGAGCCGGAGATGCCCACCGCCGGGCCCGGCTCTCGTCTCCCCGCAGGCCGGGCGGCCTCCGCGCCCCACGCCCCGGGCAGCGCGGCCGCCATGAGCGCTCCGTGACGGCCGTCCGGGCCGGGCTCCCCGCCCCGCCCCACCCCACGCCGCCACGCCGCGCCGCGCCGGACAGCACCGCGGGTTCCCCGTTCCGGGCTGCCGCGGGCGCGCAGCGCAGCGGGATGGCGCCGGCGCTGCTGGCCTTGGCCCACTGGAGCACCTGGGCGGTGTGCGCCGTGATCAAGCTGCCGCAGCTGGCGGCGGTGCTGGCCGCCAGGTCGGCGCGGGGGGTCAGCGTGGGCAGCCTGCTGCTGGAGCTGGCCGGGTAAGGCGGCGGGGGGACGACGACGACGACACGGGAGGGGGGACACACGGGGACAACAGCGAGCCTCCTCCCCGCCCCCGCTCCCGCCGGGGTGCGGCGGCACCGCCTCGCCTTAGCCGGGCTTCCCTCAGCGGGCAGGCGGGGCCGGGCCGGGCCGGGCCGTGGGGGGGGGAAGCGTTTCGGCGGCAGTCCGTCACGAAGGTCCTGCCGTCACAGCTCTGAGGACGTGTCGAGCGGCTGCTCGAAGGGGGCGGCGAGCCGTCCTTGCTCTCTCCGGCTGTGAAACCGCTCCTTTTTGTAACCGGCGGTTAGCCCCTGCTGACTCCGGGTGCGCCTGTCGTGTGCGGGTGCCGCGTCCTGCCTTCGCGGGGCGCACAGGCGCTCTGGAGCAGAAACTTCTGGTTTAAAGCGTTTCCGCGCTCTTGGTTAAAGCGAAAATCGGCTTTTTTTAACTTTGCCAAAGCCAACCTGGGCCACCCACGTAGCTGGAGACAACACCTACTCTTGGGTTTAAGCCATGTATTTAGGTTATTAAGTGGCCCGTGTGCCCTGTTGTGCGGGTAATTGTACCAGTTAGACAGGCTTCTGTCACCCAAATAAGTAAAACATAGTAATTCTTTAAGAAAATTACAGACCGTGTCAAACTCCAAAGATTTGTCAGCCTGTATAAGCTTACATGGGCTAGACTTATTAAATCTTACTTAAAGAGGCTTGTATGGAATGAAAAATAAATAAACTGCCTGCATGTACATTCAAATGTGGGCACAAGCACGTGAGAGAAAATACCTTGAAGAGCCTTGTGGTTGCCAAACAGAGGGATGGAGGTGGCCAGAACATCCAGCCAGATGGCTGCTAGCTCTCAGCACCAAGCTAAAAAGGGGCTTTTTATTCAGAGAAATCACCTCACAAAAATGGCAAGTTGTTTCTGAACACGCCTGTGCCTTGTCTTCAGCTAAAAGCACAGCTGTCGAGCCCAGTCTGGCGCTGCGGAGGCTTAGGTGTACAGACACCCTTCTGCACGTAGCTGTGCAGAAACCCCTGGTCTCCCCTGGGGCTGTTCGCTGCCCATGTTTCCCCGAGGCGCTGAACCCCTGTTGTTGCTGTTTACCCTTAATACACCTTAGAGTGAGCTAAATTCTAGTGCCAGCAGAGGTAACTTACCCACAGCCCCAGCCAAAAAGCAGTGGTAGCATTTTAAAATCATTCATGGGTGTTGGTGTGCACTGAAAAGGCTTCGTAAGTCATGTTTGAGATGAGCATGGAGAAGCCATAAATGCCTTCTCAGCACCTGCGTGATAACCACAGTACCCACACCGCTGCAGGTTCTGCACCTGCTCAGGGCAAAACTGTTTTGGAAGAGTTGCATTGAGTCTTTTTTGAAATGTTTATTGGGACTGTTTATTTAGTAGGACTATTTATCCTGCAGCCTTTAAAGACTTTGAGTCCAGCTGCAGAGAGCTTTGGGGCTACTGGTGCAAACTGGGATGGCTCTGCAGAGCCAGCATGCAGTGACCTGGCAGAGGAGTGATGCAGAAGCACGGTGCTGATGGCAAGGAGTCTAATTTGACTCTACAAGAAATAAGACTTATAGGAAGTTCAGACATTTAAATTCTGAATACAGTAAAAGGCAGTTCCTTACAAGGCAGGCGGTTCCTTAAGCCATCTTTCTATGCCAGAAACCATAAATTTTTCCTTACATAAAAACTATGCCCTAAGAGACCTTTCTATTTTCTCTGCAGCCTTGAAGTTTTTGTCTAACCCCATGGACTTGCATGAAAGTTGAAGAAAGTAAAGAAAAAGTGATAAAAGTTCAATTCCTTTTAGATACTATATTGTGGGATGGCAGGAAAGAGAATTGCTGTTGTTTGGTACACTTCAGAACAGGCTCTCAGTCTGACCAGTACAGCTACACTGGGCAATCTTGTAACAGCATAGTCTAGACAGCTTGGAAGATGTTTTCTACTCCTGTAAAACTTGCTTAATGTATAGATTGGACTACAGACATAAATAAAGAAATCAGAGTTATCCCAGAGGTGCGAAGGCAATTGCAAGGAGAAGGTATCTTCTAGGTCTGGAAGCCTTTATTTCTTTCTCATCAGTTGTAATTAATAAAATTATGCCTTACACACTGTGACACAAAGACCTTGACAAGAAGCATGGGCAGCTTTCTACCTCTTGCTCTATTTGAGGGTAACAAAAATAGACTACAGAATCATCATGCTTGCACTTTTTCTTCATATTTGTTTGATCAGTTTGACAGCTACACCTATCTGGAGCCTTTCGGCACAACCAAAGCAGGAAAAAGAAGTTGTGAAGGAGCTGTCCTGTCCCTTCATGCAGTCATGCTGTTTTGTGTGTTTCTGTTCAGCTTCCTTGTGTTCCTGAGGTACCAGATCTATTATGGTTACCCTCTGCAGACATACCTGGAATATCCCATCATCATTGCACAAGGTAATTTTTTTCAGCCATGTTTTGGAAATAAAGCAGGGCTCACTCAGCACTCCAAGGCTCTGCAGATAGGTACAGTACTCCACTGCAGTGATGTGAATCCATTGACCAATTCTAGCTGGAGTTGGCGGGAAGAGGGAATGAACATCTCAAATATAATTGAATTATTACAAATTTTATGAAAATAGATGGTCAGGTAGAGGAGAAAGATCTAATTAATACACATACGGTGGAGTTGCAGTGTAAGCTCATCCTTTATCCAGTGACTCCAGCTCGGGGAGAAACACTATAAATGCTCCAGACTCTTTACAAAAAGCTTCATTTTGGAGCTTGCAGTGTTTTGGACATGAGTCAAATTTGAGAGATAAAACCTGTAATAAAGCAGTTTCTGCAGACGTGGTGTCCAGTGGTACTGTCTAGGATTACATTTGGGCCCCCTCTCTCCCTTCTGTCATGAGCGATCTTTTATTTATTTCAGATGTCATTCTCCTTTTGTTTATTCTGCGTTTCAGTGGAAACATGAAACGAGCTTTGTTTTATGCAGTCATGTATCCTTTGAAATCTGGGAATTTTGGTTTATGTAGCTTGTTTGGTAGTTCTCTGCATAGCAGCTATGTCATCGTTTGTTTTGTGCTACCATTGTAAATCATTTTCAGCCACTTCTCAACATGCATTCCACATTTCACAGGCTGATTTCTGGGATCACAGTGAAATCTATCCAAGAAGTAAGCTTTATATGTAGCTATGCTTTAGAAGGCCCACAACTGGTAAGGAGTAAGAGCAATTCTTAACTTACATCTTTGCTAGAGATGCAGGGTGGAAATGATGAGTCTTTTTTCTTTGATTCCTACCCATGCAGATTGTACTTGCCATGATGAACACAGCAGTGTATTGTTTTGGTTTTTTTTTTAAATAGGATTTGGGCTTAAATCTCAAGTCATGTGCTTTGGAGCAGCTATTGAGAAACTCCAGGCACTGTTCAACCAAAGACAGTGTGAAAAATAGGAACACTTAGTGTTTCAACCAGTGCTTAATATATTTTATCTAGATTGTATAGTCTGTTATAAAGTTTCAATAAGATTATTTCCAGATGTTTTAAAAAAAAATCTAATTCCCCAGGCAGTTTTGAGAGCTTTGGTATGCTAGAATTTTCAGTGCTATGAAACTTAACATAATATAAGACTGGGGGGGGGCTGGTACATGCTAACACTGCGGAAGTGGATAATAGACCTGGCCATGGTAAGTACTGCATGATTATTTGAAATTAGGTCTTCATATGAAATGACTTTTTTCTGGAAGTCTTTATCAGGGAAATCTCTCCTTATATTTGTCCTTGGAATAATTCATCATTTAGGTTAGCTTTCAGAACAACTAACCAGTTTTCAAATAGAACTGGTTCTCACTTCTGTGAGTAGCTGGAAAACATGGCACTGGCAATAGAGACTCTATGGAGAAAAAAAAAAGAGTTATGTTCTGAGGTAAAGCTGTTAATTGTGGTGCCTTAATTAACTAGCAACGGTTTAAGATGTTGAAAAAATATTGCCTCTTTAGTCCTAATGTCATAATCCTGATTAATAAACCCTTAACATGAGAGGAAAAGAACAGAGCATCAGTCAAAGCATTTGAAATAGGGAATGTTAAGTCTTTGACAATTTTTTTTCCCTTTAGTCCTAGAATTTTGCAAGAAAAACATCATCTGATAATGCCCTATGTAGGTTAAAGATGGTCTTTGCCCTTTTTGTCAAAGAGAGAAAGTTAAATTTTGAGATGAACTGGAGCTGCTAGTGCAAAAGATGATACAAATAGGGATAAAAGCTTCTAAGCCTGCTGCCGATCCTTACTTGCAAGGGAAATCCAGGCACACCACAAAGACCCATGTGGAGAACCCCTCTACCCACTGCCTTTGAAAAATCCCCCTTAAAGGATGACAGAGAGCAAATAGTCTGCTCCCTTCATTATTTTTTCCCACCAACTGGACTCATTTTCCACACATTCTTGTCAGTTTTCTCATTCTTTTATGGTTTAGTTTGCCAGACATAACAGTAACAGATGGTCTGAATCAACCTTGCTGTTTAGACTAGATCAGTCTCATTTTAGCTAACTTTCATAAACAGTTTTATATAGCAGGTTGAGAGGCTTTTTTATTTCTTTGCTTCTTACTGTATTTGCCTCTATCAAATATTTGCCAACAGCAGCAGCAACTGTTGTGCTCTTTGAGCTTCTTTCTGGGCAGCACCTCAGAAATCACTCCCTTGCTTCTGGCGACTTGATTTTTTTGCTTCGCGGTTCCTTAGTAAGAAACTGAAATGCTTGGGTTGCCAAATACGGAAAAAGTACATTTTTTTTTTTTTATTCTAAATGCAAAAGCTAGTCCTGGTTTTAGTAAGTTACATACTAACAGCCATAAGCTAAACACTCGGATAATACAATGGCAGAGGTTCTTTCTCTTTTTTTACCTGCTTTTCAGAATTTGTGCACACTCATCAGTGCAGCCAGTAAGCTGGCTCAGCTGCGGTGCCTCTGGCAGACAAAAGATTCTGGACAAGTGAGCGCCTTGACCTGGAGTATGTCTACATATACCTGTGCAAGTAAGCTATGGGCAACCTGGTGTGAAGCACTGAGTTTTCCTTTTTTAAAGCCGTATCTCCTCCTAATGCCTCTTTCAGTAGGTCTTTACTCAATCATAGTAGGTAAAAATCTTGCCTAATGTAGTTTCCCTTAGTGCCGACTTCTGAGACTCAGATACCACAGAGTCTTTTGAAATCAACTTTTATCATTGACACCAGCTCAGTCACAATGAGACTTTGACTTACAAAACATGCAAATAGGGTCAAGGGAGCCTGATAGAGTTGAAATAACTGAAAGAGTGTCTTTACTAAGAAAAGATTTCAATGTTCTATGATTTAATAAAATTACTAGTGATCCAGCATGAAAAGGCACTAAATTTTGAGTCAGACAATCAGACAATGCTAATTCTGAAAAGTCATCTGCAAATAAATACACGCTTAATGCTGAATACCTTTAACTCCATGACTACATGTAAATAAATTTCTCAACAGAGGAGAATTTAAGAACGTACCAAGAACAGTGATTTGTGCAGTTCATGTGTTGATTACCTAGCGGTCTGCATGAACGGTTCTACAGCTATTTGTCAGAAGTGGCTTTGTCACACTCACAAAACTTGCTTAAAATATTCTTACTGTAAAACATAGTGATGCTGGATCAATTTCCCTGTGAAACAAATGTTTTTAAGTCAATAATTAGAAGTTGTGGTATGTTCACTGAACAATAGCAATAACTTTGTAAATGGTTTTAGTCTGCTGCAAATGTGAAATAATTAACATTTAGATTTGTTGTGGGAAGGAAAGCTGAATTCCTCATATTTGCAGAAGCCTAAAAGCATGCGTGTGAACATTCACAATGGTTAAGTCATGCTAACTCGATTGTGGGTGAGGCTCAGTTTCAACTACTGAAGGAGGGGGCTGAACAGAAAAAGAAGCATTAAACTCTGACGACATCCAATCTAGTGAGATAGATACAAAAATTCTAATTTTATCAGTGATTTTCTCATTAAAAAAGACCCTTAATACAGTGTCACTCAGCTTTGAGAGCTTGATCTCTGAAGCTAAAATAGTGAAGAGTGGATGCACTGAAAGTGGGAATGTCTGTAAGATGTATATTTTCATGCAAGATTATCCTCTATTAAAAGATAGACATTTCATCATTTTTTGAAGGTATAAATGTGTCGTATCTAGTCCACTAATCAGAATTCATTCAATTTACAGCAAGAATAGTTACAACTGTAATGACTACGAATGATCTCGCAGGTGAGTAAAGTATGGAATTGCCTGCCTTTCCAAGATAACAGCTGCCATGGTAGTTTTTAGCTGTTTTGTAAAAGCAGTTACCTGCTCTCAGAAGAACAAACCATGAACCTGCTGGGTTAGCACAGTGAGGGAAGGAGTTAGTTAGTGCTAAAAAAGTAGCACAGGGTTACAAGTCAGTCAAATACCCAGAGAAAACAACAAAACCTGCTTACACTTATCATGTGGTGACAAGTGGTCCAAAAGCCATTATCTTTCTCAAAAGGCAAAAGCACTACAAAATTAATTATGAAAATAGCAGAATAAAGCATTAAAAATCTTTAATATTTAAATACATAAATAAATTTAGTAGAATACAACTTTAAAAATCTGTAATAATTGATAGTTTTTCAAATAATAAGTGTTTCCTTTTCTTACTGTGGGGTTTGTGCATTAAAAAGTTCTTCCAGAAAACTATTTAAAGTTCAGCTTAGTATATGAATAGTTTTGGTCACAACATTCAGAAAGGTTATGGCAGGCTGAAAATGAAATGGTGCGCTGGTAAGAAACTCACAAAAAACTGGCTTAAAATATATAATTTGCAGCTGATTTCATTACAAAGCAAATTTACTTAACAGCTTCTTACCATCCTGACAAAACTGAAAGAACTAAGGAGTGCAGCAGATTTTTCAATAAATGGTTCGAAATCAGGACTTGGTAGATGTAAGAACAGTTACAAAATCACACTGTACTTTATTTGGTGGATCCTTGTTCAAAACTGGTATTTCATCAGAAACATCACATGAATGATTTATTTATTTTTAAGCAGTCCTCTGCAGCACAATAAGGCTCTAATTTTACAAGCAGTTCAAGTTGCTCTTTCACTGGCAAAGGAAGTCCCCTTTTCAATCAATATTCTCACCCCCATGCTTGCTGGTTTCTCTTTGCCGGAGTAAGAGTTTTGGGGACATGCAGTTATCTGGATCACCAAAAAATCGGCACATGCAGAAATTTAGTCCAGGTCAGTTATCAAGTCCAGTTCACCCACAGCTACACACTTAGCCTGAGTAGAAGCAGGAGAAGTATATTGAGGGGAGGGAGGAAGGGAGAAAAACACCATGAAAGTAAAGCTGGCTCTGATTAAAGCTGCTTTTTAAAATAAAGCACAATACACTTTGGAACGTGGAAGAGATGGCAGCAAACATCGATACCGTGCTGTTCTAATGGAAAAGGTTTCCAGTTAACTTCTAACACTGAACACTTTGGCATGTTCATCTTGGTTTCAGAGGCATGTATGAAACTGTCAAGTATTGCACATTTCTGAAACAAAATTTTGTGTACATTTCTGTGTATATTCTATTTACCAAATGGATATTAGATATAGCTATACTTCAAATTGTGGTCTCACAGGTAGAGATACTATGCTTATTTTGGTTTAAAAAAAATCTGAAAGTTAATCAAGATACTGAAAAACTGCTTTTTTCTCAGTTGTCAGATTTCCTCTCATTAAAATCTGACAGATACAAGTATTTCCTGTCTCCCTAAAGTCTAAACTTAACAGATGGCAGTAGAGAATAATCCTTTTATTATAAACAACACATGCAACTATAAAGGGCACATGAGCTGCGGCTCCTGAGTTTAATTTTAGGTGTAAATATAAATTTATATGAGGCTACTCAAACTTGTACTATTCTCCTGGTTTTGTCACAAAGGAATTAAAGGAACTGTAGTGTATTATTTTCAGATACCACTCACAAGTGCTAAATGCTCTTCTCTGCTACATTTACTTTGAGAATTTCTGGGTTCCTGAACATGGCAATTTAAACTAATTGATTTAAAAGAGTTGCAGAATGGGAACCAGCCTATTTTTACACCAGTGGAGGTTTACAAAACAATGTGTATTCTGAAAATGACAGCAGTTGATTCTTTTGGATTTATGCTTACAAGATTTTTTTTTTCCCTTTTAGTTCTCATCCGTTTCATAACCATGCTTATTCTCAATATTTGGGTCACAGCCACAATCCTTCACTACAGGAAAACTAAAAAGACTGATTAGAAGACACTCATCAGCACACAACATAGGTACCATCAACCCCCCCCCCAATATAATTAAGCTTAAACAACAGAAAAAAGGTTGAGGAAGCTCGCTCTGTCTTAAGCCTAGTATTTATCCCTAAGCATAATTAGTAGAGTCATGCTTATTTTCTCTTAGAAATAAGTCTGATAAGATACTTAATTTAAGCAGCATATTTTTATTGGTCATTTAAGACAAGTTTCACTGATATCACATTTTCTCTGGACTTTTTTACTAAATGAAGAAGGTATTTCATATTTAGATGTTCATATATCGTATCACTTCAGTACTTTCTGGTTACATATAAGCAATTTTCTTCAGTTACACAAGAGCAATTTTGCACCAACATACCAACTCATCTTTCTGCATCTGCTGCAAGTTTGAAAAACAACAACAGATGTTTGTCGTCTTCTTGCAGGCAACTCAATTAGTTAGACATTAACTATCTGTATTTTAGGATGAAGAAAATCTGAGTCAAGGCCTAATCCAAAATAAGGTTCTAAATGTGTTTTACTAAGTCACAAACCCAGTTGGGATTGTAGTGCTTACATGCAACACTTAAATAGTACAATTTATACAACTGATACAGGATACCCATGGTCACTTTCTTCAAAATACCCAGTTTTTATTAGGATATGAGCAAAAACTCAACTATGAATTCTTCTTTTTCAGCCTGAGCTCTCATTCACTGAACATACAGTTTTGGGAACAGCAGAGACTAGAGCGTATAGGAATTAATGAAACTTTGACTAACAGAGTTAAAAGTTGTGTTTGAGCCAAAGTTCCTGAACTGATACCCAAAATCCCTAAATGCAATCCATACTGACAGTGACCCCTTTACTTGTACAGCTTGATGCATCATAGCAGACTCGTCTCCAGTGGTGACTGGGTTTTGATGATACTGCTCTGTGCTTTGTTAGTTTTCAGCCTGTCCATGCTGAAGAACATAAAAGACTTCACTTAAATTTTTATTTTAGAGATTCTAATCAATTTGTAGTAGGTATATTAAAAAAGAGAAAAGGATATTCTTGAGAACTATTAATGGGGGATTTTTTTTTTTGAAGTAATGCCTTTCCAGCCAAAAGTTACAGAAGTAATCATACAGCTTGCCTTCAATTCTCATTACGTTCTCCAAAATGAAAAGATATGCCTTTTCAAAAGAGTTCTTACAGTATTGCTGTTAAAACCAAGGCAATCCTTGGTGCTGGCACCCTTGAAAACTATGGGAGGACTGCATTGACTACATTTGAGGCAGGTTTTCCCTGCAACATGCTAAATCATTGGACTCTTGCGGAAGAGCGGGATCTGCAAATGCAGATGTTTCCGCCAGCGTACACCCTGCAATCAGACCGACCAACATCTTCACTGTCAGAAAACATACCTGCTTTGTAAACTCTGATTTTAAAGTGGGAAGGGGTAGGAAGAGGTATGTCTGTGGACATACGATTTCACGTATCTCATATTATTGAGAGCAAGTTCAAAGATGAGCATTTTTTACTGCTCCAATAAAATGTGTAACTGTTTCTATGTTGGTTGAAAGAGTAACTGTAAAGGTCCTGTTATGATTTTACTAAAGCTGTGTAAAATATCTAAAGTGGTCTAAATGGTGGCAGGTGGCATGTGATACATTTTCCAGGTCATATTAATAAACACTATTCTTCATGGCAGTTCATTTGCATTACATTTAATTTTTTATTCTGTTTCCATATATGGAAAGAAAATGAAATATTCATTGCAGGTCATTAATGGGCAGATTTCACCTTAATATTTGAAGCATGAGGCTGTATATTAACCTGTAAAATGCTGAAGAGCTCCAGCATCTTAAAAGGAAAAAAACACACTTCTCATCTCCTTTTTTTTAATTAAAGCCTCTTCTTGATAGAGAAAGATTTGTAGAATCCAAACCCTCTCTGTTACTGACATCTTTCATACTCCTGAGTGATAGTGTAGCAAAACGATGAAGACACTCTATTCTCAGTTTGAGGATCAGCACTTCAAGTTGGTTTTTTTCATCATAAGACGCTGAAAACACATTTAAGAAAAGTTCTTTACAGGTTATTTAACATATTTCGAATAAATCATCTTAGAAACCTGTGGAAAAAAAGAAACTGAGGAAAAGAAACAAAGCTGGGTAATTCACAAGCGTAAGGTAAAGTAATTTTGTGGACTTGGAAAGCTGGACCATGAGTTCTCATTCAAGCTGCAAGAGATATGGAACAAATCAGAAGGCAGCAGTAAATAGTTTTACACACTCCCCCCCTGAGAATAATTTCTTTCACTTTTGTCAAGTTGACATATGCTCAAGTCCTGGGCAAGGCCCACAAAAGCATAGAGCCTGTGGTTTTCCAGTACGTAAACCATAATCTTCTTGGTAGCTGGATTAGAGGCAATAGCTTTAGACAAGATACATGGGGAGGATAAATCTTGTTAAACTTGTCATTCAGCAGTATCAGGGTGGACACAAGTGAGTTGCTTGCTGCGTAATGCAGCAGTGGACCAAAGACGGGCAGGGAAAGCATCTTGGTTTTATTGCAGGGTGTGTAAGCCAGCAAGCAACTTATCCAGAGGGCTGGAAGTAATGCCTCTCCCTTCCCAGATGCTGTGCAAGTGCTGAATTACACACTCGTGTCTGACTGCAGCAGTTCACAACATGCTCACAAGGTAACACTGCCTTTCCTGTCCTGGCTGGTCAAGTGTGGGTCCTGTCCGGGCTTTCAAAAGTACAAGTTTTCTTGCCTGTGAAAAGACAAGATCTGAATTCTAGTACAGTCTATTGGATAACCCCAAATATCTCCAGCTATGGATATAATGGAACTATGACTGCATTTGTAACAGATAGGCTACCAGCTGCACTTAGCCACAACGCTCAGTTTAACAGTATGAAAGAGAAAATGTTTATGATGAGATTTACTATCCGAAAAAAGGAAGGAGGACATGATCCCAGAGACGGCATGTTGCAGGTGTGAAAGTGCAGGTGTAGACAGTGGAAGATATGTATAGTGTACTTTTCCCAAAAGCCTGTTTCTCAACTGTCCTCCATGAACAGGAACATCATACGCAAAAGCAAACCCTTCATCTCCGCCACCCTATGGGCCTCCGTAATACTTAGCATTTTGTGCAGAGTGAAACTACGCAGACATAGATGGATGTTTCTTTGTGTTACCCTAATCCAGCAAAAGATGTTACTGCTTGGACTGCTCGCAAGTCCCTGTCCAACCCCTCAGCCTCTTCCGCTGGCTTACATTGTGCATGTAGATGCTCCCTAACCTGGTTCTGCTAATCTGATCTATTAAAACAGGAGAGAAAGGAGTGGGGTGGGCAGGTAGACACACACCTCAACTGCCAGAGCTCAGAAGCTGGATTTTAGAGCAGTTTGACTCTTTGGAGAAAGTCATTCACAGTTAGCTAAAAGGTCCCAAACAGCTTACAACTTGTAAAAGCCTTCATTCACTCCTTTAAATTAGGTAAAATTACTCTTCCTCCAC